>NC_138552.1:164667244-165403244 GCF_964273705.1 Natrix helvetica
TACCTGATGTTTCTTATTCGTAGAAGAGGATTTTCCTCACAATAAATACAAACTGCCCCAAATGGAACCAGAAGCAAATTCACAAACCTTTAAATTACTAGAGATACAGTTTAATTAGTTGAAAAAGTAAAAATAATGAAAGTCTGTAAATGGCTTATGAAAAGCCTTTCTCAACTGTGGTTCCGCACAAGAGCCCTAGGGGGCTCTGCAGTTGCTAAAGTTGGAAAACATGAATTGTATGGGTTTTTAAATATTTTTCTGTAATTTTATGCAAGGGTTTCCCGAGAAGTGAAAATTATTTCAAGGTTTGAGAAAGGTTGCTACAGGGGTTTGTGGTTGTTGTTTTTTTAAAAAAGTGGATCAATTTTCCTTAGAGTGAAAGAAGCAAATTTCAATTCAATTGAATGGCTTTGCTCACTTTCATCAGAAATGAACACAAAAAAACATTGCATAAATGCTTTATATGAAGGCAAAGTGTATAGTTTCCTCCAAAAAACAATCCGATCTGCATTTAGGCCATCTTCATTTTAGCATTATTGTTTTTTAAAAAAATCTGCCCTAAGATTTTTTAAAAATACCCTTCAGATGTTTGTTTAGATCCATCTTTCTCTCAAAATATGCATTTCAATCTAAAGATATTCTCCAAATATGTATTTTTATTCAGGATGCATATATCAACATTCTTGAAAGGCTAAGCTCCCTCAAGATACCATTCATTCAACAAAAACACATCGCTTATTCTTCTTTGTGGCCGACTCATAATGATGTCTTTTCCAGTTAGAAAAGAAAGCAATCGATTGGCCACTTCAGTACCTTCAACCCTCTTAAATAATAATAATAATAATAAATTTAAATTTATTAGCCGCTCCCTTTCCAGACAGGACTCGGGGCGGTGTACAGTGGAACATATAAAGCATAAAACATGTACAGACACATAGACATACTCATATACAAAGACATACATGCACGGAGGAGATAACAAATTACATCACATTTAGACAATTAAAAATCACCATTAAAATACCCCATTTACAATAACACAATTTAAAAATTTAAAATTTAAAACAACTGTCAGGAGGAATAAGGAAAAAGTTTACGGTTGAGCCAGGCCAGATAATTGAAAGAGGTGGGTCTTCAGCTGTACACGGAAGGATCGGAGATCGGAAATAATCCTGATGTCACGGGGGAGGTCATTCCACAGGGCTGGGCCCATCACAGAGAAGGCTCTGCTCCTGGGTGTCGCCCCCCAACACTGTTTAGCGGACGGCACCCGAAGAAGTCCCTCTCTGTGTGAGCGGAAATGAAAGCAGTGGCATTATATTAAGCATTACCTGCAATAATTGAGGAGCACTGATGGATTCTCATTTCATACATTTTGCAAGAGGAATACTGAAAGCAGATTTCCCCCTTCTGCTTTAGAAGGAGGCAATGGGCATAGGCGTTCTCAAAAAAACGTCTTTTCTCTTTGGATGTAAACCTGGGAAGACTCTCAAGGTGGGGCCCTTGGTGTTCTCAGAGCTTACTAAATTTGTTGCAGACATTTCATTAACCAACTAGGTAACCCCACTAATTCTAGAAGTAGATGGGATTTGCTCTCTTTTTATATATACTGCCACCAACGCTGTTACAGGGCAAACCACTAGTGCAGCGATGGCAAACCTTTTTTGGCTCGCGTGCCACAAGTGGGGGGAGCGCAGGGGGGTCGTGTGCAGGCGTTCCGCACCCATAATGCATTGCGCGACCCCCCCCATTTTACATGCTTTTTTCGCCCTCCCCAGGCTCCAGAGGCTTTATAGGAGCCTGGGGAGGGTGAAAAGAGCCTCCCCCGCCCTCCCAGAGGGCCTCCGGAGGCTTCAGGGACCGTCCGGAGGCTTCCCTGAAGCCTTCGGAACGCTTAAAACGACCCTCCGAGCAAACCGGAAGTGACTTTAAGTGTACCGAAGGCTTCAGGGAAGCCTCTGGACGGTCCCTGAAGCCTCCGGAGGCCCTCTGGGAGGGTGGGGGAGGCTCTTTTCACCCTCCCCAGGCTTCTATAAAGCCTCTGGAGCCTGGGGAGGGTGAAAAATGGCTTTTAAAAAGGTGAACTCAGCTGGCCAGTGCGCGCATGCCATAGGTTCGCCATCACTGCACTAGTGTATAAAAAAGAGAGAAAGCCCCACTCCTTTTCTAGCACTGATGATGTTAATGAAATGTCTGCAATAAAATCACCAAGCTCAGAGACCAGCAAGGACCCCATAGTTCAATACTGAGCTACGAATATTATCTTCTATTGATTGACACTAAAGGAGATATATGTATGTAAGTGCTGAATTGAGAACACCAGGTTTATATTGTGACATATAGAGCAAAACGTTTTATATGTAGATATTAAACCATGGAGTGGATGCAAAATAGCATTTGGCAATAGCACTTAGTCTTATATACCACTTCACAGTGCTTTTACAGCCCTCTCTAAGTAGTTTACAGAGTTAGCATATTGCCCCCAACAATCTGGGTCCTCATTTTACCAGCCTCTGAGGGATGGAAAGCTGAGTCACCTTGAGTCTAATGAAATTCGATCTGCCAAACTGCTGGTAGCCGGTGATCAGCAGAAGTGGCCTGCAATACTGCACTCTAACCACTGCCCCACCGTGACTCTTAGAATGACAACTCAATGGAATTAAATTTTATTGCCCGATAAATAACTGAAGTCGCATGGATTTGAACTGATTTAATCTACATTCTGGAAGACCACATGGAAGAGTAAACTATAAAGAAGCCTCTACGGAACTTGTAAAATGTACATTCTTGACTCGTAACTCACCGACTAATGTCAGCCCAGAGAAAAGACATAATTGTGTTTCAAAAGGAGCATAATATATGCATTCCCTAGTTGGCATATCATTGTGTACAATAGATGCATTTCTTACCTGTAGCAGTTTTATCACATCGGCATCTAAAAGTATTTGGAGAAATATTGCTACAGCTACCGTTGCCACAACAATGTTGATGACACTGCCCAATTACTTCTGAACAGTTTGTTCCTTGTAAAACAAGACAGGGAAAAAAAACATGTAATCTAAACTTTCAAAATGAATGGAGCTTTACAAAAGAATGAAGATGAAAATACAAGATTTAAAATTAGTATGCATAAAGTGTACAATACATGTTTCGCTTGGTATTAATCAATGCAATATTATTGCTGTTGTTTCCATGGTTGTATTCAAATTACTCTGTTAATATTATTAGCATGAAGCAATGGAGTGTATATAATGTTAACACTATGGTTCCAAAAGGGGCAGGTGTAATCACTAAAGGGATGTGTAGGAGATACAGATAGCAGCAAGGGCATTGTAGGAAGAGGGAGGGAGGGAGGAAGAAAGGAAAGGAAGGAAGGAAGGAAGATCGATTTCACTGTTAGTGAACTTCCAATTGCCAACGCTGGGCAAAAGAAGGAATGGATCTTGATACAATATTTGGTTTGTAAAACTCCAAAGACCTGTAATTGGAAGGATGCTGATTTAAATATGTTGCAGATGGCACCAAAGAGACAGTTCTTAGATATTTATATCTAAATGTTCAGCGCAAATGAAGATACAATCCTAGTCAAAATCTCTCCCCCCCCCCCAAAGCAGTCTCACTGAACTCGTATACATAAGATGAGCTGCATATAGTCAAATTTCAGGGGAAAATCAACGTTCCAATATTTGAACAAAAAGACATATTCTAATATTTGCTTTTCAACATGATTTAACAGCTGCCTGGAAAGACAGTTTCAGGATGAATTCTGCTTAAACATGCTGCTTACTGGAAATTACCAATCACAAATTGCTTGTGCTTTCCCAGCATATGGGACTAAATACCATATAATTCTGCATGTCATTTGAATTGTTGCTGTACGGTTATTCACACTTGAACATTTTTTCCATTAAAAAAATAAATAAAATTAACACTATGAGAGCCATTATTCTCTCGCTCACACCTGTCAGCTACAGCTAGAGCTCCTATCCTAATATTTTAATCAATACAGATTCTTTCATGTTGTTTGTTTGGGATTTACCTAAAATACTACTGTTCAAAAGCTCATGCTATCTTGATTCTTTAGATGTTCGAAGCTTTTTTTGACCCTTGCGATAAAACTGGATCAAGGCAATTTTTATGCCCTTGACATTTAAAGTAGATGCCGAGGGGATCCATGCTGTCTACTACATATTGTCAGTTCATTCTTAAAAACAATCTAGTATTGCATTTTTCAAGGGGTTGCTTTCAATCTTAAGCCTAGTAGAGGCCGAGCTGAAAAAGATGTTTCTCATCTAACTGATTTCCATTTAACAAGCGACTGGAATGAGAAAAGGCAGAGCTGTGTGCTAGAATGAGGGGAGGGCTTTAAACTCTTTATGTACTGTGATCAAAATCATAACAGCCTTTCTGTTTTTTCATTCATGGTGGAAGAATGTTATTGATGAGCCATGGTGGCGCAGTGGTTAGCGCGCAGTACTGCAGGCTACTTCTGCTGACTGCCGGCTATCTGCCATTTGGCACTTCAAATCTCACCAGGCTCAATATTGACTCAGCCTTCCATCCTTTCGAGATGGGTAAAATGAGGACTCAGATTGTTGGGGTCAATATGCTGACTCTATAAACCGCTTAGATAGGGCTGTAAAGCCCTGTAAAGTGGTATATAAGTCTAAGTGCCATTGCTATTGCTATTGATGGTAGTAATGGCAGGAGGGCTGAATACCTGTCCTCATATGTCATGATTTGGATCCAGTCTTTTTCTTGCTTGCTTGTTTAAGATCTATACAAAGTCAAATGCTGTAGCCAGCATATGCTACTCCAGCGATGGCGAACCTTTTGTGGCTTGCGTGCCACAAGTGGGGGGAGCGCAGGGGGGGTCATGTGCAGGCGTGCTGCACCCATAATGCAATGTGCGACCCCCCCAGTGCGCATGCGCGCACAACAGGCACGACGCCCCATTTTTACATGCTTTTTTCACCTTCCCCAGGCTCCAGAGGCTTTATAGGAGCCTGGGGAGGGTGAAAAGAGCCTCCCCGCCCCCCTGGAGGCCCCCCGGAGACTTCAGGGATCGTCCGGAGGCTTCCCTGAAGCCTTCGGAACGCTTAAAACCACCCTCCGAGCAAAACAGAAGTGACTTCCGCTTTGCTCGGAGGGTCGTTTTGAGCGTTCCGAAGGCTTCAGGGACCATCCGGAGGCTTCCCTGATGCCTTCGGAGCACTTAAAACGACCCGCCTCATGTGCTCTGACAAATGGCTCCGCGTGCCACCTGTGGCATGCGTGCCATAGGTTCGCCATCACTGTGCTAGTCATTGCAAGGGCATATACAGGCTGGGAACCATAGATAGCAAAGAAGGCAATATGAGCAACAGTGAGATTTGTACAAAACAACAACAACAGAACAGTAACATAACAACACATTTTGCTTCTGCACAACAAGAAGATAAACTGAGAACACATGGCCAGAAGAAGCAATAAAGTTCCAGAAATCCGTGTGATCTTACCTGTAAATGAGGGGGGGCAGATGCATTCATAAGAATCTTCAACCTCTTCTCTTTGGCTCTTTCTGCTAATGCAGCTGCCACTGTTGTGGCAAGGTTTACTGGAACACTTATCAATTTCTTGGCAGAACTGTCCAGAATAAGGATGACTGCAGTGGCAATGATAGGCTCCATCCCAGATATGACTTAAACATTTGCCATGACCTGAGCAAAACGCTGAGTTTGAAAACTTCTGACAAGCATGTGGCTTCACTGTCACATTCAATCGAAGTCCAAAATGACATAAAAGTGGTCCTCGTATTGGGACCTCTGCAAAGTAATGTGTTCCAACGCCAAGCCACTTGGGGACAATTTGATGCATCCCACTTAACTGATGGTCAAATAGAAGCTGATGCTGATGGACATCTTTTGGTTGAGGGCATCGGATAAATCTTTCCAAGGAAACATTTGCCAGGTTCATGCCATAAGACTGAAAAGATGGCTCAGATGAAACAAAGAGCAGATCCCCCAGCTGAAGTTGCAGAGGACAAATCTGGGATAATGTCAGAAGCATGTTGTCTGCAGTGCTGCTTCCATGATATGAATCAATATTCCAACATTCTGTGAAGAAGCTGGAGCAGATGTCTTGGCTCAGTGACCATTTCACTGTATGTACTGTTGGCTGGGTTTTCCATTCAGACACCAAGGATCTATTACAAAATGTCTGCCCGCCTACCATGGAAAGTTGAAGGAGAAGTGCCATTGTGACAACAAATGACTTTAGTTTCATTATTTTTGAACCTAAATCACACAGCATGCTCTGATGATTTGGTTCTTGAAGACAGAATGGATTCCTTCCAATAAGAACTTGTCGCAGTTGTTGGCCTTTTTTTGGTATCAGTTGCACCGTGTCTGCCTATGAAAAATACATAAATGAGAGACCTGAATATTTGTTTATTTATTAAATTTACAGGACACCCATCTCACTGTTGAATTGACACTGGAGGCAATTTGACATGTTGGGCCTGAAAAGATTAAAACAAATGGCAATGGCTAGTAATAATGAGTTAGATAGTTTTTATCCCCAGTTTTGAAATAACCCAACATGGAATAGAGATTATAACTCATATACTAACTTGTGGATATTCACAAAGCAGGAGTAGAAGCATGCTACCAGTTAAGGTTCTAAAGGAATCTCATGCAAAATATGTTGCACTAATATAATAAATAGTTTGTAGACTTGTAATTTAAAATACTAAAATATATTAGGATTCCAGCTTCTGATTTAAGGAATTCGCAAACTTAAATGAAAGCACCACATGGAAAAAATATTAAGATCAGAGACTATAGTAGCATTTTCAAGGGACCGATGGATGAGTCTGCTTCAATTGTATTGATTACTAAATTCATTCCATTCCATTTCTGCCCTGAATCAAGAAAAATACAGTTCATATTGTAATATGTTAAGTACAGTAAATATGTAGTTTGAAGTTCCTTAAAATATTCATTTCTGGAGACTTTCTCTCCAAGTATGAATTTTTAAAGCTAACATCGCCTTTTGAAGTACACACCATTATATGTCTTAGATTTTGGTTTTAGTTGAACTATGCTAGAATATTTATGGAGTTGAACTATTGCACAAGGAAACTTAATAGAAAAACCACACATTGATTTGGGGAGTATGAATCAATTCAAATTATTCCAGAATTCATAAACAATGAATTTTGTAATATCCTCGGTAGTTTTTGTTCACTTCTGCTTTACTGTCTAGTTACCTCATAAAGAATCAAAGTGAACCTCTCAATCCCAGTGGGATTGAAGACATACAGCTAGTTGAGACCGATGGCCTCTTATAATGATCCAGGGCAACTGTTCTTCTTAAACGCATCACGGACTGGATCCCTCGAAGCAGGGAATTTCTAGGGAGATATCATATTCATGATTAGAGGAATGAGCAAATTATTAATTGCTGTTTCGCAGCCCATGAGACTCCCACACTCACGCTTGCCAATCTGGTGTGGGATATTTAAGTCACTATTTATTTTGAACGTACTCAGAATAAAAACCTATATGCATGCAATTAGAATAAGATGGTCATTAAAAATACACTGACATTCTCAATGCAACTGGGAAACCCTGGCAAAAAGAATAATTCTGAATAATTTCTATGATAATATATTTCTCTCTGCGGTCAAAATATTATCACATGTGTTGCTGATTTCATTCTTCCATTTAGGAACACATTATATTATTAAATAAAACTTAATAATGCACATTATATTTGTCTTCTGCTGTTTTGATTCCTTGTGCATTTAAACTGAACATCTAAGAATCCCAAGCCTGTGTCGGTGGTTCTCAATGCAAAATTGTTTCAATTTATTTATTTTTCACATTCTTGAACCGCCCATCTCCTTCAGAGAGAAATACAAAGGCTGCGGTTTTAGAATCAGATATTTCACCTTGCTAATATCCAAGACAAAGGATCCACGTGCATATTTTCTCGCCAATCAGATGTATTGGAGAGTACAAAGGGCAGATCTTTCAGTGTAAATTTGCATTTAAGAGCAAATTTAAATGTCAGGTGGCCTCATTTTGTTGTTGTTGTTTAAATCTATCAAGATGGGAAGTGTAAATAATAGAAAAGAGACTAGCTTTCTTTCAGTGAATATTCCATCAATTTTATCCAGGGAAAAGGCCAGTTAATCACAAGCCAAAGGCTTCCTAGAAACCCTGTGTAAGGTCTGCCTTGGCTGAATAAGATGTAAATTGAAGTGTTGTGGCTTGTTCATGAAAGGTTAGATAGGTTTGATATTCGGATCTGGCAACTACGTCTCTCCAGGAACATTGGAAGCAGTTTATCCTAAATCAGACTACGGATCCTTCTCATCCTATTTTCAACCCTGACTGACAATAGCTCTCCTTGGTTTTAAGCGGGGTTTTTTTCAGCTCTCCTTGAAGATGCTGAAGACTGATTCTGGGAGTTGTTGGATACAGAAGGGAGATTTTGTACACAGTTGTGTCTGATGTCTGTATCTGGGTTTTATTTTAACCTTTCAGGCAAAGCAATGAGTGCTTGAACCCTTCCAAAGAGCTGCTTGGATTATTGACTGAACTGGAGCCTGATACAGTGTAAAGTCATGCCAAATATTTCTTTAAAAAATATAGACAAACATTAAACATAGATTTAAATTCAAATATTAAATGTAAAGACCAAAGGAAGAGACATGTATCTTCACCTGGAAGGCAAGAGATCCATTTGAATGTCAGCAGCAAATTCAGAAAAACATGGAGATTAACTTGTAGACTGTGCTTTAAGATGTGGACGCAAACACATTTCTCTCTGTCTATAAATCAGGGGTAGGTTTCTGCTGACGTTACTGCCGTGCACGTACGATTTGCACACATTTTCTCGCTTTCCTCATGTGCACACTTGATGCAAGCTCTGCACGCATGTGTGCAGTGGCCTGTAAATAGGTCTATGCATGCACAGAATATTAAAAATGTCAAAAAAAACATGCCGCGGCAACCAGGAAACCAGTTCGGGGGCATGGCAAGCCTGCCATTCCTACCGGTTTGGCAATCCAGTTGCAATTTCCACTACCGGTTCACCCGAACCAGTGCGAACCAGTAGCAATCCTATTTTTTTAGTGAGGTTATGTAATCTTGACCAGAGTTATTGCAGATGGAAAAGCTTATATCATTCCTCTTAATTATTTGATCTGTAAAATCCACTCTATTAGTTGTTTAAAAAGAAAAAGGTCTACATTGACAACTGGATTTTAGTTTTCTTCTATAAATATTCTTATAGTAAAGTGAATGTATTTTGCAAAAACGTAAAACGCTACAGACATAATTCTTAAGTACTCCCTTAAAGTGCTTCTGTAAATGGATACTAACTGTCTGCTATAATGTGTTTGAACTACTGTTTGTCCTGAAGTGGTTTTGCTTAATGCCTTTCATCAGTTGCTTGCATCTTACAAAGCAACATCTTGAATCCCCCATGGAGTTTAAACATGATCTTAAGGCAGTCACAATTACTTGTTTTTGAATCAATAATATTTTATATTCCTCTGTCTTACAACACCAGTACAAATGCTTTTCCATTTAGTTTCCAATCTAGTCTTAAGGACAATATTTGTCCCTGCATGGCTATTCGATTTTCAGGTAAAATGCCAGGACTTAAATAATTTTCTGTCCATTGGTCCAATTGAGCTGGCAGCATTGAAAATATTTTTTGTCAAGAAATTGTATACTGTTTTGTACACACCAAGCAAAATTTAGTCACACAAAATAGCAAGGAATTGCCACACATCTTTCTTTCTCTTTTTTTCTTTCTTTCTTTCTTTCTTTCTTTCTTTCTTTCTTTCTTTCTTTCTTTCTTTCTTTCTTTCTTTCTTTCTTTCTTTTCTTCCTTCTTTCTTTCTTCTTTCTTTCTTTCTTTCTTTCTTTCTTTCTTTCTTTCTTTCTTTCTTTCTTTCTTTCTTTCCTCATTAGTTATAAACTACCTTTCCTTCAAGAGCTCAGTATGAAGATCAATCTAAAGTGAGACCTTTAGATTGATCTTCATACTGAGCTCTTGAGGTCTCACTATGGAAAACCAATATGATCCAGGGGTGGGCTGCTCGGGGTTCGCAGGGGTTCAAGAGAACGTCTAGCTAAGATTCTGTGCAGTTTTGAGAACCCCCAAATCTCACTCCTGACAGCCCCACTCACCTGGTCCGGCCCCTCTCAGGAGTCCCCGCGACCCGTTTTGGATGCAGATAAGTGCAGGGTGTGCGCCGAGGCTCCTGGAGGGCAAAAAACAGGCCTACTGGAAGTTTGGGAAGGCCAGAAATGAGCCCGTTTCAGGCGTCCAGAGGGCCTCTGGAGCCTGAAGAGGCCATTTTCTCCCTCCCGGAGACTCGAGGAAAGCTTCCAGAGCCCAGAAAGGACAGAAATGCCTCCCCTGTCATGGTGCAGAAGGCCAACTAGGCCAAGCTCACCATGGCCATGCCACTTGCTAACATTTTTGAAGCCTACCCCTGATATGTTCCAGTGGTTAAGGTACCAGGCTACAAACCAGGGATCATGACTTCTAATAAGCTATTCTCAACTAAACGTTCAAAAACTGTGAATAAATTAAGAAGAAACAAGATGGTTAAAATAACAATAAAGATTTCCAAAATTCAGAAGGCTCCTTTCTTAGGCAAATTCAATGCCTTTCCAACTTCCATTACTGAAGGATGATACCAAAAAAATCCCTTTTGAACAAAGACCGAGCCCGTGTGGCAGCGGGATAATTGAACTGATGGACCATTTTATGTTCTATTGTCTCCTCTAGGCAGGTGCACACCAGGAGTGACTGAGCAGAGAGCCTCCTTATCCATTGGCATTATGAAGTTGAGCAAAAGCAAAGTGGATTATTTTTGTTATCCTCAACATCAGCATCATTTTCACTTATAATTAAGTTATCTACTTCTATGAAAAGTAGAGTCAATTATTAACTATAAAAAATTAATTTCCCTCCATCTACCACCAAGAAATTGGGTTGGTAGATGGCAGCTTGAGTCCAATGATTACTCTTACTTGAAGGACAATTATCAACCATTGAATACAATATTCCCCTTTCTCTCATTCCAGAAACTTTTAAGAGACTAAACGTCAACCATTTATGCATTCTTTTTTTTAATCAAGGCGCTGCATTTCCTGAACAATTTTGAGCAGGTTACAACAGAAATTAGAGTTTTCTTCTGCCTCAGTGAAGCTTAAAATTACTCTGCTCCAAGTCTCACACCATGTTGGAGTACAGCCTGTACTTGCTACCTAGATTCAGCAACTCCCTTCATTTGGCAAAGTAATTTCCTTTGAAAGAAAACCACTCTTGTTTTGACCAAAGCAAACCAGGCTGTGCTTAAGGACCAAGAGTTTTTGGAATATGCAATATGTGTTGGGAAGTAATAATTAACATAAGAACCGAGCTGTGCAAGGAGGCATAAATTTGTAAAAGTGTAGTGCAGCTAGAATACATGATCAAAGCGAATACTTTTTAAAACATCTCTCAACTTTATTCCCTGCTGCATATTCATATTCTAGTTTTCCGCCTTGGCCTGCATTTGAGTAGATCCTTCAAATTTGACTGATTTTTTTTCCAAAATGCCTTTCTCTGACAAAATATCTGTAAAAATCCCAGATTGCTATGAATTAGATGGCAGAGGACTCAGATTTCACTGACAGTATAGAATGCAAGGTGTGAAATAATCATAATAAATATACCCTGTTACTGCCAATATGAGATGGCTGGCTTTGACACAGATCACCTGATTTTTTTAAAAAAAAAACTATCTCTGGAGATACATATTTGAGAACATCCCCTCAATCTCTCTTCTTTTCTTCTTTATTTACTATTTAAAAACAAAAAACATGAGTGTGTACACTCAGTAAATCTTCCCCCACAATATCACAATATATCTCATACATTGCGAGATAGTTTTAATGCTGATCTTTGCCCAGTATGTGTATTGAGCACCAGCAATTCAACCATTATATGACAGCAGGTTTCTGACTGAGCCCAAGGCTCAGGTTTTAAAATGCTAAATAATAAAAAGTGCAATAAAACTTTAAACTGAAAAAGAGAAGAAAATGGTGCATAAAGGCACCATATGGGGCCTAATAATTATATAAAAAGTGTGTGTGTGTGTGTGTGTGTGTGTGTACACAAACTCACACATAGGAATAAGTGCACATATAAAAAGATAGGAAGATAGGACTATTAGATGAAGGATGATAGATAGATGATAGATAGATAGATAGATAGATAGATAGATAGATAGATAGATAGATGATAGATAGATAGATAGATAGATAGATAGATAGATAGATGATAGATGATAGATGATAGATAGATGATAGATGATAGATAGAGATGGAGGGAGGGAGGGAGGAAGGAAGGGAGGAATGAAGGGAGGAAGAAAGATAGAAAGAAAGGAAGGAAGGAAGGAAGGAAGGAAGGAAGGAAGGAAGGAAGGTTGGTTGATGTTTGAGTATTATACAGCTAAATGTAGCCACCAAATACCCAGTCTTGAAAGCAACATACTAGTTATCCAAGATCACACTACTTTGTTTAAAAATTAATGTTAACATATCAAACTGGGACCTTTGAGCTATTGAGCCCATATACTTAAAAGACCGTCTTCCCCAATACTATCCAGCTTGTGATAGCCAGGAATGAGGTCTTCTCAGGAATAGTGCCTCAAGTATGGAACTCTCATTCAAAAAAATAATTAGCTAAAATGTCAGAAAATAACTAAAAACACAACTGTTTGCTTAACTGGTCTACTTGTACGTTTGCTCTTCTTTGCTTTTCTGCTTTTTAAAAAGAAACTCAACTTTATTTTTAATACTTGCAGTTATTACTTTTTAAGCATTGCAGCTTTTATTGTCATTGTATGATATATGGCTTACCCCTTCTCTTGTAATTTGCTCTACCCTCTTCTAGGGGGGGAAATAAAACAGATATTAAATAAAATAAATAGCTTTACTTACGCACTGCTGTGTTGCCAAGCCTATGCGTGCAAAAGACAATACTAAGATGTTAACTGTTACACTTTAATAATTTTAATTTTAATTATAATGATCCTATGATTATGATCACATCTTGTGGTTTTAAAAATTATTGCTAATAGTCAAACTGAGGTTTTTTTTTTAATACTGAGATAGGCAGAGTATAAATGTAATGATAAATAAATAACTAAAAATAAAGTCTCCTTCAAATCAAACTCAACTATTCCTGACTATATTTCCATGTTCTTGACAACTGTACAGAAGTTATTTGCATTCCTTTCTTTGGGAGGGGGGTTGTTTCTATGTGTGTTTCTCTTTAATTGAAATTCAGTTTTAAGACCTGAGATTTCCTAGTAGTTTCCATTTCTGTACCATTTATTTTTTTTCAAGATTCTGCGAGGTTGGCTAGTTGTTGATAAGTATTGAGGCATCAAGTTACACAGAATTATATTTTAAATATTCTGATGATGCAAGTCACACAAGTATCAATTAATAGTGTGTGCAAATGAGGAAAAAAATGAGTTCACCTGGTTTCCTATTGACTTTAAAGGTTTTATGTGATAAAAAATTTATGTCTCTTCTGTGATCACTATCAAAGCCAACATGACTTTCATAAAAGACCCTGGTTCACGTTACACATAAATGATATTGAAGATTTGTCTGGTTTCAGCAGGACATGCCATTTATAATCATGACCTATTGCTTAATATCATATAGAAGTCATGCAGAAAACCAAGAATGGCAAGTCATAATAAATAAACCCAGTTACCATCATTTCAGTCAAGGTCTTGAAAAGTAATTAACATTTTAACTCAAATATAACTTTTGTGAGTTTGTTTTATATCAAAAATAAGAAAAATATGACTAAGGAAGTCTAAAGAGTAATGACCCTTCAATTCAGCGAGAAGGAGTTCCTGAAAGACTTCCAATGGATATTAAATAATTTGGATTTTATGGTAATTTTTGACTGATTTTAACAAAGTAATGAAAATGCAATACACATTACTCATGTATCTATACCCTTATCCACAGTTCTTCATATCAGTTTGTCTCTCCTCCAAATTAACTCTTAAATATACATGGTTGTGATAGGCGAACAATGCAAAACTGGTTTTCTCACACCTTCATGTTTCTTGTCTTTACCTTTTACTTTTGATTGACTCTACACAACTATGCAAAGAGAAGCATTCATTTATGCAAAGATTTCCATACAAACAAGTAATAAATGCTTCCATGTTTTCAATATAGTTGTGTTTTCTGGTTTTAACTGCTCTAAGGATCACAAGTATCTATGATTTCCAGGCTCCAAATTCATTTTGTCCTTGCTGTTAAAGTGTTAGCTATAACTTCTTGTTTTTGCTCAGTTTGAGCTTTGTGCTATCTGTAAACAACAGTTTGCTACTATTTAACCATTAGTAGTTGGTTAAACCATCTTACTGTTTTTCAATAATCCTGAATTCTGATCCTGTACATGTCATCAGTGTACTTTCTTTCCTGCTTACTTTTATGATACATGCAAGACCAGTAACACTTTCCAATTTTAGTTATTTTAATATTAAGGTCTATTAATAACATTATAATTATAGATGTGGAGGGTCAAAGCAATAGGGATGTTAAGGTGCACAGAAACACACAGAAAAACACACACACGCACATGCACACACACACACACAGATTTGAAAAAAAATAGCAGTTGCCTTCAAAATAAAAGCAATGAAGTTGTATTGCAGCAGGGGTGGATTTCAGGGGGTACGCCTGTACCCATTCCTCAAATTTAGCGTGTCTTCTGGTACCCGTTCTTCTGGAGGCCCTGTGCCAGAACGCTCCCTTCCATTACCTGCCCCCTTGCTCGCTCCCCCTGCCCACTCAGTTGCCGCTCACTTGCCCCGCCTGTCCACACCAGGCTTGTCCCGCCAACAGCCACCTTGTTACCAATAGGGGGTGGGAAATCCATGCAGAGGGAGGAAAATGCATGCATTCCCCACATCCTCCATTGGAAATGAGGCAGCTGTCAGAGAGAAGAGTGCAGATCATGCCACGTGGGCTTGTGCAGCAGCCGAAGAAGGAACAGGAGGCAAGGATTTGGCTATTATGAAGTCTCCGAGGCTGTAATTGTATGGGGTGTGCGTGCACGCATGCCTATGTTTTCCATGGCAAGGCTCTGTGCGGTCGGCAATGGCTCCGGAGCCCATCCAGGAAGATGAGGAACACCCCGCAGATGGGCTCCATAGTAATCACCGGCCGCGCAGAGCCCCGCTGCAGCTCCACGCCATGGAAAACATAGGCACGTGCACACACCTCGTACAATTACAGCCTCGGAGATTTTGTAATGGCGGAAAGTTGTTCTCACTCACCCAGGCTTCTGCAGAAGCTTCCCTCCAAAGCCCTCCGAGGGTGGAAGGGCCAGTTGGGAGAGGGCTTTGGTCCTTCTCCAGGCTGTAATTGTGTGGGTGTGCATGCCCCTATGTTTTCCACGGCGTGGGGCCACGGCCGAAAAATGAGGAATGCAAGGGGGACCATGGAGGTCTCGTCCTTCTGAAGAGGACCTGTCCCTGAAGAGGGCAGATATGGTGGCATCGGTCTTGGGGTGTTCTGCGGAGCCCCCAGGGAAAAACACCACTGCCAAGTACTTTTAACCATATGTTTTGGTCCTATGACTTCAGAATGCTGCAAAAAAGCAATAAATGCAGGTCAGTTGTTGAGTGTTTCAAATGTGATTGGAACACTTAACAAGGTGACCACAGTGTGTGTGTGTGTGTGTGTGTGTTTGTGTGTGAGTGAGAGAGAGAGAGAGGGGAGGGAGGGAGAGGCAGATAGAGACACACACACACACACACACAGAGTGAGTGATTAAGTGAGTGAGTGACCACAGTGTGTGTGTGTGTGTGTGTGTGTGTGAGTGAGACAGAGAGGGGAGGGAGGGAGAGGCAGATAGAGAGAGAGAGAGACAGACAGACACACACACACGCACATGCACACACAAAGTGACAGAGAAAGAGACAAAGGGAGGGGAGAGAGACAGAGAGACACACACAGAGAGAGGGGGAGAGAGACAGAGAGAGACAGACAGAGACACACACACAGAGTGAGTGAGAGGCAGACAAACACAAACACACACAGAGTGACAGAGAGAATGACAGAAGGAGAGAGGGAGAGAGAGACAAAGAGCCACAGAGAGAGAGAGAGAGAAACAGACAGACTGAGACAGAGAGATAAAGAGAAAGAAAGAAATAAAAAAGTGAAAGAAAGAAAGGAAAAAAAGAAAAAGAAAAAAAGAAAAAGAAAGTGGGAGAGAGAGAGAGAGAGAGAGAGAGAAAGAAAGAAAGAAAGAAAGAAAGAAAGAAAGAAAGAAAGAAAGAAAGAAAGAAAGAAAAAGAGAACTTATGACCACAATTGAGCCCAAAATTTTGGTTGCTAAGCAAGTGTGTTGTTAAGTGAGTTTCACCACATTTTCCAAGTTGGCCACGCCAACCCGGTCACATGACTACTGAGCCACTCCCACAAAACAGGCCACACCTACAGAATAGGTTCTTAAAAAAATTGAAACCCACCACTGTATTGCATACATGATGTATTTCCATTTGATTACTAATTTCTGATTGACTTCACGCAGGCCAGACAGGGGCAGCCAAAAGACCAGATGTGACCTAAGGGGCCATAAGATGCCCAGGTTTACTCTAAACAACAGCTTCTGAATTTTTTTTATTTAATTTGTAAATCCAATCTCAAAACTAATAAAGGCTATAATTCAGAAGTGCAATTGCATTTAAAATCTCTCAGCACAGTCTTGGGCATTTGCTTGGGTATTATCTTGCTATCAGGAAACTTTACACTGAAATAGATGTACTTTAGTGATGTAGTACCTTTTACTAATGTGAAATAATAATTCCTTTTTTTTCTACACGTGTTCAAGCCTTGTTCTCTTCTGTAATTCTATGGGAAAAAAAATATTTAAGGGATCTCAGTCATGCTTCATTTCAGTAATAAAGTTTCTTATTCAGAAGAAATGCTTAATTTGGGGGGGGGATGGAAGAGAGTAGAAGTTTAATGAAAGTCTTAGATAAAGCATAGGTTTTCAAAATGTTTATATTCCAATAAGACATGTATATATGTCCAATACAGAGGTGGGTTGCTCCTGGTTTGGCCCGGTTTGGTAATGGTATTTTGGCCTGGGTCCCAGAACCGGCAGCAACCCAGGTTAGCCACGCCCCAAAAAAGTTTCCCTGGTCATCGCTGCCATTGCCGGCATGTTGTTTAGTAAAGCGCGCACATGCACAGTTCACTGTAAATTGTTCTGTGGATGCATGAAAAACAATTTACATTGAACTGTGCACACATGCACAGTACGTATCTGGCATGCACGAAGCAAATCGGTAGAAAACCAGGAGCAACCCACCTCTGGTACAATAGCATCTTGAAAGTCAAATATCCCTTGCTCCAACTCTAGGGTTCAGTATAGTGACATTAGAAACAATTGTTAACATAGGTACATCTCATTGTTTGTTGTGAGATGAAGATTATTTTACAATTGAGACTGTGATGCAATCCAATGCTGCAGAAAGGTGTTTTTCCCCCCAGTCTGCACAGTGATTTCTCTCCTTAAGAAAGCCAATGTATCTGTGAAACAGAAAATTGAATTTGCAAGTCTGTGGGGAGCCTATTTTAATGCCAGAAAAACATAACTCTCAGGTTTTGCCTTTATTACATTATTTGGATTTTAAAAATAGATTTGTTCTATTTTATGAAATGGAAGATTTGGTTAAACCAATGTCTTATGTACTAATGTTTTCACTGCAAAAATTAAGGATTAGTTTTCGATGGCACTTAAACCAGTAGGAATTCTATGGGTTGCATCCAGATTCAATCGTACTTAGACATATTGAAATCAATGGGACTTAACATTAATCATTTTCATAATATGTCAACTTTAAATCTATAGACTAGGCCATTGACTAGATTATTCCTTTTATTTTTGTATTTTATTAGATTTTTTTTATCCTTCTTTATTATTTTACAAGTAAGTCAGGGTGGCCAACACACCTAATACTCTTTTCTCCTTCTATTTTCCTCACAGCAACAACAGAGGTGGGTTCCTACCGGTACAGTCCAGTTTGGCTGAATAGATAGTAACTCCAGTGACACATGACCATACCGGTTCTATCCTCGGTGGTGCCAATTTTAATTTTCTGTTCTGCACATGCCCAGAACAATCTTCTTTGAAAAAATGTAATTCCCCGCCCTTTTTTTAATGTAGGCATGCACAACATTTAAGTACAAATGTGCACGCAAAATTTTTCAGGTGCTGAACCAGTAGTAATGGTGCCAGGAACCTACCCCTGAACAACAACCCTGTGAGATGGGCCGGGGTAAGACACAGTGATTTGAGCAACATCACCTAGCCAGTTTTCATGCCTAAAGTGAGACTAGAACTCACCATCTCTTGGCTTCTAGGCCAACAGCTTAACCACTACACTAAACTGGCTATACGAATCTTTGTTGTTATTTTAATCTTCTTGTTCATTCTTGATTTACTCACAGCTTTTGAATGTTGGCAGAGAACAGGTTATTATTTTATATCATTGTACAGATTTATGAAATAAACATGATTATTGGGTTTTAAATCTTTTCCAATTAAATTATGTTCTCACTTATCTATGTCTTATTTTCAAAGAGATAAACTATTTTCTTTTTTTAATTTATAAACTAATAAGCTTGTTATAAACTAATAAATTGCATCTTCAGAATGCAACCAACCAGGTTATCCATTCTCACAATGAGATAAATGATGGTGAGACCAAAGCTGAGCAAAGCAGAGCAGAGCAGAACAAAGCCCTAGGAAATCAATATAGGTAATATCTTTACTTTGAGTTTTGTCACTTGGTCTTCTGTGTCTGGGTAAGGATGATGTTGGTTCCTATTTTTCTTTCATGTTTTCTTAGAGTTCTGTTGAAGCATGCGCTCTCCTGCATTCAAGATGCTGTTCTTGCCACCATGTTGTATACATGATGTACAATGACAACAACGGCTATACTATAAAGACCAAGACCAACCATACTTGATATTTGAAAATTCTGTTGAAAAGCAATGAATGTTTTTAAAGTTATTTGATTTAAGGACAAATCTATCTTGCCAATTAGCTTTTTATAGACTGGTGTATAGATTTATAATACAATATAAAATGTATCAAGGGAAATTAAACTGTACTTTGATTTGGAACCTTGTTTGTTATCACTGTTGATTAGATTATTGTGATGACAGCTAAACATCTACTCAACCAGACATGATGTTTTTATTAACTTGAATCTTTTTAGTTTAAAATCATGTTAATGCCCCACGAACAACAACTGATAATAATTCTGATAATTCAGATAATTCAGGTTTATGTCAGGGTTCCAAGTAACAGGCCTAATGAAAGAAGACTCCAAGGCTTCAGATTCCTCAAAGTTCCATTTTATTAGAGATGTCATATTGGCACATCTGGGAAAACCCGAATCTGAAAGTTTCCAGGTTTTCCCCACCCAAACAAAAGTTCAAATCCCTGCCCAATACCCACATGTCCATCACATGGTCCAATCAAACACCGTCCCCCACCGTCCCAGTCACGCCACTCCAGGTGCAGGGCGAGATGTCCTTCACTCTCTGAGAAAGGAATTTTTATTTAGACTATATCTACCCCAATCCATATAATCCCCCCTCCCAATTTCCCACAGCAATAAATGTTGGCTGGAAGACCCAATGCAAAAGATGGGGTCTTTTGATACAAGACCCCATCTGACATAATTGATAGTTGTGCTGATCTGTTATACTCTGGCATATCTTTTAAATATATTCCCATAGTAAGTTCTTACAATGGTAGATAGCATTTCTAGTATACTGCTGTAGTATAGAAATGAGGCTAGATGGAGGCAAAGCTTTCTACAACAAATAGATGTCAAATGGGTTACACATGCTCATTCTTGAAATCAACAGAATAAACTATTTAGTAATATAACTTGATAGATTGGAATAGGTGATCCCTGGCCTTCCAACAGTGGTGAAATTCAATTTTTTTTTTACTACTGGTTCTGTGGGTATGGCTTGGTGGGCGTGATGTGGCTTGGTGGGCGTGGCAGGGGAAGGATACTGCAAAATCTCCATTCCCACCCCACTCCAGGGGAAGGATACTGCAAAAGCTCCATTCCCACCCAGCCAGAGGTGACATTTGCCAGTTCTCCAAACTACTCAACATTTCTGATACCGGTTTTCCAGAACCTGTCAGAACCTGCTGCATTTCACCCCTCCAGGTGTTACCGAACTACAAGTCCCAGCTTCTCCACCACTGCAAACTTCTATGTCAATGCAATTATGCCTAACCCTGAAATAAACTGATCCCGGTTGGCCTCCATATTCAAGTTGTGCCTTGATAGGTTTTCAACCAGTTGTTTTGTACCTCTTTAAGTTCCGTTTGAAAGGATAGAATTCTGCAGAAAAATACTGTGGGGGCTTGATGCTCATTATGAATTATGCATTTGTATTAACTGGGTTTAAGTCAGGAGGCTGAGGAAACAATGACGATTGTGAGACTGATTAGACGACTCTATGGATTTCTTTCGGGGGGGGGGATAATTTGTTCAACCATAGTTGAAAGCCCAGTTCGTGGGGTGAGGTGGGGTTAGTACTTGTGAAAGTGAAGAGTGAGATCAAGTACATTGAGTATTTGTAGGTGGAACAGAGGTTTTTCAGGGAATACTAAAATAACTAGGCATTCCAGAGAGATCCTCCCTTTTGAAAAAGAAAGAAAGAAAGAAAGAAAGAAAGAAAGAAAGAAAGAAAGAAAGAAAGAAAGAAAGAAAAAAAGAAAGAAAGAAAGGAAGAAAGAAAAAAGAAAGGAAGGAAGGAATAACGGAAGAAAGGAAGGGAAGGAAAGGAAAAGGAAAGGAAAAGAAAAGAAAAGAAAAGAAAAGAAAAGAAAAGATCTCACTACTCTGATAGCCCTGTTGAAATACTTCTTCCTTACACCATAAATTATTTTGCCTTTTTTACAGCAAGAGAGAACATAATTGTTAGCTGCTAATCAGATTACTAAAAGCTGACCTTATTTTAATAACGTATTAATGTAACAAGCATTAGCGAGTCATAAGGTAACTTACAGACAGGGAAATTAGGCTTTCACGAAACAGCCTTTTCATGCCTCCCATTCTCTGTGGAGCAGGGCTTTCTCCAGCGACCCGGAACAAAAGCCGAGAGAAGAAAAAAGCAACGTGAAGCCACCGTGTTTGCTGAATGAGGCACTGTCACTGTTCTACACTAATGGCCATCATGTGTAATTAATAGAAATAATCCTTCTTTCAAATAGGTAACAGAAATTTAAAAAACCCTGACACTGCTTATTCTCAAGCTGCTTTCAGGTGACTATCAGCAAGAACACTGCTTACGTTTTGAAGAGCAGAGGCGGCACAGTGCTTAGAGTGCAGTACTGCAGGCTACTTCAGCTGACTGCTAGGTGCAATTTGGCTGTTCGAATCTCACCAGGCTCAAGGTTGACTCAGCGTTCCATCCTTCCGAGGTGGATAAAATGAGGACCCAGTTTGTTGGGGGCAATAGGCTGAGTCTATAAACCACTTAGAGAGGGCTGTAGAAGCACTGTGAAGTGGTGTATGAGTCTAAGTGTTACTGTTACTGAAGAACAGCGATGAACAATCCAATACTCTCATGCCTTCTTTTTTGCTGCCGAAGCTGTAATTTGGGGAGAATGCTGGGGTGGGGGGGTGATACAGTTCAGGTTGCTTTCCTAGGTTTATGGGGAATGCCATGGGCAGGCACATGGAGCATTGATGAGCCAGAAAGGGACATGGGAGAGTTCTATGGAATAGGGACTTGCCAGCAAGGCCACAAAGAGGGAAAGAAGTGCTGCAGATAGGTTAACTCTACAGAGTGGGGCATGTACAAACTATGACAAGCTCTGTAGTGGGCTCCTTATGAGAAAGAATGGCAAGAATGATCTTTCTCTTCCTCACCGACTTATGGAAAGTTGGCAGGGAAGGTGGCAAATGGCAATTACGTGTGACCATGGGATAGCAATAGCACTTAGACTTATATATTGTACCACTTCACAGTGTTTTACAGCCCACTCTAAGTGGTTTGCAGAGTCAATATATTACCCTCAACAATCGGAGTCCTCATTTTACCGACCTGGAAAAGGTGGAAAGCTGAGTCAACCTTGAGCCTGGTGAGATTCAAACTGCTAAACTGCCGGCAGCTGGCAGTCAGCAGAAGTAGTCTGTAGTACTGCATTCTGACCACTGTGCCACAACAGGATGCTGATTGCCAAATGCCCTAAGTGCCCAAATCCCAATGATGTGAATCTGCAACAACCAGAACTTTGAGGGCCAGTCATAGGTCTTATTTAACACCATTGCAATTTTGAAATGTTGCTGAACGAGTGGTAGTAACTCAAGGACTTCCGATATGTTTCTCCTCTGCCTAATATTTCTGCTTTCCAGTTAGAGACAGATTGGTGTATGCTTAAAAGCACTGATCTAGAAATTGTGAGACTCAGTATTGGGATTCAAAATTTCTTTACTACCCGTTCTGTGGGCATGGCTTGGTGGACGTAGCTTGGTGGGCATGGCAGGGGAAGGATGCTATAAAATCTCCATTCCCTCCCCACTTCAGGGGAAGGTTACTGCAAAATCCCCATTCCCTCCTGATCAGCTGGGACTTGGGAAGCAGAGAGTAGATGGGGACGGGGCCAGTCAGAGGTGGTATTTACCGGTTCTCTGAACTACTCAAAACTTCTGCTACTGGTTCTGCAGAACTGGTAAGAACCTGCTGAATACAACCTCTGGTGAGACTGTGATTGGTAATTCTGCCTTATACATACAGCCAGGGGTGTGGCTTTGCACCAATTATCTCTCTAAGCCCTAGGAAGAAAGGAATAATATGCCATTTCCCAAAAAAATGTTGCCAAGAAAATTGAAGGGGTCAGTCAATATAATTTCCAAGGGAAATTACTGATTTGAAGGCACACTCACAAGCACACTCATACACAAGCAGCATCAATTTATACCAAGTGATTGACTCAGTCTATCCATTTTATAAACAAACAAGTAATGAAATTACCTCAAACACAATTTGTCAGCTTTGCACTCATGTCAGAAGCCCCAAGGCACTTCTGGGTTGAAACGATTAGCCGGTGACATCACCATTGCTTGGGGATGCCCACTTGTGGGCTCCTTCCATGTCCCCAGCAGGAGCTAGAGTAAAGAACTAAAGGTCAACCCACCCCACAACAGATCTCAAGTCTTGAACTTGTGCTTGATAATCTTTCAACCACGTTGAGCCACCGTGCTTCCTTTAATTTGTCAATCATAACTTATAAAGAGACTATTCTTTTCTTTTCTAATTCTGTTCCATTTCATCTGGTATAATTTTCCTCTAAGATAACTATTTTTACAAGACTTGACATACATACTGTTGCGTACTATTCTTCCTATTCTTGCATTTTCCCCACCCAAAATGTCAAATTACACAATTTGAAGATCTGGGCATTTGGGAGGATGATTGAGCTCTGATATCCCTAAAGAATACTGGAAGAGAAAATAAAGTCAGTCTACTTTTAAATGTGAACCATATAAAATATTCTGGCATTCTTAACTATTGTACTGTAGCATGGCTGGAAATTCTGATTGCTTAATTTAAGAACATTCAAGGTGCTTTGAATGTCCAAAACCTCTTTAGTAGTCAAGTGCAGTTAAAGAATAATTAACAAAGCATGTTATGAGTAATTAGTTTCCATGATAAAGTGCTGCCACGGAAATGTGTTTCATAATCAAGCTTACTTATAGGGTTTCCCTCTGATAACAATTAAATTTAAATCATGATATGGATGCAACAGCACACAATGTGAAGGGCTGTTGGAAGAATTGAGTTTTGGAGGCACTAGAAATTAATTGGCTTTTGTAGCTTGTCAAAGCAATTAAAGCAATAGTGTCTGGTTTTAAGGTGATTCATATAATTGAAGTCCTAGCATTACCATCTTGTGGAATTTCCATTCTCTGTGGCTGTCCCTGCCTACTATGTTGGGCTTTCATACAGCTCTGGAAACCTAGCTTTTCTAGAAGGCCACTGGGCAAGAAAGTGATAATTCACTTTTTACTGATTTATTTCTGTTTGCTACAATTAAAAGGAGTCCTCTTTTCCAAATCTATCACTATGCATTAATATTGTGTTCTAGTTTGTTTCTATGGTTGTTTTTATTTCAATAAGTAAACCACTTAGAGTTATTTTGAGTGGATGGATGATAGATAGGTAGGTAGGTAGGTAGGTAGGTAGGTAGGTAGGTAGGTAGATAGATAGATAGATAGATAGATAGATAGATAGATAGATAGATAGATAGATAGATAGATAGATAGATAGATAAATAGATAGATGACAGTTAGCATGCTTCCCTGAAAATAAGACCTGGACTTATATTATTTTTTGCTCCAAAAGACACATTAGGGTTTATTTCCCAGTTAAGTCTTATAAGCTCCCCCTTATTTTGGGGAAACACAGTACTAAATGCATCCATCTAGCTGATGATCTTAAGTGGAGCTTATTTTGGGGGTAGGGCTTATATTACCAGCATCCTGGAAAAAATAGTGCTAGAGTTTATTTTCCAGTTAGGTCTTATTTTGGGGAAAACACAATTTCTTTCTTTCTTTCTATCTATCTATCTATCTATCTATCTATCTATCATCTATCTATCTATCTATCTATCCATCCATCCATCCATCCATCCATCCATCCATCCATCCATCCACTCAATTACCAAAATAACTCTAAGTGGCTTACTTTTTAAAATAAAAACAACATAGAAACAAACTAGTAAACAATATTAATGCAGTGTGATAGATTTGGAAGACAAGACTCCCTTTCAGTTGTAGCAATGAGTAATAAATCAGTAAAATGTGAATTATCACTTTCTAGCCCAGAGGATAGCTAGATAGATAAAGAGGTAAGTAGGTAGGCAGGCAGATGGACAGACAGACATATATCTTTGTTTGAGTTAAGGTTTGAATAAACTCAGCTACATGGGCTATGTTTATGGTTCTATAATCAAATGTATATAAATATATCTCAAAATATACAGAGACAGTAATTCTCTGAACTGAACTTGCTGTAATTAAATGTGTTGGGAAATGTTGTGTGTTTCATTAGTAGAATTCTTAATATAATTTTCAGTCTTATTTGCTACTCTCAAAATCAAGAAAACTAAATTGCTTGTTACAAAACTCATATTTCTATCAGTAATAACATATGGAGTTAATGTTGTTTAGAACACCTCTTTTAAGTGCAATGAGAGTTTCCATTTAAAACATATCTAGTTCTTTCAACTATGTTCATGAGTTTAGACGACATTTGCAAGATACACTGTTTCTAGACATGTAAATCACGAAAACTTGTGCTGTGCCATGTTTTTTATTAAGAAGTCTTTAAATGAGTAACTGCTACAAACTTCTTTTGGCTGTTTTCAAAATTCTTGAGGTTACACATCTGAACCAGTATTTCACTTTTGCTTCTGAATAGTATGTTAAATGCAATTACATGAAACTCCTAACACTCTTTGGAGCATCAGTGCATCTGCATTGTTATGTCATCATTTCCCAAACCCTTTAAACTCTGTCATGTAATAAAAAAAGACAACTGTTCAATGAATAGAAACAGTGCCTGGGTCCTTATGTTGATCTTGGTTCTAATGTGACTTACCTGTTTCATTTATTTATTTAGTACCTTTATATGGCAGGTCATATTACATCAGGGGTCCCCAAGCAGCTGGGACCTGCTACTGGGCTGCAGCCATTTAGAACCGGGTCACTGAAGCAGTGGACTAGTGGACAAAGCTTCATTTGCGCATGCACAGGATTTAGCTTGCATGCATGAAACCATTCCCCTGCCACCAAAATCACCAAAGCCACCACCGCCATTACTTCACAGAACCAAATAGTTTAGGGACCCCTGTCTTACATGACATGACTCTGGACAGCAGACAAACACAGCAACAATTTAAAGAATGTAACCAATATTAAAATAATGAACATAATAGCAATAGTACTTAGACTTATATACCACTTCACATTGCTTTTACAGCTGTCTCTAAGCGGTTTAGGGAGTCAGCATATTGCCTCCAACAATCTGGGTCCTCGTTTTACCAACCTCTGAAGGATGGAAGGATGGGTCAACCTTGAGCCTGGTGAGATTCGATCTGCCAAATTGCAGGAAGCCATCAGTCAGCAGAAGTAGTCTGCAGTGCTGCACTCTGACCACTGTACCACTGCGGCTCTTAAACCTAAACTTAAACTGAAACCAAAACATAAAAAAGCTAAGACTTCAGAAGAATTGCAAGTCACCGGTATTGTACAACTACTTTGTAAGCTCCCCACAACATCCCCAAGATCTTTGTGTAATCCAGAGAAATAATTTATACAGTGCTCAGTTAAATTTCATTATTTGCCCCTCTATCTAAGAAGACGGAGTTCCGAATACAAGGAGCCACCTTTTCTGTAATCTGAACCATGAATGAAACAGAACCTTTCCAAATACATTTATAAAAAATAAGTGCTGAATGTGTGGACATACTAAGGACTGTTTGCCACATAACAAATGCAGTTAAAGTGATGATCTTATCTAGCAGTGAGACAATAGGGGAAGGAACACCCAAAAGGTTTTTAAAAAATCATTTTGGCTTCAATTATTCTGGGAAATAAAGATGCTATCCCATCTAATTAAATTAAATTAAAAGAGAAGGAACAGACGCTTTCCAATGAATTGATTTGATTTAGCATATCTAGGTTTGGATGTGCTTTAGAGGCAATTAACTATTTTTTTTAAAAAAAATCTGTTTTAATATTTCTTTTTTAATATACAGACAAACATATACTGCTGATTAATATCCAGACTATTGTTTTCGCAGCTGCAATTTTCACTTAATGAAACAGGGACGTTTTCTTTGAGGGGGGGGGGATAAAGAAGAAGAAATACTGTAACGCATAAATAAGATGTGTAAAATGGGAAAGCAGCTAGGACGATCTCACCTCATTTCAATGAAACAGAACAGACATGGTTCCACAGTTACCATAATGTGGTTGCAATTCTATTGTCATCATTCATCCCTACATCAAAATGAAATTCAGTTGTACTAATCTGATTGCAACCCTCTCTTTTCCTGTTGATGCCATTATTAAATTTATTCTGACTCGTGACTGCTTTTAGATAGGTCAGCCCTAAAATCTTTTCTTCCTACCTACCAAATTTATTTTTCCTTCCCTATCTCAGAGTTCGGCTTTTTAAAAACAAATGGATACATTTCATGATGAGAATCCATATCTGCTAATCAGATTATGCTTTCATCTTGTTGAGAGGCTGTGTAATGTAACAGGAGCACTATCAATACCTCTTGAAGTTGCATGACCAATTCCAGGGAGCAAAATTAACCCAGTTTCAGCCTTCTTGTCAACATCCTTTCAGTTACATTCAGTCAACAACTTGCGCTTCTCAAGCTTTTTAAAGTTTAAAAGGTGTAATATATAAATATTTTTTTAATTGAAAAAAAATCATTTTATTGAATTGAAAGGTTCAGGAGTAGCATCAAAGCAACAGCTCAGTACATAATTAGAATACTTGCACTATATACTAGACAGGCTCAAGATACAGAAGGATCTTGACAAACCTGAACATTGGGCACTATCTAATAAAATGAAATTCAATGGTGAAAAGAGTAAGGTTCTACATTTCGGCAAGAAAAACAAAATGCACAGGTACAGAATAGGTGGTACCTTGCTCAACAGTAGCAACTGTGAAAGGGATCTTGGAATCCTAGTGGACAACCATTTAAATATCAGCCAGCAGTGTGCAGCAACTGCCAAAAAAGCCAACACAGTTCTAGGCTGCATAAACAGAGGGATAGAATCAAGATCACGTGAAGTGTTAATACCACTTTATAATGCCTTGGTAAGGCCACACTTGGAATACTGCATTCAGTTCTGGTTGCCACAATGTAAAAAAGATGTGGAGACTCTAGAAAGAGCGCAGGGAAGAGCAACAAAGATGATTAGGGGATGGAGACTAAAACATATGAAGAACCGTTGCAGGAACTGGGTATGTCTAGTTTAAAGAAAAGAAGGATTAGGGGAGACATGATAGTGGTGTTCCAATATCTCAGGGGTTGCCACAAAGAAGAGGGAGTCAAACTATTCTCCAAGGCACCTGAGGGTAGAACAAGATGTCAGAGGGGAATTTTGTCAGAGGGGAATTTTGCCCTGAATTAAGGAGGTGAGGATCTTGGCATTCCTTGTAGCATATGTCAGGCCTGTAGTTATGTTCTTTTTAGGATCTTTGGCCTGCCACACTTTCTTATAATTTCCTATGTGTTTTAGTAGTGTAGTAGTTGGGAGGGGGGAATAGAAAGGAGTAGGATTGTAGAATGGATTGTTGACATTCTTTTATAGAAACCAAGGTCATCTTTTGTCTCAGCACCTCGACACCTGACCGGAACCAGACGGGTGTAGCTGCCAGCGTGGAAAATGATGATTGGAACATGTGATGGATTTGTGGGTGTGGGGATAGAGCATGAACTTTAACTGGGTGGAATTTCAGGATGTAATTCAGAGTTGGAATTTTTCCATAGCCGTGCTAACATGCCTGTAGAATAAATTGGACCTTTAAGGATGTTTTGCCTTGGACAATGATTTATTTCTGCATGGTATTTAGAACCCTAACATCATACTTTTGAATAAGCGAAAATAAACCCGAAGCAAGATCTAATTAAAACATTTTTAATATAAAAGAAAATAAAAATATAAAAGTGCTAACTCAGTTAATTACATTTTGGCAAGAGCTATGTCCCTGCCACCTTCGGCAGGTGAACGGAAGATGAGAAGAGAAAATTAAGGAATGTGAAGGAGCATGCGTACTAAATCACTTGCAGATAAGAACTGGAGCATGCACAATAAATCTCAGCACAGCTAAGTAAACCAATTAATGCAGTAACACAAGAAGCAATGGGTGGAAACTAATCAAGGAGAGAAGCAAACTAGAATTAAGGAGAAATTTCCTGACAGTTAGAACAATTAATCATTGGAACAACTTGCCTCCAGAATTTGTGAATGCCCCAACACTGGAAGTCTTTAAGAAGATGTTGGATAGCCGTTTGTCTGAAATAGTGTAGGATTTCCTGCCTAGGCAGGGGGTTGGACTAGAAGACCTCCAAGGTCCCTTCCAACTCTGCTATTGTATTGTATTACTATATTCTTTTTTAAATACCGTCCTACACTACACCAATGTTCTGACCGAGGTTTCATTAGGAAGCAAGAAGCAAAGTCTTGGTCCCTGCAAAACCTCTTTTATTTACATGACTGTGAATTCCTTTCATTCACAGTCAGCAAAGCTTAGTAAACAGTCTTTCAGAGGAATGTTTATACCCACGCATCTTATCTCATTTGGAGCACTGCCAGATAACTAGCTTCCAAACACAGGGCAAGGCAAACTTTGCACAGAGTCTCTCAAAGTCACAAACACAACTTTTCATTCTCAAACTGACTGAATGAATGGTTTCCTGCAAAAGCCCACTCCCCGTTCATTCCACTTTTGTTTCCTATGGGAGGGGCCAATCACCGACAAGCTGTGGTTTTACTCCTAAATTGACCCTCCTTTCTTAGTTGTTCTTGTCTTCTGGCAGCTCTGCGCAGGCGCACACTGGGAACAGGCTCCAGCTGTTCTTCTGCCTTACTGCTTTCTAACTCCCTCTGTGCCTCCGACACGGAACCCTTGTCTGAGCTTGTTACTACTTAGGCATTTTAGCTCAAGAAATCACTCAGGAATTGGTGGAGCCATGGAACATCTCTTTCTCAAGATTCTTTCCTACTTTTGTTTTAATCTGGAGAGAGGGGAAAAAAGCTTGAAGAAATATTTGTCCAATTATTTTTGTCCCTTGGGAAAGGATAGTGATCTAAAGATCTAGTGAGACATAAAGTACTTCGTTAAGCGTTATCTCTTCTACAAAGTCTTCACCATATCTGAATTCAGAATAAGACCTATCTTGCCAGATAGCATTATATAATATATAATAATATCAGTGATGGGCGTGGCATGGCTTGGTGGGCGTGGCTTGGTGGGCATGGCAGGGGAAGGATACTGTAAAATCTCCATTCCCTCCCAATCAGTTGGGACTCGGGAGGCAGAGAATAAATGGGAATGGGGCCAGTCAAAGATGGTATTTACCGGTTCTCCAAACTACTCAAAACTTCTGATACCAGTTCTCCAGAACTGGTCAGAACCTGCTGGATACCACCTCTGATTATTATATATAGACTGGGCTATAGGTTTGTAGTATAAGATGTGTCAAGAAGAATTAAACTGTAATTCTTTTACTTACATCCTAATTTTTTGTCCTTGTTGATGAAATTATTGAGATGGCAGTTAAACATCTACTCATTATGTTTTTATTAATTTTAATATTTTCAATTTAGAATATAGTATATTCTAAAGCCCTGTGAACAATTTCTGATAATAAGCAAGTGACATTTACACAGGCCAGTTATATCCTGGCATATGTTTTAAATATCAAGTACCACCTGTAGTAAATGCTTACTACAGAATGATAATATGGAAATGATGGCTAGATGGCGGCAAGATTTTTCACTTATTGATTTTGAATGGGTTAGATACATGCATATTCTTGAGATCAATAGAGTTAATATGACGATTTTGGGTGGGCGTAATTTAATTGAATGAAATTCTTATATGATTCTTGGTTATAATAGCCTGATCATCTCCATTGTATAGTCAGTTGCTGTGTTTGGCTTAAAGAAATAATCCAAAGGAAGCAAAATCAAAGCTGCAAGCATTGTGGAACTACTCATAGAGTGATGCTAATTAGATGTGACATGACAGCCTGAGAACTGAAAAATATAATGTTGAAACAAGAATTTGATAATACTTCTCACTGTAACTGAACCTCTCAAGTCTCAAGGGGAATCTCTATTTATAGCTCTGCTGGTAAAAGAAACATTTCCCTGCTTGGGGAAATGGTCTTAATCCCTACAATGCTCAAAAATATTTTTCTCCAAAGGATATTTAGGAAAACCTTAAGTATACCTTTCTTCCTTTAAAGGGAGGGTGGGAGAAATGGTTTACTTCAAATAGTGTGTGTGCCAAAAGATACAATGAATGTTAATGTTCTGGTTGAGTTCCCTTGGGCTTACAATTTCAGTTGGAATCATTACTGGGAATAAAGTTCTTGCCTTCCCTACATTATATTCCTTATTAGAATTCGATCTTCCACATAGAGAACTTCTGACAAAATGACCCACTGGTGCAAATAAGATTTTTCTACGTGAAACTTCAACATGCGAAGAACTCACTTTGATTCTGGCCAAATAATCCATGGAATTATTCTTTCCTCCAAAATTGTAAAGACCCCCAAATTTTTTTAAAAAAAATCCTACTTAGAATTATTATAATTTGGGGGGGGGGAGAAGCCTGTGAGTATTTTATTATTTCCTTCCTGATCTGATACTGAAAGAAATATTCAGAAAACTACAGTGTGAATTTTGCAAAAGTTGTTGGAAGCTTGGTTAAAAAGTTCTATTCTAAAGTTTCCGGGAGTCTATTGCTTCTCCAGAACTTTGGGTCATGAAGCAGAAGGTCTGCAGAGATCCTGTTGAGCATGTTTAGAACTTTCCCCATGATTATGAGGCTGGAGAAGCTGGATCTCTCAGTCTCAGTGAACTTTGCAGAAATGTATACTTCTTTGAGTCCCTCTTTGAGCTTGGTTGTTTGCTTGCAGACATTTTGTTACCTGACTAGGTAACTTCATCAGTGCTAGAAGGGAGTGGCGTTTGAGCACGGAAGATGTTACCTAGTCAAGTAACAAAGCATCTGCAAGCAAACAGTCAAGCTCAGAGAGCATCAAGGATTCCACAATTCAATCCTAAACTGTAGACATTCTCTTTTACTGATATGTACATTTCTGTGGAAGCTGAATGTTCAACCTGAAAATGTCTATAAAAATGCCAGTTTCATGGATGCAGAATTTTAGTGTATCTTTTCACCCCAAACATATATTTAACATTTCAGTTTCTGTAGATTGAATGTCTGCAGAGGAGTAATGTATTAGCTCATTTACATTTTAGTCCTTCTGTGAACATAAAGTGGTCATCAGTATTTATTATAAAGCCATCATGCACCCAGAAACCAATCATTTAACTGCTATTCCATTACTGGTTAGCAATGGAAGGGCAGATAATATAATTTGAGTATATGATAACTGTATTTGATTGCCTCTGCTGAGGTGCACTTCCCACTTCAAAAAGCACAATTACTCAATAGTTATCCACTAGTCAAATATGCATGTGCTTATGTTAATCCTGGAAGATAAAATATGCCATTTTTAACATAGCAAAATGCTTTTAAAACTGAAATCAAGAGAGGAAAAAGGAATGAACCGGAGCAAGTGACTGTGAGAGTAAAGGACATAAACCTTTGATATTCTAATTGCAACTGCCAATTCTAATCCATATATATGTATATGTATAATGTAAGGACGCGGTTGCTCAGTGGCTAAGACACTGAGCTTGTCAATCAGAAAGGTTGGCAGTTTGAATCCCTAGCATCACGTAACGGAGTGAGCTCCTGTTACTTGTCCCAGCTTCTGCCAACTTAGCAGTTCAAAAGCACGTAAAAATGCAAGTAGAAAAATAGGAACCACCTTTGGTGGGAAGGTAACAGCATTCTGTGCGCCTTCTGCATTTAGTCATGCCAGCCACATGACCATGGAGATGTCTTCCGACAGCATTTGCTCTTCAGCTTTGAAACGGAGATGAACACCGCCCCCTAGAGTCAGGAATGACTAGCAATATGTGCAAGGGGAACCTTTACATTTACCATTATGTAAAATGTATATATACTGTATGTATGTGTGTGTTTGTGTTTCTTCATTTGTTTGTTTGTGTGTGTATTCATTCATTCATTCATTCATTCATTCATTCATTCATTCATTCATAATGTCATTTAGGCTGTTCAAAGTTGATTTAAATTCTATCATGAAGCAGTTCAAAAAGACATCCAATAGCCAAATACAAAACACTGGCAGTGATGTACAATACCTTTTCTTACCGTGCACATAAAATCCCATGGCATTAGCTAATCCTACGCAGTCTGAATGGAAAAGCGATTAACCTGAAGCTTCACAGACTATTTTCCTGCCACTTCGCCAATCAATATAGTCAAGGCTAATCCAAGATTAAGAAACAATCTTTAGCTGGCAGGCTCCAGTTTAAAGTTGAAGTAAAAAATGAAGCAAATCAGAATGAAAATCCTAGGAAAAAGACCAGTGAAGGAAATAGGAGATAGGATAATATACTGAGTTGCATTGTTTCCAGGAGCTTGAAAGAGAATACAGAATATCCTTAAAAGGCAGAAATATGTTCATTGGAGCTTGACTGTGCAAGGTGTATGAATTCCAATATGAATTGTATTTAACTCTAACAAAAGCAGCATTACATTAGGGTTCAAATATAGAAGCATTTAGTGGATCTTGACTGATATCAAAAATTTAGGTAGAGGCAAATTTGATCAGCTGAGAAATCCCCAGGAAATAGACATCAATCTCCACAAACACACCATTCTAAACAACAACTGCAATAACAACAACAACAACAACGAAAACCAAACAAAGGGCAAACTATCAAGAAGACAACAAAAACACTACATTCATAGCATTCAGGCAGCTCTACTTAACAACCCATAATTGGGATTGACAACTCTATGATGATTTACAACCTCATTTCCATCATGGTCATTAAGTGAATCCCTGTGGGTATTAAGTGAGGCATCTCATGCTGTTGACTTGCAATTTCAGTACTAGCTTTTCTATTGATTCAGCTTGTTCACAGCTGCTGTGAAGTGTGCAAATGGTCATCCCCTAACAGTGGGATACCACAATGATTGTAAACAGGCACCAGTTGCAAAGAATTTGAACCTCCTCATATAACCACAGAGGTAGCAATTGTAAGTGCAAGGACTGATTGTAAAAAAATTTTTTTTAAAGGCCATCATAACTTTGAGTGATTGCTAAACAAGTCAACTGAATAGTATATGTAATTTGTTCATACTTACAGTACATACTTTTTGAGTCACTTCAAAAAAAATGTTTTGCACAGCTCTAATTTATATTGCCTTTCTTTACTCGAATGTGAACTAGCTCCAAAATTTGTACTCTTTAGTGAATAGTAATTATTCTCTAGAAACTATACTTTACAGCCATTCAGGAATGAAATCCTATAAGTATTTTTGTTTATCTGTGCCACACATATAAAAGTCAAAGACAATAGGTACGTAATTCTTTATCAAGTATATAATAACCTACTGAGGAAAAATAGAATTACTGTGAATATGAAAGAAAAGCATGGAAAGTAAAATGTGTCAGCATAAAAAAAAAGCCACTGATATTTCCCTGTGCAATTAGAATTTGAAAATTAGACCCATTCATCACACTGCTTGTTGTGAACTATTTCTCGTACATTAAAATATTCATAATTCAGGCCAGGATTATAAGATAATGCAATAATGGAGAATCAAGTCAGCTTCTTTCTGAATTGTGGCTCACATTTGTTAACACATACTAAAAAGATGACTACTAATTCATTTTTATCATGGAGAGCTTAGGGAATTTTGGAACAGTCTTGTTCAAAATACTATCCTACTATATAATTTAAGAATCACTTATTATTTAATTATAATGGCTGCAATTGGCAATAGGAAGATCTCTTCTGTGTATATGTATGTATGTACTGTATTTTTCAGGGTATAAGATGCACCTTTTTCCCTCAGAAAAGAGGCTGAAAATCTGGGTGCATCTTATACACTGAATACAGCATTTTTGGCCTCCCGAAATCCTGCCCTCTTCACCAAAATGGCTGTGCATAGCATTTAGGAGGCTTTCAAAGAGCTCCTAGAGCAGGGGAGGGCAGAAATGAGCAAAAAATGGGCCAATCTTTGCTCATTCACCCCCCCTCAGCCCCCAGGAGCACTCTATAAGCATCCTCAAGGCTATCTGTGCCCTTTTTTGACAAAAATTGGGCCTGTTTTCACAAAAAATTGGGTGTTTTTGCTCGTTTTTGCCTCCCCCATCCCCCAGGAGCACTCTACAAGCCTCCTAAGGGCTATTCCTGCACTTTTTTTGGGGGGGAAAAACGGGCCTATTTTCATTAAAAAATGGGTCATTTTGGGGAGGTTTGCAGAGTGCAAAAACTTTTTTTAAAAAAAATTGCCTCTTCAAAACCTTGGTGCGTCTTACACTCTGGTGCGTCTTATATTCTGAAAAATACGGTATTTCTATTTCATAATTCTTAATCACACATCTCCTTCAAAGAGAGGCTCTTCATCCATCCATTCATCCATCCATCCAATAAACTCAAGTATAATCTCTTATTATTACAAATGGACATGTTACATAGAGAAGAGAAGAGAAGAGAGGAGAGGAGAGGAGAGGAGAGGAGAGGAGAGGAGAGGAGAGGAGAGGAGAGGAGAGGAGAGGAGAGGAGAGGAGAAGTGAAATGCCTCACCAGTTTGTTGAAACTGATGCAGAAAATTTATGATATAATGCAGTGGTGGGTTTCAATTTACCACTGGTTCAGTCTCTTTCGTGCAATGCTACTGCACATGCACAGAAGTGTCCAGGTGGGGGGAGGAGCCTACCACCACCACCACTACTGGTTCGCCTGATCCAGGCCGAACCGCAGAAACCCACCTCTGATGTAATGGAAGGAATGGGGGAAAACACAGTATTGCATAGATGTTATTAACTCTGAAGGTTTTCAGACATTTGGTATTCTACTTATTTTGGACTTGGGAAAAGAAACAGTCCCATTCCACATCTCCTCCCCAAGGCATATTCTACTGCAAAACATTTTCCAACTGAAAAAACCTGTAGTTGAAACCATAGAGGAGATGTTAAATTAATAATATCAGAAAAGCCTACAGTGACAATAACATTTCAGGGCCAGATCAAAGCAGTTCAGTATCTTGTGGCCAATCAGATCTATCTGGAGAGCTTTTCATGCAAGATCATATTATCCATTAGGGATAGTCCAGACAAGGAGCATCAACCATGAGTACTAATATTATTTTCATTGTAAGTTTACAGTAATTGAATCTTATGAGTCTGAAAGTACATATTTCCCCCTCACATTTACAGCTCAAGAAACTAGAGAGGGTCTCTTTAGAGAAGGTGCCAGGCTACCAGTGCTTCTACAGGCTAAATTGCCTCTTATCTTGCCTCTTATTTGACGTTCACTCTCCTGCTGTTTCTGTCTTTCAACAACTTTCTCATAGACCATTACAGATCATGAGAAAGAAGGTCTCTTGGTTAGAAAACAGGATTAAAGGCAGTGGTTCCCAACCTTTTTTTGGCCATGCCCCATCTAAACATCTCTAAAATTCTGATGCTCCCCCCCCCCACCGCCTCCTGTGACATATAATTCTTATTTTACTCAAAAAGTGAACTCTACTCATGCGGAGGAAGTGTAAACCTTGATTTAAACAAGGTTCAAATTGCCCCCATTAAAATTCAAATTGCCCCCCTGGGGGGCCTGGGTCCCATGTTGGGAACTACTGATTTAAGGCATACTGTCCATGAATCTGGTGGTAATATAGGTATATTGTATAAACCTACTTGCCAAGTCCATCTCTCTAGACAATTCAGCCAAGTGCATACTACAAATGCACTTAAACTTATATACTGCTTTACAGCCCTCTCTAAACAGTTTACACAGTTAGCATATTTCCCCAAAAAATCTAGGTCCTCATTTTACTCACCTCGGAAGGATGGAAGGATGAGTCAACCTTTAGCCTAGTGAGATTTGAACTGCCAAAGTACAGGCAGCCGGCAATCAGCAGAAGTAGCCTGCAGTACTGCATTCTAACCTCTGTGCCACCACAGCTCTTCAAGTAAAATCTGTTTTATAAGTGTCCTGCTGCCTATCAACTCATCCTGCAATGGCAATGAATTCATAGACTCATTTCCCTCTCTTTCAATATGCTGAGTTGTATGGATCTATAGGTATGGCTAGGATCTTTACCAGTACTACGTGAAACCTCCATAATAAGATCATAATATAATCCTGGCTTAATAAAACCATGGGGAAAATCTGCCATGATTATATATACACTGTAGGACTCTAAAGCTGAGAGCCTAGTCATTATATTCATTGTTAAGGATCAAAGTGCAGAATGAAGCAGTTAATTAGGAAAAATTAATTAATTATTCATTAATTAGGATTAATTTTGGCTTTCAGGAATCACTCATACTTTATTAAGCAACTTCATTCCTATGAATCTCAGCCTGTGTAACCAATAGCAAAGGACTGTGGAAATTGTAATAGGTTTAATTTTATCCATTAAATCATGAAAACTATTTAAAAGTTTCCTAGTTGTTTATGCCTTTATTTTTTTAAAAAAAATATTTTGAAGGAGGATTTGCAACCTCCATTGCCAAAATAATCTGTTCTTCTCTGTTGAACAGAAAATCTTGGGATGGATTCTATTAAAGTGCATAAAATGGAAGAAGTGAAAATAACAAACGAAATGGTGCAAAGGCAGTCAAGAAAAGTGAAGAATTGGAGTGCACCTGGACCAGATGAGCTCCATGGTTTCTGGCTAAAGGCACTTACAAGTATGCATGAAAGATTGGCAGCCCAAATGAACCAGATCTTAAAAACACCTGACAATGATGAATGGATGACAATTGGAAGGACATTTTTGATCCAAAAAGATAAAGAAAAAAGAAAGTACCCTGGAAACTATAGGCCAATCACCTGTTTGCCAACAACATACAAGCTCCTTACTGGTATCATTGCAAACCAAATTTACAGATACTTGGAAAGAAATGACTTGCTTCATGTAGAACAGAAAGGATGCTGCAAAAATTCAAGAGGAACAAAGGACCAACTGCTGATTGACAAGCTAATCCTAAAGAATTCAAAGAAAAGACAAACCAAGCTGTTCATGGCTTGGATAGACTATAAGAAAGCGTTTGATTCAGTTCCCCACAGCTAGATCAAGAAATTCCTGAAAATCTTTCGCATTAGCAGCAACATACAAAAATTCATGGAAACTTCAATGAACCTCTGGAAAACAAAACTTATGGCTAATCGAGAAGAACTGGGTAAAGTTGAAATTAAACGAGGCATTTTCCAGGGTGATTCACTTTCACCCCTACTTTTTATACTCTCAATGCTACCACTGACAACCATTTTGAAGAAGGTGAACTGTGGATACGAACTTGCAAAGAAAGGACTGAAAATTTCATCCAGAAAAGTGAAGAACCAAAGATTAAGGAAGTAAATAAAGGAGGCCTTTTAAAGACAACTAAGTCAAAAGCTGAATATAAGAAAGAAGTAATTGAGAAGCGAACTGAAAATTGGAAAAACAAAGCTATGCATAGCCAATACTTGAAAAGTATTGAAGGCAAAGCTGACCAAAAGCTAACTTGGGACTGGTTAAGATCAGGAGCATTGAAAAAAGAAACAGAAGGCTTTATTTTGGCAGCTCAAGAACAAGCTGTAGCCACAAACTGCATGAAGGCAAAAATTCAACATGTTACCACCAACAGCAAATGTCGCCTCTGTAATGAGAAAGACGAGACAGTCGACCACTTGATCAATGGGTGCAGCAAAATTTCACAAACTGACTACCTACAACGCCATGACCGCGTTGCTAAGATCATTCACTGGAAATTGTGCCAAAAGTTTGGATTTGAGTACAGCAAAAACCACTGGGACCATCAGGTTGAGAAGGTTTTAGAGAATGAGAAAGTCAAGATCTTGTGGGACTTCAGAATCCAGACTGACAGGCACTTGGCTCACAACACACCTGACATAACAATAGTTGAAAAGAAAAAAAAGTATGGTTCATTGACATTGCAATACCTGGAGATGCACGAATTGAAGATAAACAGCAAGAAAAAATCACAAAGTACTGGGACTTGCAAATTGAAGTTGAGCAACTGTGGAAAAAGAAATCGTGTGTTGTCCCGATTGTAATTGGAGCCCTTGGAGCAATACCTAAAGGACTACCTCGCTATTTGGACATTTTAAATTTATCAGATTTGAACATTCTGATTTTACAAAAAACCGCCCTACTTGGAACAGCTTATATCCTTCGACATTACCTTAACAGTTCCTAGGTCCTTGGTTAGGACTCGAGCTGTTGAGCTACCAACCAGCCCCAAAGGCTGTGAATCTCACCAAAGATTAACCACGCAATAATAATAATAATAATAATAATAATAATAATAATAATAATAATAATAATAACAACAACAACAACAACAACAACAACAACAACAACGATGATAATAATAGCTTCCTGCAATAACACCAGCAGAACTGTAAAAAACTGCGCTACTCGGAACATCTTATATTTTAAGAAGGTACTTGGTTGATACCTAGGACGCTAGCAGCAAACCGTATCAACCATTAGCACCAGTCACTGGTATTGTATTTTTGAATGTTCAGTTGGCTGAGATTAATGTTTAATGAATAAAATAATAATAATAATAATAATAATCATAATAATAATAATAATAATAATAATAAATCAATCTACTGAAGGCCCAACAGACGAAACAAGAATACAGAAAAGATGTGGTAAAATTAAGAATGGAGAGTTGGCAGAACAAAGCATTGCATGGTCAATTTCTGGAAAAAATAAAAGATAAAGTGGACAGTGAAAAAATTTGGTTATGGTTAACAACAGGTACATTAAAGAAAGAAACAGAGTCACTAATCCTGGCTGCGCAAGAGCAAGCTATCCGAACAAATGCCATTAAGGCCAAAATCGAAAAGTCCTCTGATGATGCCAAATGCAGACTCTGCAAAGAAGTTGATGAAACTGTTGACCACATACTCAGCTGCTGTAAAACAAATCCTGCAGACTGATTATAAATTGCAGCACAATTCAGTAGCACAAATGATCCACTTGTATTGGTGCAAAAATTATAATATTAAAACAACAACAAACCGGTGGGAACATAAGCCTGAAAAAGTCACCGAAAATCAGATGATCAAGATCCTATGAGATTTTTGTATACAAACGGACAAAATACTGGTGCATAACACACCAGACATCACAATGGTTGAGAAAAATAAGGTTACAATCATAGACATCGCAATACCAGGTGATAGCAGGGTCGACGAGAAGGAACATGAAAAAATCATGAAATACCATGACCTAAAAATTGCAATTCAACAATTATGGCACAAACCAGCAGTGGTAATTCCAGTGGTAATCGGCACACTGGGAGCTATTCCAAAAGCACTGGAATTACATTTAAAACAGTTAAAACTTGACAAAATCACCATCAGTTAAATACAAAAAGCTGCACTGCTGGATCTGCACGTATATTACGAAAATACGTTACGACGTCCTAGGTCCCTGGGTGGGGCCTGACTAGTAATCAATGCCAAATCTGGCGAAACAACTGGCCGCTGTGATACAATTGAATAATAATAATAATAATAATAATAATAATAATAATAATAATAATAATAATAATAATAATAACAACAACAACAACAACAACAACAACAACAACAACAACAGAGTAGAAGAGAAAAAAAGGAGAAAATCACAAAATATAAAGACCTGCAAATAGAATTACAATAATTATGGCAAAAGAAAACAAAGATGGTATCAATAATAATAGGTGCCTTGGATGGAATTCCAAAACATCTGGACTGCCACTTGAATACCATTGGCATTGATAAATTCACCAACAGTCAATTACAAAAGGCAATTTTGCTTGGAGCAGCATACCTCCTGCAACGATAACTCCAATACCACCAAAAACAATCTACTATCCTACATCCTTGGGAAGCACTTGATAGGTAGACAAAAATGCCAAATCTAGTCTAAACATCCTACTGTCTGTGTGATGAACCATAATAATACAAAAACGATATATTTTCCATAATGCACTTATCTTCTCTCTGAACTTCCATGTAACTGTCTGATAAATGGTGGTCATGTATGCGTGTACCCATCTACCAAATCATATTTTTGTCCATAACACAAAAACATTTTTACGTGGACATATTAAGCATATTCTTGGTTGTCCAAACTGAAAAAGAAATATCAAGCAGAAGCAAATAGCAGAATCAGAATTAAAGCACAAAGAAATATCAAGTTATTATTTGAGGCCAGGCTATTGAAAGCTATACGAAGTTCATTTTAATATAGGATAACTGCTTGCATGAAGTGGGGAAGAAAACAATGAAACTGCCTGGTTGTAAAATATATACTCATTTCTGGAGCATCTCTGCTTTCTATAGGCTTGGGAAAGGTATTTTTAATCTCTTTTACGGGAATTGCTTCTGAAATAAAACAGTAACTATTGATCAGTAGACGGCAATCTCATAGAAAGCCTAAGAGAGAGTACAAAGAATAATGGGTGTGATTGAAACAGTAAATGTGTCTAATAGCATCTGCTATAAAAACAGAACAATACTATAGTCCTTATGTGGGGACATTTCATGGTCATTCTATGATTAAAGCAAAATTCCCAATAATATTGTGGCTGTGATGTAGAAGTAATATAGATTTATTTGACAAAGTTTAGGGTCAACGGAATTGTGTGAATAAGAGGACATCACACAATTCTGAAGTTTAGCAGAAGACTCGGGTCATCGCTTGGTGTGTGAAAACTTTTCTGATATTAATGGGAGGGCGATGTGTGCTTGCTATTATTCACTGTTCATGTGGCTGGATTATAATCCCTATCATTTCATTTTTTTTTATTTCTTTATAACACACATTTTCCTCCTTGATTATGACATCAACTGAGATCCTAACTGGCAGGTGTTTGGAAGGAAAGGCCCCAACCTTTCTTGTTTTTGCTTTTTTAAAATGGACATAAAACAGCAAACAAAAATGTTTTACATCAATTGACTGTCTGGCTGATCTGACAGGAAGCCCTCTTTTTTTAAAAATATATTTTTATTATTTTTACATTTAAAAACAATGCAATACTGCGGAGTCGGAGTGACCATACATTCACATTATATACAGCTAGTTAATCTACTTGATACATTGTCTATCCTTCTGTCCAATCACAATATATACATTTGTTCCAGTCTTGTCATCTTGTCTTATACCAATCATAAAATCTATTCCATACCTCAAAATATTCTGATTCCCCTTTATTTTTAAGTTCCAAAGTGAGCCTATCTGCTTCTGCACAGGCCAACACTTTTCTGATTATATCTAGCTCTGATGGTGTATTTTCTTTTTTCCAATACTGTGCATAGGTTATGCGCGCTGCAGTTAGTATATGTATAATTAGATAAACTGTATCTTTCCTAAACCCCTCCGGTATTATGCCTAGGAGAAAAGTTTCTGGTTTAAACATAATTTGTTCTCCCACCATTTGTTCTAACCACGATTGAATCATTTTCCAATATTTTTTTGCCTCATTGCGCATCCACCACATATGATAGAAAGTGCCTGGTGTTTTTTTTACACTTCCAACAGTTTGGGGCCAGATTTTTGAACATTTTGGAAAGCCGTGCTGGGGGGAGATGCCATCTGTAGAACATCTTATAAAGATTTTCTTTATACGCCGTAGCCAATGTTAGTTTCTGATTAAGTATCCAAAGTTTTTCCCACTTAGCCAATTCCACATTGTAACCGAAATTTTTCGCCCAGGCGACCATAGTTTCTTTGACATGTTCCTCCTCTAGCTTATATTCCAACAAGAATCTATACAGCACTTTGATCAGTCTATTTTCTGACTGTATCAAAAGTTTATCTAATATTGTATAGTCTTTGGCAATACCTTCGTTCTTCCTATCCTGTGCATACCTTGATTGTATCTGTAAATAAGACCACCATTCTACTTGTACTCCTAGTGATGTCAATTCTGATCTAGTTTTGAGCTCCCCCTGTCTGTTCAATAACTCTTTATATGTGACTATATTTTCCATATTGATTAAATTTGGGTGTATGTATGCTTCCATCGTAGATAGCCAAATAGGTATTTTGGTATAGTGGTCATGTTTAATTTTGTTCCATATTAGTAACAGAGATTGTCTGATGTAATGTCTACTAAAATATTTGTGTGCAGATCCTTTTTCATACCAGAGAAAGGCATGCCAGCCTGCTTGGAGGTCATGGCCTTCCAATTTGAGTAATCTTTTATTTCTCAGCATTATCAATTCCCTTAGCCATGTTACTATGGCCGCAGTATAATAGAGTTCCCAATCTGGTACGCCAAATCCTCTTTCTTCCTTAGTGTCTTGCATAGCCTTAAGTTTTATTCTTGGTTTTCTTCCCTGCCAAATAAATTTCGAAACCAATTGATTCAAATCCTTGAAGACACCTTTTTCTAATTTAATGGGAATATTCTGAAATAGGAAAAGAAATTTTGGTAATATATTCATTTTTATAACTGCGATCCTACCCATCAGGGACAGTTGTAGGTTTTTCCACCTTTCTAGATCTTTCTTAGTTTTATTAATCAAATTAGTATAATTATCTTCTTTGATGGTCACACACCTCGCAGATAAATGTATACCAAGATATTTAACTTTTTTGACAATTTGGATACCCAATTTCTTTGATAACTCCTCTTTCGCTTTTGATGTCATATTTTTAGTCAGCATTTTGGTTTTTGTCATATTTATCTTTAAACCCGCTATTTTCCTATACTCTGTCAATTCCTCAATGAGATTCGTACCAGACTTTATAGGATCTTCTAACACAAACACTAAATTGTCCGCGAAGGCCTGTAACTTAAATTGCTCCTTTTTGATTTCTAGTCCCTTTATCTGTACCTCTTTACGTACATTCCTGGCTAATACTTCTAGGGTTAATATAAACAAAAAAGGAAGCCCTCTTGTTTAAAGACTTCAACTCCCTGAATTTTTCATCAATAGTTATATTATTGGAGAACTCAGGTTGCTGAAGTCTACAGGTCTGTAAAGTGCCTATACTGAAGAAAGCTAGCCTAGGAAATCTCCAGGATTTCTGATTCACTTTATGCTATTCTTCTTTGGCCTCACCTATGGATAGGTGATGAAATAATATAGTGGGTTTCCATCACTATTTGTGGCTCATTGTGAAAATAAATTAAAATACACTTCTTAAGTTGCTGTTAAGAAACACTTTGGAAAGCCTGCAATGTTACATTTTACAGTTGCACTTGAAAATATGGTGGGAATGGAATAATGGTGTCTCATCATCCATGTCAATGAATGACTCAGAAATCTATCCATAATAGAGAACATTTCACTTCCCAGGAGGAATATAAGAGATTGCTTCACGCTTAAGAGAGAGTTGTTGCATTTATCAATACTGTCACCATCAACAAGGAGACATTTTTCCAGTCCTAGAATTGCCACTTATTGAACTTGAGCATTCCTGCTACTGAGCATTGCTTCCCCTTCGCACTATATTTGCCCTGTTTCCACTAAGGTCCTATGCTAGAGTCAGTCTTACTTAAAATGTAAGACTGATTCTGCCATAATGAGTATTAATTTTTGATACAATGATCCTGGATGAAAATTAAAGTTCCACTCCCTTTCCCCCCCCCCCAAATTCCCAGTCTCAAGCTACCATTCGAACCATCAGGGTAAACATACCAACAAATTATTTACTAATAAAACTGTGCAGAGGATTGATTGATTAATTGATTGACCAAAGAAGGCTTCATCCATCTATTTCTGTGAACTACTGCATTGTGCAATTCTTCAGAAAAAAAGTTATTTTTATTTCCATGAATCTCAGTTAGGTTTCAAGATACTTTGAACATTATTCTTGCTTATAGATTTTTTTAACATAAACAACAAATAAAACTTCTACATAGATTGGACAGACAGACAGAATATGTCCCACTGTAATATAACTCTTCACACAACACTTTTAAGATATTCTATTGTTCACACCAAATTAGTTAAGAGGCACATATAATTAGGCTCGAAGTTCTGAATTCTTATTAGTTGACAAATGAAATCATATTTGTTGAGGCTATCTTAAATCACAAAGTGTCTCTATCATTGAAAGGCAATATTCCTTTACATAATTGGTTTTACGGAATTAAATGTGAAAAAATTAAAGTGGCATCTTGACCGCTGGCTATCTAAAATGCAGTTCAGTTGTATGGCATTTTTTAAACAATCTTAAAGCTTTTGACAGATATCACAGATGTAACTAACAACAGTCTTCATTTGAATCAGTTTGTAACAACTGCAAGCACATACCCAGTTGCTTTTGTCTGTGTCCTGCAAATGAATTTATTTCTTTCATGCCAGTTATTTTGGTTATTTTCTGATGAATCTATTAAATACTTCAAGCAATCACTTTGCCTTGCTTTTGGATTTTCTATTTGTACTTCATCTTCGGGTCATGGTGGTAATGTGTGAATTGTGTGAAACCTCACATTATGTCCTATCAGTTCCAATATTGCAATACTTTGCAATATAATTCACACATCTGACAACCAGATGTCAAGTGCTGTGTAATGAAGTTAAATAATGCATGAATAAATAGTTCAGAAGGTATCTAGCTGAATCCTCAGAAGAGGGAATGGAATAAGTGAGACATTTGCATTATAGCCATCAGCTTTTAAATGCCTCTTTTTAAAAGCAATAGCAATATCATTTTGACTTATATACTGCTTCACAGTGTTTTCCAGTCCTATCCAAGCAGTTTACAGAGCCAGCATATTGCTCCCAACCATCTGGGTCCTCATTTTACTGACCTCAGAATGATGGAAGGCTCAGTCAACCTTGTGCCGGTGTGACTCGAACTGCCAAACTGCTGGCAGCCGGCAGTCAGCAAAATTAGCTGCAGTACTCCATTCTAACCACTGCAGCTAAGTCCTTACAAACAAATCATATTTCTCAGTAAGACATGCAGATTTAAACGGGTGGCATGTTTATCTTTATATTTTTCATTATTTTTTTCTTCTTCTTTTTAGGTTGAAACAAGTTTACGACATAGCATACAAAGAAAATACAAAAGTAAATAGTAGGAAAATTAGGGAAGGGGAAGAGAAAAGTGGGGGGGGGGACATGGAAGGGAAAGGAAAAATAAGGCATTGACTTCCGACTCCCTTTAGTGCAGAATAAGGCATTAACATCAAACCTCAACTTTTTACTTTTACATTTTTAGGTAAAACCCAAAATCAAAATTTCATTTTTTTCCACCTCAAGCACGAAGTACAGAAATGGTTTCCAAGTAGAAATAAAAATATTTACATTTTTTTTCTTTGATCAAAACAGTCGATTTAGCTATCTCTGCTAACTCCATCAGTCTTTGCAGCCATTCCTCCATTGTGGGGATCGAGGTGATCTTCCATTTCTGTGCATAAAATAGTCTTGCTGGGTGGCATGTTTATCAATTAATATATTATTGATTTGTAACCATTCTAGCATCTTTTATCAATCCCAGGAATCTTTAAATTTTTAATGCTACAGGCTAAATCCTCTTAAAAACTAAGAAGCAGAAACATTGAAAAAGTGACTCCATTAACTGAATTAGACCACCCTGATTTGCTCAGAAGAATTTGATTATGACCAGAAAGACATAAATAGTAGAAAATCTACTAGGTAATCTCTCTCTACAAATAAATGTCAGTGTTTATTACATTGGATGCTACATAAAATGTGCAGAATGTTGAAGTCAATATATATATGTACATATATCCACACATTCACAGAATTTAAGGTACAGTATAGTATCCTTTTTATTTTAGAAGACGGTACAACACAAAACATTTGTAAATATGTGAACAGAAATAACTTATATTCCATTCTTTATTCAGACTAACAGCTCTTTTAGATCAATCACTTATAATGCATTTCTTACTAACAAAAAATAATTATTTCTATAAGTGCACCTGGAATGAAACAAATTGCCTCATATACTGCATGCATGAACAGATAAAAGAGCTTAGGAGTTAAGGAATTGCTCCAGTGATTTTCTTGAATAAACTATTTTAGAATGGAGAAATAAAGTAAGATAGGAGATAGAAAAACATAAATATATGTGTGTAAACGAATAATTGTCTACCAGGCTGAGAATGAAAAGAGGTAGCAAAACATTAATGGAAGCAGGAATAAACATACACACACACACAATTTTGCTAGCATAATATACATATACATATAGTGGTGGGTTACGACCAGTAGGCCCTGGTACAAGCGTACTGGTGCCTGCCGGGAGCACAGGGTACCATTCCAGTACGGTGCTCCAGAGGGCCCACCCGCCCGCCATCCTTACCTGTATTTGAGCTCTTTAGGGCTTCCGCGCACGAAGCGTACGGCACCTGCGTAACGCTCTGCTGAGCAGCTGGAGCATCGCAGAGGCATCACGGAGATTCGCAGGAGGTAAGGGCTCATGCGCGCTGCACCCATTCATGTGGAGGACGCCAGGCCCTGTTGCACCATACCGGTTGCAACGGGATCCAGAACCCACCACTGAAGCATAGATAGATAGATAGATAGATAGATAGATAGATAGATAGATAGATAGATAGATAGATAGATAGATAGATAGATAGGCAGGCAGGCAGGCAGGCAGGCAGGCAGGCAGGCAGGCAGGCAGGCAGGCAGGCAGGCAGGCAGGCAGGCAGGCAGGCAGGCAGGCAGGCAGGCAGGCAGGCAGGCAGGCAGGCAGAAGACAGACACACTGTTTTTCCAATAATAACATCCGGTCTTATTTTTCTTTTGGGCCCCAAAATAACCACCGGTCTTATTTTTGGGGATGTCTTACACCAGAGTTATCAAAGGTCCGCAGGCCAGATCTGGCCCTCGGGTGCTTAGATCTGGCCCATGGTGCCACCCTGGAAACAGCAATGTTCTGGTCCATGGTGCCTCTGTAAGTGAAAATGGAGTGTGGAGGGCCACATGCAGTCCTCCTGAGATCTGTTTTCGGCCGCAACGGCCTTGTGCAGCCCTCAGCCCGCAAAGCTCAGAGGTGCATGGAGCCTGTTTTTGCTAGCAGAGGGTTTCAGGAAACTGTTCACCACCGAAAATGGAGCTCGGGAGCCTGTTTTCGCTGACACAGTGCTTGGATTAGACTAAAAGATAGCACTAAGGCACTGACTATAGCAACACACGAACAGATACTAAATACCAGATCCACAGAAGCAGAGGTCTACCACATTAGACAGGAACTGAAGTGCAGACAGTGCTACCAATCACAAAGATAAGTTTTGTGTCCAGGAGATATATGGACACGGATGCTATGTTATCTTGACATTTACGAGCAAATTATAAATAGTAAACATTATTTAAGTTGAATAATACAATATTACTTTTCCCCATTTGAACAAGCTGAGCTGGCAAAACATATTTAAAATAGAGATAATAAACAATGCATAATCTCAGAGAAGATCATTCACATTTGGCTATATTATTTGCATTATTGTGCTAATTAGTGTTTCATTTTGATTGGATTTTGCCCTTGTATGCTTTAGTTTGATTGGTTTTTAAATGTTTATTATTTTACATCACCTTTGTTAGTACTATAAAGAGAAAGAAATGCATAAGCATTATACCCCATGAAAAAGTTTATAAAGTAAATTGACAATATTTGTCCAAAGTTTGAATATTAGTTCAACCCTTGCACGAGTTTATAATTTAAGTAAGTAGTTGTCTCAGCCAGAGAAAATGTCATGCCAGAAGTAATAGTAATAGTTAATTAAGCAACTCTACCTCACAGCTGAATCTCAAATAAGGCTCCAGCTCTTATTGTCCTCTTGCTAATTCAAATACAATTCACTTGGTTGGAGATTATTGATAATTAATCAGACTACACCTCTGCAAACATCACAACTTTTCTAACAGGATCATTTGCTGAATGGAAATCTAATGCTATAAATACACAAACATTGTTGTGTTGATTTCCAGAGTCGTTACTGAGGGCATAATCAATATCAAGCCAATCAATTTCAAAGCAGTAAACATTATTAGGATGACATCATTTCTTTTCCTAAAGATGGTATCTTAACATGAACATTGAGACAGGTGTCCAATAATGATCCAATAGCTATCGCCACACTTCTAAAGGCTTTATAGAGCAGCAGAATTCAGATGTATCTGGATGTAGAATGCTTGGGACAAAATTAAGAATTAAGGTAAAAACATGATACTTTCTTGGTTCCCCTCGCACATATGTGCTAGTCATTCCTGACTCTTGGGGGATGTGCTCATCTCCATTTCAAAGTCAAAGACCCAGCGCAGTCCAAAGATGTCTCCGTGGTCATGTGCCTAAACACCGAAGGCGTACGGAATGCTATTACCTTCCCACCAAAGGTGGTTCCTATTTTTCTAGTTGCATTTTTACATGTGTTTGAACTGCTAGGTTGGCAGAAGCTGGGACAAATAATGGGCGCTCACTCCGTTATGCGGCACTAGGGATTCAAACCACCAAACTGCTGGCTTTTCTGATCGACAAGCTCAGCATCTTAGCCACTGAGCTACCGTAACCTTTCTTAGGTTGGGATTGGCTCAGCCTACAGCAATTTGTGCATACAAAGGGTCCAAGAATCAGTCCTAGGAAATGCAACTCTCTGAAATTCTGTAGAGCAACCATCATTCAGCATTAATACTATTGAGTTACATGGACCAACTGTTTGATGGGATATAAAACAGCTCTCTGTATTCCCAAATCTGCTCGCTGCAAATTATGCTTTGGATTTCATTTCATTTCAGGAATAGCAGGTAGTGCTCTACCAGTTCTGCCAACTCAAATCAGAAACTGAATGGACAAAAGTACCTCCACACACAGACAAAGAGACACATAAGAAGAACTGGAGCTTCAGATTTCTTCCCAGTCTAACAATGCAAAAAGATCTGATGACAAGAGCCAATAAGAAAACAACAGTCCTCAAAAATCATGTGCCCTCTCCCAGGCAGTCTTGACCAGGCAGGAGTGGCACAGATTGAACACAGAAGTGGCCAAACTGACATGTGCAAGAACCCTGTTCACTTCCTCAGGTTCAACAGGCTCAAACTTCTCCCTAGGGTAGCTAAAGGCAGAAAGATAGTACATTTGCTCACACTTACTGTCATGAATTACACCATAAATTATCCTATAAGCAGTTTATTTTCTTTTGAATGTATATACTGTCTGACTCCAGTAGCCCTGGCAAATCTGCCATGTCAAATTTGGTTATAACCTAAAGGTGTGTGTGTGTGTGTGTGTGTGCGCTCTCTCTCTCTCTCTCTCTCTCTCTCTCTCTCTCTCTCTCTCTCTCTCTCTCTCTCTCTCTCTCTGTGTGTGTGTGTATCTCCCGCCCCGCTGTGTGTGTAGGTGTCTATTCATCCTCTGTGTTCTAACTATACCTCAGTGCAACAATGTTAAAGAGCCAAAGCATTGGATCTTCAATATTTTGGTAAAGAGTAACTTTATTTTAGTTTGAAAGCTGAAAAACCTCTGAACATTCTTATCCATTGTCCTGCTGGCTCGCATAATCATATCAGCCACCTTTAGAAAATAAGTGGCCTTTTTCAGGTACTACAGGTAAACCTTCTTAATGGCTGCAGCATTTAACCATCTTTCACAGTTGTTGACATTGTTCAGGAAGGAACTTCGTGACTAATCGTCACTTTTAAAATTTTTACAGGTCTGTAAAGCAAGGGAGAGCTGAACTAGGATGATAAACACATTTGCAGTTTCCCTTAGTGACTGCATCGCTTAACAACCAAATTGCCAGTTTCAATTGGGGCTGCTAAATGAGAAATATCTGCAGTGGCTTATCTCATTGAGTAAAAAAACATATTTTACAGAATAGGAGATAATATAGAAAGGGATTGTAGCTTAAAGCATATTATAATGTATCAACATGGTAGTACTTGAACAACTGCAGACCTTTATCACATTATTCTGACATGAATGCATCATTTATTCATACAGGAAAATAATATTAAAGCCTCTGCCTTTTCTTTTTAAAAATAAATACATTTGCATTGAACTTATAACACTCTTTTCATTATTATTAATTATACAAAGTGCTTTTAAAATATTGTCCATCTTGCCTACCATGCATTTCTCTGTGGTGCCTTAAGCTTGACTTAACAATTTTCTAAATGTCTCACTTCTTTAATTATCTAAAATAGCCTGGGGTCACACTTTACAAAATTTGTGTAGGCGGGATGTATTTAAAAAAAACCCCACCATTTTAAATAGAATAGAAAGTTTCTAAATGGATATAAGTGTGAAGAAGGTTTTCTTCTGAGAAAAATTGAGTTGTCACTGTAAGATACTTAGATGAGAACTTCTTTCTTTAAAAAAAAACTGATGAAAGATTAAGAGAAAATAGATAAAAGGGAATTGACTATCCTGGCTTGTAAGGAAGTGTTGACATTTTGTGCTGTTACCTTCCTGAACACTTTTATTGTCTTGACTCTTATTGGATTTCCTTACTTGTTAGACTTCTCATTGCCACAGGGAAATATTTATCAAATTAACAAAGCAATAAAGGGCTCAGATACAGGGAAACAACAAATGTTATAGATGTACAGCTTAGATTTCTCCATTCTCCTGGTCCTAACCTCTCTTTCTCTCTCCCCAACCCCCACTTTGGCAATCTGGGGAATTATAATTTGTAGAATTCATTTTGAAAGGTGACAGTTACTACCTTTAATCAAAAATCAGATTTGGATCTCCCACGTGCACTTTTTCTTGAGAACAAATTTAGTGAGATTCATATATTTTTTCAACATAAAAAGGATCTGCAAACTTAAACTGGATTCCAAGAAGGGGGTGGGGGGACAAATAAAGGTCCCAGCAGTGATGAAGGATTGTGTAGAACAAAGGCCGTGATAGAGGAACTAATCGAGGGCCAAGTTAAATAGTTTTTCATTTCTGTCACAAAAACTTTGTTTTTGGAACCAACAGGCACAACGCTCCATTTTCAAATAAAATCCTGTATTTGCCCTTACTGCTTCAAAAGGTATTCATCTATTGTAACCAAGGACCAAACAAGATCAGAAGGTGGAAAGTTGCTTCTGATTTCACTGGGTAGTTGTTGGCCAAGAATAATATGACAAGTATGTGGTGGTATGTGAAACTGATATAATTTCAATGATAATCTGCCTTCTGTTCCCATATCTCAAAATGTGGTGATCATGGAAAGGTGATGTTTCACTTTGGTAACCCAAGTAACCAAACACCTTAGCAGAGACTAAAATCCAGGATTTTAGGTCAACAGAAGTCTTTGAAGAATTTGAAAGCAGAATGGATCTATGAAAATCTACAAAGAACCAATGCTGGATGGAGAGAGGGGCTGTGTTAGATTCGGGCAACGAGAGAACAGACTCCGGACACGTAGTGACTTAACAGCTCTTTATTAGTAGTAGTAGTGATCCAGCTTGCTCTGTGGTCTGAGGGTTCCCCTTTTATAGGGATCGGGTACGCCTCTCGACCAATCAGAGTGATACCTGTTTCCCGCCTTAGCGGCGGACCTGAGAGGAGACTTGCTGCGATATATGTTAATATCTAACACCCCTCCCCTGTTAGATGGAGCATTCCTGTTAGTGCCATAATCTTTTAAATAAGTGGGTGTTTGTCTCACTCGGGTGGAACGCCGTAGTTCGGGTTGAACGGGAGTGGTTGCAGGATCGGTTTCACCTGTTCTTTCAGTTTCGCGTTCGGGGGTCTGCAGGCTTTCATCGCTTTGGCACAGTTCTGGTTCGCGATCGACAGCTGGTTCTATCCTGGGCTCAATGGTGTCGCGTTCCTCTGTGTTTGGGCTCTCGGATGGCTGACTTTGTGCTGGCAGATAGTTTTCGTTCTCGGTTCGTAGGTTTGAGTGTGCCAGGTGACCCCGTAGTTGATCGATGTGCCTTTTCCAATTCCGTCCATCTTCAAGCTCTAGCAAATATGAACACGGACCCGTGATGCCAATTACCCTTGCCGGCATCCACAATGTTCCCCCTGCATAGTTGTGGGCGTATACTGAATCCCCTATGCTAAAATTCCAAATTTGCTTGTAGAGTCTGGGGGCGATGTGGCAGAATAATTTGGGTGAAGACGGTCCAGGTGAGACCATAGACGGCGGCCCATGAGTAGTTCAGTGGGGCTCCTGCCCATCGTTGCGCTGGGGGTAATATGCTGAATTAAGAGGTAATGATCAATGCGTGTTTGCCAATCACCTGGACCCATCCTAGCGAGGGCCTCTTTTGCGGATCGCACCATTCTCTCCGCCTGTCCGTTCGATGCCGGATGGAATGGCGCGACGAGGGCATGCCGAATTCCCTGACCAGCTAAGTACGTTTCAAATTGCATGGCCGTGAACTGGGGCCCATTATCAGAGACCAGGAGGTCGGGCAGGCCATGAGTGGCGAAAAGTCGCCGTAGTACCTTAATGACTGCCTCTGCCGTGGTTGAAGTCATTGGGACTACTTCTAGCCATTTGGAGTATGCATCCACAACTATAAGAAAGGTCTGACCTTGGACTGGCCCTGCGAAATCGATGTGTATTCGCGACCAGGGTGCTTAAGGCTTCTCCCATTCTGTGGCGGGTGCTTCAGGGGGTGCTGGTCTAGATTCTTGGCACGGATCACAAGTGGCCACCCATTCCTCTATCTCTTTGTCCATGTTTGGCCACCAAACGTAACTTCTTGCTAACGCCTTCATTCTAACGATCCCCGGATGCCCAACATGTAACACTTCTAACACATTTCTTTGTAACGCATAAGGAATAACAACTCGATCCCCCTACAATAAACAACCTTGTAACACTGAAAGTTCATCCCGTTTTGCCCAAAACAGTTTGAATTCCGGGCCCACGTTTCCCTTCGGCCACCCCCTCCAAACCCAGGTTTAAACTTGCTTTATTACATTGTCCCTAGAAGAGAATCTGGCAACGTCGCAGGAAGAAACCGGTCCTGAGTCCAAACAGTCAATTAACAGAACCGGTACCTCGGGAGTGGGGTCTGGCAAAAGATCCGGGAGTGGGCAACGGCTGAGTGCGTCTGCATGTCCAAGAGTGGAGCCCGGTCGATGTATCAGCTTGTATGAGTACGCGGCCAGGAAAACAGTCCACCTGGTCATGCGTGGAGAAAGGGAGACTGGTGTGGGGCGGTTTCCCGCCAAAAATCCCAACAGCGGTTTATGATCTGTAATTAGTTCGAAATTGCGGCCGTAGAGGTATTCATGGAAACGTTTAACTCCAGCCACAGCAGCTAACGCTTCCCTGTCCATCTGGCTGTAATTCCTCTCGGCCGACGAAAGAGTCCTGGAGTAGAAGGTGATGGGTGCTTCGTTCCCGTTTGGCATCCTGTGGCTGAGGACTGCGCCGACGCCGAATGGGGATGCATTGCAGGTCAATACCAGTGGTAGCGTCTGGCTGTATTGTACTATCAGCGAGTCGGTGGTGAGCAGGCGCTTGACTGCGGCAAAAGCTGCTGCTTCGGATCTTCCCCATCTCCATGTTGCGTTCTTTTGGAGTAGTCAATGTAATGGCTCAGCAACGGTCGCCTTCTGTCTCAGAAAAACGCTGTAGAAGTTAAGTAGTCCGAGGAAGGCCTGCAACTCGGTCTGATTTCGTGGTGTGGGGGCGTCCTGGATCGCCTTAATTTTCTTTGAAGTGGGGTGTATTCCCTGACCATCGATTCTATATCCCAGGAATTCTACACTAGGCACGTTAATTTGGCATTTCTCTTTTTTGAGGCGAAGACCCTTCTCTCTGATTCTGGCCAAAACAGTTCTGACTCTTTTTAATAGTTGCTCCTCGTTTGCAGCGGACACCAAGATGTCGTCGAAATAGGGGATGACTCCCGGTATCCCTTGCAAAAGCCATTCCATGACGCTCTGGAACAGACCTGGGGCAATACTCACACCGAATTGTAGCCGGTTGCATTTGAATGCTCCTCTGTGCGTCACTATAGTTTGGGCCTCCACTGTGGCGCTATCCACGGGCAATTGCTGGTAAGCTTGTGCCATGTCTAGTTTAGCAAATATCTTTCCTGGCCCCAATGAGTGCAATAAGTGTTGCACTACTGGCACAGGATATGCGCTTTGTTGTAGCGCGACATTAATTGTGCATTTATAGTCCGCGCAGATGCGGACTGACCCGTCTGGTTTGACTGGGGTCACAATGGGAGTTTCCCAGCGTGCGTGATCCACCGGCTCAAGGATTCCTTGCTCTACTAATTTATCGATCTCTTTATCAATTTTTGGGCGGAGTGCAAAAGGCACTCGTCTCGGTTTAAGTCGGATTGGCGCCACTTTTGGGTCTAAACTGAATGAGATAGGTTTACCCACATACTTACCAAGACCGGGGCTGAACACATCCTCGAACTCCTTAAAAATCTGTTCAGCGCTGCTGTTCTCCACGGCGTTTATCCCGGTGACTTCTAACCCCAGGGTTTCAAACCAATCTAGTCCTAGAAGGTTCTATAACGGCGCGCTGGCGATGGTCACGGGCAGCTGGGCTACGATGTCCTTGAAACGAATTTGGAACGTGCCTTGGCCCACGATGGGGACTCGGTTCCCCTGGTAGTCTCGTAGCAGGATGTCTGGTGCACGTAGTTGGCTCTTTTTGAGGCTAGGGATAGCCTTTTTCATGGATGCCCATGAAATGATCATCAGGGACGATCCTGTGTCAACTTCCAGCTCGCAAGGAGAGCCCTCCAAGAGGACTGTGACTTTCAGCTTTTTAGGCCGCTTGGTGTGGACCTGACTTATTGTGGTGAGATAGGTTCGCAATTCCTCTCTCTGGGTCAACTCTATCTCTGCATCGGTATCCTGGCAATACTCTCGTTGGGCATCCTGATAGAATGCTCTCTCAGCTCTTTGTGTGTAATCTCTCTGGGAATACGCCCTTTCAGCTCTTTGGAAATTGTCTCTCTGGGTAAACTCTCGTGGGTTTCTCTCTGGGCGCCCTTTTTGATTTCGCCAAGCCCCTGGGTTGGACTTCTGTTGGCGGTACATAGGAGGCTGCTGTGAGGAGGCAGGGACTTCGCTCCGGCACACTCGTGCGATGTGCCCAAGTTTGTCGCAGTGCGAACAAACAACGTTCCTGAATCGACAGGTAGACCGGGGGTGGTTCCCTCCGCAGCTTGCGCAGGGTGGCAAACGGAATCCGGATCTCCCCCCAGGCCTCATGTGACTGCTCCGCATCAGGTGACTTTCCTCGAACTCGGGATCCTCGAAGTCTGGATTGGTGTCCTCGTAGTGGACTCTGGCCTGTCTGGGTGCTGGTTGGCTCGCGTTGAACCCGTGTTGTATGGTTTCCGATGATCTTTCCACTGATTCGGACGCTCTTGCTTCGTTTAGCGCTATTTGTAGGGTTAAATTTGGATTTGCCAACAGCCTTTTTTATAGCGAAATGTCCTTTAACCCACAAACAAGTCTTGCCAGGATTTGCTCGTCCAGATCCCTGAACTGGCAGTGAGTCGCTGCTTTACGTAGGGCTGCAACATATTGGTTGATTGATTCTCCCGCCTTCTGGTTCCGCGTGTTGAATTCCTGGCGGCAAACGTGGCGGGAAGGTTTTGGCGCGTAATAAGTTTGCAGAGTCTGTTGTAGCGCCGTCCATGATACTGCTTGTATCGGTGTAGGCTCGGAGAGGTCTCTGGCCGTGTTGAAAACTTCTCACCCACAGTAGCTGAGGAAGATGTTCTTCTTTCGGCAATCGGTTATTCCCGTGTATTCGTTTGCTTCGAGAAAGCACTTGAAACGAATCATGTATGCCTCCCATTGGTCGTTCATCAGGTCGAACGGAGCGGGAGGAGTGTGCATCGCCATCTTCTCTGCGTTGAATTTGCCGCGCTGCGATGGCCTGAGATGGCTGCCGGAATTTCTGCCGAATTCCTGGGCTGGATCGAATCCTGGGATTCTGGAGGTAGCTTCTTCGTCCTATCTGTCTCTCGATCCCACCTTCGTCGCCAATGTTAGATTCGGGCAACGAGAGAACAGACTCCAGACACGTAGTGACTTAACAGCTCTTTATTAGTAGTAGTAGTGATCCAGCTTGCTCTGTGGTCTGAGGGTTCCCCTTTTATAGGGATCGGGTACGCCTCTCGACCAATCAGAGTGATACCTGTTTCCCGCCTTAGCGGCGGACCTGAGAGGAGACTTGCTGCGATATATGTTAATATCTAACAGGCTGGGTCTGACAAAAGATGGACATTATGAATAGACTGTGCCCAGGTACAAGATCCAGAGACAGTTTGAACAAATGCAGCTCTCCGGTTGCTCCTGCTCTTTGCAATTGTGGTGACGTGCAAACAACAACAGTATGTCTACCTGCCCTTTGTGCCCTGATCAGTGTACACTTGAGAACCTCACCACAGTGCGACAGAATGCATTTTTTTGCAACATTAATTGTTTCTGGGTAAAATGTGTTTAAATTGTAAATATTTTAATCTTGTATTTTATGTTTTAAATGTTATGTTATATAAGCATGCCTTATTTTCATTGTGATGCTCCTGGCACAAATAAACAAACAAACTTCGGTAATCTGCCCATTGAATGTAATTGTCTTGTCTGAAGGAATGCTAATCATTTAAGGCAGTAAATCCCAGTAGATCTGCACCAGGTCATAAACTGCATGGTTGGCTCCTGGAATTGGGAAACTGGCAATTGGATTTTAATTGCATGCATTCTATCAAACAATCCTATTTTCCTCTCTGCTTGGAAGTAGATAAGAACTGATTTACAGTATATCAACTATACTTAACATGGAAGACCAAGGGAATGGCCCCACAAATTGAGTGTATATTGTATACTTTTACCTAATCCAGAATAGTCTACTCTAGTCACGCTAACAGGATTTCTTGCTTCTGAAGATAAAAGAGATCAAATGCATTATATTTATTCTCTCAATGAGTTTAGGTGAAATAATGTATTAAAAACTAAAGAGAAATGAAGAATTGTTTTCACCACCATTTCAGCAAAAAAAAGCACACTAGACCTCTTTATTTGTTTTTCTTGCACAGAAGGAAATATATATCCTCATTTGATATGTCAAGTGATATTTGGGACAGTTCAGTTTGGTGATTTGAAGAATCAAAAATATATTAATCAAAAAGCATTTGATTAATATCTTTTCCAAGGCCTTCCCAAAGATGCTTTTTTCAAGAGGCAACTGGACTTCCTTGTTTTTCTTTGAAGACGTTTCACTTCTCATTTAATAAGCTTCTTCAGCTCTGACTGGATGTTGGAGAATATAAGGATTTCTATTCCTTGCAGACAGCTGGTCATTTGCATTCTTTTAGAGAGTCATTAAGGCCAGGAGGTTTATCTGTGTCCTCAGGGTCACTTGAGTAGACCAACACTGACTCATCCCCAACAGCCTTTACCTGTCTTCAACAGTGAAAGAACATAGGACAGAAAAAATCCTGCAACCAAGTGGCCTCAATGACTCTCTAAAAGAATGCAAATGGCCACTTATCTGCAAGGAATAGAAATCCTTCCATTCCAGTCAGAGCTGAAGAAGCTGCTGGAATGAGAAACACGAAAGTCCCGTTGCCTCCTGAAAAAAACACTTTTGGGACAGCCATGATCAGGATGACTGAGAATCTCCATAGATATTCCAATATCTCATAGATATTCTGCTAAGTACAAGACATGGTATTCTCATTTTGCTCAGTAAAAGCAAAAGATGGACTTCGAAGAAGCAGGAAGGAAGACTGCTCATGCTTTTGAAGCTTGGGACTGAAAAAGACTGAGAAGACCGTGGGCAGCCAAGAAAACAAATGAATCATTGAACAAACTAAGCCAGATTCTCAGTCAAGGTACAAATGGCTCAAATTATCCTACTACAGACACATTGTGTAATTACTGAGCTCTCTGGAGAAGACTCTAAAGCTGGAAAAGGTAGAAGGAAAGAGAAGAAGAGAATGACCAACAGCAAGGTGAATGGACTCAGTCACAGTGATAATGACTTCAGTGTTGAAAGGTCTGAAAGACCAGGCCAGGGAGAAAAATCTACCTAGGTGGTTGCTAAGCATCAACAATGAGTTGATGGCGCACAGTCAATAGATAGAGAGAGCCTTCTAACAGGTTTCCTTTTCATCATCAATATACTGGAAGCAATGGCCTTGATCCCAAAGTAATCACTGAGGAGAGCGAGGAATCTATTTGTAAAAACATGCTTACTACATTTCAAATTTCAGTTTTAAAGTTAGGCAAGCAGCTATTCTTAATGAAACTTCTGACAGTAGCCTTTTTTCAATAGCACATTGTTCCTTTCCTCCCTTTTATTGCTAATTTCCAAGAAGCAAACAATAAAAAATAAATCAATGAAAATAACTGCTGCCAAAGAAAAAATAAATTTCTAGCCCTGTATTCATAAATTCAGCACAGTATTCAAACATGTCGATGAGTAAGATTTATACGGCAATATTGAGGTACCTATATAAACTAATGTAGCATAAAGTGTATATGCTAAGCAGAATATGACATTTCCATTTGCTGAATAGGGTTTGTATACGATTATATACAATTAGAAATAGATACAATGGTGCAAATAAGCAATGAAGCTGTATAAATTTAATTATTAACAATTTATTTGTAATTTGTTAATGAAAATTAATGGGAAAAAGTTTGTACGGAGATTAGATGTGTTTGCATATGCATTATACAACGAAAGGGACTTGTTTTAAAGCAAAAAAGGCATGATGGAAAATCAGGAAATTGCCTGTACCAAATCAAATTATTTATTCATCTATTCCTAAACTTATTTCCTCTGACAGGTGTAGTTTTTCAGAACTTTGGAAAAAGTGGATTCTGCACTGGACTGGAGGTTGAATGAAATCTCTTCCAATTTTTACATTACATTCTCTGATTCTATCCCATTACACACTGTTTGATCTTTCAAATTGGCTGCTGAAAGAACCATATGGAAAATATGCCCCCCCCCCAAGCTTGTGAGACCTTCCTACTCTTCAAACATGCATAAATGAGTCATATTTCTCTGTGTGTGTGTGTGTGTGAGTGTGTGTGTGTGTGTGTGTGAGAGAGAGAGAGAGAAAGAGAGAGAGAGAGAGAGAGAGAGAGAGAGAGAGAGAGAGAGAGAGAGAGAGATGATCTCAACATTGCAGTTTAAAGTAAAGAATCAAACTGTGAAACGTAGCTTCCTCATGGACATGACTATAGTGTACTTGTTTTTAGTCTCTTTTTCCAGAAACAGATGTTCAGTAATTCTGGTCTCTGAACAATGGGTCCTAGCTTCAATCAAAACAGCCTGACATGCCTTAATTCTATTAAACATGCAGAAGACTCTGTGAGTAACTAGTATGAGCTACATTTTTGTTTTTCTCAGATGACCTGCCAGAAAATGCATTTAAAACATGACGAGCCATTTGAACCACAGCAGCATGGCGCGCCTGGAAATTCCAGCTGAAATATCCATGTACACACACACACACGCACAGATTCACACACCACAAAATTCCTCTTCAAAGAAAATAAGTCTCTGCATTCCCGACTGCTCCTTTATTTAAAGCAATATACTGCAGAAGCCCTGTGTCCATCACCCCAGTGGCTAGAAAAAGTTAGAGAGGGAAAGGGGCTTTAAAAGGAGCTTTTTTTTCCCAACTTCATCTGAATTACCAGAGGCGGTTTGCTATCTGCCAGAATGTTTTGAGGATACGCAGCACAGGCACCCGATGATCCTTGCTCCAGGCCTTGTGTGTAGTTCTCAAGCTTAATTAGGTTTGAGCTCCATGGCAAAGGCCCGCCATGCTGGAGACAATTAAATAGCTGAGAGCAAGGGAAGGGGAAAGAAAAGAAAAAGAAAGTCACACAGACTTTAAATGTGGTCTTTGGCTATAGCAGAACAGCAACTCTTATTTAATTTTCTGTCCAAGTAAGTTAATCCTTTATTTTTACAGCAATGACAGTTTTGTGGACTACCTTCAGAAGCATCCAGCCATTAGAAGTGTGTATGCATTGTAGGTTTGTTGGCTTGCGTAGGCTGGTGTAAATAGGTACCATTGTGGATGTTTTATATTCTTGTTATCCTTTCTCCATTAATTTTGTTAGATTTTATACCACTGTAGTTTTAAGGAGAAAAGCCTCTTCTTGTTTCCTCTCATTTTACTCATGGCCATTTTGAATTTTAGAAAGAAAAAGTCCGACTTCATATTTTCTTCCTTCTTGTTCCTCTACTGTTAAAATTCCCTCTCTCCTGTTATTTCAATGCATCCTCAACTCTGATGGATTTTTCCCTTGCTGCTGAAGAGATTAAGTCTCTCAGGTGGAATTCGACTAACACCAATCTTTACCTATCCCAAAGCAATACATTCATTAAAATCTTGTTTACATCCTCAAGGTTTTTGTTAAGTGCCTGTATTTTGGTAAGTATCGTGCAACATTTCATTTAGCTCTATCCCTAATTACTGTTAGTAGCTCAGCTCTTGACGGCTAAAATCTTATCAAGATATTCCCTCTGACATTGTTTCTATGATGATGATTTTTCTCTGTTATTTGAATTGTCCTATTGATTTGCAGTTCATGCATATGAGAAATATATAAAAACTTGCATCAGTACACTGGAGGGAACTAGGTTTTTCAAGGTTTAAAAGATGCTATGTTTTCCTAATTCTGGAAATTAAAATAAAACATTATTCACCTTGGCTAAAAAGTGCTGCAAATTTCCTTAATAGTATCCCTGTGCATGGTGTAGAACCTACTGATCACACATCTATGGAAATTCTCAGTCATCCAGGTCATGGTTGTCACAAAGGTGCTTTTTCAAGAGACAACACGACTTTCTGGGGTTTTCTTTGAAGACATTTTGCTTCTCGTCTTCAAAGAAAAATCAGAAAAATCAGAAAGTTCAGTTGCCTCCTGAAAAAAGCATATTTGGAACTATTGATCACATGTTCAGCACTAATGAACAAAGCAAAAGTTTTGACTTTTATTCATAGCCCGTTGAAGATAACCATAAGTATTCTGTTATTTCAGACATTAAACCTACAGTATATTGTAGAATCTACCAATTAGTTGGTTGCCATGCAGATAAGTATATTGGTCCATCCTTGATCAGTCTGTGACCCATGATGAAGAGACTAGGGATGATTCTTTCTCGTATAATTTTATTGTTTTAGTTACTACATTTATATGTTGCCCATCTCCCTATCAGGTGATTCTTGACAGCTTACAACATGATAAAATGCAAATAAAAAACACTAAAACATTAGAGCATTACATATTAACATCAAATAAAAATTAGATAAGGTGTGAGCCATAGTAGAAAAAGCTCTTCTCCAGGACATTGTCATCTGGAAATCCTTGGCTAATTGGGTCTGCAGTGGGCCCCTTCTGCTGAAGTGAGTAGAGTGGGCCAATCCCATTGGGATGAGACGGTTTGTCAGTTAGCCTGGACACATACCATGAAGAACTTTAAGAGTGATGGCATTATTAATTGGACTCGGAAGCAGACCAGCAACCAGAGCAGCTCACATAACAGTGGCGTTATATGGGCCAACCTAGAAGCCCCTAGAACTGTCCATTCAGCTGTGTTTTGCACCAGATATAACTTCCAAATACAGAATTTACATTCCTTGGTAATCTGTAATTTTAAACTAAGTCTGACAGGACTGATTTTTCAAATGAGCCAATATAAATTTAATTTGGCTCATTTCTGCATTAATTTGCAAAAAGTATTTTAAGAAAGCCTTAACATCTTTATGCATTTTTCTGTGCATTTTTCTTTCATTTTAAACACTTGGCCTCTACTTACGTTTCACTGCAGAATTTTCTTAGCCCAGGCATTTTAAAATGAATTCCCCAAATGCAATGCACTATCGTAACAAGCATGTCCATGTGTACATTTCTCATTGACAAAGTCATTTAGACAATGTTATGTATACTTCCCAGCAGTCAACAATGATTTGCCTGTGGGTGTGCTATTATTTTTAGTGTTCAGAACAACTGAGGGATCTTCTTAAAAAAGAGACATGATTCAAAGCCAATTTTATTTCACCAAATAGCCTCTCGAGTTGTGATTATCAACTCTCTGGAAAGAAAATGTGTAGATAGTTCCTTTTCCTTACTTTGGCTCTTGGAAATAGTCAGAAAACAGAAAGAACTATAAAAATCACCCATGTTTTAAGTGGTATGAAACAACCTGCCTTTCTTTGTGAATAGCATATGTACAATTTCCTAAATGTTTTCTGCGTTTTTTCTACATTAATAGTAGTGTCATTTTTCTTAAAAAAGGTGTCTATATTACTGTGGGAGTTCTGGATCCATTCAGTATGCCTTAAAATTCATAAAGATGAAAGTTTTCAAATAACTCTTTCTTTCACTCTTATGTTTCTTACAGACAGAACTAAGAATTGTTGCTATAGTTTCTTCCTGTTATTAACCAGTTTCTCTGTAGGCTTTACTGTTAATGATTTTGCTTCCAAATGGAAGGAGCAAAAGGTTGCAGAGGTTCAGACTTTTATTTATTTATTGGTGTATTTATCACTTCAATTTCAAACCTACCTACTCCATAACAAATCTGGATGGCTTACAGATAAAAATTAAAACAAAATACGCAAAGAAGAAAAAGAAGAGAGATAAATGGAAGCAGACCCCTGAATGCCAAACAGCTTATAACCAACCAAAATGGATTGATCACCATTCTAGCCCATGGCTTGGGAAAACAACCATGTCTAAGCAGCTTATGAAAGATGAGAAGGATAAAAACAGGGCAAATGTCCAAGGTAGGAACCATGATACTTTCTAGATGGACCTAGATGTTGAGATTCTGTCAGAATCTCAAAAGAATCATTTGGTCATGTTGAGATCAAGACATATAACTGGGTATGATCAACCCCAATCTAAACTTATGGCATTACCTAGCCATTTCATATACTGTAGATGCTAAACAAAAGTGGACAATTGAAAGGTTACAGGAATGAAAACTCACTTGGTCTCATCTTTTCCAACACCAGTTAAAACCAGTCATGGAGAAAACAGGAGAACCAGTGCAAAATGGTGCCTCCTACTTCCAATGTATAAAATCAACCCAATAGGATACTGTGGTAGATGGTATCAAAACTCCTGAGAGATCAAGGATCACCAGGACTAATGGACTAACTTGCAGCCCAGTTCTATTACAGGTCATTGGCAAACATAACCAATGCTATTTCCATACTGAGACAAACTGGCCTGAATGCTGATTGAAACTGGTCAAAGTTAAAAAAGAACACCACCCCAGGTTCTTCTGGAGCTGAAGCCCAACAACCCTCTTTGTCACTTTTTCCAAGAAGGGAACAAAACCCCTTCTAGGTGGTGAAAAAAAAAGTTGATAGGGCCAATGACGTGGTACAGTTTTTCTGCAGAATGAGATTGTCCCCACAGCCTTAAGAAGGCATGAGGTAGGCAAGCTCAGAGGTTGGAGGATTCTGTCTACTTCAACAGAGTTAAATTTGCTCCAGATAGCCCTATACGTTTACCTCAGGCACCATATCTGTATCTGTCCTATTGGAATTCAACTCTGGGCAAATCTGAACTTCTAAGTAAAAGAAAATCAGGATTTTCATTTCCAGTTTATATCATCTGTTCCAGTGATCAAGTCAGGAATCTTTTCTGCTTCTGGACACTATTGTTTTTTTATCTCTCACAATTACTTGATTACCTTTCCCATCTCAAAAATAGTCAGAATCCTACAGACATTCTTTTTGTTAAATGCCTTCCCAACAAATATATGACCAGATTTTAGTTTTTATATTTATGAAGGTTTTAAACATGGGGATTGAAGGAAGAGAGAGTATTGAGATCAGCCTATGTGATTATTTTCTGTTACTTTATTATGTAAGTTGTTGGGGTTTTATGCTGTTGATTTATTTGTTTATTCACTTAACTTCAAAAACCTTTCGGTGGTTTACAATACTCACAAAGAAAAAAAAAAGCAAGCAAACAAATAAGAATTGTACTTTATTTCTATGTCATATGGCTCTTAATATACAAGCAGCTTAAAAGTAATTTAGAGTCAAATGACCAAATGGTGATTAAATAAATAAATAAATAAATAAATAAACAAACAAACAAACAAACAAACAAACAAATAGCATCTTGAAATTTTGATGCCCTTACATGCGATGACAACTTTGCAAGTTCTCAAACAAGAATGCCAAATTCTTGGGTGAGACTGCAGGCTTAGGGCATTTTTGAAGAACCTTTTCTGTAAACGGCCAAGGGCACCCTCTGGGGAACCAATGAATTTGATATGCCCACAGGGCTCATGATGCCAATTTCTATTTTATTCTGATCATCAGAGCTTGTCATATCTACGGAATCTGAAGAAGGCCTCCAAAGAGACTGATTTTAACTCTGGAGAACTGTGTACAATAATGTTAAACACAGTATTCATTATCTAACTGAACATTATATTGGAAAGGAAAAGAAGAACAGCTGTATGCAATTTTATAAGGCGGGGGGATGGAATGCTCAGGTCTTATCCAACTCTGGTTTTAGACACAGAAACCGATAGTTTTAAAACAAATATTATAGAAAGTACAGTATCCCCAGTTAACATATGGAATTGAAGCATAGGCTTCCTTTCAGCTCTTGAACAGTTAAATAAGCATTATTAATAACTTAATCCACTTTTAAAAGTGTAGTTCTATTCTATATGTGACTTAACAAGTTCAAGCAAAGCAGTGTTGGTGATGAGCAATTCTTCATTTTAGAAGAGAAATTACATTGATCCAAGCTCCAATTCTTTCCAGAGCATGAATGGAAAATATATACAAGTTTAGAAATCAACCTTATAACTTCCTGCTTTGGTCACCAAACCCCTTAAGGATTCAGTTGTCTCAGTATCCATATGTCTTTTTCTGTTAAAGTCTGCACTAATTTCCTAAACCTATCCTCTTTGAGAATGGTGAAAGGAATTTTTAGCCTAAGAGTAGCCTGTTTTAATTACAAAAGCAAAGCAAGTTAAACTGTTGCCACAAATAATGTCTTCCCAATTACAATCCCCTTTGGGATTATTATTTATCAAGTCAATCATTACATATGGAGACAGGAGCGTCTGCAGCTGTTTTACTTCCCCATTATTATGGACAAAATATAATTGGAAGAATCTTTCCTAAAGATAAATAAGCATCTAACTGAACAATAGTTTAAATGTCTGAAAATAAATAAACTGTAATGGATTTTATACATTAGAAGTGATATACATTGAATAGTTATTGAAATGAAATGTGTCTGCAAACCACATCCAGCACCACGCTGATCAGATTGGAGAGTAACAATAGACATTTCAAGATGGCCTTAGCGATTTAGCAGCTTAATTAAGCAACAAATTAAGAACACAGCCCATTTAGTGGTTGCTGTTTTGTAACTTCTATCCTTGTTGTTGCTGATAGTGAATGTTTTGACATTAGGTATTTATTGTATGATACAGTAATAATGCATCTGTGTGACATAATTAATTATCATGCTGCTTTTCATTTCTTCTTGCAGTTCACATATGCTGATTTCAAGAAAAGAAAAGGACAAAAGCGAATGAGTTATCCACACTGTCCTTTCCAGAATAAAAGAATCAGTCTTTATTTGTCTTCTAGTGGTTCGACCAAAGGTTAGGTGAGAAGTTTGTCCTCTTTTCCTCAAATGAGATTTGATTTTTACTCTTTGCTTTCTAAAGAGAGTTTTTAATCTTCCATTTCTTCCTCCTATCCCTTAGATGGCAACAAGGAAAGCCTTGGAATTACAGCTGCTGTGATCCTACTGGAAATAATCTCCTATTTCATTAGGTAAAGGTTCCCCTCGCACACACATGCTAGTCATTCCCAACTCCAGGAGGGCGGTGCTCATCCCTGTTTCTAAGCCAAAGAGCCAGTACCATCTGATGACAATTCTGTGGCTATGAGGCTTGCATGACTAAATGCCAAAGGGGCATGGAACATGTTACCTTCCCACCAAGGTGGTCCCTATTTTTCTACTTGCATTTTTACATGCTTTCGAACTGCTAGGTTGGCAGAAGCTGGGGCAAGTAATGGGAACTCACTCCGTTACATGGTGCTAGGATTTGAACTGCCGAATTGCCAATCTTTCTGATTAACAAGCTCAGCATCTTAGCCACTGAGGAACCGTGTCTAATTACCATGTCTAAAAATCTAGGGCAAATGGAGAAAATAGCAGAGGCATCTCAAGGGATCTCAGAAAGCAACACGTGGAAGTCACAACTATCAAATCTCTCCCCTGCCTCCGTAGAGAGGTGCAATATTAACACATGTGCAAATGGGTTGTACATTATCATTAGAATTTATCACAAGAGATTCATCAGGAGTTTTATTAGTAATGATTGTCTTTTCCTAAATGAATAATACGGACAAATACACCAGATAAAATATATAACTCTAATGTTAAAAAAAAATGAAATAAAGAAAAAATGTTTTTTAGGAAAATAGCTTCTTTTTTGTTTGTAGTTCAGAGCAGTTCAGAGTAATTGAACTACAGCATTTGAAAAAACTCATTAAAACTCATCTAAGGCAGTAAAATTGCTTTTAGCAAACTAGAATTAGTTTGATTTATAGCATCTATGGAGCAGTATGTGTTCAAACATGCTTGTTCAATTAATTGTACTACAGTATAATGTACCATTTAGCAGTAGGTTTTTGAGTTGGCAAAATGAACAATCCTTAGGGCGAGTTAGATTCATAAATTATATTTATTTCAGCCAAATAGCAGTTAACTGCGTCTCATTCATTATGGTAGACCAACAATCTTTTGTTCAAATTACCATATCAATTGTAATGTGCAGCCTTTGTAAATTGAGAAAGGCAAGGAAATTGTTATTTTCATTTTCAAAACTGAGAAATGAAGAAAAATAATTCTTTGACTTAGTTTTGTAAATTATGCCGGATGGTTATTCTTTGATTTATTAAACAAATATCAACCCTTCCTTTTATTTAAAAAAAAAACAGTAATAGTACTTAAAACCAACAAATGATGCAAGATCAGCAAAATGAATGCTATTAAATACAAAGGGCAAGGGATGGATCCCAAATAAATTTGTTACATTGGATGAAATTTCAAAATACTTGTAAAAAGCACTCAAATATGGAATCTTTACTTTCTACTTCCAAGCAGAAGAAAAAATAATATTCAATTCAAGAACTGCTAATAAAAATCAACTTGACTTGATTTGAGAAGAAATGTTGCATTATAGAGTTTTTATATCAGGAACTCAGGAAGCCTTATGGATTAATTTTGAATAAAGATCATCACTCAGAACTGAATAGCCTTGATCACTCATATGATCATATCCTAGGAATAGAATGTATCTAATGCTGAAGGATTAAAAACAGGGAAAGCCAATCGTAATCAATAATTTCCCCAAAGTGATCCTCTGAACTTTGTCTAGCTGTACACTTGCCAGAAAAATCAATATTGGAAGATTGAGTTTTGTTTTCTTTCTCCAGCTATGTATGATCTCCTTGACTTTTCTATAGACTGTAGATATCCTTCTCAGCAAATTTAGAGAAAGGATGTATTGGAAAGAAACACAGAATTTGCATACGTTGAGCAGACATCTCTTTGTACAAATTCAGATTTGAAAATTTTATTTACAGTAAGGGTAAAGGTTCCCCTTGTACATATGTGCTAGTCATTCCCAAATTTAGGGGGCGGTGCTCATCTCTGTTTCAAAGCTGAAGTTCCAGCGCTGTCCGAAGATGTCTCTGTAGTCATGAAGCCGGCATGACTAAACACCAAAGGTGCACAGAATGCTGTTACTTTCCCACCAAAGGTGGTTCCTATTTTTCTACTTGCATTTTAACATGCTTTCGAAGTGCTAGGTTGTCAGAAGCTGGGACAAGTAACGGGAGCTCACTCCCTTATGCAGCGCTAGGGATTCAAACCTTTCTGATCAACAAGCTTGGCGTTTTAGCCACTGAGTCACTGTATCCCTTATTTGCATATTTACATATTTATTTACATATTTACATATTTAGTCCCATATTTACAATATGTAGCCATTTTATGTAGTCAAGATGTGCAGTTGATATTTTCTTAATATTGTGTGTGTGTGTGTGTATATATATGTATGTATATATATATATATATATATATATATATATATATATATATATATATATATATATATATATATATATAATTTTGCTTCAGATTCAGTTTTGTAATGAATCATAAATAACTGAACAGATTGAAAAATTCCACAGCCTTTTACTTTTGTTAGTTTTTACTTGATCTTATTTTCATTTTTTAAAAAAATATATTCAGTCTTAGTCTATAAGATGTCTAGGGTCACTTTGTGACTGAAGCAGCATATGAATTGATAAATACAGAACAAATAAAAACTATACAGTTGAATTCGCAACAGAAGATAGTAACTCAATAGGAAAAAGATTCTCATTTTAAATTTGGAAGCTTAACATTTAGTATGTTTAAACTAAATTAATGTGTATAATACACTCAATAACTTGAAGAATTATGAAGGCTGGACATATAAAGAAAACTTGGGGGGGGGGGAATCCATGCCTGAACTTTCTTTAAATGCAATTAAAGCTGAATACATCCTAGTATTAGATTTACATTACCATCTATTAAAAATGGAATATTTTACAATAAATGAAGTATGAAACATTTTCTGGGACATTAATATATTTAGCCGTCATGCAAGTCGAAAGTAGCACCCTTCGGGTCAAATTGGATACTTAAGCATTTAGCAAAAATTATCGTGTACATTGTCTGCAAGATAATTGTAAAGCTATAAAATGATTCAGTTCAGTGATTCTAATATGATTTAATTATAATGGAACTGGTGTCACTCACCTTGCGAATATTTAACATTGAGCTACTAGTTTTAAGGATATTTTATGGAAGAGCAAGTGGTACAAAAAGTTCAGGTGTTTGAAAAAGTGTGGATATGTCATATGTGTGTACACATGCCCAGCAATTGGTTGTTTCCCCATTTATATCACCACTCAGTTATGATTCAGGCAAGATTAGACCTGTTTCCACTACCATTATTTTAGCACAATGATGGTTCAGCTTCCAGAATCCTTAGCAAGCATGGTTCTTATTAACAACTCAAATGTTGCATTTCAGAAAGAGACTGATTTATTTCTTTCTTTCTTTCTTTCTTTCTTTCTTTCTTTCTTTCTTTCTTTCTTTCTTTCTTTCTTTCTTTCTTTCTTTCCTTCCTTCCTGTTGGTTGCCCATACTTTACAAATGTAAACAGAAGATGTTGAGAGACCTGGCCCATAAAACCATCAAAAGTTGAACAAAACCAAATGGATTAAATCAACATCACTATACCAATGAATTATGTATCCTACCTACAACAAAGAAGTGCAAAACTGGACAAAAACTTTCATTTTTAGAGTTCTGGGATCTACTATTGGTTGAATAGGCTGTATGAATTGTAGCATGAGTATTCAAGGCCTACTCTTTTAATTTTTTTCCATATGCCACTCATGCAGCTGTTTGATCATTTTGAATGTTGGAGAAATCTTGCTGTTCTAAAAAGTACAGAGTGCCATTTTGGGTTTGCCTAGGGATAGGCTTTCTCCGTGTTGACATGCTGTACATCCAATTTTTTGAGGGCAACCTGTTGTCACATGACTTTTAAATGCCTTTTGAAGACTTCTCTCTTCACCCAAAGTCTACTCTTCTTGAATGTGAGAGCATTTTCTCTCCTTCGTTTTTGAAATTTTTTAGGTATTTTTAATCTTTGTGATGTATTCTGTGTGCTTTTTATATCTCTGAATGCAAAGTTGTATAGCTATATTTATTAAGTAATAAGAGAAACAATCTGTTAATCAAAATAGTTTTCACAGTTTTCAGTTCCCAAAAATGCACAAGCCTGAAATAGTCCAATCTAATTGTATCATTACCAGGGACACCAAAACATACCTAAAGACCTTATAAAAAAAGCTTAGACATTAAACAGAATAGCGTGAATATGCTATCAATTTCCAATTGCAGAAACAAAAATTCACAAGGGAAGAAGAAAATGACAATACACTGCCCTTCCTGGATATCCTCATCAGCAGAAGAAATGGCTGCAAATTAGAAACACAAGTCTATTGAAAAACTACCCATGTTAATCAAATACTCCAATAGCAAAATAACAACCCAACCTCCCAAAAGAGGAGCTGTGTAAGAACTTTATACATATAACGGTTATATGTATAATGCAATGTATTATATGCACTGCAGCAAGCCAGAACACTAACAAAAGGAAACAAAAAACCTACAAAACATTTCCCAACAAATGGATATCCACACAATTTTATCCCAAAGTGCCTTCCACTTTGGTGCTTGACCCAGTAGCCCAAGTTAAAAAAACAAACAAACCAGAAGTCATCTATAATAGCACTATCAATAGCACTCAGACTTATATACCGCTCCACAGTGCTTTGCAGCCCTCTCTAAGTGCTTTACAGAGCCAGCATATTGCTCCCAACAATCTGGGTCCTCATTTTACCAATGGAAGGCTGAGTCAAACTTCAGCCGCTCAGATTGAACTGCTGGAGATCAGCAGAATTATCCCGCAATACTGCATTCTAACCACTATGCCAACACGTCTCTCTAATAATATTGGATATAAGGACTGTTAAAGCCACTATGTAGGATAGTCAGGCAGAAAACTAGTGGAGTGTACTGTGAGCAACAACCAGCAATCAGAAGACATAGTGAACACTTCTTAGTGTTTTTAATTTTACAACTTATAGAGTAGAATTCCTCTACTCTAGTCTAAAAACAAACTGAAATCCTTTTGAGTGAGGATTTTTTTATAAGTACTGTACAGTACTCTTTTTCCTTAAATCTCTTATGGGTAGAAAGGTGGAAGATAAAGTGAATATTTAATTAACTTTCACACACCTACGTTTCTGTCCCTAATATTACACTTTGTTATTTGCATTCTTTGTATAGCCACATTTGTTTTAACTTCAACTTACTTTTGTAATCTTCAAGCCTTCACTATCAATGTACAAGATTCATTTTTTATCTGATGACTTAGTGTTACAATGGATCTATTCTTAATAAACCCAGCAACTCAGTAAAAGTTCCTTTTTTTTCCTCAGCAAGGAAAAAAGTAACTAAAATTAACTAAAAATGAAGCCAAAACAGAACAAAACATACTGCAAACACTCTAGTGTGCAGAAATCATTAGCAGCCGATTACAAGCTACTTAAGAAAGGTTTTTGGAAATCCATTTCCCAGCACAGACTTACCTTTAAGTTTATATATTCTTGTCCTCTCTGATCACAGGGTCATGTTCAATGATGAGATCATTTCACCATGGAAGAGATGGCAATTTTTGGCCTTATTTTTTTAGAAGAGTAATATTTATTAGGATATTTAAAGTCAACATACAGTATATTTAAAATATGTGCTGTTAAATATAATTGATTTGTCCCCCAACTTTCAGTACCATGTTTTCCCCAAAATAAGACAGGGTCTTATTTTCTTTTGACCCCCCAAAATAAACACTTGGCCTTATTTTCGGGGAAGACTTATTATTTTTGAGGTGCAGGAGGCGGCGAGCGTGGTCACCTCATGGCTGCTGCTGTGTTGCAATATTTTCAGGGAAGGGCTTATTTTAGTGCATGTACTCAAAAGCCCGATTGGGTTTATTATCCGGGGAGATCTTATTTTCAGGGAATGTGAGATTGTGCTCTTAGTTTTCCCCTCTTGAGTGTTACTGTTATTCACCTGACCATGTGAAGAGTAAACTGCAATGGAACACGTGCAAGCAAGTAAGCTTCATCCTTACACTGTTGCAATCCTTCCCTTTTGAAATTAGTGTGTGTGTGTGTGTTTTGTGTTTCTATACTGCCCATTATCTTCAAGAGTTATATTATGGAAATCTAACAAGAGTAGGTATATTCTGCTAAAGTCCTAAGTTCCCCAGGCATATGCTGGCGGGGGGGGGGGGGGGTTATGGGAGTTGAAGTTCACACAGTTGCCAAGGTTGAAAAACACAACTGCATATAGTTGATCAGACTAAGAAACCAGTGCCATTCAGTCTAAAACAGTCTAAAACTAAAAACTGAACAGCTACAGTAACCAAAAATTGCAAGTCTGAACGTGGCTCTTCTTTCTCAATCTTCCAGTTAATCAAGGATAGATTTGTTCTGAGGCCTTTTTTTCAACTTAGTTTCTTGAACTGGACTTACTCACTGGACTTCACTCGTTTGATAAGCACTGAGTGTTTCTGGTGGACAACTGGGCAATTTGTATTAAATTTATAATATAACTTACTTTTTATTTATTTATTTATTTTTTATTTTCATTGTTGTTTACCAGCCAGAGTTGAAAGATTATTTTGGAGAGGAAGGGAAAGAGGAGAGATAGTTACAAAATAAATAAACGGTGACTCTCGGTTCCCTAGTGAAAATAAGAAGGGCCTGGTGTGTTATCAACATGCATATGGTTGTACAATAGAACATTATTTTTCCTCCAGATATTTAGACTGGTTGATATAGTAGATGTCACACCACATCTCAAAGACAGCTGTGAACAAGTGGGAATTATATTGTAGATAATAAGTAAATTTACTAATAAGTAATTTTACTGTACAAGTCAATTTCATATTTACTTCGTTAGCAAGTCAGAAGAAACCAAGTGCTTACTTTTGGAAGATACTGTAATAATATGATCTATATGGGAACAGATGCTTTATTAATTGTTCTTGATTTTTATATCCAGTAGGTATTATTATTTATATTGAGCAAAAAAAAAGATAATTAATTTACATAACTACAATTGCCAATGAAATTATAGCAATGCCTTATACAAATCTGAGAATAGTTACATTATACTTGTTCATATTGTGACTGAACCAGGGGTGGTACTCTGCTGGTTTGCTCCAGTTCGGGTAAGCCAGTAGCGGCAGGAGGCTCCACCCACCTGCCCAGACGTCATCATGGATGCTCTGCGCATGTGCAGAAGTGCCGCACGTGCACACTCCCGGTGCCGAACCGGGAGCGAAGGTAAGAGAAAACCATTACTGGACTGAACCTGTGTTAAAAGGTTTGGGCTTTTTGGGGGGGAGGTGGAGTTGTAGGGGTTATCCCTTGAAGCTTAAAAAATAGAAATAACAAGCAGCCAATAAGGCTATGATCTGATATAAGAACTTATTTGATTGGGATCCACTTTCTTAACCTTTTCATTTTCTGTGTTTCTCATTCCCAATGAAAAGCTCATCATGGAAATTATTCAGAAAGATATCTTCTCCCTCCCCTCAATCTTGGAAGAAAATGATTGTAGAGCCATGTGTAAGTCATAAGTATGATTTCTGAGGAGATGAATAAATAGCTGACCCTTAGGTGTAATTTGGAGTTTCGAAGGGGTATTTGCCACAATAAAACTTTGGTGAAAGTGACTCATTGTGCTTTTCCCCCCTCTTATTTCCAAAAATGGGAGGAGAAAGAGCCGCACCACTGTGATTGAGAGACAAACAGGACTGTCCAGAGGCCTTGCTCATTGAGGCAAGATGGCAGGTGAAGTGAATGGAGCTGTGTTTGATGAGGTAGTGTGACATCAGATACAGATAGTGAACGCTTGCCTCACCTGCACAAGGGACATTATTCCACATTTTGGGGAAAGACACCACATCTCAAAGAAGGCTATGAGTGCCTCACTGAAGAAAAGTAGGCATCATTATTTATATTGTGCAAAAAATATATCCACTGAATCTTGTGGGACAGAGTTGCATTTTGAATATTGTTGAAAAGAACAATGGGGCATGCAGTGTTTATGGTGGAACAATAGGAAAGCAGTTTCATTAGGTACCAAAAGATTGGATGGATGGATGGATGGATGGATGGATGGATGGATGGATGGAGTGGTGGGATTCAGCCAGTTCGCACCACTTTGGGAGAACCGGTTGTTAACTTTCTGAGCAGTTTGGTGACTGAACCAGAGGTGACTGAACCAGAGTGGTTGTTGGAAGAAATCATTAGGGCAGAGAACTGGTTGTTAAATTATTTGAATCCCACCACTTTATGGATGGATGGATGGATGGATGGATGTCAACAGTAGATATATATTAGATTAGACAGATAAACAGATGGTTTTCTTTTCTGAGCTTCTAGTTCTAGTAACTGATGCATCTGTGTCCTATCTCTTTGTACAGCAAAGCTGTTAACAACATTAAGTATATAAAATTAAAACAAAGCATTTGACTAGCACCAATAGAATTTCAATAGGAACCTACCTGAAAAACAACATAAACCCTGAAGCACTCTCATTTCTCTAAAGGACGAAATATTAGAGCTGTTAGCAATAATTTCTAATATTCAAATGTGCTCCAATTAGCAGACTATAGAGAATACATTACATCTAATGTTCATTTAGCCCTGAAAAAGAAATATGTGATCATTTTGAAAATGACTCCAACCTGTAACTTAACTATTAGGCTTTCATAAATCACCGTAACACTATTCCCTTACTACATAGGTATGCAGGAACAGTATCATGGTTAATTCATATAGGCAAGCACCCCCAAATTTGTATACGCTTCTAAACATTCAGTAATCAGCATTTATGTAGCAAATAAGGGAGATGACCTTGACAGAGATATGTATGCTCTATTGACAAGGCAATAAAGAGTGAAATATGTTTTAAATACAAGACATCCAGATGACATATGGAAGTGGCTCAGACAGACACCTCCCAAATTCAATGAACTATAAGAAGAAAGAGGAGTTGTAGCACAGACTTGTAAGGTCCTGTGATTATGGCCAGTCTCAATAAAACTAGTTTTAACTTTCCTGTCGTATGGATTTCGTGGGCTAGTCTACCTAGTGAGGCTGACAGTTTGCGAGTTAATTTGTGCTTCTCTGCACAACTATTTACACAGATTTTTGAATTAGTTCCAAAAATGAACACATCTATATATACACAAATGTATATCCCTATCTTTATCTGAGGGGTCCTTGGTGCTCTCTGAGCCTGTTTGTTTTCTTGCAGATGTTTCATTACCCTAACTAGGTAACATCATCACTGCACTGATGATGTTACTTCAGTGGTGGGATTCAAATATTTTTACTACCGGTTCTGTGGGTGCGGCTTGGTGGGTGTGACATAGCTTGGTGGGAGTGGCTTGGTGGGCGTGACAGGGGAAGAATACTGTAAAATCTCCATTCCCTCCCCACTTCAGGGGAAGGTTACTGCAAAATCCCCATTTCCTCCCAATCAGCTGGGACTCAGGAGGCAGAGAATAAGATGGGGGTGGGGCCAGTCAGAGGTGGTATTTACCGGTTCTCCGAACTACTCAAAATTTCCGCTACCGGTTCTCCAGAACTGGTCAGAATCTTCTGAATACCACCTCTATGTTTCCTGGCTAGGGTAATGAAACATCTGCAAGGAAACAAGCAAGCTCAGAGAGCATAAAGAACCCTTCCTTTCAACCCTGAGCTACAAATATTCTCCTTTATTGATACCTTTATCTATATGTAGACCTATGGAGGTAACATCATCAGTGCTAATGGGTGTGGGGTTTACTCCCTCCTTATATACAGTAGCTTGTCCTGCCAGTGTTGGTAGGGATGTGGCTTTCTCTGTGACAGTTATTTGATTAGGGTATTTTTTTTTTCTGCTTCAAGCACACCTCATCAACACTGACAAAGCACCAGTGACACCAATCTCCCTTTCCAACTATAAAAACTCTCTCAATCTGTTCTCTAATTGAAAAAGACACCTGTGAAATTTACTTGAGTCCATAGAAAGATCTGATTAACTACTGAATATTATATTTTCAAATATGGAGGATCAGCCTTTATGTGTTTGTATCTTGGGAATCTTAAACATGAACTGAACTTTCATAGCTAAGACAGTAAAGTACAAGCCAATGATTTCTGGATGGAAATCTAAGAGGCCATAAAACTGTTTGGCTTTTTCTCACAAAGTTTACAGTAGTCATTTGTCTTGAAGATATTATGGAAAGACTAGCATTAGAAAAGGGAAAAATGAAGGATTAGTCAGAAAATAGGGTGAGATAAACTGTGAGTCTAAGACAGGGGTGTCAAACTCGATTGTGTCACATAACATCATTACAGTTCTGTCTATTTTATCCTCCTCTTATTTATGTATTTATCCATTTAATAATTTTTAATTGTTATTATGTATGATGTTTTTGATATGGACTGTACACCGCCCCGAGTCCCTTTTGGGAGAGGGGGCGGTCTAGAAGTGCTAATTAAATTAAATTAAATTAAATTAAAATCATTTGAAGTATAGCAATATTGTTTGCCTTTGCACAGCCAAGGTGGGTGTGGCCTGCACATGATGCGCGCCGCCACTTTGACACCCCTGATTTAAGAGATGACTGGTGTATAACATTTACAAGGCCAGACGCCTTTAAGAGAGTCAGAGATTACATTCTCATTTCATTTAATTAAATGTAAACATATTTAATGTGATTATTATGAAGTCACCTTATCTTCTTTTCCCTTCTCTCACACTAAAAATATAGTACAGGAACAACTTCCAGGGATCTATTCCAAGATATTTCAGAAGCACAATTGCTACATCTCTGTTCTAGATTCCAAATCTCCCTATTTCTCTATCTGACATTAAGTTGGACTAGAATTTAAACTATCCTTGGAGTTACTACCAATTCCAATTCATACTACTCTGCATGTAAATTGGGAAAAACAGATAGTCGGACAAGCTAAACAGAGCAGGTTATGGTGTTGGTTCCTCATAATGTGTTTATTGGTAAAATCCTGCTGGAATTTGGATATAATGGTGACTCCAATGTCAGAAACTTCATACTTGAAAGTTATTTTCTATCTTCTATCATCACGTTTAACACTCAGTCCATTGAACGATTGTGAAGAATTTAAAAGTATTATTACTGTTCATTTTGTGAAATTTTGACTTTTTCTTATAACAGGTGTTAATAAAACATGGGTTTAGATTTTGGCTTCCTATACATTTACAAAATTAAATTATTTACTGTCCTTGGAGATGAGTGGTTTTAAAAGCTCATCTTGCATGTGCCTTTTGATTTTTGTACTAGATGCTTTCACTCTTTTTTTCCCCAAGTATGATGTCATTTAATTCAGTCGTTCATTATGGACTAAGAACTCCTTTGATTTAATAATTCAAGGTTTTATGCAGCATCGCTATTAATTGACAAAATTGCCCACTGTAGTTTTTCTAAGGTAATCTCATCTACATCAATTACTATGCATTTATTTTTTAATAAACATTCATTTTGGCACTATCCCAAATCATACCAATTAAACTGATGTTAGGTGATAGGGATTCTTTCCCCCTCTTTAAAGCTGCTTGGTTCTAAAGAAATATTAAAAGATGCCAAACTCTTTTGATGCTTAGCTGAGCTACAAAGTTAAAAGAAAAAGATCTCTCCCCCCCCCCCCCCTTAACACTGGACAATTTTATCTTTGATTCTTCCTTCATTGTGTATCCTGGTATCTAAGTCTGCTTCACAACACTGGAGGGATTGTCTAGGTCAGGGGTGTCCAAACTTGGGAACTTTAAGACTTGTGGACTTTAACTCCCAGAATTCCCCAGCCAGCCATGCTGGCTGGGGAATTCTGGGAGTTGAAGTCCACAAGTCTTAAAGTTCCCAGGTTTGGACACCCCTGGTCTAGGTCATATTTTGGGAGACACATGCAAGAAATATATAATCACTGAATGAGAAACAAAGCATTTATATCATCAAAAGCAACTTGTTTAGACATATAAAGGTTAGGAAAGGTTGCTAAAGTCCAGTTGTGTATTTGAATGTATCTTTGCTACTCCAAAACTATTTTTACTTCTGCTGACATAAATATTAATGTGTTTGCATATTTGAAATATGTTTGGGATACGTTATTAGCCTATAATCCTATGTGTCAACCTTTGTTTTTACTTTTGCAACTTCTTTATGAGATGACCATCCCTCCCACATTTTTCACAATTTTACAATTATTTCAGAATATGTCCCATGAAAATGAATAGAATTCCTTTGAAGCAAGCATGTTTAAAATAACACTGTGTTTGGATCATGAATATAATTAGGCTGATGGGCTCCTGACAGCTTGTTTGAACATTTTGAGTACATGATAACTCAGCTACTCCATTTCGGGATGAGATGAATGTCATACGCATATATCACTTGTACACAATTTCCTCACACCGCAGTTCAAATAATCAAATATATTCAACTACAATCAGTTAACAAAAAATTATCAGGGAAAAAATAAAAAAGGTGAAGTTGGCAAGGTACAAATTAATCTTGTTTTTTCCCCCCTGCTACCTATCACAGTGTCTGAATCCTTCTATCACTTTTGCCACAAATTTTATCTAATTTAAAAGCACTTTTCCCCAGAGATGCTAATAGAAGCTACTAAGCATAAATTTTGTCCTTACTAAGCCGGTGCAAAAAATATAGTTTCACTTCAACGAAGACATTTGCATTGTAGAGAAGGAACCAATGATGTGATTTGCTTGAATCCAGAATTCTGTAGTAACTTGAATTACTTCAGGCCATAGTTACAAAACGACCTTTCAACTTATCCCTCCACCAAGCCTGGTCAACGTCTTTCATCAGAGATGTTTCAGTAGAAACTGAGGGATTGCCTGTAGAGTTTCCTGAAGCTGCCCAGTTTAGAGGACCTTGGACTTTATGCTCTAAACTGGAGCTAAGAGATTACTTGCAATGTTTATAGAAGTTTTTTTTTACTCTGTAAAGTCTTTGGTATGTTCAGGTTAGGCCACTTGTGCTAGCACTTGCACCCAAAACATCCAGTTTGGAAAGCCTTTAGCATGTATTAAGTACCCTCAGGCTCAGTGGCTAAGATGTTAAGCTTGTCAATCATAAAGGTCAGCAGTTCAGCCGTTCGAATCCCTAGTGCTGTGTAACAGAGTGAGCTCCCGTTACTTGTCCCAGCTTCTGGCAACCCAGCAGTTCAAAAGCATGTAAAAATGCAAGTAGAAAAATAGGGGCCAACTTGGTGGGAAGGTAATAGTGTTCCATGCACCTTCAATGTTTAGTCATGCTGGCCACATGACCACGGAGAAGTCTTCGGACAGTGCTGGCTCTTCGGCTTTGAAACGGAGATGAGCACCGCCCCCTAGAGTTAGGAATGACTAACACATATGTGCGAGGGGAACCTTTACCTTAACTACCTTCCAGCTGACCAACTACATAGACAGGGTTGCCAATGGTATTTATTGAAGCAACTCAGTCTAGAATAAGGTTTCAGAACAGGCAAGCAAGGTTGCGGACAATTGGAAAGGAAGTCACTTGGTGAAGGAATGAGAGGTAAGGCTACGTAAAGACATGCATAGGAAGCTACCATGATCTCAGTAGCTGGTTATCTTGGATACCTACAAGATGTGGGAAAGAGGAAAGGTTACGCATAGATATATGCATTACAGCTGTGATCTCGAGTAGCCAGTTATCTTTTAGCCCACTATCTCCCTGAGCAGAGACAGGCCGTATCAGGGAGTTATGTGAGATTTAACCTTGGCAGGTAGAGCCTTCTGGATTCACAAGGGAAAAATGAGGGAGTAAACCAAAAACAATGCTGTTGCTACTCCTGCTTTGCTTTGCTTGTTAAAACTGTATAAAAGCCAAATAAACTCTGGAAGGGGAGACAGACATTTTTGACACCACTGCTTGACGGATTTCTGAAAACCTACAACTTGGGGGAAAAGAGGCCATACTGTTTAACTTTCTTCGAATCCACAATAACAGCAAAAAAGTTCTTATTTGTTTTATATGAAAGTTTATGTATATGTATATGAAATTTTCTTGCATCAGAAATAGTTATTTTTTCAGTTGCAGGAAATTGCTAGAGATAGCTGAGAAGAAAAAAACTTTCAGCGTCTGATTAAGGTCTTGTCAATTTCAGGCAGCAGCAGTATTAATCAACTTAGCTTGTTAACTTGCAATGAGCACTTATTGGAGAAATGGAGAAACTCTGTTCCGGAAGAGCTAGTCAAAAAGTTGGACAATATTTGATATTAAAGCTATGCCTGCTGTAATAGAGGACATGCGGAGAAAAAGGAGGATGTGTTCTCTTTCTGCCAGAAATCTGGTTACTCTCGCTTGGTAGAGTTTTAGAATGAAAACTCTGGAATAAAGAGTTTTGTTGCAATCTGAAGGGACCTCTGCAGTATTTGCCAGAAACATTTGTCAGTCTTCTCCCATCACACTCATCAAAGAGGTTTCTGTCTGTCTTCTTCAGTAGAAGACTGAGAGAGATTGTAAAGTTGAACACAAGTATTTGTAAAGTTCCAATATTTGATCTCCTACAAAGACATGGGAGTCAAACTATTTTCCAAAGCACCAAAAGGCAAGAGGAGAAGCAATGGGTGGAAACTAACCAAGGAGAGAAGCAACTTAGAACTGAGGAGAAATTCCTTAACAGTGAGAGCAATCAACCAATGGAACAGCTTGCCTTCAGAAGTGAATGCTCCATCACTGGGCAAACATTTATCTGAAATGAAATAGTGTCTCTTGCTTGAAGCAGAGGGTTGGACTAGAAGACCTCTGTTCTGTAGGGAGAACGAGGTAGACAGGGACTGAGGCAAGGCAGGTTGAAGCTAACACAACCTTTATTAACAGTGACAAACAGTTCATAAGTACGGCAAATCTCGGACCGGCAAACAGTGAGCAAAAGACAGCTGACAGCTCTTTTATAGTCGAGCTGTCAGGCGATTGACCAATCAGGTAGTTGGATTCTCCCGCCGGCAGGCTGCTGCATCTTAGCCAATCAGGAGTCAGCAATGCAAGTCTATGGCAGGGAAAGTTCAGTACATAACAACCTCCAAAGTCATTTCCAACTCTATTATTCTATGTTCTTGAATAAAATGAAACAAATTGATCCCTTACTTTATTATTAGAAATGAGGGTGCAGATTCCTTAGTTTGAAGGTTTATATCAATAGAACCTTATCTGAAGTGAAACCCCCTCTTCTGGCTTTGCACAGAGTTAATCACTTCTGCAAAACTGTTCATATCATGAATCTGATAATCCAAAATAACTGAAACCTTTCCCATACGTTGTAACAACCATTGCACTGTGTCATTTACTTCTGCATAGATTTGCTATTTTCAGATTTCTAGATTATTAAGATTCACCCAAAGAAAGTATCATAGAAAATGTCTTTATGGTAGGCAAATGGTCTGTCTCCCTAATCCAGTATTATCTAGCTTGATTGACAGCAAGAATCTTTGGCTGTGGGTTTTCTAGCTAAAGATGCCAAAGATTTCGTCAGTAACTTTTGAGATATCTTTCCTCTTTCCTTTGAAAGTATTTTCATATTCTGTATAGGGAAAATGCTTTCAAAAGTCTATGACCTTCACTTTCTTTATATGGTCACTCTATTTATTGGCATTATTTAAGAACTTTGGAACATGAAGTTACTGTTGAACATGTACAACTACACCACTTCAGAACATCTATATCAAACAGATATTGACAAACAACAAAAAGATATCGACAAAGGACTGTCAGGATCTGTAGTAAATTGGGGGGGGGGAGCAAGAGAAAAACATACCTTGTCTACTTTAACTTCTCATTAATCTTTGGTTGCAGCACTCTTTCAAAAGATAGAAAGACTGAAAAGTGAACATGCTTACATTCTGATAGCAAATTTGGATTGATGGTTTATGATACATTCCTTCTATGATGAACATTGTTTTTGGAAGATTCTTTTTAAGTAGCCAGTTCTACAAATTAAGATAACAATTACAATGGACTGTTCATTGCTAAATGAATACAGAGCAAGGAATGATTAACTGTCTGTCAGGGCATCCATTTAAATTGATGCATTATTTGCTGGGGAGAAAGTGTATTATTACATAGGCACACTGAATAAGAAGCAGCTCTTGGGATACTGCTGTTCGTTTGAAGGTGATTCATTAAACTGTTCTGGAATGCAAGGAGAGGGGTCAGCAGTAGACACTGCTAACCTGCTGGGGCTTTATCAGTTGCCAGAAAATGATATATGCTGATGCCAGAACTCATCATAAGAGACATTTTTCCATAGGTTCTTCCCAAGCGCAGCAGTAACACCGAAAGGTTTGCTGTCACACTGGTGTGACTAATTGTGTGGTTTCCTCCTCATTCTGTCTCACCCACTGAAACTAAGGACTGTGATATGAAGTAAAGGTCTCCTGTGGTGGAGTAGTTCTAATTCCCATTTGGATTTTTTTTTTAATTTCACCTTTGAGTTACTTCAACCTACGAACTTCTTTTAAATGTAGATATTGTTGCTGAACTTCTGGTACTTTGTGGCAAAACAAGGTATCTGAAGAAAGATGTATATTGCCACACTGCTTTACCATAACAAGAAAGCAATGAACTATACAATAGTTAGTATAGGTTGTACTTATTTACAACCCATGCTTGTTAGTATGGGTTGCACTTATTTCAACATTTGGGAAAATAATGGTGATTAAAAAATAATTCTGGCATGGTGCTGCTGAAGAGATCCTGTTTTGATTCACTATAGATACAGTCACTTAAAAGTTTGTGAACCTTTCAGGATGTTTAATATCTCTGCATACTTGACTTATTTGTTGAATTGGGTTCTCTTTATCTAGTTTTAAGTCTAATGTCAGGGTTCCAAGTAACACCCCAATGAAAGAAAACTGTGCAAAGAATAGAACACACTTTAGGTCACATTTACGGAGAAATATTGAAAATTTAAAAAAAGGTTCACAGACTTTTAAGCACCATTGTATATGAAGAACGGCAACACAAAATTTATATTTGAATGTGCACTGCTTTTAAAATATTAAGTAGACAAAAATACCCTTTTGAAACATTATTAAACTATGGCTAAATTAGACAGTAAATTTGCTTGATTATTTACTTACTTACTTGGGGCAGCACAGTGGCTCACTGGTTAAAGATGCTGGGCTTGTCAGCAGAAAAACCAGCAGCCCAGGTTTGAGACCCAAGAACAGGGTTCTGAGATCAAGGATGAGGTCCTAGTCCCAGGTCCTTTCAAAATCATGCATTTTGAAAGCATGCAAATGCGAGTAGATAAATAGGTATCACTTCAGAGGGAAGATAACAGTGCTCCGGGATGTCATGCTGGTCATATTATGCGAAAAATGTCTTTGGACAGCACTGGCTCAATGGCCTTGAAATCAAGATAAGCACTGTCCCCTATAGTCAGCAACAAGTAGTAGAGAAAAGTCCAGGGGGACGCCTTTATCTATTTTTTAATTACTTACTTGTATCCCAATTTTATTATTTTTTATAAATAACTCAATGGGGCAATTATATCTAACACACTTTCCTCCTCTTATTTTCAATCCTATGAGGGTAGTTGGGGTTGAGAGAGAATGACTGGCCCAAAGTTGTTTTTTTTTTCTTGTCTCTTTCATATTCTAGTCATGTGTCTGTTTCTGGTGTTATTTGAAAGCAAACAGCTTGTATGAGAGGTCATCTTGAGCGGAATGAGCTTTAAAGGATGCTTCCACTGGATGAAGAATAGGAAGGGATGTTTGTTGACTTTACCTTTCTTCTAAGAATCCCTGTTTCACCCATTTGATGAGGAGGCTGGAAGACCTTCTAGAACAAAACGAGAGGGGATGTGCAGAGAACAGATGTTGGTAACAGTCAACCAGCAGCAGAGCCTAGTGGGTAGAAATCCTTCTATGACTTTTCATTTCTGACTCAGCACTTAATCCAACAATTGGTGGAGTCACAAGGACATGTTTTCAGTGTGAAGTTGACTTTCTCATCACAAGAAAAAATGGATTGTGTCTGCATTACCTGAACAATGTTATATTGTATCTTTCTTGCTTTTATCTTAGGATCTCTGCATGCAAGATGTTTGTCAGACACAGTGGCGGATTGAAATATTAAAATATTTACAGAATGATTGGGAATGCTGATAATGGTGGCTTATTATAGAATTCTACTCCATAAACTACTTTAGCCAATTAAATTCGGTATCTTATTCTTTTGACAATGACTGTAATGAAAAAAGGCAATCACACCACATGCATCCTTTTTGTGATGGAAATTACAGCGAGGGTTTTGACATGGAACAAAATTAAACTTCCTCTCCTAATAATCTTGATACCGTCATCTGCTGTCCTTTTTAAATGCCATAAGGAAAGTGACTATTTGGAAATATCGTATCAATCACAGGGGAAAGCTTCAGCTCAGTGAATTATGGAACATTGAAAGAAATTGTAGTGAAAGTGATAAAGATTGCTACTTATGCAAATTGGACAAGAAGGGGTGGCTGTGGATGAAGCTGTTTAATTTAGTTTAGCATAATGTGAGATAAGAGATGAAAAGTCTAACTTGATAAAGCTGACACTTCTGGTGCAAATCCTCACTTCCTTTATTTAAATGAACAGAGGCGAATAGTTGTTATATTTGCTGGTGTTGCCTTCAAGCATATAGGACTTGTAATGTTTTATTCTGTTTTAAAGTGCCTTCGTCACCTGTTCTCTTTTGATTGCAGGAGTGATTTTACAACTTATTCTTACCTATCTCGTCTGTCAAACTAAATATTTTTCTATAAAAATCTGTGCCAAAAAGCAAACGTGAGAAGATGAAACAAAAAGGAGATTTATTTGAGGATACTATTACAAATATACAGGTATGAGGGATAATACTAGCTGTAGTAAGGTTTTAAAATGCATGTGGCTATAGATAAAACTTTCTGTCTGGATCTGTGTTTGTGTGTATGTGTATAGGGGGAGAGATGGGTGGTTCAGAAATGTGAAAAATAAATAAACAAAATATATAATAAAAAAGTAAAATAATGGAGTAGGATAGGAAAGTAAAGTAATGGAGTAGGATATGAAAACCTGTGGTATCGACACTGGTTTGATCCACAAATTCTCATCCTATTCAATATTTTGCTGTATTTTTTTTTAGCTTCACTGCTATCTACATTTTACTAGCATCCATCCATACTAGTATCTCTATCGCTTGAATATCAGGTAATCAGTCAGAAATCACTGTTACTTTCCTCTGATTCCTATTGTTCCTTTCATCTGAATCATTCAATAAATAGCTTGAGTTAAAATTCTGCAAATTGGGCTACTGCAATGCACTCTATAGGAGGCTGCCCTTGAAGAGTATCCAAAGCTTCAGTTGGTACAGAATGTGGCAGCATGGGCAATTATATGCACTCTAAGAGCATCACGTTTCACCTCTGATTCAAACAAGCTGCATTGTTTGCCAGTTTGCTTCTGAGTCCAATTCAAGGTGCTGGTGTTAACTTTTAAATCCCTTCATGGCATGGACCTGGGCTATCTGAGAGGACGCTTCCTCCCATTGCAGCATCCATCTCATTAGATCTCATGGAGGAAAGCTGCAGGTACCATTCGCTAGCAACCTACATCTGCTAAGTCCTAGGAGACTTAGTGCCCTTCTCTGCTGTGGTAGCCACTTTATGAAATATCTTTCACCCTGAAATTAGATTGGCCCCACCCATTTTTATTTTTTTGAAAAACCCTCAAGATCTGGTGCGAAGCCTGGGGCTCCCAGGAATTAGGTATTTGTCTTGATGGTTTTATCACCGAAGGGACTGGTTTTATCTTCTCTTTGTCCAGAGATAGTATTTTTCAATGTTGATTATTACTGTGACTTATTTGATTTTTATCTCTTTTATATTGACTGTTTTATTTATCATTGTGCATTGCCCACAGTTCCCTTTGGGAGAGATGGGCATCTGGATTGATGGGTGAGTGGGTGGGTGGGTGGGTGGGTGGATGATAGATAGATAGATAGATAGATAGATAGATAGATAGATAGATAGATAGATAGATAGATAGATAGATAGATAGATAGATAGATAGATAGATAGGCAGGCAGGCAGGCAGGCAGGCAGGCAGGCAGGCAGGCAGGCAGGCAGGCAGGCAGGCAGGCAGGCAGGCAGGCAGGCAGGCAGGCAGGCAGGCACAGACAGACAGACAGACAGACAGACAGACAGAGCTATATGAAGACATAAGATAATGTGTTCTTCCCCTAAAGAAAACCACAGGTTTATATTCCACATATTACACTTAGAATATATATTATAGCAAGCATGGTGATCAATGATTTGTAATATACAAAGGAAAATATGTCCTCCTTTATTATAATATTGATGTACAGTTTAAAATTCCACAAGTATAGCAAATGCCATTTTAATCTTACTATGACATATACAGCATAAATTATTTACCTTATACAAAATCATCGACACCCCTCAAATATGCACTTAAAATCTTTCAATCTAACAATCCAAATATGTACTGAGGTTACAACATCCATGCCATAAATCAGTCTGTACATTCCAACGCATCTCACAAATACAACATGGGACAATCTGAACTTAGGACAATGGTGTGAACTAATATAGATATGTTGGAGGGATAGAACAGTCCTACCTGAACATTCTTCTCAGTGTGGCGCAGGACGGTCCAGGAATGGGTTGTTCAATCCTTATTTGCCCAAGAGACTGAGTCAGAATTGAAGCCACACCTCCAGCTTCCCCTGCTGACTTCCAATTCTGATGAGGCGCAGCTCCAGCTAGAGAAACAAAAGAAAAGCAGGCCCTGCCCGCAGCATTAATAGCCCGGGGACACAGACCTAACCAAACAACAAACTAGGGTGGGACTTGGACCATCCTGCGCCACGCTGAGAACATTCAGGTGAGACCAAAGTTCCTTCTCCAGCTGATGGTGCAGGAGGGTCCAGGAATTTGACATACCAATGCGGCAGTCCCTAGGGCAGGAACTCACTGGTCCGTGGCACCCGAGGGAGCATGCACTCCCTGCAGCACCCGACGACCAAATGATGCCTCGGCAGATGCAAAAGCATCCAATCTATAATGCTTAATAAAAGGTGAATGGGAAACCCACATCGCAGCTCTACAATATCCCCAATTGGAGCCTGAGTGTTCCTCGCGGCCATAGTGGCCGCACTCCTAGTCGAATGAGCTGTTATCCCCTGTGGTTCTGGCTTACCTCTCGCCTCATAGGCCCGGGCAATGCAAGCCCGCAACCACTGCCCAATGGTAGAGGGGGACACCCATGGCAGAAGGCTGGAAAGAAACAAACAATGCCTCCGTCTTCCTGGAGGGTGCCATTCTCTTTATGTAAATACAGAGAGCTTTCCGCATGTCCAGCTTGGGCCACTATTTCTCCTTCCTATGAGTGGGGTTAGGGCAAAGACCCAGGAGAATTAACTCCTGGGCCCTATGAAAATAGGAATTTATCTTAGGGATAAAAGTGGGATCAAGCCTCAGCATGACCGTGTTAGGCTGGAAAATACAAAGGTCCTCCCTGACAGAGAGAGCACCCAGCTCTGAGATCTTCCTAGCCGACATGATGGAAGACCATCTTTAGAGTAAGGAACTGCAATGAAATGGTCCTCAGTGGTTCAAAGGGGGGATCCACTAGGGCCAGGAGTACCATGGACAAATCCCAAGATAGGAACCTGTGAACTAGTGGGGGCCGGATGTTAGCCGCTGCCCCCCCCTAGAAACCTCTTCATCAACAGATGACGGCCCAGGCTCTCCTGACTGTCCAAGACCAGGACAGTTGACAGGGCCAAGACTTGTCTCTGAAGCGTGTTATGGGCCAACCCCCTCTCCAACCAATCCTGGAGGAATTCCAGGATATTAGGGAGCGAGGGACGTTTGGGATCCACATGTGCCTTATGGCACCAAGTACAAAAAGTGAACCATGTGGCGTTGTAAACCCTGGTCATGGCTGGGCATCTGGAAGCCACGATGGTTTGTATCACCCGCGAGGAGAACCTTGCCTCTCTCAAGATCTCCCTCTCAAATACCAGGCGGTCAACTGGAGCCATTGAGGCTCTGGATGGACCAGGACCCCCTGGCGAAGGGAGAACTTCTCCTACGGGATCCTCCAGAGTTTGACTATGGACAGACCTAAGAGGTCAGCGAACCAAGGTCTGTGTGGCCAGTACAGGGCGGCCATGATTACCTCCGACCCTTCCTTCACTATCTTTCCCAACACCCCTGGGATCAGTGGAAGTGGGGTAAACACATGAAGCAGACTCCGGGACCACCTGCTGCATAAGGCATGCTCCCTTCCACTCCCCAAGTCGGGAACCGCATGAAAAACCTGGGAAGCTGGGCGTTTTCTGGGGACGTGAAGAGGTCCACCACTGGCCGTCCGAATCTCCTGCAAATCTCCTCAAACAGTTCCGGGTCCAGCTGCCACTCTGTCTGGTCCACCGTGGCCCTGCTGAGCCAGTCCGCTTGGTGATTGGTGTCTCCGGATATGTGGTCTGCCTTGATGGGCAACAGATGCCTCTCTGCCCAATGGCCCAGGTGCTGAGATTCCACCCAGAGGGCTCTGGAATGAGTCCCTCCTTGCCTGCTTACATGTGCCTTCGTGGCCACGTTGTCCATCAGAAGTAGGACGTGTCTTTGCTCTATAAAGGCCTGAAAGTGTCGAAGGGCCAGATGAACCGCATGCAGCTCCAGCCAGTTTATGTTATGTGTAAGCTCCAAAGGGGACCAGCGACCTCGGCCAGCTGTGTCCCCAACAAGGCCCCCCAGCCATAAAGGCTCATGTCCCTGGTCAGAGTAAATCTTTCTGGCTCCCTGAACACACATTCTTTGGCTAGTGCTGGGGAAACCACGTTAGTGAGAGTCTCACATGGGGAGTACTCGAACCTGAAAGGAAGAGGCGCTTCACTTGCTCCTTTGGTACAGGAGCAAGAACCACTGGAGAGTTCTAGCATGGAACAAGATCTATACAAGAAATCATCTTCCCTAACAACTGAGACAAGGTGGCGGTGGGCACACGCTGTTCTCTCTGCATCTGGTTGACTAGCTTCACTAGACTAGCCTTGCGATCCCGGGACAGGAAAACCATGCTGGAGGAGGAATCTATGACTGCTCCCAAATGCAACAGTCTGATAGAAGGTTGCATGTGGCTCTTCTGGAAGTTTACGGAGAACCCATACCTCTGCAGGGTCTCCACTGTCAGGCCAAGATCTTGAAGGGATCACTCCGGCGACTCCACCTGGAGGAGGATATCATCTAAATAACAATGAAGTCTAATGGGAACTGTTCTGAGGTGAGCTGCTCGGCCTGCCAGGACCTTCATGAAAGTCCTGGGAGCCGAAGCAAGGCCAAAAGGAAGAGCCCTATACTGGTAATGGCTACCAGCATAGGAAAACCTAAGAAACTTCCTATTCTCAGGGAGAATTAATACATGAAGGTAAGCTTCCGTCAAAGTTAAGGAAGTTAAGTAGTCACCTTCCCTGATACTTTCCAGAATGGAACGAAGGGAGGCCATCTTAAACAGTTTGTATACAGCAGTTCAACGTTTTAAGGTCAAGAATCACCCTCCATCCCCCAGAGGACTTTGGAACCACAAAGAGGTTGGAATAAAATCCCTTGCCCCAGTCCTCCTGAAGAACCACCTCTACCGCCTGGATTTCCACCAGGTAGTCGATCGCCAGGCGCATGAGCTGCCTCTTAAGTGCGCACTTGGGGGACGTAAATGTACAAAAGGAATTTGGAGGGATGGATAGGAATTCCAGCCGCAGGCAAAACTTCACTGTATTAAGGACCCAGAGATCCAAGATAATACTCTCCCATCGGTCGGCAAACAACGCCAACCAACCACCAATGGGAGCTGTCCAAACCCGCTCATTTGTTCCGGTGGATGGGGAATCCCCCCCAAAAGGGCCGCTTACCCTGGGGTTGAAATTGTGACCTATCCCTGTAGGAAGACCTATCCTGCCCCCTGTTCTGACATGGCTGAAAGTTTTGGCCTGGTAATGATAGTCTGTGTCAGGACCCTTTTAGGGTGCCCTACGTGTATATAGTGTGTACTTGTGTTCCTGCTTCTTAGTTGTGGCAGGCAAAAGCTTACATTTATTCTTAACCTCAATGAGGACTGGGTCCAGAACCTCGCCAAACAGCTTCTTCCCCGCATATGGGCCAGCTGCCAGCTTCCACTTCGCTTTGGCCTCCGCCTGCCAGTTTCGGAGCCACACCGTCCGCCTAGCTGAAATAGAGGAAGAGCGAGCCCTGGAGGCAAACTTAGCGGCGTTCAAGGTCACATCCGCCGAAAACTGAGTTGCAGCAATGACCTTGTTGATATCCTGAAGCAGCCTCACATCATGCACCAGGACACACTCCTACATTTGCTCAAGCCACATCAGCATGGCACGATTGAAGGACACAGAGGAAGCGGCCCTAATCGCCCATGTTGCTGCCAGGAAGGTCTTACGCAACTCCAATTCAGTCCTCTTATCTTCTGCCTTCAGGTTGTCGGCCACATCACTCGCCACCATGGGAGTTGGGGATGCCAGGGCGGCTACAGGAGCATCCACCTCCTGAACCTGTAATGCCTGGGAGAAATCAGGCTCCATATTATAGAATCATCTGTCATTCCCACCCGGGGTGGGGAAAGTACTTGGCTTGGCCCACTGCTTCTGAATGACATCCAGAAACAGTTTTGGTGCAGGAATCTCCTCTTTCCGCCCCGCAGGTTCCACAAAGAAACTTTCTTTGGCACTGCCTTGAAAGTCAAAGCCTCAGCCATGGCCTCCTTCTCCTTCTGTTTGTCATCCTCCGTCTCAGCGGCTGCAGTGTTCCTGGCTTTAAATAGCAAGGAATGGAACAAATCAGGAAGAAACAAAACAAAAGCAGGAGTATCCAGTGCCAAACCTTCATCATCAGAAAGCTCCGTCTCCTTTTGCTCCTCCTCTTCCTGGAGCAAAATCTCACTCCTCAGCAAAGGAGAAACTTCTCTCTGTGTCCTGTCTGGGCGAGCATCCGGACCCTGGATCTGTGCTTGGCCTCCCTCAGTTCTGTGTCCATCTAGTCAGAGGGCTATGCCAGGAGGGCTATGCCTGGAGGGCTATGCCAGGTGCAATGGCTCGATGAATAAGAGATTGAATGTTATCAGGCAGGTCCTCAAATTCACCAATGTCATGACTAGGCCCAGGCCTGGGTGCCAGCTGGTGCCTGTGCCCTGGGTCAGGAACAGGCATAATGCGTGGAAGCGGATGGTACTCGCCTTCCTCATCCTTAACCTCTGAAAGTGGGGGTGAGATGGAACTGGCCCTTGGGGATCCAGAGATCCTTGGAGGGGAAGGGGAGGGAGAAAGTGGAGCCACACTTAGGAGGGGGGATCTCACCGAAGGCAAAGGGGCCTTATCTCCGCCTCCCTGCCTGGACTTCTCCCCATCCCCTGTACTCCCTTGCCTGGAGGGAGCTTGCTTTACCAGTGGAGGAGGATCCTGAGGGGAACCCTTCCTCTTCAATGGAGCTGAAGAAGTCACTCCAGAGCTGCTCTCATCGAGGGAATCAGCCATGGCACTATTTCAATCTCTTCGCCCCAAGGCTTCACTCTGCCCAGTTCAGCAACCAGCACAGTAATCTGCGACTGTTCTCACCAGAGCCGGCAGTCACAATGAGCCTCGTGGCAGTGAAAAAGGGAAAACAAAATGGCTGACCATGTGACCAACTGGAGGTTTAAACAAAATGGCCACTGCCTCATGGCCACTAACAAAATGGCCACCGCAATGAGGACCTTCCTAAGATGGCCACCACCCAAGAAGCTCTCCCAAAATGGCTGCCTCCAGGGGCCCACACTAACGAGGGAGAAGCTTCCAGGGAAACAAGTGGTGACAGTGAGCAAATGGTTACGAGAACGTCCGGATCAGCCACGCAGCCCGCCGCAAGTCTAGCCAGTGCCAATTGCGCCCTCCTGTCGTCCCAGACTGTTTGCAGCTACCGTGTTTCCCCGAAAATAAGACAGGGGCTAACTTTATTTTGACCCACGAAATATGGCCTTGGTCTTATTATCGGGGGTGGGTGGGGTGGGGGTCTTATTTGCGCCAGCCGAGCAAGTGGCCGGCACTGCTCTGATGTGTCCTGTTACCACCCTGCGTCAGGCTGGGCTTTCTTTGCGAGGGGGACAATCTGGGGAGTGAGAGAGTTAGGAAGCCGGGGCTGGCGTGGGGCCGTTTCTTCAGTGAAGCGTCTGATTCATCCCCAGGGGTGAGCGTTTTGCCTCCTCTCTGCCCCGTCTTGGAAGCTGCAGAGGAAGCCTGCCATGCCCGGCGAGGGGGGGGAGAAGAGACGACAAGAGAAGGCAGGTCTCGCTCCACACCTCTCACTTCTCCTCCACCCCACCTGCCACCCCTCTCGCTAAAGAGACGGTGGGGAAGGGAAGCAGCCTGGATTCTGTTAGCATTGGGGTGGGGTGGGAGGAGTTGGGCTGCGACATACGCGTCCTACCCAAGACTTGCAGCTCCGTCGTGTTTCTCGCTGTTTTGTCCAGGGAAGCACCCTCTTAAAAAAAATCTCACGAGTTCAACTTCCCTGGACAAAACAGCAAGGAACACGACGGAGCTGCAAGTCTCGGGCAGGATGCATGTCTCGCAGCCCAACTCCTCCCACCCCACCCCAATGCTAACAGAATCTAGGCTGCTTCCTTTCCCCACCATCTTTTTAGCGAGACGGGTGGCAGGTGGGGTGGGGGAGAAACGAGAGGTGTGGAGCGAGATGTGCTCCTCTTACTGTCACTTCTCCCTCCCCTCCCCGGGCATAGCAGGCTTCCTCTGCAGCTTCCAAGCCAGGGCAGAGAGATGACGAAGGGTGAAATGTTCACCCCTGGGGATGAATCAGATGTTTCACTGGAGAAACGGACACACGCCAGCTCAGGCTTCCTAAATCTCTTGCTCCCCAGATTGTCCGCCTTGCAAAGAAAGCCCAACCCGATGCAAACGCCGCCTCCAGCCACCTCTTCATCCTGGTGAAACTACGTTTTGAAAGGATGATCTGCGGGGGGGGGATTTCCTGCACATTGGCAGTGGCGTCTCCTCACAGGGCTTCTCCCGATATCCCGTAAAGGAAGGCATGGAAATCCATACAACTGGGGATGTCAGAAGAAGCCTTGTGAGAAGACGCTGCTGCCAACGTGCAGGAAATCTCCTCCCCCTCCCCCTTCAGATAGTTTTGTGGGCTGGCTGGAGAAGTCTTCAATGAACTTCGCTCTGTCTGTGCCTCTGCAGGCAGCAGTGTCGGCAGCATCTCCTCGCAGGTCTCATTCTTCCTTCTCTTTGGCCGATTCTCATATATTTTCAAGCAAAACACTGCCAAGAGAGGGAAGTATCTATTCTCCCTTCCTTGCCAAACTTTGAGTGCAGACGTAACGTTTCACAAAGCTCCTTAATCCGCGGCTGTTGGTTCCCTCGCTTTGTGTTTTTTATACACATACCAACATACCCACCCTTCCTGGGAATGCCGTTTCCCACTCCCAAGATTCCCTTTCCAAGGAAAGAAAAGTGCTGGGACCGCACTGGACTTTCCCCCCTGCCCTGACTCCTGTCAGCCTCAACTTTGCTCCTGAAACCCTGCGGGCCACTTCTCTGCTTGAGCTCAGCCGAAGGGGGGGCTGAGGGCAAGGGCGAGATGAAGCTGATTGCTTCCCCTTTGCCTCCTCTCCCAAAAGCAGTCTCGGGCGGAGCCACTTTTGCAGCAGGAGACTCAAGCCGGCCTTCCAAAAGGTACTGTAGCAGCAGCTATCCACAATTTTTTTACCCTTATTTTGTCCCGATCCATGTGGGTCAGGATGAAATAATGATAAAAAAATTGTGGATAGCTGCTGCTGCAGTACCCTTCAGAAGGCCGGGGCGAGGCGCGTGGGGTGCATCACTTGGCCTCCTGCTGCTTTTGTGGCCGTAATTGATGGCAAAGGCAGCTGTACTTGCCGGAGGCCACGGCCTGAGCAGCACCCGCAAATCAGCTGTTTTTTGAATGGAAGCCGGATCAGCTCAACTGATCCGATTAAGGAGCCGAGAAGCGCTGAGGTGACTAGGGAAGGGAAGGGCTTCCTCCTGTACTTGCCATGGCACCCTTTCACTTGGGCTTATTTTTGGGGGAGGGCGTATATTTACACCCACCTCAAAAACCAGGCAAAAACCAGGCCTGGGCTTATTAGCAGGACATGTCGTATTTTCGGGGAAACACGGTACATGGGAGCGCTGGTGCGCCGCACAAGTGCTCCCTGCACCACAGCCTCGATGTCCACCCGCTGCAGCCCCTGAGAACCAGCGGCAATGCAGGGAAGCCTCCCTGGCCCGCTCACGAGCCAACAATCAGAATCAAGCTGAATGGAGTGGCAATAGACTCCGATAGCTAGCACAGCCAGCTGCTTGCCTGCGAGGAACGTGGAAACCTCCAGCAGGATCCAGCCCACACAATTCACTACTTTAACAACAACCAGGTGGGAAAGAACTTGTGAGCCAAGTTCAAACACCTTCCATCTGATAGTAACATGAAAGAGAAGTGAGAAAAATAAAGAAAAAATACTGTAAAGCAAACTATTCTAAGGAAGAAACCAATTTTCACTCACAGCAAAAAAAAATTACATCTCTTTTCGGGCAAGACTAAGTCAGAACTGGAAGTCAGCAGGGGAAGTTGGAGGCGTGGCTTCAATTCTGACTCAGTCTCTTGGACAAATAAGGATTGAACAACCCATTCCTGGACCATCCTCCGCCATCAGCTGGAGAATTGACCTTATACTTTCAAAGGGATAAGAATATACATTTAATGAAACGTGGAGATTCCCTTTCCTCCTTTCCATGAATTCAAATACATGTCCTCAGTTATTTAAAACTTGAAGCACCATTTGCAGACACCGAATCTAAGATAAGATTGGATAGTGATATATAGTTGCTCACAGTATATTGCTTCAGACAGGGGTTCTAAAGAACGCAGCATGAAGAGTTAGTCCAAGCTGAGCTTTTGAAGTTCCCTCAAAAGGGTTATTTTCAAAGGCACATATAATAATGGTGTACATCATAGCACTTTGGTTTTTTTTCCACAGTTCCCTTCTACTCTCTTAATTGACTTTTCTTCAAGAGTTTCAGTTGTCCCATTTTTAAATGATATCATAGTCTGGGAAGGTCTCTGCAGTGATAATGCCTGACTGTTCAAAATATAACTTATAATATGGCCCAAGGGATAATGACAGAAGAGAGAACATACTGAAATTTAGATTCAATTGTAAAAAGATGCTATGTCTCATTACTTCCTAAATAGGCAATACAAAAAAAAGGAAATTAAGCTAGTACTATTAAAATAAGAAGCATCTGACCTATTTTTCTTTAACATACAGTATCATAATAGAAATGATGGCAACTAAAGTTCTAACACTGATATCCAATTTAGGTGAAAACCTTAATAATGATACTAGTAAAAAATGAGTAAATTATAAAATGTCTGATGGCAGTAACCTGAGATACATTATCAGTGCCAAAAATAGATTTAGATAAAACGAATGGATGTTGTAATGAGGACTATAGGCAAGCAAAATTAGAAGATATTTCACCTGGCTCTTGGATCTGAATCAGAGATGGATTGCCATTTTTTTTACTACCGGTTCAGGCACACTCTTGCACACCCTCGCATGGATGGAGCCTCCCGCTGTTGTGACTACCGGTTCGGCCGATCTAGCCCGAACCAGTAGCAATCCACCTCTGATCTGAATGACTAAGGTAAAGTAAAAAAAAGGGAAACCAAGCCTATGGATATTTTACAGCCTGAAATCTGGCAAAATATTGAAACAGGTGCCATTAAAAAAATACTGGACATTAAGACATAAGCAAATTTAAAGAGAGAAACCCTCAATTTGTAAAAGTTGTAATTGCTAAAAACTCCTCAGCTTATTGATGTTGCACAAGTACTTCAGCTATTAAAGACTGTATCTTACTCAGCCTATTAAAACACCTACTCAAGAGCAGATAATAAATGTACTATTCATTTGTTATATAACAAAGAAGAAATGTTAGTATATGAATTGATATACAGGCATGGTAGGATTAAGGAAGGTTCACAAAGAAAGATATGGAGTGATACATAGAACAGTGAATTAGATTTAGTTAGACTCCCTTCTCTTATTTCTTAGATCATTTGTTTGTTTATTTTAATTGGCCAGTTAAATATTTTTATTCCTTTTAAGATTGCTGCATAATGTTCCTCGCCTTGAAAGTGAATAGAGTGATGAGCATAGATAACTATATCTTCAGCTGGGAGAATGACAACTTCTGATTATACTCCATTTTTATTACATCTCTATAGCCCACTTTCTTCACCTCATTACAGTTTAAATGGGGACTGAATCCTTTGATACTGTGTAATAGTTAGGCTAAGGATAAAATTTCAGAAGAATTAAAAAGTACTTCCAAGATAAAAATCAAGCGGAACTTCAGCTTAATGTTATATTGAACACAATTTTATAAATATAGCAACTACGCTTAAAAAAAAATGTAACCCCCCAAAAATAGAGACTACAAAAATTAGAAAAGGAAACTGTACACATTTGCCCTAGTTATTCTAATATTAATAATTTTAGAGAAGGTGTATGAGGTTATTTAAGGGACTGCCTCTCCCCTATTACATCTGCCTCTCCCACCAGATCCAGCAGAGACAGCATGCTGCAGGTCCAGTAGAGAGATTCATCTGACATGTCATAAGTGGACTTTCATGGACTGTCGATCAGAAAGGTAGGTAGTTTGGCGATTCGAATCCCTAGCGCTACATATCGGACTGAGCTCCCGCTACTTGTCCCAGCTCCTGCCAACCTAGCATGTAAAAATGCAAGTAGAATCCATTTTTGGTGGGAAGGTAACAGTGTTCCCTATGCCTTCAGCATTTAGTCATGCCAGCCACATGACCATGGAGACGTCTTTGGACAGCGCTGGCTCTTTGGCTTTGAAACAGAGACGAGTACTACCCCTAAAGTCGGGAACAACTAATGCATATGTGCGAGTGGAACCTTTACCTTTAAGTGGACTTTCTGCTGCGTCCCCCAATTTGTGGAACATCCTTGCCCCTGTAGTAAGGTTGGCTTCACCCCTTTTAACTTTCTGGAGTCCCTCAAGGGTTGGTTGTGTCATCAGGCTTGGGGACCCCAAAGGATTGACAAAACATTTAGATGGCTCCAGGGTAATTAACATCTGCTCTTGGCCCAATGTGTTCCGTATTGCTTTACTTTTCTGCGTTTAATAATTTTAAAATTTGTAATATTAACATTAATATGAATTTGCATGATTTTTATCTTTGTATATGCTACCCAGTGACATAGTCAGTAATATAAATATGACAAGAACTGTAGAATTCGATAAGCTCTACAATAGAAACACATCATGCTAAAGATTTAGGCATACCATTTTTAAAACATTACTTCAAATCCTTTCAGCTAAAGCAATTCTTATGATGAGGATGTTTTTAAATAGATAAGTGCAAATTGAGTTAGCATTAGACTTTTTATTGAATAGGCAATGGCATTGCTTCCTGAGAGAAAGAATGTAACTGTCATTTCAAATTCAATTGAAAACTTTTTGAAAAGATTGAAACATTTACTGGTGCCTAATTTGTCTGTTCTTCTCGACTTCTTAGATTACTTACTGTTTAAGCATTAGCATCCATTTGTTCCATTCAAAGCATTAGGTTGGCCCAAACCCTGTTGGCCTTTTATAAGGCCCTAAATACCTGGTTATTTATCCTGGCATGCAAAGAAGGTATGAAGGAACACATTTCCTGCTCATGGTAGTGAATGTTGATTGTACCTTCCTCAATTGCTATGTATTTTAATTTTTTGTGTTTTGTAAAATATATATTTTAATATGATTTGCTGTCCAGTGTCACTTGTTGAAACGAGTAATTATACAAATGGATTAAATAACAATAATAAAGTCCAAAATAATAGTAGAAGAAATTCAGATAACAGCAGTTGAAAATACAGAGGAAACAGCTGATATGAACTACAATACAAGAAAGCAATAGAAGACAAAGAATTGGAGAGGATCACAATGTATCAAGGGCTGAAAAATCAAAATGGAAAGATTATGGCATCAACTGCCCATGACGGTGCCAGTGGTTATCGACACACTGGATATCATACCAATTTTTTTTGACTATTTAGAAAATACGTGAATTGAAAAAAAAAATTCCATCTGTCAATTACTAAAGGCCACACTTGGATCCACAAGGCTTGGATATGCACACAAAATACATTACGACATCCTAGGTTTTTGGGAAGAACTTCTGATCCATAGACTACCACCAGCTAAAGAATTGATAGCTGTGATTTCACATTTTAGTGTACATAATAATAATAATGTATAGAAAGAAAGAGATTTCTGTAGAATTAAAGTTAACAACATGACTGTTCTCTCACTGAAAATGTACTCTGCATAAAATCAACAAGAAATATAAAAAATTCTATAAAAGAAGAATAAATTTAAGAAAATCTAATAAGTATGTACTACCTATGCATATTATCCCCTGCAGAACAAAAACCATTTTGGATTTAGATTTGAGAGAAAAAATGCATTCTTGGTTAAGAACATATGTATGAATATAATAACCCAATTTATATGATAGTCCTCATTATATATATTTTCTTTTACCACACACTTTTGAAATGTTTTGTTATAATAATTTTCCTTACATTACATATTACACACACACATTATACATGCACATATATCTGTGTTATTTTTCTTTTCCACTAAATTTAGCTTTAAACAAATATTTTGTTTCAGAATTGCTCCAATAAATTGGGCTAATATAAAAAACGTTCAGGATATATTAATAGTTATGAACTCTAAATCTCTTTCAGAGTTTAATGTGAAACTCATGTTTAAATGCATTTTAAAATCAAGGTCACTTTTACAAGACATATCCAAGTTGTGCATTAATATACACATGGAAATCAATGCCTTGAGTGATAGACTTGAAGCTAATCTTGTATTCTGTTTGCACAGGCAGTTTCTCAATAGGTCTGACATTGATCATCTGTCCATTTGATTTGTTAACCTTATAAAAGTGATTTTATACAAAATGACTGAAGGCTTGCAGTGTAAAACACAATGCCATTACAAATTTTACTCCAGGGTGGAGAGGGAATCATAAATAGTTGTTTCTTTCTTTTCCCTTCTCTACAGAATGTTTAGGATTGACAAATCAAGAAAGATTTGGTTGATGTGGTTGTTTGTTTGTGTATCTGACTCTATGTATGCGTACTGAGTATTCTCTGAAGCCAAAGTTAAGCTAGCTTCTAGTTTTTGAGGCCTGATGCTGATCATTTGAATGGCAAAATAGAACTGGTTTATAATCAGTAAATCTCTGTGAGATGGCAACACCTATATATCATGGCAGAAATGAAATCATCATGCCTTTCCCTCTCTCGTGAGTGCATGGCAACATATATACCACATAATAAATATTTCCCTACCAGCTGTGATTATGTAGGAAAACAATGATTCCAAGATCTACAAATCAAAGTTGTTATACTTCTCTTAAAAGAGTTTAGGAGATAGACATAATTGGCACTTCTTAAAAAAAACATCTGGAAGCATAAACTAGTTTCTGGCCTATAGGTCCATTAATACCAAACTCAGTTTACAGTCAAAACTCAGAAATCTTATTTTAGGCATTTTTGTATCCCCACATATATATGATGCCATGAGAAAAGGAAAAGGGAAAGGGAAAGGAAAAGGGAAATGAAGGAAATATAGAGGGTATTATTTGAAAAATGAGGAAATCCCAAAATCAAATCTCACCAAGAATATTGCTTAAGATCTGTGTTTCTAACTTAGCAAATTTTGAAACAATTAGATCAAATTATGTTATTTGAGATTTTGGAGTATCAAATCAGGTTTGAAGTGTCTTTGTTAAGAAGTTCATTTTAAGCTTTTCTGCAAAGCACCCAGAGTCCATATATAAAGATAAACAGATCAGAGAGGAGCAAATCACTTTGCATTTTAAAATTTCACTGTAATGGAGATGCGTCAAAATATACATTGTATCCTAGCCATATTGGCAGCAAGTGTAACTAATGGTACTCAAACACTCAAGGGAATCATTTCTTAATTAAAATAGTTCCTCTTAACAATGAAGAATTCTGACCTGGACATGCTACATCAAGTCTTCCTACTACAATAAAAGAATCAATGCAGTGGTGCAATTCAGCCAGTTCTATCTGGTTTGGGCGAACTGGTAGCGGTGGTGGTGGGAGGCTCCACCCACCCGCCCAGACATCATGACACTTTGAGCATGCATAGAGGTGGTGCATGTGAGCGAAGTGCAAAGAAGGACCACTTCTGTGATCGAATCATGTGACCACAGTGTTTAGTTGAGGGGACCCAGAGCACTTCCATTTTGTGCAATCTTACTGGATGGTCAAAAAACCTGGAAATAAATCCAGTGGCTTTTTTGCAATTTATTTTATTGTTAATCATGCAAAAGGACTAGGGACTTTCAAGACCATGTGCAAACTTTCATGTTAATAAGTAAGTTCCCAAGACAACTGTCTGTTTCAGAGTGACACAGCAGTATTCATTTGGCATGATATTCTGAAATGGTAGATACATGTTAAAATCATTTAAGTCCCAGGTTTCCAGGAAACACTCAGGATGAAGCAAGCACAGCTTATATTTGTCAATATGGATAAAATGGAGGACAGGAGGAAAATGAAGAGGCTCCTCTGAATTTCTGAAGGAAGGAATGAGCAAAATTAAAACTGATTTATAGGTATGGTAAGAGCTTTTCTAAGCAATGTCCAAATAATATATTTTAAACTTTAAACCAATATATAAAATAAAAGTATACCAACCATGATACAACTTTGTCATTTTTTTTAATGTAAGCTGATCATAGAAAATTATTCTTAGCAGCCCCTCTGCTTCCCCACAATAGTTATAATAATCCACCCTGATTACTTTGGGATAAGGTTTTAACCTATAATTAAATGGACATACTGTATATCGAGATCCTTGAAATCTTCATCCTCATTAACAATAGCAACAAACAAATCACTCAGAAATATAATTAGATACTATGAGTAATTACTGTATGCAATGTTTAGAGTTAATTAAAAGCAAGGAAGATAAACAGTGTGTATAATTTCCTCAGTAGAATGTCCATAGCATTCTGTTCTCTAATGGTATGCCATGAAGAAAAGTATGGAGCGAAATTATGGGAATTGTTACCTTAAAATTATATACATGTTAGTAAAGTTTGAAATAGCAAATGTGTTTTTATTTAAAAATATTTCCTTATTAAAATATAAAATATATAGAGTCCAGTGGAACTATTATTTAACTTTTTCCCAAATAGGTAGAACAATAAAATAAAATGAAAATCATTGGAAGATGTATAATAAGATCCTTCCCAAAAGATGAAAATGAATTCTGGCTGTTCATTAAAATTAATATAGACATAAACGTTGTTTTGTTTCAAGTAAAACAAGTAATCATGAATGCATTGGAAATAAATGATTTGTGTTATCTTTTTCTAATTGAAAATTCTCTTTCAACTGACTTTTTGATTGTTTCAAAATGAACATCTTGCCAGTTTGCAGAATAAACTACTTTCATATAAAATTCAGAATATAACTTTGCCATTGCCTACTATAAAAACAAATAAACATGCCAAAGCACTATTTCAAATTTCCTTGTATTTTGCTCCTTGTCCTGTGTAAACCACCTGCTGTTATTTACTAGCAGTTACAGCTAATATTTATAACGGGAGCAGAGATGATTAATTCTCTTTTTAGCCAATGAACCTTATATTCCTTTATAATATTTAGCTGCCATTAGTTGGAAATAGTTTGTAGAAACCGTTCCCGATTGCATTAATTATAGTGTTTTTAAGATATACTTTATTTTCTTTTAAAAAATGTATTTGTCTAAATTCTGTAACCTGTTATTCTTTTTGCTGATAAATAAATCCTAGAACAGGTGGAGGATAACATAAGGCCTAGACTTTATCTATCTAATCTAAGGATGAATACGACAGGCCACCATCTGTTCTTCATGTACACCATAGATAAAATACTGCCATGTAATTTAATCATTTAAAAACTCAAATGCAACTTACCATTTTATATCATCGGCAAGGGATGTTTCCTTGTTCTGGATTCATAACAAATTAACTGTTTTCAGTCTGAATGTCAGCCTCAGTGAGTTATGTAGAAAGAAGGTCCGGATCACTAAGGAAATCTGACACTGAGGGTTTAGCGATGGGATCAGGTGGTGATATACTGAATAAAGAAGCAACTAGGATATAAGAGACCTTGCAGATAAGAACAACAAAGCCATTAATACGTCCAATGACATATTTGGAAATAGAGGAAAGCATAACTTTTATATATCCCCTCTCTTATTTACACCAATACAAATATTTATGAAGAACTTAAAAGAACTGGATGGTGAGATATAGGAACATGAAAGTTGATGCTTTAAGACTTACATCTGCAATGTCAATGTTATTAACATGCTAAATCTATAATTTTATTTGTAGCATGTCATTTCTTCTATTATTTGTCAGTTCTAACAACACTGTTAACATGAAATTAACCTGAAATCATTAAGATGCTAAATTTTCTTCTGATCCATGTATCATCCTCCGACCACTTTTTTTATGTTTGGAAAATCTGGTCCATAGATTGAACTTTTTGATCAAACTTGCCACTTTACAATTGTAAAGGCATTGTGAGCTTTATTGGGTCATTTTTTAAATATATATATGTTGCATTTGTGCTGATAAATAAATAAAGGGAGACTAGTATGGATCCATTTCAAGCTATTTAGCTCTAATCAGCTAGCCATACCCTTACTGGGATTTGAACCTGGGATGTGTTACATATTAGGCAGATTTGTTAGCCACTACACCACAGGCTCTCCTCCTTTTATCAGTAACACACGCACACACAAACACACACACACACACATATATTGCTTACTGATATTTACCATGTCTAAATATCATCTTGCTTTACTTATTTCATTTCTTTGGCCTCCTTCTCACGCACTTCCCAATTCCAGAAAGGAGATATTAATAGAATTGCACCCCCCAAAACTTGTGCTTAAACTTTAAATCCCAGAATGCAATGGGATAAAGCCAGAGGTGGGTTGCCAATTTTTTAATTCAAAGTTCAGGCGTGTTTGCACACATGATGCTTCTGCACATGCGCAGAAATGTCCGGGCGGATGGGCAGAGCCTTCCACCGCCACTACTACCGGTTCACCTGAACCACAAGCAACCCACCTCTGGATAAAGCCCTTGCCCACCAAACATTCTTTACTTTGTATTGGAAAGAACTCTCAGAAACAGAGAAAGTAGTTCTGAGCAATCATTGAGATTGATTTTCACTGCTAAGCCAAACTTGGATTTAGCTGAGATGATTCTGTTCTTTCTTAACCTTTGATTCCCAGTATTAGACAGGAAGTTAAACATTTTCCTTTCCAAAATTGAACTGAAGGGAAAGCTTGTCTGCAATTTTTCTGTGGGATAATATTATATATAAATATAGAAGACCTTATTTTATGCATTTTTCACTCTGTGCCATGAATAATTTGACTTACTTTAGTCTTTCTGACACTTCTGTGGTTAACAATACTTTTTTAAAATTGTTGTTATGACAGCTTACTATGTCACATTTGGCAGGATAATATTCCTCTTGACATAGGCTACCAATGAAATGAATTAGGGGAAGTAATGTGAGACACTGGAAGGCCCAGCAACCTTCTTGGGACTAAAACCGCAAGTCTTTCTCAATAGAAGATCCCAATGATCTTCTATCTGCTTTGAGACTGTACTGACAAGGGCATTAAGGAACCCTGGATTCAGATCACTCAGAGAAGTTGCCTCAGAGAAACAAAGCTTGCAAGGAGACAAAATGTTCAGAGCTGCTGCCTTAGTGATCCATTTCCCTTTGAAGAATTCAAAATGTGGGAGATTGTTTCTCCGGCTGGGCAACTCCCCCTCCCAATTTTACATTGTGACAGCCCAATATAATTTATTCAGAAATTCTGCTGAATCATTGCCTCACCCAAAGGCAATGATTCTTCTGTGTGCTGTCCTTTTCTATTTGATTCAAAGTGAAGCATCAACTTTACCAATGGATGCCTCTCTGTTTGTTGCATGTTCTCACAATGGAAGTTTTATCCCCATAGGCAGCACTGGAATTAAAAAGTCATATATGCAAAAAAGTAAAAAGTCATATATATATAAGTGATGAAGGAAAAGGAGGAAAAAAAGGGAAGGAAGATTCCTTCTAAGACTTACCCTGCAATAATTGTGACTCTTCTAATATCTGCCATGTTGTAAATGCTCTTTGTTTAGAGTGATGAATTTTTGGGTATTTCAGAGATCAAAGTCTCTCAGGACAAGGTGAAGGAGAAACCCTTTTTTTGAGATCAAATAGAAAGGTTTATTACAATTTGATTTCTGTAGTTTAGTAAGAAGCTGATTCTCATATTGCTTCTGGACTTGGCCTTATGTAATGTGTTACTTCTGCATGAAGCTTAATCTTACATCTAACTTGCTGCGAGGTACATTTATCAGCTTGTGGTTCAATAGCCTTGTATGTTCTAGACTGAACATCTTGTCAACAAGGTTAATAAATTATGTGAATTGCAGTCTAACAATATCTGGGGGAGTGGATGTCCCTATCATAATTTACTTTTACAGCAACTGTTTTCCATATTTTTGTGGAACATGTATGAAAGCCATCTGGATAGCGTTCACACTTAGGTATTTGAATGATAAAACAGATGGCTAAATCAAATCATTTTAGGAACCCACGTGGCAACTGGTTACTTTAAAAAAAAAAGCAGATAACTGGTTTTATCCACCACCATATTTTGAAACAATTAGTCTCGCTTTGAAAATTTGCCAAAATGCCCCCATACTTAGTGTAGGGCTATGTAGAATAGCAACCAAAACAAAACATTTTCATCCATGGTTACTGAACATTTTGAGAGTTCTTTATTATAGTAAAAACAAAATCCATATTTTAATGCACTTCACTTTCTTATGGATAAATGATAAAATACAGTTTCTTAGGTGTCCTCTTTGTAACCCTTCATTATGATAAATTGTCATAGTTATTAGTAATAACAATAGCACTTATATTCTGCTTCACGGTGCTTTACAGCCCTCTCTAAGCAGTTTATAGATTCAGCATATTTCCCCAAACAATCTGAGTCATCATTTTACTGTCCTCGGAAGGATGGAAGGATGGAAGAACCTGGAGTCCGTCAGGATTGAACTCCTATTCTTTTGATGAAATGTGTAAAAACATTTTAAAAGTCATAAATAGTTTCATTTTGTGTTTGTCACAGACGTTTTCGGGAGAAAAGATCTTTTGGATGGAGTTAGAGTACATCAACAAATCAGTAAATAATATCAAATAAAATAATTTGTAACGAGTTTTAGATTTGTATTTATTGATTTTGGTAAAGCAGCAGCTCATTTGAAGAAGGACCTTGCTCCTTCTCATAAAGAGTAAGGGATTGCATAGTTCCTTTATTGTGTTCAGCTTGATCGCAGACCTTTTGATCATGTGAATTTTGTGAGCTTTGTCACACATCTCTGGAATTTTAAAATCTGCTTTTATCAATAAAGTATGGTTATAATTTATTGATAAACTACCATTAATTGTGTTTGCATTATACTAGAGCATGCGCCCTGGTTTCAAACTATAAAGGTTGGGTATATGTAATCGATGTGAGAACAACCTTGGGAGACGTAATAAGAGCCACAGTCTAGAGAATGATTTGATAAAAGAAATCTGAGTCCAAAAGAGGAGTCAGGATGGAGGATGTGTCTCAGAACTGGCCCTCTCTACTTCATAGGAACATACATTAAAGGTAGAGAAAAATGCTTTCCACCTTATAGGATTCTGTTACTGTAACCATACAATAAATGTAGTATTGTAGTCATGGTTTTGGTATTCTGTCTAGATTACCTTGAAGGGCTGGAAGTATCAGAAAATAAGTCAAAATCAAGCACATTGGAAAATACAGTCAATCAATCACTAGCGGTAACAAACAATAATAACCCTGGTATTTCTCTCTTCCCCCAGCATCATGTCTGGCTAATAGGGTTTCTCTTAAATTCTATGGACATAGAAATAGAATAATAAATTGCCAAAAATTCTATATCCATAATCAAAAAGAGAGCTTTGGGCATTTTTAAGCAAATGATTGAAATGTTAATTAAGACATTTCAGACAGAAAAAGAGAGTGCATGTTATATAAAGAACATATTTATGGATGAATATTAAAAATAAATTACCGTAATGTAACACATTTTCAGATTGATTTTAGCAAAATTTTCTCAAATGTTTTCCCAATTTCTCAACAGAGAAGTTTTGACTGAAGACCAAGGACCTTTCACTGGATTATTTTTTTTCTTAATTAATTAAAAATATGCATATTATTCTTTATTTCTTAGTTTTTATTTTTCCAGGCATTGTAGGTATGTCATAGTATTTTCCCTTCCATTTTTATTCACTGTGGCAACCCCTATCAGGTTGGAGTGTCTGTGAATAGCTGGCCCAAAGTGAATTCCCATGGCTCAGGATAGATTTGAACTTGGTTCTCTCCAGTCATAGTCCAACTCTGTAACCATGATTCCATTATAGGTTATTACTAGCAAGCTTTAAAGGACATGGGATATTATGTAAAAATAGAGAAATAGAGGATTGGAGCTAATGATACAGTGAAGCACAGGAATGTCTCACAATTTAAAAATACATTTAAGTTCTTGAGATAGGCAAATGGTATTTGATGGTGTTAAAGGTATTGTTGCAGGATGTAAGCTGTTCAAGCAAAGCTGCCCTTTGCAATTGACTGATGCCGAATATATCAATGCCGGTGGTATTCAAGTGATATTCCAGTTGTTTGGGATTGCACCCAAAGCACCTACTACTATTGGTATTATCTTTGCTTCCTTTTGCCACAGTCGTTTTACTTCTGTTTGTAGATCTTAATATTTTGAGATTTTTTTCTCCATATAATTCTGTTCCTTTCTTATTTGTCAAGCCTCTGTACCAAACTCTCCACCCATTCTACATTCCCTAGCAAACAAATTTATGTCCACAACATATCTGTTAATATTACTTAATATTAGTCAAAATGCTGAGTAATGAGTTTTTTGAGGAAATATATGTTTTTCCTTTTCCTTATTTGTAATGCTGGTCAAAGACCATAATAAAGAAATGCTAGCTATATACAAGATTTTTTGCACCACTTTGCCTTTAGCAGAAAAAATGCATTTTTTGTTATAATTAGAATTTTCCATATAGTCAAGAACCTACTTTGTTTGTTTGTTTGTTTGATTTATTTCTATAACCACATATCTCAGCAAACGACTCTATGGAACAGTTGGAGAGGATTCTTGAAAATGTTCCTTCAGATTCTGTTACAAATATTTGAAGATCTCTAGCTAGTTAGTAAGGAAGGTCACAGCATGGGGACTAATGTACATAATCACATTATTTCCCCCATTTTTCTTTGAAAGATGACTTAAGGTAATGTGTGTTTACTGGGGAGAGATAATTCTTAGACATCCAAAAGAGTAGCTGTATTATTTTATTTATTTTAAAATTACTTAAAAATGGTTGCTGATCCATTATCGAGTATATTTTTACCTAGATTTTACCTGCCTATCTCAGATTGGAGATCTATTCCTCTCAGATGTTTCTAAGAAAAAGTATTTTAGAAAACCTATTTCAGTTTTTCGGTTCATTCATGTGTTTCTCTAAAATATATGCATTTCATTCTGTGACAAAGTTGTTTTATTATATTGTGTCCACAGATGTTTCTATTTCATATGGCTTATAGTCCTAATGGCAAGTTTATAAGCCGTTCTCCAACAGCAACATGGATGGCATATAAATTTAATAAATAAAAAATAATTTTAAAGAAGGAAGAGGCTGGCATTTTAAGTCAAGCACTACTTTTTTTCTGTATATTTTGTTACACATATAATAACGATGGCAGAGAAATGTATTCACTGTGTCCTTCAAAAGAACTAAAACATTCTCTATATAACTAAAAGTTCATGCTGAAAAGCAACAATTTAATACTGCTAATGTTAAAAGATTGAATGTAGAGACTTCTTTCATTCTTTCTCTAAAAGAGAAATTTCAGTCAAATTTGAGTTTGTTTCATCCCTTATTCTTTTACAAATGTGCCTGCAACGTTCATGTCAACTATTTCCACCAATATATCAGACTTCATATTATTACTTCCCAATCTTCACTGTATGTACTTTTGCACCTTTTGTACCACATTAAATTCTTTCCAGACATCTCAGTAATATCTGGTTAGGTTTCTGTCCTTAGGAATAAAGAGGTTGTGGATTTTACTCTAATGTAGTGTGGAATGTTTATCATAATAAATAATAATAAATTTGAATTTATTAGCCGCTCCCTCTCCACACAGGACTCGGGGCGGCGTACAATAGAACATATAAAACATAAAAACATATGTGCAAACACATAAACTATCCAAATACACACATATACAAAGACATACATGCACGGAGGAGGTAACAAATTACATCACATTAGGAATGTTAAAAATCAGCCATTAAAATACCCCATTAATAATAATACAATTTAAAATTCAAAAGGACTGTCAGGAGGAATAAGAAAAAATTACGGTTGAGCCAGGCCAGATAATTGAAAGAGGTGGGTCTTCAGCTGTACACGGAAGGAGCGGAGATCGGAAGTAATCCTGATGTCACGGGGGAGGTCATTCCACAGGGCTGGGCCCATCACAGAGAAGGCTCTGCTCCTGGGTGTCGCCCCCCGGCACTGTTTAGTGGACGGCACCCGAAGAAGTCCCTCTCTGTGTGAGCGGATTGGTCGTAGGGATGTATGGGGCAGGATGCGATCCCGCATGTAACTAGGTCCTGTGCCATGAAGCGCTTTAAAGATCGTAATCAAAATCTGGAAACGCACTCGGTAGACTACAGGAAGCCAGTGCAGCTCGCGCAGGAGAGGTGTTACAGGGGAGTATCTAGTCCTCCCCATAATCACCCGCGCGGCCGCATTCTGGACCAACTGCAGTCTCCGAGTGGATCTCAAGGGAAGCCCCATGTAGAGAGCATTGCAGTAGTCCAGGCGAGACGTCACCAGCGCATGGGTGACTGTGCGTAGGGCATCCCGGTCCAATAAGGGGCGCAATTGGTGCATCAGGCGAACCTGATGGAACGCCCCCCTTGCCACGGCTGTTACATGGTCATCCATGGACAGCCGGGCATCCAGGAGGACGCCCAAATTGCGCACCCGTTCCACGGGGGCCAGTTGCTCGCCCCCAATGGCCAGAGATGGAAGCAACTGGTTGAACTGGGGGGCCGGAAGCCACAGCCACTCCGTCTTGGAGGGGTTGAGTTTTAGTCGGTTGCCATCCATCCAGACCCGTACGGCCTCCAAACACTGGGACATCATTTCAACGGCCTCGTTGGGGTGGTTCGGGGTGGAAATGTATAGCTGAGTATCATCAGCATACAGATGATATCCCACCCCAAAACCACGGATGATCTCGCCCAGCGGTTTCATGTATGTGTTGAACAGGAGAGGCGAGAGCACCGACCCCTGTGGCACCCCACATGTGAGGGGGCTCAGGGTCGATCTCTGCTCCCCTGCCAACACACATTGCGTCCGGCCAGAGAGGTAGGAGCCAAACCACCGTAAAACGGTGCCCCTGACTCCCAGCCCCTCTAGCCGGTGCAACAGGATACCATGGTCGATGGTATCGAACGCTGCCGAGAGATCTAATAGGACCAGGATAGAGGAACAACCCCTATCTCTGGCCCTCCAGAGATCATCAACCAACGCGACCAAGGCCGTCTCCGTGCTGTGCCCGGGTCGGAAGCCGGACTGGCGCGGGTCTAGATAATCATTCTCCTCCAGGTGACGTGGAAACTGTTGTGCCACCACACTCTCTACAACCTTCGCTAGAAAGGGAAGGTTGGAGACTGGACGATAATTGACTATCTCCGTTGGGTCCAGGGAAGGCTTCTTGAGCAGGGGCCTCACAACCGCCTCTTTCAAGGCGGCCGGCAGAAACCCCTCGCCCAACGAGGCGTTCACTAGGCCCAGGAGCCAGTCGCGTGTAACCTCCCAGGATGCCAGTACAAGCCAGGAGGGACACGGGTCCAATAAACATGTGGTAGGTCGCAGACGTCCACGCAACCTGTCCAAATCCTCGATGGCAACCGAGTCAAACTCCTCCCAGAATGGTCCCTCAAGACTCGCCTCGGGCGCCTCCACTGGACCACTGAAAGGGGCCCATCCCATCCGGATTTGAGCGACTTTGTCCTGTAGATATTTCCCAAACTCCTCTGCTCTGCCCTGTAAAGGGGCTTCCCGCGGCCTCTCAAACAAGAGGGAGCATGTCACCCGAAACAGGGCGGCAGGGCGGTTATCTGCGGACGCAATAAGAGCGGCACAATGTTGACGATTGGCCGTTCTTAATGCCACAAGGTACGTCCTCAAATAGGCTCGTGCCTGTGCTCGGTCAAATTCGGAATGGGAGGATCTCCAACGACTCTCTAGGCATCTCTTGTGGCGTTTCATCACCCTTAGCTCCTCGGTGAACCAAGGGGCCAGGGTGGTTCGTCGCCGCAGGAGAGGCCGCAAAGGCGCCACTCGGTCTAGGGCCCCGGCAGTGGCACTATTCCATGCGTCTACAAGGTCCTCCACCCGGGGGCGGGTCAGGTCTACAGGAGGTGGCCCAAGCTCCGTCTGGAACTTATCTGGTTCCATCAGGCGCTTGGGGCGGAACCATCTAATACCTTCCGGTTCTGCCTCCCCGCAGCGGGGGGTAGCAACAGGGAAGTCAAGTCGGAGAAGTGAGTGATCTGACCATGACAGGGGAATAATAGTTGAATCCCCTATTCCCAGATCACTCGTCCACTGGCCAGAGACAAAGACAAGGTCCAGCGTGTGGCCTCCCTCATGAGTAGGGCCCTGAATTAATTGGGTCAGGTCCATGGCTGTCATGGAAGCCATGAACTCCCGAACCCCCTCAGACGCTTCTCCCATCGACGGTAGGTTAAAATCCCCCATCACTAAAAGTTTGGGGGTCTCAACCGCCACCGATGAGATCAGCTTGAGGAGTTCAGGCAGGGCCGCTGATGTATAGCGAGGAGCCAGGTATACTATCAGCAGGCCCAACTGCCTCCCTGGGCCCCATCTCACGACAAGGGACTCACACCCGGATGTCTGCGGCACAGTGAACTCTCTCGGCTCCAAGTCATGAAGACACTGTTTCTCAATTGTTCGTTTTCAGGGCCAATATTTACTGCCCAAAGAAGCATGAACCTTAGCCATCATTCAGGAAGGGAAAGCTTCACTTTTTGAGAGTTTTCTTCACTTTTAAAAAGATGATATTAAACAAATGTGAATTAAAAGAGAAATAAGAATGGAATGTGGTTATATAATCCAATCTATGTCTGTTATTCTAGCTGAAGTACTTGGCTTTCATTTCAAGAATAAGATGCTCTCCAGAATGACTTTTGTAATTCATTCCTAGCCAAATTTTTAAGGACACTGTTCGTGAATTGAACCAGTCCAGAACTCTGCAAGGAGGAAAACTGAGCTGAGCAGGAAGTGCAAGCAACAGAAAGTGACCAGGAAGGGGAAAGGGAATGAGACAGGAAAAGGAGAAGGAGGAGGAAGAGAGGAAGAAGAAGAAGCAGAGGAAGAAGCAGAGGAAGAAGCAGAGGAAGCTGAGGAGGAGGAGGAGGAGGAGGAGGAGGAGGAGGAGGAGGAGGAGGAGGAGGAGGAAGAAGAAGAAGAAGAAGAAGAAGAAGAAGAAGAAGAAGAAGAAGAAGAAGAAGAAGAAGAAGAAGAAGAAGAAGAAGAAAGCAAGAGGTAGCCAGCAAGTAAAATAATAATAATAATAATAATAATAATAATAATAATAATAATAATAATAATAATAATAATAATAATAATAATAATAAATTTAAATTTATTAGCCGCTCCCTTTCCAGACAGGACTCGGGGCGGCGTACAATGGAGTATAAAACATAAAACATGTATACAAACACATAAACCTACATATATACAGGACATAACATGCACGGAGGAGGTAACAAATTACATCACATTGGACAATTAAAAGTCACCATTAAAATACCCCAATTGTAAAAACACAATTTAAAATTTAAAAAATTTAAAAGAACTGTCAGGAGGAATAAGAAAAAATTTACGGTTGAGCCAGGCCAGATAATTGAAAGAGGTGGGTCTTCAACTGTACACGGAAGGAGCGGAGATCGGAAGTAGTCCTGATGTCACGGGGGAGGTCATTCCATAGGGCTGGGCCTAATACTATGGAGAAAAACTTTCTTAGTATAAAGTTTATTTCACCAACAAAAAAATGGCAATTTTTTAACAGCCACAACTAATCCCAAATAAAAAAGTGTTTCAAAATCTCTTTACGTAAGCTAGTCCAATGGTTCTCAACCTCTTATTTATCATGGACTCCCTTTAAATATCTTTTGGGACCAAGGACCGCCAAGACTTAACTCAAGATTTAATTTTTTTCAAGCTTTCCCAGGGGTCCACAGACCAGAGTTTGAAAATCACTGCTCTAGTCAAGAGCCTTTCAGATCCAGAACAAAGTTTTGTTTCCAAAAAACTGCTGCAGAACTGAAGTTAAGAGTTTTTTTATCCAGAGCAGTATTTTATTTTCTATACCTGCCAAAGTGTTTTCTTACCAAGAAAAAAATACCACTTCATTTTCAAAATTTTATTGTTGCCCTATTTCTTAACAGATAGACAAACAAGAACAAAGGTGGAATTGACAATGTAAAGCAGCAAAGATCTACAGTGAAGCATTGGATGAAGGCAGAAAGTTGAAAGATTCAAATTCTCCGAAGAATTGATGAGCTCTTGGTCTAATCCCCACAGTCAGATGACAGGGAATGCAGAATTGGTTTCTCAGTTTGTTTTAAAGAACAAACAAACCAGAACCAAATAAATAGCAGAATCATTTGCTGTTTGTGGGGAATGACAATTTCAGGAAAGAGATTGGCAATTCACTTTCATTATTCAGATGCATTTTGGGTTTAGGTTGAGGAAACACTGATTCCACACTGGAAATACTGTTTCAGCCTCATTTACAAATGTTTTGTTCTGTTGGATCAATCCTTTTATACCTTCAGGGACAGATCCTTATTGGGAGAAGGAAAAATAAATGGGATTTTGACAGTATGCTATCTGGAGAATATTGAATAAACCCTGTCTCTGTTTGTCATTCTAATATAGTGTCATGTATGCCAAGCTATTAAAATAAATAAAATCCAATACTGATAAAAAAGTAGCCTGAAATATTTAATATTTTGACCCACAGTAAAATACATAAACTTTACATTTTATTGTCTCATCTACTATATTATCAATTGATATATTCACATAACAATGCCACCATTCCCATTTTGTGGCAGTAGGCATTTTATAAACCTTATGGAGACATCTTATGAATTATGATGTATGCTTATTCAATAAGCCATAGTGGCTTAAAGGACTGACCCACCAGGAATGTTTATCTTAGTTAATAGTTTGTTAAAGATAATTGTTTTTCTCAGCAATGTTTCCAGTAACAGACACTTTTATAAATATTGAACACAAAATATTAAACTCCTAAAAGGAGAGAAAAAAAAGATCCTGATATCTTGGGGAAAGACCCTATTTTTTTTAAAAAAAATAGCCATTGTTAAGGGTCGCAAACCAAGGAATATACTCATCCCATTCATCTTGAAGAGGATTAGAGTCCATGATCCATATGTTACACTAATTCAAGAAGAATCTTTGGCAATTTCCTCTATGCCTTTGAATTTCAGATTCATAAAGATAACTAAAACAAAATAAACAACATTAAAATAAAATAGAATGAAATAAAATAAATCTTCTTCCCCCTTTCCATGAATTGAATTAATCTATACATTTTCATGCCCTTTGAAAGCTACAGTCATTATCTTGTAGGATCCACTAGAAATCCAGTATCCAGTTTGATCCATTAGAGAAGCTTGAACATAATTACTTTCTAGCTGTTGTACATTTTCAGTGGCCTGGAGACATAAATAAAAGTATGCAAGTATGTAAGTAGGGAGGTATAGTGGTGAAATTCAAATTTGTTTACTATTGGTTCTGTAGGTGTAGCTTGGTGGGTGTGGTGTGGCTTGGTGGGTGTGGTTTGGTGGGAGTGACAGGGTAAGGATACTGCAAAATCTCCATTCCCATCCCATTCCAGGAGAACGATACTACAAAATCTCCATTCCCACCCCACTCTGAGGCCAGCCAGAGGTGGCATTTGCCGATTCTCCAAACTACTCAAAATTTATGCTACCGGTTCTCCAGAACCTGTCAAAACCTGCTGGATTTAACTCCTGGGTAGCTAGGTAGGTAGGTGAGTAGGTAGGTAATTGAATGGATGAAAGAGAGACAGACCGACAGACAAAAATGATAGAGGGAGACAGAGAAGAACTAAGCCTTTATATTCTTATTTTGGATTTCTCATCTACAGGACAAATTAAGATATTTGTCTTCCCTGCTGTTTTCCCCCAAAATTTGCAATCTCTTTTCTGGCCTCTAAACCAAAAGGTGGCATATATTCATCATGTCTGATAGCCATATTATATGACACCATTATTCTGTAAATGGAAGATATCAATCCCTCATTATGCTGTTATGCTTGGGGTAAAAAGTAGTCACAAAAGACCATTTTGTCTTGCAATTAAACTAGATCTACCTTTTTAGTACCAACAAAGTTCCTGGTGTTTGAATTTCCATGGAAGCAAATGATACTGCCCATTTGTTCAAACTTGTTTTGAAGATGATGCACACTATCAAGGAAACTTGGTATTAATTTGTTGTTCATTTGTTTAGCAAATTTTAAAACTGCCCATCTGCCTCACAGAGGGATTATGGGTGGTGTACAAAAGATATTAAAAATAGTATATAAAATATAAAAGGCAAGCAATGTTAAAATTAATTCAAAGACAGAGGGAGAACTTTCAGGGTGTGAACCAAACCCACCACTGTTATACACTTGTGATTAATTAATTGATGTTTGCACATTACCTAGCTTCTTGAAATCACTGTCTAAATATTCACCATCTAGATCAGAGTCTAGGCAACAAAAATAACTTCTTAACAATGTGGCCTATGGTTATATCTGAGTGTGATTAATAGGACATGTTGCAATAACTTAAATCCTTTCACAGGCAAAATTAATAATGAATGAGTCAAAAAGTTTTTTTCTGCTCAACATCTTCTAAAAGTTAATTAGGAAAATTGTTCATGAGAAATAAGTGTGAGGAGTTATGCACAAATCCTTAGCTCCATTTTTAAAGAAAATATCTAAGTGCTTAGATCTGGCCCACGGGGCCGGCCTGGAAACAGCAAAGGACCAGTCTGTTCTGCCTCTGCCAGCGAAAACGGAGCTCGGGAGGGCAGGGGGGTGTAAAAACAAAACAAAAGGAGAAATTTAAGCATGCAAGAATAGACAGGAAAAGAAAGAAAAGAGGAAAGACAAAGAAAAAGAAGGAAGAGGGGAAGGAAGAAGAAAGGAGAATGAAGAGGGAAGGAAAAAGAAGGGAGGGAGGGAAGGAAGGAAGGAAGATAGGAAAGAAGGAAGGAAGGAAGGAGATTATGAGAATGAGGGGGGGGGGTCTCAGGGAACTCCTGCCTTGGCACTTGGCCACCACAGGTTCCCCCCCACCCCTCGACATGACTGACATCAAGCTAACCATGCCCCTGGCCATGCCCACAAATTGAATTTGACACCCCTGGTCTACAACATTCTAGGTCATATGCTGTAAAATAATCCAGGAGAAAAAGGACTGCACAAACAAAACAACATATACATTGATACTGTTTTAGACAATTAAAGAACTTCCACCACTTATGGCAAATGATCTAGATGCATCATGGGTAAAAGTGAAGGAAAAATAAGGTCTGTCTCAGGTGACAGATGAATCCAATATGCTGATGATACCAGTTATACCAGATGTAGGTTGGTCCTGGTTCAGCCTGGATACGGCGAACCGGTAGTGGTGGCGGTGGGAGACTCCACACACACACACAGACACTTCTGCGCATGCACACAAGCGAACCAGTAGTAAAAAAAATAGAAACCTACTACTGAGTTATAAATATTGGCCCTGAGCAAGTAAGTGATACAGTCAATGTCCTCTCCTAGTGTCTGGATGCTGGGTAAATTTGGATGAAGGGGCTCAATCATGTCTCTGGATATTAGAGTCCTCTAGATCTATCAACCTTACATTTTTAGTCCCAGATGGAGCTGCTTCATTTAAAATTGTTATGCAAAAAGGAAGTCATTTTGTATCCACAACTCCTGCTCAAAGAGCAGATGGTATCTGTGGCCATGAGGTCCTTTGCAAAGTTTCAATTTAGGTACCAATTGTCCTGTTCCTGGATCAGAACATCCTTCAGATGTCCTTTGTTACATCACCATTGGATCATTTAAAAAAAAAAAAGTTGGTTTATTTTTTTTCTATTTATTGGTTGTTTAAGTCAGCCAAAGTCACTCTGGACTCGAACTTAAATCAATTAATCAATCAATCAAATAAATAAATTTGATCATACTGACTCACACAATATATTGTGCATGGGACTCCAGAGATGATTACATAATGCTATCTCTTTTCGTATTTCCCTTATCAGAGATCACTTATGCTGATAGTATTGATTGCCTTCAATCAGTATTCAAGTCAAGAGAGAAAAACAGAACAGGCAGAGGCACAAAATGAGGTTGCAACTATCCTATTTATGTATAGCCATCCCTGCTGATTCTGAATTAGCATTAATTGAATCAGAATTCTGTACCTTCTTATACATTGTGCTAACAATTTTTAGTATTTCAAATTAATTATTCTATTCTGTTCTATTACAACATATATCCATTTACATTATACAAATCGGACCTAGCTGAAGAAATTACTGGTACATTTCTGGCTTTTTGACTTTTTGATGTTATTGTTCACTTTTCATCTTTTGTGAACATAACACATGCATACAATCACTGCCACTACAACCACTATACACAAATAATAAAATACAGCTTTTAATTCATATCAATTTCCACATCCCATGAAGCAGTGGGAAATAAAGGGATGTGAGATATAGCAGGTTAACCTGTAAGCAGAATCAAACAATATCATTACTTTATGTGAAGTCCTGGAAAACTAAGAGATGTGTGCAAATCACCGTGCTCTCTTGATTTTTTAAAAATAATATATAACTTCTTCCACACAGGTTAGAAGGAAGAGTTTGAATTTGTTATGTCTTTGATCTTTAATCTCAGCATCCTTTCCAGTTGCAGGTTCAATGCGGTTCTTTACCAATTTGCAATCAACTAATGACAAAACTTAAATGATCTTGAAATGCACAAATACTGCATTCTACTTCTATCAACCATAACTTACTTGCTAATCTTAAGCACATTCATTAACATTTAATGAACACTGAGTAATTTTAGATAAAAAAACAGCAAAGAAAAAGGTATTTGGCAGTAGATAAAGGTCTATTAGTGAACCACTGATTAATTTGAGCTTTTTAGTTTCTGTTGATTTATAATAAAGTTTTGGGGTTGTTGTTGTTTTTGCAAAGAATGCTTCTTTAATGAATTTGGTGTGATTCACTAGGATGATTTTTCTGAACTTATGTATGTGTATCTGTTTATGTATGCAAAAGACATATGTCTTTGTCAAGTGGTCCTAAATCTAAATGCTTGTTTGTTTTATTTTACTAGATTGTAGGGCAAAGCAGTAGGAGAAGAAAGTGGACAAAATAATTATCAAATGAGACTGGAATCAAATGCATCTCAAAAACAGAGATTTGTATTTACAGAAAGGATAGTTTATTAGGAAAAATCATAGTTTGTGTAGCTAATAAATAGTAATTTTGAATTATTGAGTCTACAATGCAGGATTTCTCAAAACTCTACAATTGTATTATTTTTTTCAGCCAGAAACATTTTCCATGCTTTTAAATCCCAGTGATCCAATGAAGAATGCATTAAGGGAAATTATGGGAAATTAAAGGGCATCTTCCTTTTGCATATATATATATATATATATATATATATATATATATATATATATATATATATATATATATATATATATATATATATATATATATATATATATATATATATATATATATATATATATATATATATATATATATATATATGTATGATGTATGTATGTATGTATGTATGTATGTATGTATGTATGTATGTATGTATGTGTGTTACAACCCCTGGTATGCCCAAATATGGGAGGGAGCTCACTACTCTCCCTTTCTGTCCTTCGGCTCATTACAGAGGACCATCCAGGCAGAAAACCATATTTTTATTTTTAATGTTGCCTTTTTATATTTGTGGCCATTATATATATATATATATATATATATATATATATATATATATATATATATATATATATATATATATATATATATATATATATATATATATATATATATATATATATATATATATATATATCCCTTTATTTATTTATCAGCACAAATACAACATATATATATATGCAACTATTTTAATCCATTAGTCATGCTGCATTTATTCATATGTCTTAGGAAAGATGCAAAATAAATCAATAGTAGAGTGTAATAGGTGCTTTCCCTATTTTTTTCAGAAATTTTCGGAAAAAAAAGTTTTTTATTGGTTTTATAAAATTTTAAGGGAAGGGGTAATAGGTATGGGTACAAATTTTGACAGCTACATCGTGCAGGAAATGGTATTCCCCCCAAGTCTCATAACCTTTACAAAATGATAAACAAGATATAATTGCTTAACTAAATCTTGACAGCTTATTTTTACATTGTATTTTTCATTAATTTCAATCATTTACTTTGTATCTAACAAAAAGATTCATTGTATCAACAATTGCAATGTTTTTCTAGCTTACTTTTGTGATCTGAGTTTTCTCATTGTTGCCTCCTCCCCCCCCACCTGCCAGCAAAGCCTCGGCCCCTCCCTCCTTCATATCTTGTGTATTGTCTTCCACTTTGTCTAGGATTGCTTTGTTTTTTTCCATTAAGTCCTCTGCCTCCATAATTGTATTAATTCTAACTCTGCTGCCCTCCCAGAAAATCAACATACCTTCTGGCAATAGCCACCGGAACCAGAATCCCTTATCAAATATTTTTTTTGCTAATGATGAATATTTTTTCCTCTTATCTCTTACTTTCTTCGGGATCTGTTTCAGGATGGCTATCTCTTTGTTCTTGTATTTTAATGTTTGCCCCCTTTGTGCCCCCAGAATCTCATCTCTTGTAGCCTTTCTAAGAAATTTAATATGAACCTCTCTTGGAACATTGTGTGTTCTAGCATAAGCTGAATTAGCTCTATAAACCAAGTCAATATCCCATCCTAACTGCTGTTTGTCTTTTTTAATATATTCAGCTAACATTGTTGTCATGATCTCCTTCAAGTCTTCATTGTCAATCTCAATTAGGTTTTGAAATCTAAGGAAAAAAGACATCCTTTCCAATTCCATTTTTATCATGTGGTTCTCAAGTTCTAAATTTCTTCTCTGGACCACCCTCACCTCCCCCCTCATCTCAGTTGCCCCCTCCTCCAGAATGTCTATTCTTTGTTTGTTTTGTGCAGTTTGATTTTGATTTTCTCTGAGTTGTTCATTCATTTCTCTCAATTGTTTTTTCAGTTCATCCTGTCCTTTTAAAATATTTTGAAGCGGCTGGTGAGTTATTGATTCCTCTTCAGGGGCTTTAGGTTGTAAAATGAAGTTAGTGACTGTTGTCCAATTGGGCTGGATGTTGACGATGTTGGAGCAGATCCTGGCTTCCCAGGTGGTGGTTTCTTCAGGGCCATCATAAAAAAAAAAAACCCTCCCTCCAATCACACTTCCCAGGAGAAGATTGAAAGTCTTTTAGAAAGCTGATTTCATTTAAATATCAAAAGGAGCATTGGGGAGGATTCCCATCTCACCGCATTTCAGCTGTAGCCTTCAAATTGCTGATCATCCAGCTGCCTCGTAGCGAAAGCGTGCGGGAGCGTAAAAGCTCCGTCGCGTACCCCCTCTCGCCTCTTGGCTCCTGAGGCAATGCCAGAGCCCCCCCTGCGGCTGCCGCCGATCCAGGGAACCCCCAGCCAGCAGCCCCTATGGCAGGGCGCCCCTTCAAGGCACCCTGTGCCCCTCTGAAGCCAAGGGGAACCCACCAAGAGAGCGCAGAGCGCACGAACACGTCCGTCTCTCAACAACCAGAAGCAGAGTCCTCTTTTTTTCAGAAATTTTCAATTAAACAAACTGTCTAGCAATTTGCTTACAACCTGCTAACATAATTTGCAAAGAATAGAATGTACATTTCAAAGTATTCAATACATGTTAATTTATCATGATGGACTTATTATTTTCCTTCTTAAATCTGATCTAAATTGTCAATATATTCTTTTTTCTGATTCATAAATAACAATTCATGTTGTGATCAAATGAAGCTAACATTCTACAGTGACAAATATGAAAATATCATTTCCCAGTCAAATTTTATTTAATCACCAGAATTCTTCCTATTAAAGATATTTAGAGGATCCCAGTGACCTTCCCAATAATACAGCAAAAGTTATAGTGCTGTGATAACCTGGAAGATTCCCCATGTCTGTGTTAATTATCGAGTACGAGTGATCCGGGGAAAAAAATGGCCAGTATTCTGTGCCAGAACAGCAACATATGGAATAGCATAATAATTACTTTTATGTTTGGAGTAAATGAAGGCATTTTTGAGCATGCTAGGAAAAGTGAACAAGGGATCATATATTGTCCATAAAATGCTACATGATTTCTCTTCCAATTGAAATACCAATCCACCTTCAGCACAGATTTTACCTGCTCAAGCATATGCTGTTTTAAGAATGAGGTAGAGATATATTGATATTGTTGCACTGTGAATTTCAACTTGCATCAACTTTGGCTGGAGTATAATTTAAAATTAGTAATATGCCATCATTTTTCTGTGGCTATGTTCATTCTATTTTTTTTTTTTCATTCTCAACCCAACCATCCTTCTGGCAGCTGGAGAAAAATATATATCACTAGTTCGTATTAGCATAAAGAAAAAAAAAAGAGATTGCTTGTAGCAGATGCATTTTCCTATCTTGTCACTTGCATAAAACCAAGTTGATTGCTCTGTAGTAGATTTATGTTTTAGTTAAGCTGAAGTTTCACTTTTGTGTGCTGCTTAAGATCAAGCAGAGATGCATAGCTATAGTTTGCATTCATTATGGTTTATTGACAACAGAGCTCTCTACTGAGTTTTCGGAGTCGTGTTCATGCTTCTCAGGAGTGGGTTGAAGGGAATATTATAAAGAAAATGATCAACTGTCTGATAGAAGTACTGTAAATATAACTTACTATGAAAGACTGGTAATTTTTATGTGCTGTATAGACAGTTTCTAGAGTTTCATATTCTGATTTTTTTTTCCCTTTAAAAAAAAATAACTCCAGTATAGAAGTTTAAAAGAATTATTAACCTGTTTATTTTAGCAGTGGGATACATGCATCCTTATGTTTCCCATATTATACATGTATGAGATCTTGGTTTATTGGTTGGTGCTCTTCTTGGAAAAGATATCCAAAATAAAAAGAGTATTCTATTGTGATTGATATCCATTATTTATTCAAATAATCAAACATCGTTCCCCCCACCACTTCAGAGGTGAGTTTCTATCGGTTCGGTCTGGTTCTACCGAACTGGTAGTGCTGCCTTTAAACAGAAAGCGAACCAGTTCTCTGTTTTTGTTAAATGAGAGCCTGCTCGCCCACCCACCCGCCCCTGGGTTATACTTACCTTTATTCCAGCTTGCGAAGCCCAGCTGATCTGGGGAGGCAGCTTGAATTGCCATTCCTCAGCTGTTTTCCCTTTTTTTCTGACTAATATTTATTCAATTGAGCATGCACGCGCAGCACAGGAAATGTGCACTCAGCAAACTGGTAGTAAACTGGTTAGGAACCCACTACTTGTCTACTGGCTTGATTCTTGTTTATTTCAATGATTATTCAGATCCTCTATCTCTGCATGTACTGTATGTGTAAAAAGATTCTATATGAATTTGATGAAAGATCTAGCTCCGGGATGGCGAACCAATGGCACACATGCCACAGGTGGCACGAGGAGCCATTTGTCAAGGAACCCTTTTTTAAAGTTGAGTTCACCATTTGTAAAGCCATTTTTCACCCTCCCCAGGCTCCAGAGGCTTTATAGGAGCCTGGATAGGGTGAAAAGAGCCTTCCTCCGCCCCCTGGAGGCTCTCCGGAGGCTTCAGGAGCTTCCCTGAAGCCTCTGTAGCACAAAAAACCGGCCCTATGGGCAAACCGGAAGTTCAGGAATGGACTTTCGGTTTGCTCGGAGGGTCGTTTGAAGTGCTCCTGAGGCTTCAGGGAAGCCTCCTGAAGGTCCCTGAAGCCTCCGGAGCACTCAAAACGACCCTTCGAGCAAACCGGAGTTTACTCAGAGGGTCAGTTTTTTTTCCTTCCGGAGGCTTCGGGGAAGCCTCCTGAAGGTCCCTGAAGCCTCCAGAGGGCCTCCGGAGGGGTGGGTAGGCTGTTTTTGCCCTCCCCAGGCTCCTATAAAGCCTCTGAAGCCTGGGGAGGGCGAAAAAAGCATGCAAAAAATGGGGGGTCGTGCCTGTAGTGCGTGCATGCACACTGGAGGAGTTGAACATTGCATTATGGGTGTGGCACACCTGCGCATGACCCCCCCCTGCGCTCCCCCCACTTATGGCACGCGAGCCAAAAAGGTTCGCCATCGCTAATCTAGCTTGTCCAACATTTTGCTACTCAGAATGCAATCAGATATTTCTGGAAAGTCAACAAACAAAGCATGGCCTAAGGTAATAACTCTTCACCAAAAATCAAAGTACAGAGATTGGCAAATCAGCTTCCCCCTTTTTTTAGGGACAGATAGATCCAGCAAATTTTCATTCTGTTCTTTTAATTAAAAATCTGTTTTAAAAGCCGTCCTAGGTTGGACTCAGATAGATTGTACATAAAAATTATGCAAAAGATTGAAATGAGACTGAATTGTTCCAATTCCGATAACTCTCACTCAGAATCTGGAATGAATGTTTGTGACCTCAACAGAAGTGTTCCAACATTGGAAGAGGTCATTCTGATCCCTATTTCAATTGTCTGCTTCAAGATCAAAATATGTTATGAAACAATTTCAGACATTTGAAAGAGACTCCTGGCAAGGTCCAATCTGTTCCAACATGATATTTTAGAAATGTAACATAGCAACTTCAGTATTTGATTCACTTACAGCTTCTTTCTCAATATTAAATCTCTTTTTTAAGTCAAAGAAACATGAATTAATTTAGGCTAGCAACATCATTAACCATTTTGGACATTAAATTCATTTTATTTAGGATACGATGCTGGATCTATTCCAGGACTAGAAAAGAAACTTGCATTCTTTAAAGAACATCACACTACTATGAGCATGTTTTTTTTTTAAATTAAAATGTGCTCATGCATGCACACACACACACATTTCAACTATCTCTTAAAATAGATGCCATTCCCATCTATCTTCACTGCATTTTTTCTGGAGAAGAATGGTACAGGTTGTCCTCATCTTATAACAGTTAATTTAGTGACTGTTCAATGTTACAACAGCATTGAAAAAGTGACTTTTGACTGTTTTTCATACTTTCATACCTTTGTAGCATCCCCATGGACTCATGATCAAAATTCGAGTGCTTGGCAACTGACTTATATTTATGATTGTTGTAGTGTCCCTGGATCATGTGATCGCCTTTTGTGACCTTCTAACAAGCAAAGTCAATGGGGAAGCAAAATTCACTTTAAAACCATGTTACTAATTTAACAACTGCAGTGATTTACTTAACAACTGTGGCGGGAAAGGTTTTAAAATGGGGCAAAAATAACTTAACAACTGTCTCACTTAGCAAATATGAAATGTTGGGCTCATTTGTGGTCGTAAATCGAGGACTACCTGTAGTCCACCTGCAAATTGTACTGGCTAGTGTTTATCCTTCTACGGATCTGCTGAAATGACATTTTTCAAGTCGCAGCAGACTTTGAAAAAGAAATCATTGGAATCCATAGTCAAGACATACAACACTTGGATATGTTCACTGCAGAAGGCATTTCTAGAAATAAAAGAGGCAAGAGGAATTGTTCCCCAGAAAGGAACAGTTGTTTCCACTGAGGAAAAAAAAAAAAATTTTGAGAGAGGCATCAAATAGCAATTGGACCCATCTAAATAATAGCACTAGAACTTAGACTTATATATCACCGCACAGTGCTTTACAGTGCTGATTAGCCCTCTCTAATCAGTTTTACGAGTCAGCCTATTGCCCCCAACAATCTGGGTTCTCATTTTGCCGGCCTGGGAAGAATGGAAGGATGGAACCTTGAGCCTGGTGAGATTCGAAGTGCCAAATTGCAGGCATCCGGCAATCAGCAGAAGTAGCAGCAGCACTGCATTCTAACCACTGAGCCACCACGGCTCCATCCTCAATAACGGAGAAATTGTCCTTTGATGAGAAGGAGATTGCTGCTAATTTTTAATAGCAAAAAGCCCTTTTACAGACACTGTCACATAGATTAAGAGACCAATGAAGTACCCCGGAATTTTTGCATGGAAGCAAAAGATAGTAGTTGGTGTTTTTTTTACATAAAAAAGCAACAAAGTTTTTGAAAAAGAGATATTTGGTGCTGGAGTATGGTGTGTGAAAGAAATAACTCAGAATTCTGTTGGGAAGCCCGTAATGCTCTGGTGCTGATGCTACATTCTCAAAATCTTTCCAAAAAGCTTCTGCAAAGAGAGAATATTGTACTCTGCAATTACACGAGACAAAAAGAATTCAAGATATTATCTGAATTCCAGGCAGAACGTGAAGAAAACAAGTATGCATTCTATTGCACTGGAGGTTTTCCATTTCATCACAGAGGTTATGAAAACAAAAAGTGTTTTTTGGAATATATTAAGAAGTATTTTTCCAGTTAAACTACTTGTTCCAGTTGTTAATACCAGCAGAAATCAATACAGACTTTTATTTTATCACAATTGGTAGTTATTTGCTACATTCATAAGTCTAAAAACGCCTAGAGTTGCTATTGGAAACTTTGAAAACTAAGGTTAGCATTTTAAAGTCATAATCATATGAAATCATCTACCCTGGGACAGAAATATATTGGGGACTAACCTTAAACTTTATGGCTAGAAAAAATCTTCAGAAATGGAATTTCTCTTTTGCAGCATTTCCGCACATGTTTTAAAATATGGATATTCTGAGGCAGTGATTACTGAGACCTGTAAGGTTGTTACATATTCATAGTGTAGCAGTATTATAAATGTGGCTTAATACTCCAGCTATATAAAGAAGTCAACAAGTTGGGGTTGTCAGGGGTTGCCACAAAGAAGAGGGAGTCAAACTATTCTCCAAGGCACCTGAGGGTAGAACAAGAAGCAATGGGTGGAAACTAATTAAGGACAGAAGCAACTTAGAACTGAGGAGAAATTTCCTGACAGGTAGAACAATTAATCAGTGGAACAGCTTGCCTCCAGAAGTTGTGAATGCCCCAACACTGGAAGTCTTTAAGAAGATGTTGGATAGCTATTTGTCTGAAATGGTATAAGGTTTCCTGCCTAGGCAGAGGGTTGGACTAGAAGACCTCCAAGGTCCCTTCCTACTCTACTATTGTATTGTATTGTAAGTCTCTTCTATCTTTCCTATCGTATGTATGTATGTATGTATGTATGTATGTATGTATGTATGTGTGTGTGTGTGTGTGTATGTATGTATGTATGTATTGTGTCACAACCCCTGGTATGCCCAAATATGGGAGGGAGCACACTGCTTCCCTTTCTGTCCTTCAGCTCACTCCAGGAGACCATCCAGGCAGAAAACCATATTTTTAATGTTGCCTTTGTTACATTTGTGTTGTATTTATTTATTCATCAGCACAAATATATATATATATATATATATATATATATATATATATATATATATATATATATATATATATATATATATATATATATATATATATATATATATATATATATATATATATATATATATAGTTTTATTTTATACAAGTGCTAGACTTTTATTTCCAGTGATTCCTGAAACAGAACCATTCCATAATGAATAAAATAGGTCTAATACCATAATTTTTCTTTTGTAATTTCCCATTTATTTTTCTCTGAACTGGAAATCTGCCAAAGTGGATAAAATGGAACAGATTGATATTGGCCCATGCTTCCTTTACTGGCAGCCTCCCAAGCTTTGCAGGATCCTGTGTTCATTCTGTTCTAAAGGTAAATTTACTAGGTTGTTGTTAGTATTGATCAACATGATATAAGGATACATTCGTTCAGAGTTTCTAGCCAAAACAATTAGAAAGAAAACTAGCTAAAGGGCTATTTGGCGTACATATTTTCACCTAAGAACAGGACTATGAATGAGGTCTGTCTCTAAAGGTTTTTGCTATAAACTCAGATTTCCTTCAGTTAAAGGATGTAGATCAGTGGTTCGCAACGTGTAACCCACACCCCACAGGGGGGCAATATGATTTTTAATGGGGACAATTTGAACTTTGTTTAAACCAAGTTAGTGGCCTTTTAGGCTTCCTCCATGTGAATAGAGTTCACTTTTTGAGTAAAGTAAGAATTATAAATCACCGGGGGGGGGGGGCATCAGGATTTTAGAGATGCTTAGGTGAGGCATGGCCAAAAAGAGGTTGGGAACCACTGATGCAGATGCTCTTTATTGGTAGGCATTGACATTGTTATAATTGTCCTTCCTTTGCTAAATCTCTGAACTGAACTGAAATTGTCTGGTTATCTTAGCACAATAATGAGATGCACAGAACACAGCAATATTGGTCCACAAAAGATCAGCCCGTTATCACTGATAGACCCTAGTTCAAATCACTTTGCACATGTGCTTATTGTTGAACACGCTGTCCTTATTCATTAAGAGCAGGTCTGCAACAGTGGTGAAATTCAACTTTTTTTTACTATCAGTTCTGTGGGCATGACTTGGTAGCTGTGGCAGGGGCAGGATACTGCAAAGTCTCCATTCCCTTCCCACTCTGGAGCCAACCAAAGGTGGCATTTGCTGGTTCTCCGAACTACTCAAAATTTCTGCTACTGGTTCTCCAGAACCTGCTGAATTTCACCCCTGATCTGCAATAGTAAGATTATAAAGAGGAATTAGGATAAGGATCTCCTTGCTTATGGTAAATCTGAAAATCTGTGGGTCTGAAATATTCTGCAGGAGTGGATACGACTAATGGGCTACATTCACCTTTTTTTGTGATACTATTAAAGTAGAATAAAATATGGATTAAAATATAAGAATGAAGACGTGACATAAAAGGGACAGTTAAAAGCTTGCTTAAAGGGACAGGGAAATGTCATCAGCCTTCAACCACAACATGTTCCAGTCCGTATGTTAAAAGTCCAAAACCACAAGGTTCAATTAAAGTTTGTTAATGGCACGTAGTCCATACCTGTAACAAAAGGAGTAGTAAGACCCCCCCATCTCATTATAAGGCTTTTCCCCCAAGGTAACCAATAAGAAATGAGTTAAGTGTTTCCGTGTTACACTGTCTTTGAGAATGTATAAGAATGCGTGCTTCGATAATGAAGGTCGTTCAGAAATTCGCATCGTTAGCCATGGGCTAACTTTCTGAACCTGGCTGCCAAATAAACTTTTCCTGTATCCTGAGAAGTCTAAAGCCTGTCAATTTCTGCAACACTATGATTTCTGATAGTGTGTCATAATCTATTAAAGGTCAGGATTTTGATTAGAAGAGGTCATCTCAAGAGTGAGGAAACAACTGCAATGGCTGTTTCCACAGCTAACTTAGTACTGCTTAAAGTACTGTTCATGAAACTGCGTATTCCAAAGCAACTTTTTGGAATCGAATTCAAAGTGCTACACGACCCTATGAAGTTTATTTTTGGACCAGGATAGGGGAGAGAATACTGTGTGGCATATCTACCTTTCATGTTAAGGACACTCTTGTTATACTACATAGTTCACACTTTATACACTGCACAGAAAACTACTGATACTGAACTGAAAAGCCCTTTTTAAAGGCAAGATTCAATCCAATCTCTTGAAAGTAACTTTTACTTAATGGCTTGGGAATAGCTATCTTTTTTATTGTACCATTATACAATATAGCATTGTACCATTATTGTACCATTATACCAGCTAGCTAGGCAGACAGGGAGGCTAGCTGGTTAGCTAGCTAGCTGGCTAGCTAGCTAGGCAGGCAGGCAGGCAGGCCAGCAGACAGACAGGAAAATTATAAGAACTCATAATCTGAAAGAGTGCAAACAAATCAGTCATGAGTCTGCATTTATTTAGAGTTTAGTGGAATGTAGGAATTTAGTGGATGTTTGAGACAATTTCAGTTGCCCCAATATTCTCCCAAAAATTACTCAAAGTGAAAAGCATATAATAATTAAATTGCTTGAGAACACCCAACAGTTGAGCATAGAATGTATTGCCTTTCAGCTTTTAAAACATTTATATCCATATTTTATGATCAAATAAGAAAGAATCTATCTTGGCATATCAGAAAGCAACTGAGAAAGGCAGGTCCATTTGAAGCTGGGACAATTTTGCCATTGGTTTAATTGAATTAGGATCCCTGCAGGCTTGGTCATGCTTTTCTCAAAGCAGAACAGTTAGAAGAACAACTCTTGTGTTACTAGGGATAAAGGACAAAGGAAAACCAAGCAAGAAAAGGCCTCAAATTAAATCAGTGTGAATTCAGAAAAACAACATTTATTTCAGTGGCATGTTCTACTTTGCTGCTGATGTAACTGAAAGTAAAATTATATAGCACCTTTTCAATTTCATACATCAAGAACCCAATGTATTGAAGCTGATAGTATATAAAAATCACAGTCTTCACTCAGGCCTTCTAATGCTAATGCTAATGCTCTCTGGCATGATTATATACTTGGTTTGCCAATTATATGGTAGATATGAAAATGTAAGAAATGTGCAGACAAAAAGTTTTGACAAGCCATTTTCTCATTCTTTTTTCGTTTCATAATTATTTTATCACCATCATCAACAGAGCCAGTTTTCATCTCTTTACAGCATTAACCTACAATTTAGCTTCCACATACAACATCTTTGCCCTCGGCATAAGGTAAAAAAAAAATATTTCATTAAAATACTTGGATGAGGGGCTTTCATGCAAATTCTTATAACAACCTAGCATTGAACAAATTGCCATTTTTTTCTGGTTAGAATATTTACCAGTTTTAGGAGTGTTTATTTATTTTATTTATTGTACAAATGAAGACTAGAAGATTTCCAATGACACTTTCCACTCTGTTATTCTGTAATTTTCTGTATAATCAAATTTATATAGTCAACCATCTACTAAGAGAAATTCTGGGTGGTGAACAAAATAGAAACCCAATACAATTTTTTTACAAAACCTTTAAATCAATAAACTATAGATAAGGCAGTGTTACAAACGCACAACCATCCATCAGCCATCCTGAGTCAGTTCTATCAACATCCTTGTCCTATTATTGCCTGGGGGAACCACAAGAATGCAAATTCATTCCATCACATTTACTGAACAGGGAATGTTAATAAACATTCTAATCCTATTTTTATGCAACATAACTTTCTTCTCAGTTCTATACTGACAACTAGTGTAAAATTCTGCCGGCATGGTGGAATGGTTAAAATGGATTGTTCTCAGGCTCCTTAAGGGAACTAGTTGGCTTTCTGCATGACCTTGTGGAGTTTTCCACCTTGTCTGCTAGTAATACCATTAAAGCCCTTGATGAACAATAAAATATGGAGACAACCTGGCTTGTTGACACTATCAGTCCTGAGGACCCTCCCTTGTCTTGCAGCTAATTTAGTAATGACCTGTAAGTGATAAAGGGGATAGGATAATTGCCAGGGCTCCATTAGTGGCAAGAAACTCTAACTGGAGGGAGTTTTCTAGACAGGAGACCAGATATGCAGAGAATGCAAATATGAAACTATTTTGAACAATGGGGAAAATGTGACAAAAAAAGCCAAAGACTTCAAAGAAGGCAGGATTGTAAAAGGATTTAAAGTATGTCTAGGTGTAAATATTTTGCTCATTCTCTTACCTGTGGAAATAGCAATAGCACTTAGACTTACGTATATACCATATTTTTCAGAGTATAAGACAAACTCCCCCCCCCCAAAAAAGGGTGAAAATTTGGGTGCGTCTTATACACCAAATGTAGCCCCGCCCACCCACTGGCTCCACCCTTTGGCCTCTGCTACCTTGCAGCAAACAGGAAAATGGGGCTTGCGGGGGCAGCAATAGGCTATGGCAGTGGTGGGCAACCCGCGGCTCAGGAGCCACATGCGGCTCTTTACACCCTTTAATGCAGCTCTTCTGTGTGCTGGGTGCCCACTCCCCTCCCTCCTCTCGGGCTTCGGAGGGAAGCTTCTGCAAAAGCCCGGGCGAGTGACAACCAATTTTGGTCCTATGACTGCAGAATGCTGCAAAATACCATAAATGCAGGCCAGTTGTTGAGTGTTTCAAATGTGATTGGAACACTCAACAAGGTGACCACAGTGTGTGTGTGTGTGTGTGTGAGTGAGAAAGACAGACAGAGAGAGGAACAGAGAGAGGGAGTGAGGGAGGGAATCAGAGAGAGACTGACAGACAGACAGACACACACACACAGACAGAGAGAAACAGAGAGGGGGAGGGAGGGAGAGAAAGATAGACAGACAGAGAGACACACACAGAGTGAGTGATTAAGTGAATGAGTGAGAGACAGACACACCCACATACACAGAGTGACAGAGAGAGAGGAAGGGAGGGGAGAGAGACAGAGGGAGAGACAGAGACAGACACACACACACACACAGAGTGAGTGAGAGACAGACAGACACACACACACACAGAGTGACAGAGATGGGGGAGGGAGGGAGAGAGAGACAAAGAGCCAGAGAGAGAGAGAGAAAGAAAAAGAAAAAAAGAAAGAAAGTGGGAGAGAGAGATGAAATTAAAAACAACAACATACAAACCTGACTTACTCAAACTATCCAAGGAAATGCAAGGCCAATGTTCACATTAGTGGTTGTGACTTTGTCAGTCAATGTCAGGATGTAATTTTCTCTACATTGTAAGGCAAATTTTACGGAATTTAACATTATCGATAAATAATATCGTTCTAAAGTTTTTGTTTTATTAGTTGTGTCATTTGTATCCTCCCGACCTATGTGGATACTTGCATGCAGAATATTCTCAATAAAAACTTATTGAAACTAAAAACAGTGTACCATCCTATGTATTTTCGGTTTTAAAAATGTGGCTCTCAAAGTAAATTTCAATCGTGGTTTTGGCGAGATTTGGCTCAGTTGAAAAAAAAGGTTGCCCACCACTGGGCTATGGCAATCCCTGCAGCCTGAAATAGCTGATCATTGGGAGGCCAGTGATGAAATTGAAAGTGAAACTTGCTGTTTGCTGCACATAGGTAAATTGCTGGGAGGCTGAGACAGATTTTTTCCCCTTATAATCAGGCTAAACTGAAACAGGCTGTTTGCTGCAAGGAGGTAAGTCAGTAACTATAAATACCTATAGAATGTTCAAATTATTAGACTTATTTTTTAAAGAATGCTTTATTATTGTTCTAGAAAACTTAACAAAATGAAGAAGCTTTTTAAAATAAATGCTTGATCTGAAAAGGCCCAGTGCTATTGTATCCTCTTTTAAATAGCACGTATACTTCCAGAAAGCCACATCAATTTTAACAGCATCTGTACAAGTGTACTCTGAAATGTAATACCACAAACAGTGTATATTGTTTGTATTGTTTGTTGTTTGCTGCAAGGAGGCAAATTGCTGGGAGTCAGGCAGATTCCCCCCCCTTGTTTTCCTCCCCAAAAGCTAGGTATGTCTTATACTTCAGAGCGTCTTATACTCCGAAAAATACAGTACTGCTTCACAGTGCTTTACAGCCCTCTCTAAGTGATTTACAGAGTTTGCATATTGCCTCCAACAATCTGAGTCCTTATTTTACCCACGTCAGAAGGATGGAAGGCTGAGTCAACCTTGAGCCTGGTGAGAATCAAACTGCCAAATTGCATGCAGCCAGCAGTCAGCAGAAGTAGCTTGCGGTACTGCATTCTAACCACTGAGCCACCAGAAAAATGCCGTGAATGCAGATATTGTATCTTGTATACAATTCTGAAGCTCAAAAACTTTGGCCACCAAATGAGGAGAGGACTGTTTGGAAAGGACCCTGAAGTTGCGAAAGATTGAAGGCAAAAGGAGGGGCAGCAGAGAAAGAGATTGTTAGATAGTGTCATTGATGCAATAAACATGATTTTTTGCAAACTCTGACAGATAGTGGAGAACCAGGGGCCTGACATGTTACAGTCCATGTGGTTGTGAAGAGTCAGACATGGCATAATGACAACAAGAAATATAATAAAGAAATAATTTATTTCTTTTGTCAGACTGGCTACTGTTCAGCGTGAATAGAAATTTGTGACAGATTTTAAATCTGGGATTTAATTAAGTTATTTGGGAATAATACAAATAAGAGAAAGGCCAAAGAGGGGAGTAAATCCAATTTAGAGTTTAGGGACAATGGTTTAGATCTCAGATTTCCTGATCTTTTGCCAGCAGCCTTTTCAGAGATTATACAGACCAGAGACAACTGACCAGGGAATGACTGGGTTTTTGTCTTTATAGCCAAGTCCTGACTTCTGATTGGCCTTTAGCCAAGCTGGTTTCTGATTTATGGACCTGGTGAGCTCTGATCTCCAATTGGTTCTTTGCTTGTTTAACAACAATTTAGCTTTGTGCTTTTAAGTTTTGGAGTTATGTGATTGTTGGTTGTTGAAACAACTGATATTCCATGAGAAACTCAGTCCCATTGTAACTTCCACACTAATCTGCATAGGTAGAAGATCATCTCTACCTCTACCTCTACCTCTACCTCTTCTTTTTTGCCATTTTTTAAATTTTTTTTATTCTCTTACATACCATTTTAAGTATACATTCACATAATTGTTATTCTTCTTTACATTTGTCATTCTTATTTGTTATTCCATTTAATAGATTATAATATACATTTTGGGTTGCTTTATTTACCATCCCTTCTGCCTGTTGCAATACCCCCTTATTTTCCCTTTCTTTTCTCCCTCCCTCCCTTCTCTACTTTCTTCCTCCTCTCCTTCCCCTTCCTTCTTCTCTTACCTCTCCCCTACTCCTATTCTTCCTCTTCCCCTTCCTACCCTCTCTCCTTCTTTTTCTCCCCCTTCTACCCTCCTCTCCTTACCTATTTCTTCTTTCCCTCCTCTTCCTTTCATTCTCTTCTCTTTCTTCCTTTCTTTTTTTGTTGTAATAGGTGTCTCTTTCAAATCTCAGTTTATGTATTCTTGGGATGGTATTTCTGCGATACCAAATATAATTTAGCATCATTTCTTATTCCCTTACCTTTGCTAATCTATCCTAACTATGTTCCCCCCCTCTATATATCACTCTTGAATACATACTTGTATATTTAATATTTTCTTTTCTGGTTCCCCCTCTTCTCCCCCCCTTTTTTTCATTCAATAGTGCATCGTCTGGGTTCTATATCTTCTCCTTACTTTCTTTTCTAGCTTACTTTCTCTAGTCAGTCATAAAATCTTCCCCATGTCTTGAAGTACACCAATTCCTCTATATACTTTATTTTCAGTGACAACCTGTTCATCTCTGCACAATCTAGTATCTTTTATATTATCTCTTCATCTGTGGGTAACTTATTTAATTTCCAATTTTGGGCAAATCCAATTCTTGCTGCTCTAGTCAAATGTATAATCAAATAAGTATCCTCTTTTTTAAGTTTTTCTAGGATAATACCTAGTAAAATATCTCTGGTCCAAATTCTATTTCTTGTTGTAACATTTTCTCTAGCCATACTCTTATTTTAGTCCAATATTTCCTTGCTTCTCCACATGTCCACCACATTTGATAATAAGAACCTGTTGCTTGTTTCCAACATTTTGCTGACTTGTCTTTAAACATCTTTGCTACTTTTTCCAGTGACATGTGCCATCTATAAAACATTTTGCATGTTTTCTTTGTAAGCTGTTGACATGGTTAATTTATAGTTCTTTTCCCATAGTTGTTCCCACTTTTCTAGATCAAATCAGGTAGCCAAAGTTGTTTGCCCAAGTTAACATTGTAACCACTTCTTCTTCTAGCCTAGTTCTTAATAGATGGCTTTATAGTTTCTTGATTATTCTTTCTTCCGTTCCATAAGTATCTTATCCAACTCTGGACTTCCCAAGTTAAAAACCATGCTCCCTTTTATCTTGTTCATATCTTGATTGTATTTGCAGTTGTGAAAACCAACTTATATCAATCCCTTGTTCTTCTAATTCTTGTTTTTGTTTTAGTTTTCCCCCTTTCTGTTAAGATATCTTTATATCTAATAATATTTTTCATTACTACTAGTATTTGGATGTGTCAATGCTCCCATTGTTGAAAGCCACATTGGTATTTCTAAATAATGTTTCCCTTTTACTCTTTTCCATATTCTTCTTCTATCTCTATCTCATATTTATTCATATGTGGGCTGCATGAGGACAGATAGGTAAACAGACTGAAGGAGTAGACAAAGTTTCAGATCTCTATTTCCTCTAACATCACTACTTTTCAGGTAAGTGGAAAAGGACTTAAGTGGGCAAAGGTTAATCAAGATAAATATAATAATCTGGAATAGCTTCCATCTCTATAATAACCACTGATAATATTTGTTGCAGAGATCTTTTATTTAAACCAATGTTTAGTATTTTTTGTCCATCTTTCTCCCCCTTTCTCTCTTTCTCTCTTATGAACACAAGGAAGATGTATTTTGCTGCAGCTGTACAGTTCCTGTAGTAGTAACTATTCAACATTTATCAATGTTGAATAATTTATAGGTTCAGCAAAAAAGCAAAATGAGATATAGAAGACACACCACTAATAGTCTAGCAAGGAAACTGAAATGAAGATATGTGTGGAGACATGTCATAGGTTTGAGTACAGAAACACCTGCCTAAAATGGGAGGGGGAGAAGAGTGGTGGGCAATACTTATTTCATAATCAAAATGCCAGTTTAGGATGTTTTTTTAGTATGTATTTTGGAAACAAATACCTCTTTTCCACTCGAAAATTTACTGTGTGCAAACAAACAAACAAGAATAGAAAAACTAGCATAGTATTACGTGTGTACTCTGGCCTAATGCCTGAGAAAATACCATGACTGACCTTGAACCATATATATTGGAACTTAGATTTATTTATTTTCTATCTATTTCAACTGCTAACACTTAGACTTCCCTCCTGGAAGTTCAGAATTTCGATTTCTCCAAGTGTCCTTGAGAAGTCTTTTCCTTTCTTCTTCAGTAAAAAGTTATATTCAGACACAGGGTGAATTCTAGTCCAAGAGAAACAGCTTTGTGTTCCTGTGAAGAGTTCCTCTTCTATGAATAGTTCTTTAGGGCACTCCTGGATGCAAGGTTACAGTCATTCAGGCTAATTCATTATGGTACTCTCTGCAGCACACACACTCCTGAAGGGATTTTCCCGCTAATACTGACCTTATTTTATCCTGAAATAAGCCCTAGGATGTTCCATCTTTGAAGTAGTATGGATCTGTCTTTCTGATACAAGAAAGAACTTCTCAGTGTAAAAATAAGTGAGATGGATTTTAAGATATGGGATTGCAAAATAAAAGTTTTTTTTTCTTTTCCCAAAGAAGAAAAAAGTCAAACGGTACTAAAAAGTTTCATTTTATAAAGCTTAATCTTTCTAAGGAGAACATTGGAGAATTTTTGGCCAAAAATGAAACTCAGTCAACTGAACATTCAAAGATGCATCATAAATACCATTGACTGGTGTTAATGGTTGATATGGGGTGCTGCCGGCGCCCTAGGTATCAACCAAGTACCTTCTTAAGATGTACAACGTGCCGAGTAGCGCAATGTTTTGCAGTTCCGCTGGTGTTATTGCAGGAAGCTGCAATTTATTGATGTATTTTGTAAAATTCATGGACATGGTACCAAGAGCCCCGATGACAAAGGGTATCACTTATTGATGATGATGATGATGATGATGATGATGATGATGATGATGATGATGATGATGATGATGGTGATGATGATAATGATGTTTAGACAGTTTTGACGAACTTATCCATCAACTTAGTTCTTCCCAAGGACCTGGGATAAGCAGATGTTGTTGTATTAAAAGTATTGTTGCAGGATGTAAGCTATTCCATGCAAAGCTGCTTTTTGTAATTGACTAATGATGATTTTGCCAATACCAATGGTGGTCAAATGGTTCAGAATTTTTGGAATTGCTCCCATAGCGCCTATTACTGTTAGCATTATTTTTGCTTTCTTTTGCCACAGCCATTCTACTTCTATTTGCAGGTTGTTGTATTTTTTATCTTCTCCAGTTCCTTCTCTTCTAGTTTGCTATCTCCAGGTACTGCCATATCCATACTTTTTTGTCTTTCATATCAACAGTTGTTAAGTATGTGGCAGGTGCTTGTCTATTGCATTCTAAAGACTCACGGCAGGTTTTTTTAATTGCTTGGTTTATTATGTATTCTCACCAGTTCTTCCTTGCAGTTATACAATACAATAGCAGAGTTGGAAGGGACCTTGGAGGTCTTCTAGTCCAACCCCCTGCCTAGGCAGGAAACCCTATACCGTTTCAGACAAATGGCTATCCAACATCTTCTTAAAGACTTCCAGTGTTGGGGCATTCACAACTTCTGGAGGCAAGCTGTTCCACTGATTAATTGTTCTAACTGTCAGGAAATTTCTCCTCAGTTCTAAGTTGCTTCTCTCCTTGATTAGTTTCCACCTATTGCTTCTTGTTCTAACCTCAGGTGCCTTAGAGTATAGTTTGATTCCCTCTTCTTTGTGGCAACCCTTGAGATATTGGAACACTGCTATCATGTCTCCCCTAGTCCTTCTTTCCATTGAACTAGACATACCCAGTTCCTGCAACCGTTCTTCATATGTTTTAGTCTCCAGTCCCCTAATCATCTTTGTTGCTCTTCTCTGCACTCTTTCTAGAGTCTCCACATCTTTTCTATATTGTGGTGACCAAAACTGAATGCAGTATTCAAAGTGTGGCCTTACCAGTTAAATGGTATTTCATGCAGATATTCCTATGCATCATTGTTTCTACTTTGGCATGCTGTTGTATGATACAGGTCAGACTGATCAAGTAATGTAGGTAAGGAGGTCAACAAAGCTGCAGTGAATGATTCAATGGCATCAACATGAAGATTAATTATTGCTTCACCGTTTCTTTGATTTCTCAGGGCATCTTTGTTTATGTGCTTTGAGATGGGGCTGGTTTTTGTGCTTCGCAAATTAGTGGGTATCAGTACCAGTTCTTCATTTCCAAGATCAGATTGGATTGTGTATCTCTGATTCTTGAACCAAAGAATCAAGGCAGATCCTGCCTGCTTTGCCCAGGTTTAATATAAAACAATTTTATGAGTAATAAACATCTTTCTATTTCAGATATGAATTCTGAATACCAGCAAAGAATAAAATTACCAAACCATACATTATGGCAGGGGTGGCGAACAAGTTCAACAAAAAGAGCCAAAATTTTAAACTGTGAGAGTCAGAGAGCCACACCACGCAGTGACCTGCCAAAACAGAAAAACACTCACACAAAAGCATATAATTTTAACAATAATATATTAAACACATAATATAACATGCTCAGTCAGGTGTTTTTTGTTACCTTGTTGGAGTGATTTTCAGTAATCTTCTGCAAATCAGGTTTGTATTCAGTTGTAGCCACTCGGAGCAGTTCCTTTACATGAGTGTCAGTCAGAATGGACCGGTCTGCATGTAGATCTGACTCAATCACATTATTTATGTCTGCTATTCTGGTTTCAACTGTGTGCCGTGACAGCTGGAGATCATTGATGGAATCTTTGAGTTTTTTATTGTCTGGAGCCAAGGTTTCAATTACATCCGCAAAACACTGTTTTAAAAACTCCCCCTCATTGTATGGTTTTTTAGCACGGGCAATGTTCCACGCCACTTTATAGGATGCAAGGGTCACAGTTTCTCCATGCTTGGTTAATTGCTGAAACATTTGAGACTGTCTTTTTACCTGGCTTTTCAAGGTGCTCAATTTTTGCTTGCGTAGTTCAGTACCTTTGGGTAATTCCTTGTCAATATTAGCATGGAGAGTGCTAAAATGACGCTGAAGATTTGAAGCCTTGAAATGTGATATCATAGTATTGCATATTAAACACAGCGCTTTCCCATTCTGTTCAATAAAGAAGAAAGCATCTTCCCATTCTTCCAAAAATGTCCTGTGTTCATCTTCATATTTTCGTTTAGCTTTGCATTTTGCCATTTTGAGTGAGGGTAAAAATCCTGCAGTGATGGTGAGGGTGTGCTGCGTCCTCCACACTAAGAACTAACGGCAAGATGTGACACAACATGTGACACATGGGCAGTAGTGGGTTCCTGACGGATCGCGCCGGATCGCGCGCTCCCTTTCGGCGCTAAACCCGGAAGTACGGTCTTGCCCCGCCCCTGGTGACACGACGACGCTTGCCTGCGCTCCACCAGCTCGGCTGGGAACGGAGACGTTTCCTCAGCGGAGCGCCTGAAAGGGACGCAGGCTCAGCCTGCCAGGCTGCCACCACTCCATTGAAGACAGTGCTGAGCAGAGAAACGTCTCCGTTCCCAGCCGAGCTGGTGGAGCGCAGGCAAGCGTCGTCACGTCGCCAGGGGCGGGGCAAGACCGTACTTCCGGGTTTAGCGCCGAAAGGGAGCGCGCGATCCGGGTTTAGCGCCGAAAGGTCCCTCCTCAGAAGCAGCATAACAAAATCCAAACTTGGCAAAGAGCCACAGTATACAAAATAATGATAAGAGGCAAAGAGCCGCATTCATTTTGGCCGGGAGCCGCGTGTTCGCCACCCCTGCATTATGGTATTTATTTCAGCAGGTACTTCTCTTTCTGTTCTTCTTCTCAATTATGTAGTTTTACATCACATTATCAATCCCTATCTTAAGGGATAAAGGGAGTTCTTTATTTATCAAGAGTAATTATACAAATAATGGAACTATCAAAGTTAAACTTTTGCTTAAGAGGTCCATTATTTGTGGGGGAGGATTCTGTTTGGTTTTCAAAAACAACTTACTACCTTTGTGCAACCTCTAATCAATGTTCATTAGAAGAAAGCCAAAGGAGTTTGTTCGTGTCTTTGTTTTCTTTGAATAATTGAAGCCTTTCTGGCTTTTCCAATCAACACACGCACGCACGCACACACATACGCGCGCACACACACACAAACAGACACACACACAGAGAATGGAAGAACTTCTTTTTAGAAGCATTTTCACACTGGGAAGCACACAACAACCATACTATGTATAGCAAAAAGCAACAGCACACAGAGTGGCACTCTCGTGCTTCCAATAATAAAGTTGTTATAGTTTTGAAATAGGAAAGAAGATACCACCTGAAAGAGGAGTTTTTCCACTTTGCCACAAAAAAAGCTCATATACCCCATCAAGAGAAATTTGAAGGCAGCTTGAGATTAAGGTGGAAAATATTTCCACTGGGAGAGAAACATTCTGAGAAATTGGGAGACGCATGTTTTGATGCAAAAAAAAATTTCAAAGCATGTAGGGGGATGTTTTCTGTCAACTCTACAATCATTGGTGTCACAGAAACACTAATGATGCTCCCCAATGTCACACCTGTTGTGACACTTAGCTTGATATACAAGAGTCCTGCCAGTATTGTTGATCCCAGGGGGTCTTTTTATTGTGACATATTTGTGAAGGTCTTACACCTCACGGCCATTAGTTCCTTTAAAAAAAAGGTTTCACGCTGGAAGAGAAAGATGGTATGGAAGCGGGCAGCTAAGAAAATAATCAGATTTGGATCTAGGGACCAACTTGAATTCACTTTGACTGAGCTAATTCAAAATAATTGATGTAGATGGCTTCAGCTTTACCTGGTCTAATTAACCTTGAAATCTGGTTCTGTTGAATGCCCCATTATATGTATTCAGATATTCGCTTTTTCTCTCCAAAGATTTGAGAAGCAGATTCTATTATTCTTCTGACAAATGCCTTTGAAAACTACCACCTGCTGATCTAAGGGTTATTCAACCATATGCTCACACTTCACTGTTTATATAAAAATATCACATTTATGACTGCTATTTTTAAAATCGGTTCTGTTAAATATTTTTCACTACTTAGAACAAAAAAGGTCTTTTTCTAAGGAAAAGTCAGAAAGACTTGCTCAGTACCCTTTTCACATTTGCATTAAAATAGGTGTATCTTTAGAAAGCACCATTAAAGAATTATTTAAATTATAATAATACCTTGTATGTTTTCATTTCAGCAGCATGTTTTAATTCTGGCTTTAGAAATCTATGTAATGGTGTTTGACATATAGAGGGTATAGGTAATGAAACAATAATCACAAATAATTAATATAAATTATTATGAATATGCTGCATGAAACTCATACAGACTGACTATGAACAATGGCATGACAAAATAGCAACAATGGTGCATTGGAATATGTACCAGAAATGCCATTTGCCTGCAAGCAAAAACTGATTGGATCACAACATAGAGAAAGCAATTGAAAAAGCAAAGTGCTCTGAGACTTTAGAATGTGAACATGAAAGCACCTGCCACATACTTAACAATTGTTGATAAGAACGTGGCAGTAACTGGACACAACAGAAGAGAAAGAACTTGAGAAAGTTACAATACATATCTGCAATAGAATTAGAATGACTATGGCAAAATAAAGCAAAGATAGTTCCCCAGATTACCTGAGGAACCATCTCGCCCCAATGGCCTGCCCTATTCACTACAGGAGGAAGGGCATGCTGTGAACCTAATATGTCAAGGAATTCAAGCTGATAAGATCTAAGGAAAAATCTTTTTTTTTTTTTTTGCTGTGGCTTTCGCTCTTTGGAAAATCTTGGTGCTGGAGGTGAGATCTGTCTCTACTTCTTTGGCCTTCCAGAAGGGCCTCAAAACCTGACTCTGCCAATTAACTTGGGGTCCCAACTGGGGCAGTTTATGCTGGGGATGGCAGGTGAAGTAAGGGAGAAGATCCCACCTCCTGTACTTAGCTCTTAGTTTTCCGTAATTCTTGTTATTTTAATGTTTTTCTTTTTATGTTTTACTGAATTGTAAGCCGCCCAGAGTCATTTCAATGAATAGCATATAAAGTTAATTAATAAATTAACAAAAAAATACAATCAATAATGCCAATAGCAATAGATTCTTTGGGTATAATCCAGGGATGGGTTGCTGCCGGTTCAGTCCAGTTTGGCCGAACCGGTAGTGGAATTCAGGCCTGGGTTGCAGAACCGGCAGTGACCCAGGCCTGCCACACCCCTGAACCGGTTCCCTTGCTGCGCATGTGCGCAGAACAATTTACATCGAAGAGTGCACGCGTGCACACATGTGCATGTTGTACGTGGGTTGCAAACTGGTAGTAACACCAGCAGCGACCCACCCCTGGTATAATCCCGAAACAACTGGAGCACCACTTGAACACCATCATAACAACAACCTCTGCTGATCCCAGGTCCTTCGGAAGGATTCAATAAGAAGATAAAAATGCCAAATCCAGTCTGAACATTTGGCTGATTGTGCGACCAACCATTATAATAATAATCATACTCATAATAATAACCAGCTAAAAACTGGCTGCAGGAACTTCACATTATTGTGAACAGAAAATAACAATTCAGTCTTTTTATTATTTAGCAAACGAAATGCAGTTTTGTTGAACACCTTCTCACGCCAAGGGATTAAGATAAAGCTCAGTAAAATGTAATACAGCTTGAATAAAGAAATTCATAGCTAGAGAAAAAAAAAGAATTATATGGACAAATATGACACTTTCAGCTAAACATGCAGTCACACAGTGGTAGTGCCCATCAGTACTTTAGCTGCTCAGACTGGTATATTCCTGGTGTACATGAAGAGACTCCGGGCTGGCTATCCTCACAATGCTATGTAATTTGTCATATTCAAATCACCCACCTTAGAAGTACTTCATTGCACACAGACTAACTTTCTTTGGTGCAGAGTAGAGGTCGTTTTGTAATAGTTGACGAAACACTTCTTAGAAGTACTTCATCTGGCAATATAAATTTAAAAACAACAAACTCTCTCAGAAAAAGGCTGACAGTATCTCTGAAAGAGTAAGGTAAATAAACAGATTGCTCTTAGAAAAGAGGGGGCAATGTTACTTTGTGAACTTCAGGAGCTTCAAGGGGTGCTTGGTCTGAATCGTCATTCAAATTTCACCAAGCCCTTGTTAGAAACTCGACAGATATGAAGAATCACCACATATAAACAAAAACCATTTCATGAGTGGGAAGAAAAACCATAACACAGATGTAGCAATCCTACCATCTCGTCTAAAACCTGTATGGCCGCTAGATAGTAGCAAAGAGATATGGGAAAAGGAAACCATTAATATTGTAAGAATGTTGAAAAATGACAATGATATACACGTAGATGCCATTAACTAGGAGCTTATTAAAATATGGTTGTGATTTGTTTATCAAATTATGTGCTACTTGTTAATGTGTTTGTGAAGACTGCACGTATGCCTGACAACTGGGAGATTGCTTTTACTGTTCCCCTGTACAAAAGGAAAGGTGGTAAATGCCAAACACCCCCTCCCTTGTTAAGTGATCCTGGGAAAGTGTTTGTCAGAGCTATGATTGCTGATTGATGTATAAGTACACACAGTACACATGAAGTCTAAATGAAACAATTACTTTATTACCGAGGCTTTTTCTTGGCTGTGTACCAACTTCCATTAAAACTGTCATTGTTGCATTCCCAAAGAAAACATTAGTTTATAGTTAATTTTGGCAATTTACTTATTAGGCAATGTGATTTCACTCCAATCCAATTCAAACTGTCAATGGCCAATTGAGTCATCAGTCCAATCTGGAGTGTGTGTATGCATATATACTGTGTGTCTATCTGTATACACACACACACACACACAAACACACACACACACACTTGCATTTTCTTGAACCAGTAAACATATTTAACTCCAAGTATGTATCTCCAAGTCCATTTGTGCCATGTATTTCATTCCTTAGTTGCATGTCAGGGTATTAAGTTTTAAACAGGAACTTAAATTATGTTAATAGAAATAGCAATTTTGGTGGTCTTGGGAAACTACTTTTCATAATAAAGTTAAAAGCATCTATATTCAATTTCTGATGGTTATGAACATAAAAGCTGGTTTAGTGCAGTGGTTAAATGCACTGGTCTAGAAACCTGGAAACTATGAATTCTAGTCCCAACCTAGGGAGAAAGGCATCTTGGTGACATTGTCCTGTCAGTCTCCCATAGATGACAGATAAATGGATGGATGATAGATAGATGATAGATAGATGATAGATAGATAGATAGATAGATAGATAGATAGATAGATAGATAGATAGATAGATGATAGATAGATGATAGATAGATAGATAGATGATAGACTGATTCTATGAATTTATGAACTGATCTTCTTTCTGATAATGTATTGTTCATAAATTTTGCACATTTACTATAAAAGATACTATATGCTAAGAAAAATGCATCATGTTTAAAATTAACAGATAAAATATATCCAAAAGAACAAAAAGGGTAAACAAAATCAGAGTTATTAATCTTAATTTTCATTAATTTAAGCAGATTAGAATGTTATTTAATTACCATTTATCTAATAGCTTATCCCATATTTTTACCGCTGCCTTTCATTCTTTATCTTCACTACATTGTATACTTGAAATTATACTTTCACAGGATTCATTAATTTATATTCAATGGGACAAGAGAAAGAAAATGAGGAAAATAACAATTGAAATTTGTATCCAGTCATATTTCTAAAAAAAAAACACTACATAGTTTGCACACTTAAAATTAATTGAAATGCAGAACTCTAATGGGAGTGAACCTTTGATTAAAATCAAGGACCTATTTGCTGCATTAGTGAGAGATTCATTCCGTGTAGCATTATGATCTGAACAACATTTTCCAAACTGAATGTGCAGATTTGAAGCAAAGGCTAAACTACAAAAAGCTGTTTTACACCAAGATAAACTGTTTATTGAAAATATTTCTCCAGTATTTTCCGGCAAGAGGTTTCCACATCAGCTGCTTGATATCTGATTCTAATAACTAGAATGAATAAGTGAACAGGCCTGCTTGATATGCTACGGTGATAGTTAAAACAGAAAGAAACATGAAGAGAAAAACCAAAAGACCCTTTGCCCACAATGTGTTGCGTGGCTGCAGCTGAGGAAGCAATACAATACAATAGTAGAGTTGGAAGGGACCTTGGAGGTCTTCTGGTCCACCCCCCTGCCTAGGCAGGAAACCCTATACCGTTCCAGACAAATGGCTATCCAACATCTTCTTAAAGACTTCCAGTGTTGGGGCATTCACAACTTCTGGAGGCAAGCTGTTCCACTGATTAATTGTTCTCACTGTCAGGAAGTTTCTCCTCCGTTCTAAGTTGCTTCTCTCCTTGATTAGTTTCCACCCATTGCTTCTTGTTCTGTCCTCAGGTGCCTTGGAGAATAGCTTGACTCCCTCTTCTTTGTGGCAACCCCTGAGGTATTGGAACACTGCTATCATGTCTCCCCTAGTCCTTCTTTTCATTAAACTAGACATACCCAGTTCCTGCAACCGTTCTTCATATGTTTTAGTCTCCAGTCCCCTAATCATCTTTGTTGCTGTTCTCTGCACTCTTTCTAGAGTCTCCACATCTTTTTTACATCGTGGCGACCAGAACTGAATGCAGTATTCCAAGTGTGGCCTTGGAAAATTATTTATATCTAGGTATTTCTTCTGACAAGATCTTGGGGGTTGTTGCTTATTAAATCTCATTTCTTTACTCTTGTCTGGAATTTTTTTTTATCTCTGGGTCTACAGGTAATGAAGCTTTTAAAAAATGGATTTCATTTAAGAGTGAACTGACATAGTCCACCAAAACAGACTTTGTTACTGCATAAATGGTAGCAATAAAAAATATATTCCGCCTAGTCAAAATCTTCATGAGATAATATGCATTTACACAAGATCCAGATGAAATCTAGAGTTTGGTACAAAAAATGTACAGCTGGAATGTTGCAAGGGGAAAAGGGAGAAGTCTGCAAAGCTTCAAACCACTTTCTAAGCAAAGTACATTTTCTCCCCTGTGTTTTGTGTGGGCATCTCTGTTCTCCCCTCCTGTAGCATCTGCTCATACTTCTGTGCATGGGGAACACGGGTCAAAATGCATAGATTGTGAGCTGGATCATGTGATCAGAAAGGAGTGGGCTTAGGATGGCACAATCTGTAGAATTCTGGGCTATTGTTAATTGCCTCTGAGTTTGGAGTTTCCCCATGGTATTTCTTTCAGAGGTTGACTTGGATTGGGAAAAAAAGGTTAGGGACTTATAAGAGAAGGAATTTTCCATTTGTTTTTTGTCATGCAAAAAGCAGGTAGTGATCTTGATTGCATTATTAAAATGTTTTAAAGGCCAGTTTAATTTCATTATTGGGAAGGAAAAATGACTAGTGTGAATGGAAGTAGGAGGTTCAAATATATTTGGAAGAAATGAATAATCATAGCTGGGTTTATATGTATAAATTGGAGGATATTAAACAGAAATTGCAAGAGAAGCCTGGTGTTGCTCACATCATTTTAATATGTCTAACATGCAAAAAGCTAATCACATATATGGGATGATCAGACTCACCTATGTTGCCAATGAATGCCAAGCACAGATTTTGTAATCCAAGTAACTAATTGTAAAGTAAAGGGAAAGGATTTTTAATAAAATCTACTTGCTTTTTTATATATTTGTAGTGAGAATTAATCTGTTAAGATTTTTTTTTCTTAAATGGATTGTTACAAGACTTCATATTACTTAAAAAGAGAAGGTGCATCTGGGAAATTCAACTTTAAAAATATGCCCCTTAATAAAATTTATGATTTTTGAAAAGGCCTTCTGGGAAAATTACACAAACTGATTTGTAAGGTATTTTACTTATGTAAGGGAAAATGTGATTTTGTGGGGAAAGCCTTATAAATATTCCAAATCAGTTAGCAAAAGTTACAATTGAAAAAGAGATGCAGACCTTTAAAGTAGTTCAACAGGAAAAGAAGGGAAGGGAAGTAAAGGGGGGCAAGGATCAGGAAATTTCTCCCTAAACTTGAATCATATAGAATAGATTTATAATCAGCTGCATCCCCATATAAATACCAAGATTACAACCTGATATCTTTTTTAAACAATATCTGGATTCACTCTTTGTAAAAACAGAGTGTTCCCTGTCTTCGGCATTCAGTAGTATACCGTATTTCAGCTTTTCATTTTGGTAAGTCATCTGTTTAATGAATAATGGCTAGTATATCCATTTCCTCTGTCTCTTGTGTGTAAGAAGTCACCATGGGAAATACAATGTTATTCTGGCAGCACAGTATTACCCAGAGGTCACTGCTGACAAATGGAACATAAATTAGCCAGTATTCTTGCCTGCCACATGAATATTTTAATGAATGTCTAATAGCCTTGACATTTTAGGAAACTGGGTTTATACTGTAGCTTCCTTTGCCTACAGACATGAGCTAGCCTTTTATCAAAGACTTGGTATGAAAGGATCACTTTAAAATATAGAAAATATAAGGATTAATGCAAGGAACTAGAGGCCAAGTCTTCAGCTCTCAAGCCCTGCTTTTACTCAGCCTAGTGGCAGACAGATCTGACTCGTTTCCAATTCTCTTACATGAGTGAGGGGAAATGGTGCTCTTATCTCATGAAGAAATGTTTTATTTTATTTTGAACCTATTTTTTGAGAAAAAATAAATCACATTAATGGAATATTCTAATACCCTTCATGAGCAGAATGTATGTCCAAATCTGTGGGGGGTTTCAAAAATTTTTAGAACCTCCTGTACAGGTGTGGCCTGCTTTGTAGGAGTGGCTTGCCGGCCATGTGACCAGGTGGGAGTGGCTTGCTGGCCATGTGACTGGGTAGGAGTGGGCGTGGCCGACTTGTAAAATGTGGTGAAACTTACTTAACAACGCTCTTGCTTAGCAACCAAAATGTTGGCTTAGAAACTCTGGCATTTGAAGCATGCAAGTCTTAAAGCTGTCAAGTTACAAGACCCTTGCATCCCTAACCCTTTAGAAAAAAAACCCCAGGGGTATTCAAACTTCACAGCTATAAGATTTGTGGACTTCAACTCCCAGAATTCCTCCTCCAGTCATGTTGGCTCAGGAACTCTAGCATTGAAGTGTGCAAGTCTTAAAGCTGTCAAGTTACAAGACCCTTGAACCCCTAACCCTTTAGAAAAAAACCCCAAGGGGTGTTCAAACTTGACAGCTTTAAGACTTGTGGACTTCAACTCCCAGAATTCCTCCTCTTGCTCTTCATCTTGATGATGTGCGGACGGGCGGAGAGAGGGAGCTGGAACCAGTTCTAAACGGCACGGTAGATTTGTGGAACCTCTTCTATAGAAGAGGTTAGAACTGGCAGGAACCCACCCCTGGTCCAAATGGAGACCACCATCCTTCTTACAATCCACATTATTCTGCAAAATTCAGAACAGGAATGCACAATTTTAGGACGAGGGTCATAAATGGCTTTTAATAACTGACTGCCCATCGGTCCAGTGAAACTCTGGGCAGTATACAACTGAACAATCGATTAAAACCAAAAAGAAGTCAGTCAAGTTCCCTATAAAAAACTCAATTCCTACATCATTCACTCCCACATATTTTAATAATATCCAGAGACCATGCATCACATTTTAGGTGGGTAGGATGGAGAAGGTGAGAGAGGTAGGATACATATATATATATATATATATATATATATATATATATATATATATATATATATATATATATATATATATATATATATATATATATATATATATATATATATATATATATATATATATATATATATACACCGTATTTATCGGCGTATAACACGCACTTTTCCCCCCGAAAAATAGGGGGCAAATGATGTATGCATGTTATACGCCGATATACGCCAGGCGATATACGCCAGGTGCACAGAAAAGGATCACGGAGCGCTTCGCCCCAAAAGCAGCTGCTTTTCTGTGCGCCTGGCGTTTAAAACATCCGGCTATCTATCTAAACGCCAGGCGCACAGAAAAGGATCGCGGAGCGCTTCGCCCCAAAAGCAGCCGTTTAGATAGATAGCCGGATGTTTTAAACGCCAGGCGCACAGAAAAGCAGCTGCTGTTGGGGCGAAGTGCTCCGCGATCCTTTTCTGTGCGCCTGGCGTTTAGATAGATAGCCGGATGTTTTAAACGCCAGGCGCACAGAAAAGCAGCTGCTGTTGGGGCGAAGCGCTCCGCGATCCTTTTCTGTGCGCCTGGCGTTTAGATAGATAGCCGGATGTTTTAAACGCCAGGCGCACAGGAAAGGATCGCGGAGCGCTTCGCCCCAAAAGCAGCTGCTTTTCTGTGCGCCTGGCGTTTTAAACATCCAGCTATCTATCTAAACACCAGGCGCACAGAAAAGGATCACGGAGCGCTACTCAGCGGGGTGTGGGCGAGAGGAGGAGAGAATGGATGAGCCGTCTCTCCTCTCCCAGACACCCGACTAAAACACTTTCTTTCACCCGTGGAAGAGCTCGGGCGGGTGAAAGGAAGCGCTTTAGACAGCGGGGTGTGGGTGAGAGGAGGAGAGAATGGATGAGCCGTCTCTCCTCTCCCCGGACTCCCGACTAAAAGTTAATTAAAAAAAGGAAGGAGGGAAGGATGGAACTGGAAGGGAGGCAGGGAAGGAGGGAGGGAGAAAGGAAGGATAGGAGGATAGGGAAAGAGGAAAGAAGGCAGGCAGGCAGAAGGGAGGGAGGTGCAAGGAAGGAAGGAAGCATAGATAAGCAGGAGGGAAAGAAGGCAGGCAGGCAGGAGGAAAGAGGAAGGAGGGAACTGGAAGGGAGGCAGGAAGGAAGGGAAGGAGGAAGGGAGGGTGGAAGATAGTAGCAGTGAAAGCAGCAGTGTTCATAGTTGCTTTTACTGTCCTTTTACATTATTTACCTTATAAGTGGTAATAATATTAATAAAAAAAAGTTCTGAGCTACCCTTATTTTGCTTCAAAGTTCTTTATTTGAAATTTAAATTTTTTTCCTGAAATTTCCCTCTTAAAATGAAGGTGTGTGTTATACGCCTGTGCGTGTTATACAGCGATAAATACGGTATATATATATATATATATATATATATATATATATATATATATATATATATATATATATATATATATATATATATATATATATATATATATATATATATATATATATATATATATATAGTTAATTTAATACAATTCATATGATTACTCCAGAGGCATTCTTTATTCATGTGACATGTGGACTTGATTTACAAACAATAAGTCAGCCTCATGAATTTGTTGTCACTGAAGTTAAATAAGCACAGCCTTTTTCAGGCTGAAATACCATTCTGGACATGATTCATAATTTTCCAAAAGAAAACATTTCAGAATAGGAAGCAGTTCATAGTGTTCCAGATGTGGTATTCCAGATACATTTTTTGCCTGAAATAGCAGGTACATTTAACGTATTTAGCACATAATCAACACATTTAAAGAAAATTCTGTGCTACAACAAATGACCAGTTTACCCAATTAATTATCTTCAAAAATATTTTTCATTTCTGTCATATAGGAGGCATAACCTTGAAGGATTATTGTCTTAAGCTGAATGGGGATTTGTTTCTACAAAGCATGTTTGCCATAGAAAATGGAGAACAAATTTGTAAAATATATTTAATGTGTACTTGAGGTTTTGGAGTTCAATTCCCAGCTTATAATAGGATATATATTTTATACGTTAAAAGTGTTGTGACCTAGGTTTAGGTCTACTTGATTACTACAGTCATTAAGCAACAATGGATCAGTACTCTGTATCAAAAATATTGCACATAATAAAAGAATACATCACTTTTAGCTCTCTAGAAAAAGCAGAATCTAAAGGCAATAACAAACATATAAAATAATGAAATCTATTTGAGAAGAATGAGAATTATGAAGAAAGGTGCTCTTATACTCCTTTACATTCTATATTTGAAGAAGAACAATGGAATATTTTTACAACTGATTTTTCATCAAATGCATCATGAGTTTGGCATTCCTTTGCACTCACAAGATATGTAAGTCCACAACACTTGAATACCGTCGATTCTTATGTAGTGCCAATTTGTCTTGGTCATTAGTAGATCAGATTCTTGTGTATAGGTGGCATGGGAAAAACTTGGAAGTACTTTGAACTAAACTCCTATTCCTGGTTACTTGCGCCTGACACTATCCCTCCTGGATTTTGCTACTATTCTGAGTAGCCAACCTGTAAAAGTAACCCACCTAAATTGCTGCGCATCTCAAAACCCACCTGAGCTTTTACAATAGGAGGGCAACGGTGAAAGTAGACACATTTCAAACCAATGTGTTCTTCTTTGACACCAGAATAATTCCGGATGGTATCACTCCCATTGAATGACTGAAAAATCCATGTGTCTCATTCAAAGTTCAAATAACTTCCCAATCTTCCCTACTAATACTAAGTACAATGATGGAACATCTTGTTCCCCAACAGGTAAGGTGAATGATACTATGATTCCTATATACTGTAGGTAGTTGTCCACTTACAACAGTTTGTTTAGTGACCATTCAAAATTACAACAGTAGTGAAAAAAGTGACATGACCATTTTTCACACTTATCACCATTGCAGCATCCCCATGGTCACGTGATCAAAATTTGAGTGCTTGGCAACTGGCATATATTTATTATAGTTGCATGGTCCATTATAGTGAAAAGAAAACTTTATAATGAAAATTTGTTTCATAAATTGATAGATTGAAATTCTAAACTTTAAATATGTAGAATATCAAATATTTAAAATGGCATTTTTTCCAATTGTGTATTGCAAATATGGGTACTCCTCACTTAACAACCACAATTGAGACTGGCAACTTGGTTACTAAGAACTATGGTTTTTGACTGGAAAAATGTGTGAACGTGATGACCTTATTTCCCCTTTGGTCATTAAAGAAACATCATGTGACCACAACCTATGATTTTACTTCTCTATTAACGCTACTTGTTGCAAATCAGTTGTGAAGCATATCAATGGTAACCACATTACTGCAGAACATGGCAATAGTCATAAATACGAGGATAGGTTGCAAATCTAATGTTTTACACCATTGTAACTTTGAACAGTCGCTAAAGTAGGCAGTCAGGAAGCAAGAACTACCCGTAATTCAAGTACAAAATGCAAGATAATTAAAATATTATCAGCAATACTTGCATTAGCAGATATCTCATATCCAATTTTATAACTAAACATATATTATGATTATAATGGAAATTACACAATATACAATATTTGCTAATGGCAATGAACAAACAGGATAATTGATGTTGGGATTTTGGGACCATGTATCTCTCTCTCTCTTTTCTTGAGGAAATAGTGGATTTTGTAGTGTTTAAAATTCAGTATATTCAGTATGGCAAGCTAGTACAGCCTTGCTTTTCTATTCCCTATAACATCTGAGGACATATCACTATTATTTAGATTCTTGCATGTCAAAATAACATTAATTTTAGTTGAAGGTGGGTATGTGTCATCAAATGCCATTTTGCTTAATAATTAAATAGTTGTATGCATGTGTGTGTTGCTTTTGTGCAATAAGTCATTCAGAAATTCTCCTCAGTTTAATTAAATTTTAAAGCACTTTCCCATCATTTTGGACCTGATTTATAGCCTGATATAGTTTGGGGGAGCAGTGTTGATTTATTTGTCTCTGATTTGTTTTTAAAACTTCAACCGCACTACAGGTTGTCCTCGACTTACAACCACAAATGAGCCCAAAGTTTCCATTGCTAAGTCAGACGGTGGTTAAGTGAGTTTTGCCCCTTTTTCCAACTATCTTGCTACAGACGTTGAACAAATCACTACAGTTGCTAATAACACAGTTGTTAAGCAAATCTGACTTTGACTTCATTGTCGCAAAAGGTGATAATGTGACCCTGGGACACTACAGCCATCATAAATACATGCCAGTTGCCAAACATCTGAATTTTGATTATGTAACTAGGGATTCTGCAACGGTTGAAAGGGTGAAAAAAAATGGTCATGTCATCTTTTTCAGTGCCATTGTAACTTCAAATGGTCATTAAACAAATGGTTATAAGTCAAGGACTACTGTACTATTTTGCTTTGAAACCTATGCCCTTCCAGACCTTATGGTTTGTTTTCTCACTGATGAGAATTCTTGGACCTGGGATCAAGTCAGTCACTTCTCTCTCCATCATCCCCATATGATTACTGTCCTATTTCTAGATCCAGTTCCTTCATGCATCTATTGTTAATTAATAGTAAAACCCTTGTGATCAGTAAGTTTCATCAACAAAAAGCCACAAATTCATATTCTCTCTCTCTCTTTTTTTTCTTTCTTTCTTTCTTTCTTTCTTTCTTTCTTTCTTTCTTTCTTTCTTTCTTTCTTTCTTTCTTTCTTTCCAAATAGCTGAAGAGAATTACATAGGTATCAGAAGAATTTCCAACAACATAAACTATGGGATGAATACAAATGCTTTTTCTTCGTCTAGCATAGAAGATTTCATGAGAGTTAGCAAATTTCTTCATCTATTTCTCTCATTTACAACCAAATTGAAAGAATGAGAAGAGAAAACTCAAATCCACTCTACCCTCTCAATACAGGAAGCGCTTGAATATAGATCACTTTGGAAAGAGATGACCACTGGAACATCACCTGTCCCCAATTTACAATGCAGATCTTTTGGCTGTTCCAAGAAGATTCCACATCTCTGATTCAGGTGACTGTGAAGTCACAGATAAAACCTCAAATAACCACAATGGCTCGAGAGTGTTAAGGCCAGTTGACTGCAAAAGAAAACACAATCTTTCCATTCCCCCTCCCCACATCCTGTCAGAACTTATCATTCCCCACTCCCACCAACTAATCTCAACTGTCAATAACTGTTGTTCCATCTCCCTCAGCATCCAATACAAATGATGAAGCTTCCAGGATAGGAAGCAAAACATATTGTTTTTCCTCAAGAAAATCAGTCCAGTTGCCTTTTCAAAATAAAAAGCACTTTTAAAAGGTTTGGATATTTTCAGACCTACAATGTCTGTCTGTCTGTCTGTCTGTCTGTCTGTCTGTCTGTCTGTCTGTCTGTCTGTCTGTCTGTCTGTCTATGTGTTCGGTAGGGAGAACGAGGCAGGCAGGAACTGAGGCAAGGCAGGTTGAAGCTAACACAACCCTTATTAACAGTTTAATAAGGCAAAATGTAAGGCAAACGTTGAACTGGCAAACAGCAGCATTTGACAGCTGACAGCCCTTTTTATACCAGAGCTGTCAGACGCCGAACGCATTCTCCCGCTAGCTGGCTGCTCGCGTCTTAACCAATCAGGAGCTGGCAATGATAGTCAATGGCATCGTAGCCTTGAGGACTTAACACCCCTCTCCTCCCAGTTAGCACATGCGTAGTCAGCCAAGTATGCCAGCCGGCGTCGACTCCGTCTCGATCATCTTAGTTCAGGGGCGGTGGCCAAAGGAGGAGAAGCTGGTGGAGAGTCCTGTGGAATATCAGGAGACTGCGCAGCTGAGTCGGCGGGAAACTTGACCGCCGTGTTCTGGCAACAAGAACACATAGGTGGGAGGGGGGTGTCACGTGTGACTCTGTTTGCGCTGGAGTAGCCTCTGTTGATATTAGTTCCCCGGAGCAGGATTGGGCCTGCATCGGGTGCTGGTCTGCTGCACTGGTGGCTCACCGTCTGAGCTGGTTGAAGTGCTGGTACCATATTCACCCATCACTGAGCTTGGCCCTATAAGAGTAGGGTCCAGTTAGTTGCATGATTTGTCTGGGAAGCCACCTTGGTTTGGCCCCATAGTTTTGGGCGTAGACTGGGTCTCCCACATTAAAGGCCCATGTGGAGTCGCATGCGAGGGGGCTTTTCTCTGCTGCATAACCGGGGTGTAATCGGTCCAGGGTTGTCCAGAGCTGACGACCCATAAGTCGTTGTGCGGGACTTTGCTTGGTAAATGGGCACGGGGTTGTATGCTGTGCCAGGAGGTATTGGGACAGTTTGATAATTATAGGCCGCTAGAAAGACTGTCCATCTGGACATCCTTGGAGACAAAATCTGAGGAGTCTGGCGAACCCCAACTAGAAGACCCAAGAGGGGTTTATGGTCGGTCACTAAGTGAAAAAAACCAACAATAAACATAATTGTGAAACCACTTTACCCCTGCTACAGCAGCTAGGGCCTCTTTATCCAGCTGACTGTAATTTCTTTCAGCTGTTGAGAGCGTCCGCGAATAATAGGCAATTGGGTCTTCTGAGCCTTTAGGTAGAATGTGACTCAGAACAGCCCCAATGCCATAAGGCGATGCATCGCACACCAAGGTTAATTGTAGGCGATCACTGTATTGCACTAATAAAGACTTGGATGTAAGGATATCCTTAACTGCCCTAAGGGCTTGGGCTTCTTTAGACCCCCAATGCCAGTGCGTCTTGGAGTCCAGGAGCCTATGAAGAGGCTCTGCCAAAGATGCCTTATGGGGTAAAAAAAATGGAATAAAAATTAAGCAGCCCCAGAAAGGCTTGTAGCTCAGCCTTAGAAGAGGGCGTGGGGGCTTTCTTAATCACCTCTACCTTGGATAGAGTAGAGTGGATGCCTTTTGAGTCAATTCGATACCCCAAAAATTCCACACTGGGAACCCCTATCCTACATTTTTCTTGTTTAAGCTTCAGCCCCGCTTGGCAGAAATGGGTCAGGACTGCTCTTAATTTATCAACGAGCTCAGCTTGATCCAAAGCGGAGATAAGCATGTCGTTGAAATAGGGTACCACCCCTGGCAGCCCCTGGAGCATCTGCTCCATTAGGCTCTAGAAAATACCCGGGGCTACACTAACCCCAAATTGCAAGCGTTTACATTTGAAAGCTCCCCAGTGCGTTACGATGGTTTGAGCTATGGCAGTGGCTTCATCTACCGGGAGCTGCTGGTATGCTTGTGCCAAATCTAACTTGGCAAAAATGTTTCCCTGGCCTAAGGAATGGAGCAGATGTTGAACCACTGGCACTGGGTAAGGGTTGGCTTGCAACCCTTTATTAATTGTGCATTTAAAATCACTGCAAATTCTAATACTACTATCCTGCTTAATGGGTATTACTATGGGGGTCTCCCAGGGGGAGTGGTCTATTGCTTTGAACACTCCTTGTGCTATTAATTTATCTAGCTCTAAATCTACCTTGGGCCGAAGAGCAAAAGGCACTCTCCTGGGTTTTAGACGTATTGGTGCCACCTGGGGGTCCAAGTTAAAAGAAATGGGGGTCCCATTATATTTACCAAGCCTGTTGTCAAATACGTCCGTGAACTTGCTGGCCACCATGGTGAAGGAATCTGGAACAACGGAGTGGATGCCGGAGACGTTGAGCCCCAATGTGGAGAACCAGTCAAGCCCAGGAGGCTTGGCAGATGGCCATGTTCAATGATGAGGGGAAGAGGCCCCAGGAAGTTATTGCTGGCTATGGTGAATGTGCCGCAACCCACAATGGGTATTGGCTGCCCTTGATAGTCTCTGGGGCGAAGTGGGCACTGTTTGAGGTGAGCTTTGGTCAGGCTGGGCACTATCTGTTTGATAGTAGCCCAAGAGACCAGAGATTTGGAAGAGCCAGTGTCCACTTCCATCTTGCAGGGCTCTCCCTCTATGTGCACGGTCAGGTATATCTTATGGGTAGGCTTGGTCAGGGAAGCATGGCCGATAGCCCATTCAGGGTGCTGCTGGTCACCTATGATGGCAAAGCAATCTTCATGGTGTTTGGGAAGCCTTTTTACGAATTGTTTAGACAAGGCGCACTCCGGAGGTGGGTCAGAGATTGGCATGGCAGCTCTGCAGACCTTGGCTAAATGTCCTTTCCTGTCACACCAACAGCATATTGCAGCTTTGAACCTGCAGACTGACCTTGCATGATTCCCGCCACAACTCAGGCAGCCCGCCTAAGGTAAAAAATTAGCCTAGGTCCGTTTTTTTCTGGTGGCCAGTTTGAGGCGGCTAATCTCTTCTTCCTAGTCAAAGAAGTCTTCTTCTTCGTCTTCTTTGTGGTGGACAGCATGGCCCCTGCTGGCATGGGTGGCTGGTGGCAGAAATCTCTGAATTTCTGTGGTGGATTTGTCCGACATTTCATATGTCGTGGCTTCATTCACAGCTACCTGAAGGCTCAGCTCTTTTCGTGCCAGCAAGCGTCGCTGAAGTCTGACGTTTTTGATACCACAGACCAGCTGTTCTAACAGGGCATCGTCCAGTACAGGAAAATCACAGTGCAGGGCTGCAGTTCTGAGGGAAGCCATGTAGTTGCTCACAGATTCCCCTTCTCTCTGGGTTCTCTGCCTAAAAGTATAACGTCTGGCTATAAACGAAGGAGTTGGAGAGAAATGACTTTTAAGTTTCTCCAAAAGAGTCTCCTAAGGCATCGAATGGGCGGATTGAGGGGCTGCTAAATCCCTAGCTGTTCCAAACATCTCGTGGCCACATGCGCTGAGAAAATATCCTCTTTTACGGCCACTGGACAAACCGGTGAAGTCGTTTGCCTCCAGGAAGCACTCGAACCACTCAAGGTAGGCGTCCCATGTTTCAGTGGCCGGGATGAATGCCATGAATACTGGTAGACTAGCCATCCTTAGAAGGATGGAACTGAGGAATTAGCCTTGGAGTGACGTCTCGTCGCCTGTGACTTGAGGCAGCTTTTATTAGTGACTTCGCTTTTCCTTTCCCTCAGTCCTAATCCCATCCTTGTCGCCAGTGTTCTGTAGGGAGAACGAGGTAGGCAGGAACTGAGGCAAGGCAGGTTGAAGGTAACACAACCTTTATTAACAGTTTGACAAGGCAAAATGTAAGGCAAACTTTGAACTGCTGCAAACAGCATCATTTGACAGCTGGCAGCCCTTTTTATACCAGAGGTGTCAGATGCTGAACCAATAGAGTGGCTGCATTCTCCCGCCAGCTGGCTGCTCGCGTCTCAACCAATCAGGAGCCGGCAATGATAGTCAATGGCATCGTAGTCTCGAGGACTTAACACTATGTGTATGTATATGTATATGTATATGTATATGTATATGTATATGTATATGTATATGTATATGTATATATATATATATATATATATATATATATATATATATATATATATATATATATATGTATGTATATACATATGCAAATGCTGAATGAAAGGCGGGGGATATAAATCTATAATAATAGATAAATGCAAAGTGTTTACAAGCACACCCATCCACAATATTTATATTTTTAATCTATCCTGCCTTTCATTCAGCAAATACAGTATTCTTGCTTCCATTTCCCCCTCACAACTGTCCTGTAACACAGGTTGGGCTGAGAGAGAGTGACAGGGGCAGTTACCCAATGAGTTTCCATGACTGAGAGGGGTGGGTGGGGACTTGATCTTGGCCCTTCCCACTGCTAGGCCAAACACAACTGGTGCTGGGGAAGGAAGCCTGAATGAGAAGAAAGAGAAGTTTCTGGAACTCCTAGTCAGAATAGCTTCAGATTTGCCGTGGTTCAGGCAAGCAGCTAGAGGTCTGATTTCAAGTGGTGTAGGGACCTAAACCTTATTATTATTTATTGATCTTTTAAATTTATATCCCACTTTTTTTAATTAAAAAACCTCAAAGAGGTTAGCATGCAGCATTTTCCTTCCTTCTCCTATTTTCTCCACAACAACCCTGTGAGGTAAGTTTGGCTGAGAGAGAGTGAGTGGCACCAGTTCCCCAACTGGCTTTCTGGCTAAGGTGGGACTCGAACTCACCATCTCTTGATTTCTAGGCCTGGACCTTAACTGTTAAACCAAACTGGTTGTTTTAAACATGTTTTTGGCTGAAAGGATATCTCAACATTTGGAGAACTGTGAGATTTAAACGATCATTGTTTTCTGACTGATTGTACTAGTTTAAAAAGCTTGATTTACCGGGATGTTATAAAACAAAACAGTTTTTCTCCTTCCTTAAATTGGATAAGGCCTGAGACCACAGTTATTTGTAAAAGGATCTTATTTATTTTTATAATAGAGTTTAATATGAATAAAGAAGCTGATAGGAGTGTTAATATTTTGCAGTGGAAAAAAAATGCAGAGGCAGTGATATGATTTTCATAATACTTATAACATAGGACCTCTTTACCATCATGGTCTTTTACAACATGTAGGAGAAGTATTTGTCCCTGAGGATCCTCACTTCTGAATTTGGAATTTTATAACTATTTGCTCACAATATTGTTTTTGACGTCTTAGTAAGAATTTCAATAGGTTTTAAGAAATTTTTCAGCAGCTTTTAGATACCACTCCTTACATAACACAAATTATGTTCCAATAGATATTGTAATAGTAGGCTTTTTAAAGCGAGGCAGTCTAGTGTCTGAGCATGATAAAACTGAAATTGCCCACTGATATCTCAGAGAGAGAGAGAGAGAGAGAGAGAGGGAGGGAGGGAGGGAGGGAGGGAGGGAGAGAGAGAGAGAGAGAGAGGGAGAGAGGGAGGGAGGGAGAGAGAGAGAGAGAGGGAGAGAGAGGGAGAGAGAGAGAGAGAGAGAGAGAGGTTGAAATTTGGAATAACTTTCTTAAACTTCCAGCCAGTTTGTGCAGAGCAGTCAAGCAGCTGAAGACTATAGTGCAGAAAAACCCTAAGGCTACTTACTTGCTTTGGAGGAGCTGAGAAATGCTAATATCTTTGCTGCCCTTTGAAAAAGGAAAGCATGATAGCACTAGAGATACAGCTGGTTTTTGTTCATCTAACCAGCTTAAGCTGGAAAGAACAGAAAGGAGAATGTGTGGAAATGACATGTTTCCAGCTGCTTAGCAACCACAGTGTGGTTCAGATTTTCCACTTTTATCATTCCTGCCTTGAAAAACATCTTTTAAGATGTGCTTTTAGGTAAGATCTATTTAATTTTAATTTTAAGTGTTATACTTAGAATTGCATATTCTTTAAGCACTACAATTCTACTCCTTGCAACTACTATTACCATTATTATTACTTATAATAACAATACTATAATTGTTGTTATCCCAGCAATTATCTTAGAAAGATACCCAACAGATAAATGGGTAGCACTCTCCCTTTGGATATTTCTCCATTATTTAAGGATCTTTCAGAATATGCACAAGGACCTGACTATACTATACTGTTACTGCAGTAACAATCTTCTCTGTCTGTTGCAGAAGTGATATTTCTGCAGGGTCAAAGATGACAAGATGGAAATCCTGAAAAATCTGGAGCACAGTCTACTTGTTGTTAAGAAAGGAACTCTTAAAACTGGGAAATAAATTAGCGTAAATTGGTACAATTAGAACCTTCACATGCATTTGAGCATTATTGGTGATGAAATAGAAGTGAATATGAGAATTTGTATAAACAGACACAATTTTAACACCCATATAATCAGTGTCATGCCATTTTTTTCAGGGTAATATCTCTTCATTTTGAGGTGGCAAATGTCTAATGGAGGTAGAATTAACATAGATTTTATCAAATAAAATCCCGAATCTTCTCCCATTTTTTTAAAAAAATATCTAGGAAGTTCAGATGTTTGATATAACAAAACCAATTTTGTTGTATTTAAGTACAATGACAATAAATATTATACTTATAGGCCTCCCAATTACAATACAATACAATACAATAGTAGAGTTGGAAGGGACCTTGGAGGCCTTCTAGTCCAACCCCCTGCCTAGGCAGGAAACCCTATACCGTTTCAGACAGATGGCTATCCAACATCTTCTTAAAGACTTCCAGTGTTGGGGCATTCACAACTTCTTGAGGCAAGCTGTTCCACTGATTAATTGTTCTAACTGTCAGGAAGTTTCTCCTCAGTTCTAAGTTGCTTCTCTCCTTGATTAGTTTCCACCCATTGCTTCTTGTTCTACCCTCAGGTGCCTTGGAAAATAGTTTGACTCCCTCTTCTTTGTGGCAACCTCTGAGATATTGGAACACTGCTATCATGTCTCCCCTAGTCCCTCTTTCTATTAAACTAGACATACCCAGTTCCTGCAACCGTTCTTCGTATGTTTTAGTCTCCGTTCCCTAATCATCTTTGTTGCTCTTCTCTGCACTCTTTCTAGAGTCTCCACATCTTTTTTACATCGTGGCGACCGGAACTGAATGCAGTATTCCAAGTGTGGCCTTACCAAGGCATTATAAAGTGGTATTAACACTTCATGTGATCTTGATTCTATCCCTCTGTTGATGCAGCCTAGAACTGTGTTGGCTTTTTTGGCAGCTGCTGCACACTGCTGGCTCAAATTTAAATGGTTGTCCACTAGAACTCCAAGATCCCTCTCACAGTTACTACTATTGAGCACGGTACCACCTATACTGTACATGTGCATTCCGTTTTTGTTGCCTAAATGTAGAACCTTACTCTTTTCACCATTGAATTTCATTTTATTAGATAGTGTCCAATGTTCAAGTTTGTCAAGATCCTTCTGTAGGATCTTGACAAACTTATTACAGCTCTTAAACTTCAAATTACAGATCTTAAACTTCCCAAAAAACAGACAAACAACCCACTACCACCTTAACATATTTCCTGTTCAACAGAAGGCTCATCCAGCTCTGCTCAAAGGGGAACAGAGAGAGATATGTTGAAGATTCCATTATACAGATGGTCTTCTGCTTGTGCAAGTGATGAATTCTAGACAGATTGTAGATGCATAGTCATTTCATGTGCATGCCACTGCAATTTCATTCTTAAACTTTTACATTTTCATTTCATCCAATCATCCAAAAGTCTTTTGAATTATGTGACTGAATTCATAGCAGGAGTCCATAAATGTGCACATGACTATGTATCATCTTCAATTGATGATACTGTACAGTAAAATATAGGAATCTCCTCTGAAGGTTTTGAGATGTCTATTGAAATTGCAAGGACAGAATAATTGTTGCTGTTAGATTCGGGCAACGAGAGAACAGACTCCAGACGATAGTGACAATAACAGCTCTTTATTAGTAGTAGTAGTGATCCAGCTTGCTATGGGGTCGAGTAGCTCCCCTTTTATAGGGATCTGGTACGCCTCCCGACCAATCAGAACAACCCCTTGTTCCCGCCCTAGTGGCAGACCTGAGTGGAGACTTACAGCGGTTTATGCTAATATCTAATACCCCTCCCCTCTTAGATGGAGTGTTCCGGTTAGTGACAAAGTCCTGTAAGTGTGCCGGTTTCTGCCTTACTCGGGTGGACCGTCGAAGTTCGGGTTGAGTTGGAACGGGTGCGAGATCGGCGTGTTCTTCTTGTTCCGTTTCGCTGGTAGGGGTTGGTAGGTTTCCCTCGCTCGGAGGCTGCGCCGCTCTATCGCTGGTCTCCGGTTCCACCCCAGGCTCCGTGGTGCTGTAGTCCTCTGTGTTCGGATATTCGGGTTGTTGCATTGGCTGACTTTCCCATGGAATGAAGTCTTCGTTTGCTGATCGGAGGTTGGACTGCGTTATGCGACCACGGTCAATGTGCCTCTTCCAGTTTCTACCGTCCTCTAGTTCCAATAAGTATGATCGAGGACCCGTGATACCAATTACCTTTGCTGGAATCCACAGCATCCCCCCTGCATAGTTGTGGGCGTATACTGAATCCCCTATGCTAAAGTTCCGAATTTTGCTTGTGGAGTCTGGGGGCGATGTGGCAGAGTAGTTTGGGTGAAGCCGGTCCAGGTGAGACCGTAAGCGGCGGCCCATGAGGAGTTCGGGGCTCCTTCCCGTTGTGGCGCTAGGGGTAATATGCTGGATTAGTAAGTAATGGTCGATTCGTGTTTGCCAATCACCTGGACCCATCCTAGCGAGGGCCTCTTTTGCCGATCGCACCATTCTCTCCGCCTGTCCGTTCGATGCCGGATGGAATGGCGCGACGAGGGCATGCCGAATTCCCTGACCTGCTAAGTATGTTTCGAATTGCATGGCCGTGAATTGGGGCCCGTTGTCGGAAACCAGGAGGTCGGGCAGGCCGTGCGTGGCGAAAAGCCGCCGTAGTACCTTAATGACTGCCTCTGCCGTGATTGAAGCCATCAGGACTACTTCCAACCATTTGGAGTATACATCCACAACAATTAGAAACGTTTGCCCTTGGACTGGCCCTGCGAAATCAATGTGTATTCGCGACCAGGGTGCTTTCGGTTTGTCCCATTCCGTAGCGGGCACTTCAGGGGGGGCTGGTCTGGACTCTTGGCACGGATCGCAAGTGGCTACCCATTCCTCTATCTCCTTGTCCATGTTTGGCCACCAAACGTAACTCCTAGCTAACGCTTTCATCCTTACGATCCCTGGATGCCCGAAATGTAAAGCCTCTAATACATTTCTCCGCAGTGCGTATGGTATAACAACTCGATCCCCCCACAATAAACAACCTTGTAAAACCGACAGTTCATCGCGCTTAGACCAAAACAGTTTGAATTCGGGTCCCACATTCCCTTTGGGCCACCCCCTCCATACCCAAGTTTGTACCTGTCTGATTTCATTGTCCTTAGCCGAAAACCTAGCAACGTCCCCAGAAGAAACTGGCCCTGAGTCCAAACAGTCAATCAAAAGAACCGGTATTTCGGGAGTGGGGTCTGTTAACAGTTTGGGTAGTGGGCAACGGCTGAGTGCGTCTGCGTGCCCTAATGCGTAACCCGGTCTATGTATTAACTTGTAGGAATACGCAGCCAGGAAAACAGTCCACCTGGTCATGCACGGGGAGAGTGAGACCGGTGTGGGGCGGTTTCCCGCCAAAAGACCCAGCAATGGTTTGTGGTCTGTGATAAGTTCGAAACCGCGGCCGTAGAGATACTCGTGGAAACGTTTGACTCCAGCCACAGCGACTAACGCTTCCCTGTCCATTTGACTGTAGTTCCGTTCTGCCAACGACAAAGTTCTTGAGTAGAATGTGATGGGTGCTTCGTTACCGTTTGGCATTCTGTGGCTGAGTACTGCGCCGACGCCGAAAGGTGATGCATCGCAGGTCAATACCAGTGGTAGGGTCTGGCTGTATTGGATGAGTAGAGAATCGGTCGTGAGTAGACGCTTTACTGTGGTGAAAGCGGCCGCCTCGGAGCGTCCCCAGGTCCATTTTGCGTTCTTGGCTAGGAGTCGGTGTAGCGGCTCAGCGACGGTAGCTTTTTGTCTTAGAAAAACGCTCTAGAAGTTAAGCAGTCCGAGGAATGCCTGCAACTCGGTCTGATTTCGTGGTGTGGGGGCGTCCTGGATCGCCTTAATTTTCTTTGATGTTGGGTGTATACCCAGTCCATCGATTCTATACCCCAGGAATTCTACGCTAGGAACGTTAATTTGGCATTTTTCCTTTTTTAGGCGGAGACCCTTTTCTCTGATTCTGGCCAAAACAGTTCTAACACGTTTTACTAGTTGCTCCTCATTTGCAGCCGACACCAAGATATCGTCAAAATATGGGACGACTCCTGGTATGCCCTGCAAAAGCCGTTCCATGACCCTTTGGAACAGACCTGGAGTGATGCTTACGCCGAATTGTAACCGGTTGCATTTGAAAGCACCCCTGTGCGTCACTATAGTTTGGGCCTCCGCCGTGGTGCTATCCACAGGCAGCTGCTGATACGCTTGTGCCATGTCTAACTTTGCAAATATTTTTCCTGGCCCCAACGAGTGCAATAGGTGTTGGACTACGGGCACAGGATACGCGCTCTGTTGTAGGGCGATATTAATTGTGCATTTATAGTCTGCGCAGATGCGGACTGACCCGTCTGGCTTAACTGGGGTCACAATGGGGGTTTCCCAGCGCGCGTGATCCACCGGTTCAAGGATCCCTTGCTCTACGAGCTTATCAATTTCTTTTGTCAATCTTGGGACGGAGTGCAAAAGGCACTCTTATAGGTTTGAGTCAGATTGGCGCCACTTTTGGATCTAAATTGAATGATATTGGCTTTCCCACATACTTACCAAGGCCGGGGCTGAAAACATCTTCGAACTCCTTAAAAATTTCCTCAGCGCTGTTGTTCTCCATGGCGTTGATCCCAGTGACTTCTAGCCCCAGGGCTTCGAACCAATCCAGTCCCAGGAGGCTCTGTAACGGTGCGCTGGCGACGGCTACGGGCAGCTGGGCTATGATGTCCTTGAACTGGACCCGAAATGTGCCTTGACCCACAATGGGGACCCTGTTTCCTTGGTAGTCTCGTAGCAGGATGTCTGGTGTTCGCAGTTGGCGCTTCTTAAGGCTCGGAATTGCCTTTTTCATGGTTGACCACGAGATGATCATCAGGGATGATCCCGTGTCGACTTCCAGCTCGCAAGGGGAGTCCTCCAGGAGGACAGTGAGCTTCAGCTTTTTAGGCCGCTTTGTGCGGACCTGACCTATCGTTGTGAGATAGGTTCTCATGGGTTCTCTCTGGGGATACTCTCTCTCAGTTTCCTGGGAATACTCTCTCTCGGCTCTCTGTGAATACGCCCTTTCAGCTCTTTGGGGATACTCTCTCTGGGCTGACTCCCTTGGTTCTCTCTCTGGGCGCCCTTTGTTTTTTCGCCAAGCCCCTGGGTTGGGCTTCTTTCGGCGGTACATAGGCGGCTGCCATTGTGTGGCAGGGACTTCACTCCGGCACACTCGTGCGATGTGCCCAAGTTTGTCGCAATGCAAGCAAACAACGTTTCTGAAACGGCAGGTAGACCGGGGGTGGTTCCCTCCGCAGCTTGCGCAGGATGGCAAACGGAATTCGGATTTTCCCGCTGGTCTCGTGTGACTGCTCCGCATGCGATGACTGTCTTCGTACTCGCTGTCCTCGGTCTCTTGATCGGTGGCCTCATAGTGCACTCTGGATTGCCTGGCTCTGGTCTGGATTGCCGTGTACCCGCGTTGTATTGTTTCGGACGATCTGTCCACCGATTCAGAAGCTCTCGCCTCGTCTAGCGCAATTTGCAGGTTTAGGTTGGATTTGGCCAACAATCGTTTTTGTAACGAAATGTCTTTTAACCCGCAAATGAGGCGCGCCAGGATTTACTCGTCCAGGTCCCTGAACTCGCAATGCGTCGCTGCTTTTTGAAGTGCTGCAACGTACTGGTTTATGGATTCTCCCGCCTTCTGGTTCCTCGTGTTGAATTCCTGGCGGCGAACGTGGCGGGAAGGTTTTGGCGCGTAATGTGTTTGCAGCGTCTGCTGTAGCGCCGTCCATGTTACCGCCTGGATGGGGGGTTGGCTCAGAGAGATCCCTGGCTGTTTCGAAGACCTCTCGACCACAGTAGCTCAGGAACATATTCTTTTTTCGGGAGTCCGGTACTCCTGTGAGATCGTTTGCCTCGAGGAAGCATTTGAATCTCAGCATGTAAGATTCCCAATGCTCGGTGATTGGGTCGTATGGAGTTGGTGGAGCGTGCATCGACATCTTGTCTGCGTTCGAATTTGCCGTGTTGAGATGGCTGCCTGAAGTTCCGCCGAATTCCGGGGCTGGATCAGATTCGTAGATTCTGGAGGTAGCTTCTTCGTCCTATCTGCCTCTCGATCCCACCCTCGTCGCCAATGTTAGATTCGGGCAACGAGAGAACAGACTCCAGACGATAGTGACAATAACAGCTCTTTATTAGTAGTAGTAGTGATCCAGCTTGCTATGGGGTCGAGTAGCTCCCCTTTTATAGGGATCTGATACGCCTCCCGACCAATCAGAACAACCCCTTGTTCCCGCCCTAGTGGCGGACCTGAGTGGAGACTTACAGCGGTTTATGCTAATATCTAACAGTTGCCATAATGGTGGAAAAGAGCAGGATAATGTTTTTGCTGCTTGCGTGTTCTTAAATTACTAGGTGGGGGTGTGGGTTGTATGTGCACATACTACAGTATTCTAGCCACTGATATTCCCTTGTTCTGAAATCTTTACTGCTTCCATTGGTCAATTCATTCTCCATATTTTTATTTTCTCAGGGAAGCAGTTTCCATTTCATTTTCCTGAAGTACAATCAAAAACAAATACTATCAGCTACTGGTCTCTCTTCTCTTTTTCTTCATTTCTTTATACTAGGGAAATTTATTGATATTCTGATTCTTCCACATGTATTGTAATTTATGTAAAATACACAAGAGCAGATTTGGCCAAGTTAATTATTTTCATGATATATAGTATAAAAGTATATGGCAATTTTTCTCTGGGGAGGAAAAAAAACCCATGTTTTTAACATTTTCATGTTGTACAATAAGGTTATAAAAAGAAATACACCAATAAATATTTTTAAGAACATAAAAACTCTGAATATATTGTGGTTTCTCCGCAGAAACAAAAATATGAAAGCAATACTTATTCCATTTTATTTTCAATTGGATGTTTTAAAATAGTAATAGAATTTCATGTAAATTAAAACAATTTTCTTTACTAGCTGCTCGTAACTCTTCTTCTTCAATCTTTTCTTTGAACTATAAAATGCAATTCCCCTAATAGGACTGCTGGAATATGGAAAGTATTTAAGCAGTGCAAAAAGTAACAAGTAAATCAAGCAAGGCATTTTATATGTTAAATCTCTCCTAATGGTAGCTTGTAACTTAATCCAGTTCAAGGTTTTCTTATTATTATTATTATACAGCTGATGGTTCATAGAGTGTTATATAGCACCAATTCCCTGTACCAAATTGGAATTTGGGAAGATCCATTATAAGAGGAGCTAGCAGTCTGCAGTGGAACAGGGATTAGCACAATTCATTTTTTTAATTGAGTGCTGAGGACCTTAAACATGGCTAATTGAAGATGTGATTTGGATGCTTCAAATGTACAAATTTTATTATGAACTTTTCTGATCGCAAAAGGGGAGAAAAAGAGGACAGGCAGTTACCTGAAAGAGAAATGCAGAGCATTTACATAAACCATAGCCAGTTGTGCCTGCTCTACCTCCCATTCTATAGTTCTGCGTATGGTATATGACAGGTTACATAATAATTTATGATTGATTATGCTGTAATGTGTTGGATAATGTTTATAGTGTCATATTGACTTTTTTATTCCACCATGACATTAGGAAAAAAAATTGTAGTTGCATTGGATGTGTTTTCATCCACCTTCCATTACTTGTTTTCCTTGAAGATAATGAGATTTTGAGATTTTCACTATACTCCACTGAAATATTCTAAGTTATGTGTTGTAGTGCTCTTAGTGAAAATTAATAAATGATATGGGTGTCCCCTTTTGATCTGGGCTAGTGCAATTTGGAAGAAAAACAGAAGAAATCAGAAATTGCTCAGAAGAATTAGAACTAAAAGAATTCAGTGCAGGGACATTCTATTTTCAGTTCTTATCAAACCACACTGGGGTTTGTATATTCAAGTGCAACTGCTTTAAACAGTTTTATTAGCTCTTGCATTGGGATAATCTTCGTGATTTAGAACAATTCTCAGCTTGGCCAAAGTGTTGATTTTTGACCTATACATGTTTGTTTACATAAGATATTACTTTGTTCTGTGCCTATAATTGATTTCAAAGTACTTAATGTATTTGATCAGTTATGTCAGATTCACTTCAATCAATATCAAGTTTTAACTTTCATTGTGTTATTTGACTATAAAACTTTAAAATGTTGTGTATGTTTGCATGTGTATGCCAAGAGGAATACTCACTTAGTATGGGAACAAAACATTGAGTTTGAACACAAATTGTACCATTTTTTAAAAAGTAACCTTTTGTAAATAGAAATGCATTTCACTTTAAGTAACATCTCAGCTGTCTGTGTGTCTGGATTGGTTCCTAACCATACCCACTTCTATATTGAATCATAATTTGACACAGATACAGAATATTTGTATCTATGTCAAATTAGATATAGATATCTGGTCTGATAAGGTTTTTATAATAAACAGTATTAGAGTATATTAAGCTAAATAAAGATAATTTCAAATGTACTTCTTTTTCCCCCTCTCTAGATTAACAGTCTATGGTTTTCCAGTTATACCTGTATTGTGACAGAGCAATGACTTATGTTTAAATATTGGGTTAAAATTGCAATGTTAAATTAATAAAGAAGATCTCCACCACGCCTGATCAAGCCGCCTCTATAACCATCCAATTTGTCTGAAAATAAGGCTGCCTATAGTCTGAGGCAAAAGCAAGGTACTGCCTGTTTATATTTCTTTATATATCAGCTTTATATTTCACTTTTATACCAATGAATGCTATTCAGAATGGCTAAAAATCTTTACTTTATTGAGTGAAGTTCACTTTTATCACTCCCACCATCCCCAAGTGTCAGATCTCTGGGAATGGATGAAGAAAAAAATGAATTAGGAGTAGGGGCAAGGTTTTTATATCTACATATACAGATCTTTTTTGACATTGCCTATAAAACATCTCTACATTGTTTCAAGATTAGAGGCCACAATGTTACAGGTAGTCCTCAATTTACAACCACAACTGAGCCCCTAATTTCCATTACTAAGCAAGGCAGTTGATAAGTGAGTTTTGCCCCATTTAACAACTCTTTGCCACAGTTGTTAACTGAATAACTGCAGTTGTTAAGGGAATCATGTGGTCATTAAGAAAATCTGGCTTCCCCTATTGACTCTGCTTCTCAGAAGCTGACTGGGAAGGTAACAAATGGTAATCACAAGACCACTGGAGCATGCCACTGTCATAAATACATGCCAGTTGTCAAGCAGTCAAATTCTGAGCACATGACCATGGGGATGCTGCTACAGTTGTAAGTGTGAAAAGGTTATAGGTCACTGATTTTAGTGCCACTGTAACTTTGAATGGTCAGTAAATGAAGGATTGTAAGCTGAGAATTACTTGTGTTCCCTGAACCTTTTCCACTTGAGAGAAAAGAAGGAGAAACCTCATGTAAATTTCTAGTTTTGTCTGGAAGATTTACGACAGTCATTTTTAAAAGTGAGGAGCAATCAAACTTGCGGCATTGATTGGAGTTTTTGGAGAGGAATAATAATAAACAGTTCCATCATTTTCTAGTTACACATGGTATAAAAAGCTCATATAAGTTTTGTTTTAAAAGAGTGATTTGCCTTATTTTCTCCTTTTTTCAGATAAGCTAAACTTCATCTCTGGGAGGTTTTGCTGAGATTTCTAGAAGATGGTCAGACATCTTTTATCTTTAGCCACAATAATGATATCAGAGATGAGTGGGATCTGACAATATTAATATTTTACTATGGAAGCATGAAGGTTAAATGTGAGTTTTGGAGAATGAAATGGCTTGCAGTTCAAAAACAAAGCCACAGAGTAGGAAGACATAGTGGCCTCCAAGTAAGATAAAATCTTAAAATAAAACTACAGAGCGAGGCGACTTTATGATAGATGGAAAACTTTGTCCAGTGTAATATTCCTTTTAAAAGGAACTAGACTCTTTAGATAAATCCAACATTATTGTGGTTGGTTCTTGGGTCATTTTTACCTCGTGTTTTATAAACTGGCAGTTAACAATAGGAAAACAATCAACAAAATACTGTGTGTATAATTCAAATTTCTAATGAACCTGAACTTCCAGCAATGTTCAAGTATCAGATAGAATCTTCAAGCAATAATTAATGCATAATGTGCATTCATATTATACTAATAATAAAGTTATATGTTTGTGTAATCAAAATTTCCTGCAAATTTCCAAATCATTGATGCTTTATTCAAAATTATTTAGATACCTACAAATAACAACATTAGTGGTCCAGAATGGAGCCTAGTGTTGCATTTTAAATCAATGCTGTTTTCTGAGTCCCACACTGCCAACAATTGCACTGTTTTTTTCTGAAAAAATGCAAAATTGTCCAAAATAATATGTTGAATAACTCATCATTACATAATTCCAAATAATCATTATTTGACACTGATGCATGGATATTCTGCTTTATTATTTGTGGCCTCTCTGTGGTTGTGAACATTTAAGTAAGTATAGTCTAACTGTGATTATACTTGTCACTTGGGAAAGAACATGTTGAATCATCTGGTAGCGATGGTTTGTAATATGTAACCCTATCAATCCATTTACCTTTAAGGTACACAAAGACTCACAAGAGTCACAGTTACTGTGGAAAAGGCTAATGGCAGCTGTTCCAGACTGGGCTCACTTAATAGCCATGGTACTCCTTGGAGGTGGGTTTCTTCACTTGTATTTCCAGAGCAATCCAAAACATATCTATTTACCGTATTTTTCGGAGTATAAGTCGCACCTTTTTTCCTCAAAAAAGAGGCTGAAAATCTGGATGCATCTTATACATTGAATACAGCATTTTTTTGCCTCCCGAAGCCCCATCCCCTTCACAAAAATGGCCATGCATGCCCTTATGGAGGCTTTCAGAGAGCTCCTGGGGGCTGGGGAGGGCAGAAATGAACAAAAAATGGGCCTTTTTTGCCCCCCCCCCCCAACAGCAATCTATGAGCCTCCATGAAGCTATGCATGCAATTTTTTTGACAAAAAAACAGGCCCATTTTCATGAAAAACAGGCTGGTTTTTGCTCGTTTTTGCCTCACCCCGGAGCACTCTGCAAGCCCCCCCCCCAAGGCTATTCATGCCCTTTTTAAAAAATGGGCCGTTTTTTGGAGGTTTGCAGACTGTAAAAACTTTTTTTCCCTTCCAGAAAGCTCTTTAGTTAGAATGATTGATGAGAATTAGATTGATCAAGTGCTGTGCCAGCAGAAACAAGTCGTAGGAGCTGCAGGGTATCAGTGATTCCTTCTCTAGCAGATGGATAAATACACCTGGAAACATCTACCTACCTACCTACTCTCTCTCTCTCTCTCTCTCCCTACCTACCTACTCTCTCTCTCCCTACCTGTATTTCTCTCTCTCTCCCTCTATCTACCTACCTAACTTCTCTCTCTTTCTCTCCTTACCTATCTACTGTGTTTCTCTCTCTCTCCCCCCTCTACCTACCTACCTACTCTCTCTCTTTGTCTCCCTACCTATCTACTGTATTTCTCCCTCTTTCTATTTCTCTCTATCCCTCTACCTACCTACCTACACCCTCTTTCTTTCTCCCTACCTACCTACTGTATTTCTCTATTTCTCTCTCTCTATATATATATATTCTCTCTCTCTATCCCTTTATTTACCTACCTACCTACCTACCTACTCCCTCTCCCTACCCATCTACTGTATTTATCTCTCTTTCTCTCCCTCTCTGTCCCTCTATCTACCTACCTACTTTTTTTAAAAAAATTGCCTCTTCAAAACCTTGGTGCGTCTTATACTCCGGTGCGTCTTATACTCCGAAAAATATGGTAAGTAGAAGTAATATCCTCATTTTGCCACCTGGGACATGTAGTCTGTTAATTTGCCTACATTTTGGCAAGTAACACTGAGACATAGATGGATGTTGAAAGGAAGCAACGATAGAGCTTTAACTTTCAGATTCTAAAGGAATCAGAAGGAGGTCTAACTCTCTTAACCTTAACCCTGTAGCAGGCAGGGACATGAGGAATAACATTAACTAAAATTGAAGAAATCTGTGGTGTGACTTATTTCTTCAACTTTCTCTCACAATACATCCTCCTATTAAATGGCCATTGGTTAAGATTAAGATTCACAATTTTGGTACTTTGCTCTGCTTGTCTTACTTTACTTTACTTTACTTTTATTTCGATTTTTATACCGCCCCCTCTCCCCAAAGGGACTCGGGGCGGTGTACAGTCAAATAAAACACATAAAATGCAAAATACAAACATATAAACATAGAAACATAGAAGAGGAGGCAATAAGACACTGTACAAAGTAAAGTAGATAAAAACAATATTTCAACAATCCTAAAAATACCCAATTAAAATTACCCAGTTAAAATATATCTGCCAGGAGGTATACTAAGGTTATGAATGGTCCAGGCCGGCTAAACAGAACAGGTGAATCTTCAGTTTTCGTCGAAAGGAGGGGAAGTCGGTGGTGGTTCTGATATCGGGGGGGAGGTCATTCCAGAGGGTTGGGCCCATCACAGAGAAGGCTCTACTCCTAGGTGCCGCCCGTTGGCACTGCTTAGTGGACGGCACCCGGAGGAGTCCTTCCCTGTGAGAGCGAATCGGTCGCAGGGAAGTGTGTGGTAGGATGCGATCCCGCAAGTACCTAGGTCCTGAGCCATGGAGCGCTTTAAAGATGGTAATTAACACCTTGAAACGCACCCGAAAGACCACCGGCAGCCAGTGCAGCTCGCGCAGGAGCGGTGTTACGTGGGAGTACCTAGTACTCCCCAAAATAGCCCGTGCGGCTGCGTTCTGAACTAGCTGCAGTCTTCGAGCGCGTCCCAAGGGAAGCCCCATGTAGAGGGCATTGCAGTAGTCCAGCCGAGACGTCACCAGTGCATGAGTGACCATGCGTAGGGCATCCCGGTCCAGTAGGGGGCGCAATTGGCGCACCAGGCGAACCTGGTGGAACGCCCCCTTGCCACGGCTGCCACATGGTCATCCATTGACAGCCGGGCATCTAGGAGGACGCCCAAATTGCGCGCCCGTTCCACAAGGGGCAATTGCTCGCCCCCTATGGTCAGTGATGGAATCAACTGACTGAACCGGGGTGCCGGTAGCCACAGCCACTCAGTCTTGGAGGGGTTGAGCTTGAGTCTGTTGTCCCCCATCCAGACCCCGACGGCTTCCAAACACCGGGTCATCACCTCGACAGCCTCGTTGGGGTGGTCTGGGGTGGAAATGTACAGCTGCGTATCATCAGCGTACAGATGATACTCCACCCCAAAACCACGGATGATCTCCCCCAGCGGCTTCACATATGCGTTGAACAGAAGGGGTGAGAGGAGCGACCCCTGAGGCACCCCACAAGTGAGTGGCCTTAGAGTCGACCTCTGCCCCCCTGCCAACACACATTGCGTCCGGTCGGAGAGGTAGGAGCCGAACCACCGTAGAACGGTGCCTCCAACTCCCATCCCCCCCAGCCGGCGCAATAGGATACCATGGTCGATGGTATCAAAAGCCGCCGAGAGATCTAATAGGACCAGGATAGAGGAACAACCCCTATCTCTGGCCCTCCAGAGATCATCGACTAACGCGACCAAGGCCGTCTCCGTGCTGTGTCCGGGCCGGAAGCCGGACTGGCGTGGGTCTAGATATTCGGATTCCTCAAGGTGTCGTGGAAACTGCTGTGCCACCACATTCTCTACAACCTTCGCTAAAAAGGGAAGGTTGGAGACTGGACGATAATTAGCTAGCTCCATCGGGTCAAGGGAAGGCCTCTTGAGTAAGGGCCTCACCACCGCCTCTTTCAAGGCGGCAGGTAAGGACCCCTCGCTCAAAGAGGCGTTCACCAAGCCCAGTAGCCAGCCTCGTGTCACTTCCCAGGATGCCAGTACCAACCAGGAGGGACACGGGTCCATTGAACATGTGGTCGGTCGCAGCCGTCCATGCAACCTATCCAAATCCTTGGGGGCAACAGAAGCAAACTCCTCCCAGAATGGTCTCACAAGACTCACTGTTGGCGGCTCCTCTGGTACACTGAAGGGGGCCCATCCGCTCCGGATCTGAGCGATTTTGTCCTGCAGATATTCCCCAAACTCCTTTGCTCTGCCCTGTAAAGGGGCTTCCCGCGTCCTCTGTGATAAGAGAGAGCGGGTCACCCGAAACAGGGCGACAGGCCGGTTATCGGCGGACGCAATAAGAGTGGCACAATGACTGCGTTTGGCCACTCTTAATGCCACAAGGTAAGTCTGTGAATAGGCTCTTACTTGTGTTCGGTCAGATTCGGAGCGTGAGGACCTCCACTTGCCCTCTAGGCGTCTCCTATGGCGCTTCATCACCCTCAGGTCCTCAGTAAACCAAGGAGCCCGGGTGGGTTGTCGCCGCAGGAGAGGCCGCAAAGGCGCAACTCGGTCCAGGGCCCCAGCGGCCGCCCTATTCCAGGCGGCCACTAGGTTCTCGGAGCGAGAGCGGGTCAGGGCTACAGGGAATGGCCCAAGCTCCGTCTGAAACCTATCTGGTTCCATCAGGCGCCTGGGGCGGTACCAACTTGGACAGTTTGGTTCCGTCTCCTCGCGGTGGGGGGTAGCGCCAGGGAAGTCCAGCCAGAGACATGAGTGATCTGACCATGACAGGGGAGTAATAGTTACATCCCCTCTTCCCAGATCACTCGTCCACTGTTCAGATACAAAAACAAGGTCCAGAGTGTGACCACCTTCATGTGTGGGGCCCTGAATTAATTGGGTCAGGTCCATGGCTGTCATGGAAGCCATGAACTCCCGAGCTGCCTCGGATGCTTCCCCCGTCGACGGCAAGTTGAAATCCCCCATAACCACAAGCTTGGGGGTCTCAACTGCCGTTTCTGAGATCAGCTCGAGGAGCTCGGGCAGGGCTGCTGACGTATAGCGAGGAGCCAAGTATACAATCAGCAGGCCCCACTGCCTCCCTGGGCCCCATTTCACACCAAGGGACTCACATCCGGGTATCTGAGGTACAGTGAACTCCCTCAGCTCTAGACATTCCCGTATAACTACCGCCACCCCACCACCCTTACCCAGGGCCCGGGGCTGATGGAATGCACGGAAACCCGGTGGGCACATTTCCACGAGGGGTAAACCACCCTCGTGGCCCAACCAGGTCTCCGTTATCCCTGCAAGGTCCAGCTCCCCCTCTGAGATCAACTCATTAATGAGGGGGGCCTTGTTGGTCACGGACCTTGCATTGCAGAGCATCAGCCTCAGGCCCTGGCTCTGTAGTTCCTGACCACCTAGATTGCGGGGGGTTGGTACAAATGACCGGGTGTAACCAACAGCCACGGTCTCCCAACCGATGTTGTGGTCTTCTCCTGTCCTCGCATCCCCTCCTCCCCGCGAAAACTTATAATGCTTTTTTATTATTTCAGCCTAAGAAATCAATTTTTGAGAACAAGGACAGATAGTTGATTGCATTCCCAAGTCTACTTTGATCAGGAGCATGACAGAGTCATTCCCACAGAAATTTTTAAAGGTTTAAATTTGGGATCATGCTCCCTTTTAAGCTGAGAATGCTATGCCATTCATCACTAGGTCTAAGACTGCTATGGCACTTTCCATCAGTGAGACAACTGAATGGTGGTAACTTGCCAGTTGTGATCTACAGATCAAGGTGCAATAAACTGGGGCCTTCCTAAGCAAAGATTCTGTCAGGAGTTGAGTATTATACTTCCATAAACAGGCACATGAGTTCTGGAAGCCCAAAAATGAAACTAAATTAACTGGCATATGGGGTAATCAAATAGTCATTTGGTAATCAATAGTTATAATTAGTCATTTGTAGACCTAGGCAGCTAGCTTAAGCAGCTGAGAATCTTAAAGAGTGACACAGTGATCTGAATTAATAACAATTAACAAAACTTAATTAATAATCTGTGGGGAATTTAATACATTATATTTTGCAAGAGAAAGACGGGGTGAGTCCAAGAAATGAAAGGTTAGGAAAAAGATTGCAAGAAAAGTTTCCTTTTAATGGCACATAGACGGAGTTCAACAAAAGGAGAGGGAGAGGGGAAAGAGAGAGAAGTCTTAAGACTTCTGGCTATGGCAAAAATAGAGATTTTCAGATGACATATTCAGTTTCTTGCTAGAACAAAGAATGCAAGAGACATATCATATAATGTTGCATTCATTGATACACACAATCACATGCTAAAAAGTGCACTTGAGCATATTGTGGGGCATGGTTTAATGTTGTAAAAGAGAGACATTTTGTAAAAAGGAGAGAAAAGGATTTCTAGCCAAGGAGAAAAACACACAGAGAAAAAGACCATTAGAGAAAAGAGAAGGAAGGTTGCATATTGGGGAAAAATGGGAGTAGAAAAAGATTTCTGAAAGGAGACATGATGCAAGGGGAGGGTGTCATATTTTCCAGCAGTGCCGGGTGATGATATGATTATCTAAGAAAATGGGATCTCAGTATACCAAAGGAGAGGATGTTGGGAAAGAAAAAAGTGGCTAAGGGAGATAAAGGCTCCACTAAATATGAATTTTCTCAGGATAAGTCAAGAAAGAGGAGAAGAGAGGAGTTTCATAGTAAAAAAAGAAAAAATATATAAAATATTCAGATTTTGACTACATGATTTCTCCATGTGGATAACTTGGCTATCGTGAAATATCAAAAATTCATTTTGATCTTAATTTAATACCCTACAGTAATTTTAATTTGATGAAAGAAAATTTATTTTATAATTTCTTTCCAGCGAACAGGGGATTTTAGTAATAAATCATGAAGGGAATAGGTTATTCTTATATTTGTTTAATTAAAAACTATGTTCATAGGTATCTTGTCTTTCATTACAAAATCATTACTGTAGCAATCTACTACCTCCCTGGCTTCCCACAGATAAATTCCATGATAAAATATGAGGAAATCTTCCTTTCAACTTTTTAAAATTGGTATATATGAACACTCAGGCAGGTTTCAGAGTGATAGAAAGGTGTTTCATAGAAAATAACATCATCTTTCCACCATCTCTTAAAGTAAGTTCAAAAGCACCATTGAGAGAATTTCTTAAGTCTCTTTTTTTTCTCAGATACAAGAAACCAGGAGCTGGAATAGAGTTCAAAAGTATTATGACTTTATTCCATGCATCCTATATACAAGAATCTGTTCTACCAACAATCAAAGAAAATTGGTTGCAGATAAGACTTAGTGGAGGGGACTTAGGTTTCTTGTGGGAGTGTAGAAACTGCAAACTGATGACACATTTGACTTTTCTCAGCCTGGTTATTTCCTACACTTGAGGATTTATAGAAAAATAAACATTTTTCATAAGGGAAGAAAACCTCTCAGAAATTGCATGGTGGAGCTGGGCGAAAACTTGTCTCCGTTCTTCAAGAGTTAGAGGAAGACAGAAGAAGAGTTTCCTTTGTCAAACTACTTTAAACAAAAGACCTGAGAGAAAGTGTAAAAGAATCAATTAATTTCTGGAAAGGAAAATAAGAGAGAGTAACTACAAACTTTCTTTTCTCCTTCTCTTTCCTTCAGCTGCATAAGAGATCATTAGTTAAGAAGGCATCAAATAGTAATTCCACGGACTGGGCTGATGAAGCAAAAAACGAAACAAAAACGGTCTTATTAGTACTCTGACTCAGAAGATACAATACAGTACAATAGCAGAGTTGGAAGGGACCTTGGAGGTCTTCTAGTCCAACCCCTTGCCTAGGCAGGAAACCCTATACCATTTCAGACAAATGGCTATCCAACATCTTCTTAAAGACTTCCAGTGTTGGGGCATTCACAACTTCTGGAGGCAAGCTGTTCCACTCATTAATTGTTCTAACTGTCAGGAAATTTCTTCTCAGTTCTAAGTTGCTTCTCTCCTTGATTAGTTTCCACCCATTGCTTCTTGTTCTACCCTCAGGTGCCTTGGAAAATAGTTTGACTCCCTCTTCTTTGTGGCAACCTCTGAGATATTGGAACACTGCTATCATGTCTCCCCTAGTCCCTCTTTCTATTAAACTAGACATACCCAGTTCCTGCAACCGTTCTTCATATGTTTTAGTCTCCGTTCCCTAATCATCTTTGTTGCTCTTCTCTGCACTCTTTCTAGAGTCTCCACATCTTTTCTACATCGTGGTGACCACAACTGAATGCAGCATTCCAAATGTGGCCTTACCAACGCATTATAAAGCGGTATTAACACTTCATGTGATCTTGATTCTATCCCTCTGTTGATGCAGCCTAGAACTGTGTTGGCTTTTTTGGCAGCTGTTCCACACTGCTGGCTCATATTTAAATGGTTGTCCACTGGGACTCCAAGATCCCTTTCACAGTTACTACTGTTGAGCAAGGTACCACCTATACTGTACTTGTGCATTTCGTTTTTATTGCCTAAATGTAGAACCTTACTCTTTTCACCCCTGAATTTCATTTTATTAGATAGTGCCCAATGTTCAAGTTTGTCAAGATCCTTCTGTATCTTTAGCCTGTCTTCTGGTGTTGGCTATTCCTGCCAGCTTGGTGTCATCTGCAAATTGGATGAGTTCCCCATTTATTCCCTCATCCAAATCATTGATGAAGATGTTGAAGAGTACTGTTGATGTTGAAGAGTACTGTTGAAGATCTTCCTTACCTTTTTGCAATTCTTATTATAAGTACTAGAATACTTTAGTTTCCCCAAGTTTTTGGGCGTTTTTTTTCATTAAAAATAGATTACAGTACAATACAATACAATACAATACAATACAATAGCAGAGTTGGAAGGGACCTTGGAGGTCTTCTAGTCCAACCCCCTGCCTAGGCAGGAAACCCTATACCGTTTCAGACAAATGGCTATCCAACATCTTCTTAAAGACTTCCAGTGTTGGGGCATTCACAACTTCTGGAGGCAAGCTGTTCCACTGGTTAATTGTTCTTACTGTCAGGAAGTGGAAGACCTTAGTGGAAGACCTAGTGAAGACATCACCATTTTCCAGTTTCTCAAAAGTATAGGTTCAGCATAATATTTGTTGTTCTTCAAACAGCCACTAGCTATGTTTGGTGAAATGGCTTACCATTTACTTTGTAGGAGGGTTAAGAGAAAAGTGGCATGTATAAAACTGCCTCAGTGGTGAAGTCACATTTGATTTCCAATATAATCAATGGTTGCAAAAAGGGGGGAAAAAGTCATCAGCACCTTGGAAAAGAATGTAGGAAAACTGATTATACATAACTTCATCAGCCCCATGGATATTGACTTTTAGGATTTTCTGATGCTGAAACAAGTTAAAGACATGAACCTTGCCCATTTTGATCAGGATTAGAAAAAGTAATGTTGCCTGTACCCAGAAAATACCGTAGGCAAACTCTGGAAATGTTACATTATAGGTGATACAGGGAAGATCTTACAAAGCTGTGCAATGGGAACAGTAATCTAGGAATAAATTCAAACAGTTTGTTTCTAAAAGAGGTTTGTTGTTCTTCTGTCTTCTGCTATTTGTATGTATGTGCGTGTGTTTCTATTCTTTGTTTTAAAATATTTTAATGCATGTAAGCTGGAGGGGCTAATATTGTGTTTTCTTAATGTAAAATGATCCTGAAACAATAAATTTAATCTCCCAAGGTTCTCAGCAATGGGCATATTGGCTAGGGAAATCTGGAAACTGAAGTTCACACATTTAGAAATTATTCAAGATGGGAAATAGTGGTATATGGTAACAAAAACTAATAGGTTTCAGATGACATACATGGTATGCTCATTCTCAATGTGAGTGGCTCATCTTCTTTTCCATACCAAAATGTAACAAAAGAAACCATAAAGAGAATGTAGTAACTGAGGGTGAATGAACCAGTGCATGAGAACCAATTAGATAGCAAAAATGCTCAAAACTAGTTAAAAAGAAAATATATTTACTAAAGTGACATGATTTATTGGTTTTGACCTTTTAATGCTAAAATGTGGAAACATTTTGCATGACGATATTCTCCCCGACCCATTAGTGTCTTAATGGGAACTAGTCAGTTGTTAATGTTTATTGATTTTATTCGAAATGATAAATTAGTAAAATTGCCTGGTGATAAATCTTACACATGTTCCTTTTCAGCAAAAAGGCAATTAGCTAATCTGATCATTCATTCCATACCTGTTTAAATCCTCCTTATTTCTAAATACATTCACTTCATGCATAACAAAATGAGAACAAGTTTGGAAAGAAAATGATTGGTGTATCCCCTCCTCTAATAAATTCTTGCAAATGCATTCTAATTTTGCAACACATGCCTCTTGTGAAGCAGATATTTTCTGCAATCCCTAACCTGATGCCCTACAGAATAAAATCTCTTAATGTCAAAGCCCTTATAAGGAATATGTAGGTATAGCACTGTCGATTATACCTAGAGGTGGTATTCAGCCGGTTCACACCGGTTTGAGCGAACCGTTAGCATAAATTTTAAGTAGTTTGGAGAACCAGCAAATACCACTACTGGTTGGCCCTGTCCCCCGCCCCCTCACCCCTCCCACCTGCTCACCTCTCGTATATATATCTTGCCTTCCCCATGCGATCCAGGTAATCTCCGTGCATTGCCTCCTTGCCTCTCCCACTTTGTTCACCAAAGGTAAGCATGCCACCCGCTCGTCCTTCGCCTCAGGCCGGGGCCCAGGGATGTGCCATTCCATGGCTCTGGCCTTGTCCCAGAGCCTCCGCTTGCTTGCCGTTTACCTCAGCCAGGTCAGAGAACATGCCATTACCGGGCTCCGGCCTTGCCCTGGAGCCCCTGCCCGCTCGCTACTCAACTTGGTTGGGCCGAAGCTCTGTTGTTGATCAAATCGTGTGAGTATTTTAAAATATGACTGCATTTCACATCTTTATTATTTTTATTCTTTATTTTGCTGTGTATTGTACATCCAGAGTCACTTCTTGTGAAATGAGTGGCCATATAAATTAGAAAAATAAATAAGTCTCTCTGCGTGTGCATGTATACACACAAACACATGCATGTTCTAAACCGGAAAGTGTTAAAAATGGAAAGAAGATAGTGGCAAATCACTTCTATATTATTGATAAGGATGTTATGTCTATAAAATACCAGGAGACAAACTTAACTTGAAAGAAAATTTATTTTTCTATATGTACTCACTTACTCCAGATATGAATTATTAATTATTGGAAGAGAGGAATAAACTAATACTCTGACTAGACCTGTAGGGGGGGAAATGACTTATTATGCGGCTGACATCTTTAAGAAAAAGCTCCCTTTAACTTTTGTTTAAATGTACATCAATAATGTCAAAACATCTATTTTAAAAAAGGACTACCTTAGGACCAAATCATTTTTCCCCCTGTATTAAAATGAGGGATGCATAGGGCCACAGAAATGAAAGAAATATTGTGTAGATACCTACAATTTAAGTATTTTGATTAAGCTTCTCCTAATGTATCTGATGATGGATGAAAGAATGTAATGGTGGCTATACAATATTGCTTGAATTTCGCAGAATAGAGATAATTTGAAAATTTAATCTCTGGTGGCTGCAGAAAAGAACTCTAAAGATAAAGACTGAGCGTGTGATAGCTAAATGTTTGAGTAAGTAGATGAAGCCTATTTTTTTCTTGTTTAAATGAAAAGTACACAAACTCCCATTCATTCAGAGAACTAATATTAATTGAGAACTGGTGACAGCGCAAAATTGCTTGGTCAGTTATTTGCAGTATCAATGGATTGTTCCTGAAATCAGGATGTAATCAACAGAAGGAATAACCTTGAGGTATAGGAGGAAGAGCCATAACCAGGACAATAGATAAAAGAAATCTGAGTCTGAGCCTGAACTGTAACCTGAGTAAACACCTAAGACAAGACACTTCCTAGTTTTCATGAAGATAAAGGGCTTGGGAGAGCACATTGAAACTTGTAAGATTCTGTTAGCAAAGCCTTATAATAAATATAGAAATTAGTATAGATGATTTTTGTTTCCTAGTCCTTGAGGGGCTGACAAAGGGGAAGGAAAAGGAGGAGAAGGAGAAAGAGAAAGAAGTAGGGAGAGGGGGAGCAAAAGAAGGAGGAGACACTGTTTCAAGGACCCATATAAGGGGAATATTTATAGCTAAATACCATCCATTCTTCTTTTGGGAGATTTGTTCTCTCTTTTACCCATTGATGCTTAGAATTTCTAACACTCTAATATTCTAATCACTGTAACATTGGAGACCTGGAACATAAAGAACTTCAAGTGAATAGTGTTATGTGTCCTTGCTCCATCCTTTAAATGACAGCAATAATAAATATTTTTCTTTTTTCTGATTCTTTGTTACTTGATTCTATTGTACCTTCTCTGAGTGCATTGTCAGATGATTTCCCATCTCCACTGCTTTTCTAATTTGAAACCCTTAGTTGAAGTCAGTAAATTCCTTTTCAGACCTAGGGAAACATGATTAAAATATCATTGGCGAGTTGAGTGATTATTTCCTATAATAATGTTAAATTAATTAAACTACAGATAATGTATAAATCAGCACAATGCAAAATAAGATATATTTTCTTTTGTTACAAATCAATATTCCACTATCTTAACATCTTCACGAACTTTGGATAACCACAATAGCTTTTCTTAACATCTGATTAAAAATTCAATCTTGCTAATTTCAGTACAATATCTCTTTTTTTTGGGGGGGGGGGGGATTGTCTGTACATGAGTGCTACAAAGGAATACAATCAAATTCCTCTATTTCCAGATCTTGCCTCTTAATATTAATGTCTTGCTAGTTGGACTCCCATTGCACCCTGTCCCAGTTGCCAGTTGTTTGCTCATTATCTTTAAGGCAGGTATAAACAGCTGAAAAATGGGTGATAAACAAAACCATTAAGCCAATTTTGCCATTTACTTTGAGGTTCCTGTGACAGATGCTCCAAAACAAACTTCATTAAACAGCTGTTTGCTTCATTTCAACTTGTTATGTGTACAGCGGTGATTCATCTTAGGGTGAGCATGATGAGGGTATTACAAATTTGTTATTACAAGGGTTTTTTGGGAAGAGGGAAAGAAGAGCCTAATTTAGATGGAAAGCTTTGCGTAGATGTTGTCACACTTGGCATTTTAACTTATGTACCAACTTACCGTATTAACATATTGGAATGAATTAATATACACTAATTTATACTGAATAGTTCATGAAGCAAGAGATCCAGTCTGCTATCTGAGCACTTTTCCCTAGGTTTAAACCAGAGGTCCTCAAACTTTTTAAATGGGGGCAATTCACGGTCCCTCAAACTGTTGGGGGCCTAGACCGGCTGGGTGGGTGTGTCTAGGTGGTAATTTGACTGGGTGGGTGTGTCTAGGTCATGTGGCTGGGTGGGTGTGGCCAATTTAACAGTCCATTAAGCAATGCACACAAATTAAACTTTAATTTGTTTTGCTCCTCGGGGTGTTTTATTTGCTTTTGTTTGCATGTTGCTCTTTTCGTTGACTTTCCTTTTTTACTAAATTGTGTTTTCAGTTGTTTAGGAGTCTAGTGGTCCACTTCAGGAAATTCAGTTTTGCAGCAATTCTTCTCAACCCCAAGAAGCTTACAATCAGCAAGTCCCTCTCTGTGTCTCTCTCTGTGTCTCCTCTCTCTCTCTCTCTCTCTCTGTTTCTCTCCCTCTCTCTCTCTCTCTCTCTCTCTCTCTCTCTCTCTCTCTCTGTGTGTCTATCTCTTTCTCTGCCTATCTCTCTCTTTCTCTCTATCTTCTGGAGGTGGGGGAGGTGAAAAATGAGCCCATTTTTACCTCTCACACCTCCAGAAGCATTCTGCAGGCCAAAAATGGGCTAAAACAGCTCATTTTTTGGTCAAATATGGGCTAAAATAGTCCTGGGTTTTTTGGCCTCTTGGAGCATCTGTGCACCCCATTTTTCACCTCCAGTAGGTCTCTGCAGGCCAAAATTGTTAACCTTACCTTCCAGTTCTAGCCTGTGGTGTCAGAAAGGCAAGTCCTGCATTTGGCTGAAGGGTGGGGGCCGGTGAGTGGATGGGGAGATGTGGGTGAGGCAGTCTCATGGTCCTGCACTGGCCGGATTAATGGCTTCAGCAAGCCATATGTGGCCCATGGGCTGTACTTTGAAGACCCTTGATTTAAATATTCATGGTGGCATTCTGGAAAGCCTCAATATTCAACAAATCCCATTTTATGTTTCTGAACTTATTTCTTATGTTATTATTATCATAATATAATTTATTCCTTATGTAACAAATATTTTTTTTTCTAAAATCCTCTCCTTTGCAGTACAAGCCTAACCTAACCTAACTTAACCTCTTTAAGCTTTCTAAAATTTATTTGTTGTACTTTATTCTTCTACTGTTATTTTGGTAGTGTTATCTTTTATGTTTTGTTTTGGTGGTTTTATATATAGACAGGGTCATTTTTGTTATACTCTAATCCTACCACAATTTTGGTCCCAACTGAATGGGCTGTTTAATTATTATTCCATTCATTCTATGCCTGACTATGGTGCCAGTTTATTTTCTGAGAGATATGTGAGTATTTTAAATATATACATACACAACTACACATTAGAAATGCAAACATGGAAACGTACAAGCCTCTTCAGATTTAAAACAAAAATTATTCATGAAAGAGGTAATTAATCTCTCTGTGCTAATGGGAAGATCTGCTTGGAAACAGGAAGTACATTCATCTGAGTGCAGTTGCTGTGATCCACACAGTGTGGAGCTCTGAATGCACAGGGCTTCTGGCCTTGTGAATTATGTATGTCATCCAAGAAGCAACTATAAACTTGCATCTCTCTAAGTAGAATGTGGAACTCAATAGCCTGTATAAGCTGTAAGCAGAGCAATTACTGTTTGCCTTGTATATTTGGATCAAGGTATTTCAGACATTGTTCACTTGAACGAGTGTTATGTGAAAATGAGCAACAGACTCTGATGCATAGCAAACAGATTCTAGTTTTACATTAAAAAAAAAAACAAATCTTTTGGAGAGACAAAGTTAATAAGCTTAATGTGTGAACTCATATCAGATGAACAATTATTCTATGCAGATTTTTAAAAATGAAAAATGAAATATTGGCTTTTTACTTCAGGTTTTCTACTTTCTGGCTCATTTATATTGCCTCTTGGACTATTCTACTGATATCAGTATTAACAGTGTTAGCATTAATGTAAGAAATCCCTGTGGCCTCAAGTTTGCAAATTACTTTGCGCAAGGAGATACATATGTCATTCTTATTGCACTTATACCTAATTTCTTTTTCCTGAGTGATGTTCCATTTCAGTTTTCATCCCATAGGCAGAGAAATGTGGAAGTTTGTCTTTCTTATTTTTTCTTCCATTTGCAGTTGCTGTTGTAACACCCACCCACCCCCATCCCATCCCATCCCCAGAGTGGTAGAAACTTAAGCTAACAAATTTTCCTCATATTTTGCATACAGTTGCCTTCAGTTTATTTTATTTATTTTATTTTTCAAAATTTATAGACCGCCCCCTCTCCCCGAAGGGACTCGGGGTGGTGTACAGGCATCTCATTAAAAACAGGTACAAAAGATAAATACCCTTAAATATATTCCCTTAAAAGCGAATTAAACCTAAATTGAACTGTACAAAATAATAAAAGTTAAAATCAACTAAAACGCATACCCCTAAAAATTTAAAAATACAGACTTGAGGGACTAAAATTGGTGTTAGGCCAGGCCAGCTAAATTGAACAGGTGGGTTTTAAGCTTCTTACAGAAGGAGCGGAGGTCAGTGGTACTTCTGATATCTGGGGGGAGGTCATTCCAGAGGGTCGGGCCCATCACAGAGAAGGCCCTACTCCTGGGCATCGCCCGCTGGCATTGCCTAGTGGATGGCACCTGGAGGAGTCCCTCCCTGTGAGAGCGAATCGGCCGAAGGGATGTGTGGGGCAGGATACGATCCTGCAAATAGCTAGTTGCAGCTTACTGGCAGGGAATTCTGCAAATTGAAGTCCACGCATCTTAAGGTTGCTAAAGTTGAAAAACATTAGTGTACTAAATCAGTCAGTGGTCCTTTTCATCTTCCTTGGAAGTCTCAACCAGGTTGAAACTGAACACAAGTCCTAAAATATAAATACAGCCATCATAATGTGTGTGTCTGTGTCTGTGTCTGTGCACAAACAAACCCATCAGAACTGAGTTAAACTCAGCCTTTCTCTGTTACAAAGGAGCCTGGAAAGAACATCATCTGTTAATGAGCACCATTGAGTATTTAATGTAGTGAAGGGCATTTTATTCAGCTTCTGAGCATTCTTTTTAGTTCCTTCTTGCACCAGTCTGGGTATTCATCCACAGTGATAACTGTAAAATTTGTCATGAACATTTGTAAAGGAGTGCAAAAAGGCAGTCAAAATTATAAAATACATAATAAAATTTCAAAAGTACTCTTTTGGTATGCAAATGTATTTCATTTTGGTTAGGGCAAATTGAATAGATTTCTGTAAAATATGCCGAGAGAATAACAGAGAGAATATTTTCTCTCTGTCTCTAGTACATGAAGCATCAATAGGCTAAACTTCAACTTTCTTCCTGTTCATTTCTGTCTCACTGAACACTCAAGGATTTAGTGAGAAGCTGCCAAAAGGTGGCACTTCCCACCTAGTATTTATCATTTTGATCTTTCTGTGTCTTAATGGATTGACAGTTCCTAGTTGCTGCAATAATATCCAAAAAATGTTATCACCCGCTATGTGAAATAGAAGGGTATTTTAAAAAATACTTTAAAAAGGTAAAAGTACTTGTGTAGTGTGACAGTGATTCTTAGTCCATCTTTATAACTAAGAATTCATCATGCAGAAAGGAATTTCAAACAGTTGAATCAAGGAAATAAATTGAAATATGTAATAAAGTGAGAGTTATTATAGCAGCCTATTGGATTATGTCATATTGCCTTTCACTATAGAATTGAAAAGTAGAGAAACCCATTGATAGTTAAATAGTTGTGTTGCCAGCATCAACATATATATTAAGAAATCAAAGAGAAGAGACAGTCTGTATCAAAGAGGTGAACTACAAGAAAATCAGCTTGACGTTAGGGAGAATAAAAAGAACCTAGGAGGGGGATATAAAACACTGCAGACTACATTCTTCATCTCATGCACATTGGGTTGAACCATATGAGATACTGATTGATTGACTGCTGATACCACTGTTACTGATCATAAAATGAAAGTGTATGTGATTTTATCCTCTTTCCCACAGCTTCTTGCATGCCCTAAAAATCTGATCCAGAATGTCTGCCAGACTTTCGGAGAAGACTTTCAAATCCTCAGATGTTAGGGGTAGTGTGACTAACGGGGAAGGAGAGAGAAGAGCTGTAGAGAATATAGGGAAATTCTATTTCAAAAAGTGCCAGCATTATAAAGAAAGGTAATTGGACTATACTGCTGAGGAGGCAATCGGTTTTATTAAAGAGGATAAAGCAGCCCTCGTAACTCTTCATTTTTGTTTTGGTTTTTTTGCATTTCTGTTTTCTTTTCCAATCCAGTTGAAAGCAGATAAGGGAAAGTTCATTCCTAAACAGTTTAATAGTAAATTTGGATAGCAAACTAGGGTTGCTGAAGTTAACTCTAGGATTTATGAAATATAAGGTTTTGGGCTTGTTCTAATGTATGGTTGTTTATGGAAATTCTTGGAGAAGAAGGAGCCACTGATTCTGGAGCTAATATTTATTTCAGTATTTTACATATGGCCTGCTTACTTGATTCAGTTCCTGATCTGTCAGTATGTATACACACCTGTGTGTGTGTGCTAAAAATTAAAAAAAGTCCCTAAACTATTTAAAGCAATCCTAATAGCATTTATGTTCAAAGGCTTGAATAATGGTCCAATTTCCCCACAGTCTTTTTAACTATTATCAGTTAGTAGATGCATGTCCTACTTCTGGAGGCAAAGCATTTCAAGATGTAGATGAGGCTGCTGAGGAAGCACATTGTAATTTTTCATGTACACAGAATAGAGAAACTCAGTAAACCTTCCTTACACGTTCTCACTGAAGGGACCAAATCCTGCCAGGCGATGCAGACTTATAAATGCTTGAGAGGCAGGCATGTGGTGTTTATTGAGGATAATCAGTGGTTTGTTTTTGACTCAAGCAAATTGCTAATCTGTGCAGTAGTTCTACTGTTGCATGACTACTTCTGGGACCTCCCAATTAGAAGACTGGATGTCATACTTTGGAGTGTGAAACTGGTGGCCTGTGGGCAGGATGTGTCAGTGCAGACCACACCTACCCCAGCTCCACGAAAGGAAAAAAAGTGACAAAATGTCATGTGACAGCAATGTGATGCTGCAAGTTCGTCACCCATGTTCTAGGTCATCTTCAAAGGCAGCCCCATCTACAGAGTTTGCAGTCTGAATCTCTCTTTAGAAAACATTTTTCCTTCTCCTTTTTTCTAAGCTTTCTTCTAGATCTCTGGTCTTATGTCAAAAAATAAATAAATAGCATTCTTAATGAATACATGGTACTCATGCTCAAAAAAAAAAAAAAACCATCTGGCTTTATCTGTTTTCTTACCAGATTAGGTGGGACAGTGGATTTGCTATTTACCTTCTCCCTGATACACCAGGCTAAAGAGAATTTCTCTGGATGTCAGCCCTTTAAGGTAATCCAGGCAAGAAACCAAAACAATAAAACTACATTTTATTGGTGAGATTACAATTCCAGTATTCTACAAGTCTGAAAGTATGTCGCTTTTCAGAGAACCAGAGACGGTCCCTTCTGAGAGGCTTCCCAAACCTCTATTCCTTCTGTGGACATGAGATATCTCTTGCCCTAGGCTATGGCTCTTCTTCCTTCCAAGGTTATTCTCTCAGACCATTACATTGGAATAATGTGGTAATGGCAGGATACCTAGGTGACTTGGGAGCTTTTGGAAGGGTGTAACAAGGTTGTAAGAAAAGGATTTAAGGAATTTTCATGGAAATTAATGGGGCCCTAATACATTCTATACATGAGCTCATACGTTTCATGACATGGAGTTCTGTCTCTTTATGTGGCATTGACTATTCTGCACTGTGTGAACACATGAAATACCTTGTCTCTTATCTTTCTAAAATTTATCATGACATGGTATTAGACTACTTGACTATGCCATGTCACCAGAATGAAAAATACTGAAATGACAGGCAGCAGACCAGCTGAGTCTCATTTTCACCAAACTAATGAGAAATAAGAATTGATGGATATAATGAACCCAAATGAAATTTATTACACTGTGAATTTAGTTCAAGTGAATGAATAACAGAATGATAAATGAATGTTTTAATAGAAAATATAAAAGGAGTAATCAAATCTATTTTTAGTGCATAACTGATGCTGACACCATTAATGTTGAAATTAATTTCATTCTGGGTAAATTGTAAGCATTGTCCTTTTGAGAATTCTAGTCTGTTATTGTTATTGTTATTATATTTCTTGCAGGTAAACCTAGTCGATGTCAGTAGATCTGACAATTGAGTTTCACAGTTGGAAACAAAGACCAGCTTGTTTCCTCCAAAATCCTGCACAGCCTGGCCCAAGATTATGTTCTGCATTTGCTTACAAGAAACTAGCAGTCTTATGAACTATGGCTCATAAGTATTAACGTGAATATACTCACTCTGCCTAATAATAACAATATCTCTAATTTATTCCCTACACGGTTGGCAGTGATAATTGGCATAAATGGAAATTGCCTTTGCTTTAAATGTCAGCTCAAAGCAGGGGGTGGGGGCTGGTTAGAGGGAAACAGTAATACATTACAGTCTTTAAAACAGGGAAGCTACAAGCTCATATCAGATGGGGAGGGGGGGGAGAGCTCATTTTTAATTAGTGTCTCTCATGAAAGCAATTAGAATTGCCTGTCAGGGGTGAAATATAGAAAGCTTTATTTTGTGGTTTCCTTCCTTTATGTGTTCTTTGTTGTCATTATTGTTGTTGCACATTATTGTGAAATACTAGTATGCCTTGAATTTTGGGGCGGAAGGTAGACTTTAAAAGTTTTTTTTTTTCAATTTTGGTTCTAAAATATAATGGGAGTGGAGAAGGAGCTCTACACAGTGCAACCTCTCCCTCCCATCAAGAAGAATTTCAGTCAACAAATACAAATACATTAAAAGAAAATGAACTAACCACACCATACTGTAGGTACAATAACAATTTCAAAAACTGCTATGGGCAGCTTTCTTTTAATATGTCCAGAGAGGCTTCTCACAAGATTAAAAAAAAGATTGAAATCTTTTTTGTAACATGAACAGAGTATTAAGGCCAAACTGTAAATAAAGACAGAGTCTCTCAATCCTTCTTATCAACTTTTAATATAACCCATAGGAGAAATGTTGGAATACATGGAGCTTTGATCATATTTAATGAGCTACTTAATTTAAACACCTTAGACTCAATAAGGAGGGGATTCCTAGCATGCCACTTAAGGTTCAGCTATGATTCTGAAAGTTAGGAATCCTGTTCAGTAGTCTCCACGTTCTTTTATCTTTCTCCACTATGTTTCTACACTAAATCTTATTTTCTGCCTCATCAATATGCCTTGTTGCTTACCTTTCCTATCCTATCCTAATCCACTTCAAAACAATTTAGTTTGCTAGAACCGTATCTTCATATTATCTTTGTCTGACAAATATAGCAATGCAGAGTTAAGCATTTGACAGTCAGCTGTTCTTTAATGGTACCTCCAACCTGTCCTAGGATAGAGACTTACTTGTCCTTATAAGAGGACTGCCCGTGATTCATGATCAACTGCTGATGTGCAACTATCTTTGTCAAGAGTCTATTTTTTTAAATGTTAAAAGAAGACATTTCTTTCATCCCATGCTACACCATTTAAACACTTTGCAATGATCCTTATATACTCTTTGACTCGGTTGTGTGATTTCAGAAATATATGTGAAGGCAAAGTGACAGCTGAGCAGGTGTACTGTAAGACTTCACTGGCTTTCCTCAGGCATTTTAATAGCATGTAATTCCATCCTGAAGAGACAGACCTGGAATAGGTGCACTATCTTTACCCTCATTGTCTTTTCCTTTAAGTACAGAGAACCAAAGTCTCCAGTTGAAAGTCCCTTTATCAGGCAAGGCCTTTCACCCGTAGTTAAACCACCCAGAGTCATATGCTTTAAACTATGAATAAATAAAATCTGTAAAAAATGATGAAATGTTCAGTAGAATCCTGATTCCAGGCTTCTTGGTCCTGTGGAAAATTATTGCATTGACAAAAGACTTTTCAATAAAGACAGATCATCTGTATATGAAAGACAACATAGGAGGCAAAATAATTGATACTTTTTAAAATGTAATGATTTGATTAAATATCAGATATAGCTGTAAACCCCAGATATACGTTTTATTTTTGCTTTTTCTGATACATGAAGAATTTTTGTCTCATTAAAACTAAGGGATGCCATATTGTTTTGATAGCATCCTAATGGTCCTTATTTCATATCATTTAATTTTGGGATCTGGTGCCAAAACCTGTTTCTTTTTCTCCCAACTTTTTATTTTCTTTCTTAAATCATTTAATCATTACTGCTGAAGAATATAGAACTTCCCTTTTTTAATTGAATGGATATGGCAGAGCATATGGTTACGGTCAAAAAACTCTTTAGATGAGTAAATACATTGAGCATTATACACCACATTATATTGAATGAATCCAGTGATATTAACTTCCACTGAAGTCAGATGTGGACTTCTACGAGTTCGGGTGAATCGGTAGTTAGGATTCTGCGCAAATCCCACCACTGGCTGGCCCTGCCTACACTAGTTTTTTTGGCCTGTTGTCTGGGCCACTTTTTTGGCCTGAAAATGGCCCTGAAACGGGCCAAAACCCCAGCCTGAATAGGGCAAAAAAACAGGCCGAAAAAAAGGCAGGGGCGTGGCCAATCAGTGGTGGGATTAGGGTTTGAGGCGAGTGGCCAGAAGGCAGGGCAGGGTTTGATGAGTGACATCCCCTACTCTGTCACATGACCAACTGGCCATGCCTACCCAGCCAGAGAACCAATTGTTAAGTTATTGAAGTTCCACCACTGACTGAAGTGTGTATGGAATTTCAGCCTCATTTGTTTATACTGCACCAATTTGATAAAGATATTCATTTAATAATTCCAAAAAAATTGATTATTATAATGAATGGAATTTTACTGCATCAATTCCAGTGTTTGTTTATTTAGCAGGAAAAGGTAGTTATTTTAATGCAAGTGCTTTGATAAAAAGCTAAGAAGGCCCTGGTTGGTGAACTCAAAAGCTTCTACTACATGGCTGTCAACATAAACTTGGCGATAACTCTTCATCATTGAAGAGATCCTTTCATTCCAGCAAGGAAATCCTCTTGTTCCCACAGATTTTCACTTTTCTAGTTCTGTTACTTTATTACTGTTACACAAATCTTTTAAAGCAGGTTTTTTTTGTTCTGTTTAAGTTGTACTGACCAATGATTCTGGTAATTCCAAACTATCTACATGGAATTAGGCTGGGGAAAGAGTTAAAATGCATGGGGCTGTGAATATACAAGTGCACATTCTCATGGGAGAGAGAAATGGGCTTTTCAAATTTTCTAAACCAACATCCAGAACTCATTTTGTATGCAACTGCTTTCTTAATTCCCTGTTTAACAACCGTTATGAAGCATTTATAGAGGACTATAAAGATACATCGTTTTTATACGATGACAAATCATTGCCAAAGAGATCACTGGTCCCTTTCTTGGAATGCATGCAAGCAAAAAGAATAAATTGCCTCAAGTAACAATGTACAGGCAGAGCACTTTCAGCAAATGCAACCATATTTAAGTCCTGGATTTTATTAAACAGCATGAGGCTCCCCAGAGCTCTAGCAAGCCAGAGGTGAAATCAGAATATAGAATATGCATGTATTTTGAAGTTATCTTTGGTGCATCCCCTAGTTGCAATGAAATGGATGAAACTACTATACATTTTTTTTCTGAAACCAATGAATAATTCCCAAATCCTCCTCTTTTTTCCTCTGTGCAATCAGAAGTTAACATTCAACATTTCTACCTGTCATGATTGTCCAGTGGATATTCTACATTTTCTGGTAACTTGGATCCTAACTTATCAATGTGATAAGTACTTGGCAGGAGAAAGCAATCTTTTTCTATGTTTTTCTCTGTCCTCCCTTTTCTGATGCTATAGTAATTGAACTCGGACAGGGATAAACAATGTACAGTTCAAAAGCCAGGTATGGCTTGCCACCAAATTTAGGTAGCGAGTAATCCCCAAAAGAAGCATCTTCTCAGAGACAGAGAGAGAAATTCCATTTTAGAGATTATTTTAAAAAAGAACATTGTAATGAAATCTTCATATGGGAAGTGTGATGTTCTTACTTAATTTCAAAGTGCAAATGGGGGTTGTGTATATGCGTGCAAGAGAAATTCTTGTCTTTCATTAACTTGTGAGCTACATCCCTTGTGACTTCCCACATTTCAACAAAATTAGTAAGAAAATCAAAAATAAAATGACTTTCAAAGATGACATTATTAAACAACTCTTCTTATTTTGAAGAATTAAAAATAATACTTTTGAAAGCAACTCTACAATGTGCACCTAGTTTACATTCCAACTTCGTTCTGAATACTTTGCAGGAAGTATTCCATGTCAGTGAAGAAACAGATCCTAACTGCAGTTTCTGAACGGAATCTTTTCCTCAGGTCTCGAATGGAGGTCTGAAAAAGACAAGGCTATCTTAAAGAGGTGTCACACTTACGTTCCAGCAATTGCCAAAGCATTTCTTCTGCATAATTTTCAGACCATACATAGTGCAATTGAAAACACTCGTTTCCTGCTGTGGAGTGCTTTTGCTGCTGTAATATCTGAATAGGTTCTTATACATATGGGCAGGGGGGGAAAAGGTCGCTATCCTGAAGGCCAGCTAAAGCTTTCAAGAACTACAGATTTATTTGAAGCCAATTCAGACTTTGCAGGTTGAATTATAGACAATAGCTTCTCATTTTATACTGAAATTAATCAAACTGAAATCCTTTTTAAAGAATGTATGCAAATTCAGATTAAAGATTTCCTTGAGATATGCTTGCAGGGGCTTATTTAATATCAATTTGAAAGAAAAGTTTAAAGATCCCTTTGGGCAGCATAGTATAGATGGGCTAAAATAAAACCACTGAACTTGCTGCCCTGAACTTATCTTTTGATAACTACAAAATGAGTATAATGTTACTGTAGAAGTCTGAAATGCCTGAAATATTCACACATTTTTACACACCAAATGTGACCTCTTCTCCTCCTCCCCTGCTTCCCATATGACTTATCCATTTTCATGTTATTTTTTTCATCCCCTTTCTGAAGGACAGAGAAGAGTTGGAGTGAAAAATCTCTATTAAAAATAAAGAGGAGAACTTAATATGTAGTCATATTTTAAGTCTAACTTAATTTAAACTAGAAATGTTATTCAACTAATGGCTCTTTTTCTTGTTGCAAAGTGAACCTTTTCAAATTAGAAATGTAAGTAATTTTCATTAGTGTCATACTTGATCATCTTGAAGCAATTCAGTGTATTACATTGAAAGTGATGTTACAGAGAGAGTTCGAAAAGGACTGCTATATTTTAGCTGCAAATATGTGGATGATTGCTAGAGAGCAGCAGAGTGATGCTGAGAATCCTATGTAGCTCAGATCATATAATCATATGCAAAAGATTCTTGACTCAGGTCAGTGCGAGCCGCGGTCCCATTCCCCTCCTTCCTGAGCCAACATGAAGGGGACCGTGGCTCGCGCTGAACTGAGTCTAGCGCTGAGGAGTCTCCTGCACAGCGTGGCTCTTCTCCGCAGTGCAGCGGAAGGAGTTGCTGTCCCCGCCACCGTGATCCTTGGGTATTTTGCTTGCACTCGCAAGAAAGAGATAAAAGAGAAAAGGGGAGAAAGAGAGAGATAGAGAGAAATGAAAGAGAGCTGGAAGGAGAGAATGGGAGAGGGAAAAGAGAGGGAAACAAATTAGAGAGAGAAGGGGGAGAGGGAGAGAGAAATGAAAGGGAACTGAAGGGAGAGAATGAGAGAGAGAGAGAAAAGAGAGGGAAACAAATCAGCGCTAAAAGTCACCCCCGTCCTCCCTCCCTTCCTCTCCACAACCTTCCCCCTGAAAGCTTTTTCCCAAATAATACCAGCAGCCATTTCATCTCCACCAAAGTAGATACATAGACACACGCACGCACACCAAACAAACAAAAAAATGGCAGAAATGGAGGAAAGGAGTGAGACCTCCAGAAAATAAAAGAAGTAGGAAGCTGGCTCATCCTGTAAAAAGGAAAATCAATGAAGAGATGAAGGTACATATCTTCGCTCCTCCTTTATTGTCACTGTATCGCAAGCAAGAAGGGAAGAAAAAGGGAAGAGGCTTTTTTAAACAGTTAGGCAGTCTCACAGTGAGGTAGCAGCTAGCTAGCCTCACCTCAGCACTCACCTTTTCCCTTTTACATTTTTTTTTCTTTTCATGATGAGAGCGGTGAGGCTGTGCCTTCCCTGCCTCCCCTAACTGCACGTTACGGATAGTATAGTATAGTAATAAAATATACAATATACCTCCTCTCATTATCCAAACAAAAGCATTTTAAACTTACTAATCACATAGTGTCTGGGGCATAGGAACTGACTGGTCTTTGCTTTAGGAAATAGTTGCATTCCACCTCAGATACAAGACACAGATCAAGACACAGTTTTGATCTTAGCCATCACAATGACCCAGTTTAAGGAAGCACCTCTAGTTTCAGAATAGAACACTGTGCCCAGGTCCTTCAAATTGAACTTGCTTGATTTGATTTGGCCAGCTGTTTTAGTGAAATACAAGGGGCTCATGCCTGGACAAGGCATGGAAAAAAGCCTTTTTTAGTATCCAGCTCAAAGCAGGACTTCAGTTCCATACTTTGTTTAAAGATGTGTTTTGACTAAAACTTTGTTAAATAAAGCATCAGTTTGGAGCATTACCCAGTCCTATGGTTTACTTTTCTCCTGCTTTTTTTAAAAGATTGGTAAAATTTCCATTTAACAAAGTCCAATTTAATAGATTTCAGATGCAACAAGCAAAATTTGTATCCAATGTCATCTTAACAAGTCACATAAAATAACATAATGGGCACTGATTTACAAAATTTGTATCATTATGCAATTAAATTGATTAAAATGATGCAGATAATAACATTTGCATAATGATACAAATATGCAAATGATACCCCTTTTCCAAATGGCCCATTAAATTAAATTTGCATTAATACTGGATTTTATTCAACTATACTTACATAGTATATTTTTAGTATTTTTATTATATAAATTTGTCCAATATTTGCTATTTTCCCTCATAGCATTTTTGTCTAAAATAAGCTTACTTTTCCATATATATATATATACTTCATTAACCCCTAAATCCCACAATAAGTGCTCTTTCCTGTGACATTCATAATGTAGACATTATATGATAGTACCTGAGAAGAGGACATGAAATGTATTTTTCTATTCTTGGCAGTTTTGGACAAGAAAAAACTAAATCTTTCTTGGCCGAAATGCACACCTAGAGCCAAAGCATTGTGATCGGCCAATCTTTTCCATACAATAAAAAGCCCATTGTACTCCTAAACTCCTAAACAAATACTTTGAATAACCCCGGAGATAACTGGTGTGCACAACACAGAAAGTTAATTTATTGAAAGAGTTAATGAGTTGGTGCAGGAAATCATTGGTATTATATGTAGAAATTATCATGATGCTTAAAAATAATTCTTAGTATTATAGCAGATATTTTCCTGACCTTTTCAGGAGTGATAATTTAATAACTGCCTCTTCTTATAGGATTCTTGGTGGCAAAAGTCATTCTGAGATCTTTCTTAATCATATCACATGAAGTTGTTTCCTAGACCCTTTGAATTCCTTTTCCACAAAGTTGTGATCTGTTCTACAGTAAGCTGCTTACTTAATTAAAATTAATTAAAGGGAAAACAGAATCCATTCTAAAGCTCTAAAGTTGTGCTATGTTATAATTAGCTGCAAAATATATGCTACCCATTGTTGGCAAATAAAAAATGGGGTCTATTAAATAGCATTGGTTAATTCAAAGTTTGGCTGATATATTTAAATTTTCTTCATGAGACTTGCATGCAATTACTTTTAAGTGAGATTTTGCTTACTGAAAGATCATTATACTATAATTTCTTGTCATTTTGTAAATAGCTGTTTGCTCTTAAACTATTTATGTCAGATGGAATTGTGTTTCCCTCTCCTACATTAAAATATATGCATTAATATGATAACATACTAATTATCGTGTTTCCCTGAAAATAAGACAGGATCTTTTTTTTTAACCTACAAAATATGGCTTGGGCCTTATTATGAGGGGAGGGTTTATTGTTTTTGGGTTGCAGGCTCCCAAAGAGCTGGGCACAGCCTCATGGGCGAATGGCTGTGTTGCGCTGTCACAGCAGCGCAACACAACAGCCATGAAGCAACCACGCTCACGAGCAGTGACCCGGCAAACCCCTTTTCCAGCCGGACACAGTGCCATTCACTGACCTAGGGGTATTGCCAAGCCATGTGAGTGTCTGTTTGCCGCCGCCCGACTCCCATGGCTTGATGCCTTCGAAATGCTAGTGAATTATGCTCTCCACGGCTGGAGAGGGGGGTTGCGTGAGCGGCTGTTCCACTCTCTCTCATGTGCCTCCCAGCCTCACGATGCACTGGCCCAGCTCTGCCGGCAGCTGGCCCACAACCATAGAGCATATACCCAGTGTGGCCACTGCTGGAAGACTCGGTTTTGGAAGCCGCCGAAAAAGACATTCTGGGATGGCAGCGGCGGAAGTGTCCTGGCTCTGCAGGAAGAGCTGGGCCAGGGCATTGTGAAGCTGGGAGGCGCGTGAGTGAGAGTGGAACCGCCGCTCGCGCAACCCCCCTCTCCAGCTGTGCAGAGCGCCATTCACTGGCATTTCAAAGGCACCAAGCCATGGGAGTCGGGCGATGGTGCTCACACGGCTTGGCGATACCCCTAGGTCAGTTAATGGTGCTGTACCCAGCTGGAAAGGGGGTTTGCCGGGTGGCTGCTCATGAGCGTTGTCGCTTCATGGCTGTTGTGTTATGCTGCTGTGACAGCGCAACACAGCTATTAGCCCATGAGACTGTGTCCGGCTCTATGGGAGCCCGCTTGCAAGAGAGCAGCTGGCCGGCAACCCCCCTCTTCGTCTGGGCACAGCGCTGTTCACCAACCTAGTGATATCCCGAAGACGCCAAGCAACGCAATCACCTTTGCCTCCCCCCCCCCCGGTTCCCACAGCTTGGCACCTTCGGGATACCACTAGGTTAGTGAGTGGCGCTCTGCCTGGCCGGAGGTGGGAGGTTGTCCAGGGGGCTTATTTTCCGGGGAGGGATTATATTTTTGCCCACCAGAAAAATGTGGTGTGGCCTTATTATCAGGACATGTCCTATTTTCAGGGAAACACGGTAGTTGTCATTGGATCTTGGTTTTTTTGCTGGATGGTGTGAGTGATGCTCATGCTGACTGATTCTCAAGCAAGAGATCTTCAGTGGGCATTTAGAGAAGCACCAAGTTAAAATGTTTCAACAAATGCTCCTAGGTTTAAAGCCCTTCATCAATCTGAGAAAAATGCTTAGAGAATCCCTTCTGCAGTGCTGGCCTATCCATACTAAAGATTTTCTATGCTGGATGGCTTCAGAATATAGTCTTGGAACTGTCTTTAAGATCTTCAATATTACCACTGAAGAAGGTTCTTCCTTCGCTATATGGAAGATATCCATCCTGAAGTTTTCTCAGCATGTACTATGAGGATTCCAAAGCTGTAGTGAGGACAATGGCTAATCCTTTCCCACTGCTTGTTTCTATTTGTTGACATGCAATTCAGAGACCCTGGAGGTGTACAAAACTCTTAGAGCTGATGGGCTTTCCCAACTACTTGCCAGATGACAAGGGATTGACATGATTTAGCTGCATTAAGCTGCACAGCCCTTAAGTTCCTTGGCTCACAATGGCATCTCAGAGACTGACTGACTGAGCAAGGTTTGGTTGGTAGCTTTGATAGTTGTGCCTACAACCTGCTCTAGCAAGTCAGCTTAGGAAATCTAAGGCTAATGTTGCAGGGAACGGTTCTACTTAGCTTTCTCTTGAATCACTTCTTGAAGAAATGTTCCTCTTGGTCTTGTTTTACAGTGTCAACTCTGAAGAGAAGGCTGAGGGAGACTGCAGGTCAGCCTGAAACAAAGCAACATGGTTCATTTCACTGATAGAAATGAGGGGACCATGTCTACTTTGTGAAGCATCTTTGAAAGAGTGTTTTATTTGAAGCCTTGTTGAAGTGAAGCATCTATCCAAAGCTTCCTGCATTTCTAACACAGAGAATTGCATTTGTATTAAATAAATGAGGCAGAAAATCAATAAACATGGCCTTCAATATTTATGTGGTTGGAACTTTTGAACACAGTCTTATAAATCAGCCTTTTACAATGTGATGCCTCCCGGATGGAGTTGCCCTTCATTTCCTATGATTCCCAAATCAGCTCATTCCTCATTGTGATGCCTTGGAAAGCTTCAGGTTGGAGAAGATTATTAAGAATGATTTCTGGATGATGACTGAATATTACAAAGGATTTAAGACTTGCTTTCATACTGAGAGAAAGTAGAAAAATGAGGAAAAGTGGAAGATGACTTAAAGTAATGACAAATAAAAAAATGAAGTGGTAAATACTAAGAATAGGTAATAATTCATTTTACCTATAAGCATATAAAGAGGCATCAGAGTTCTTGACTGTGTCAATTAAATTATTTTGCTATATTTCCTCCACACATGAGAACTAATGCCGACAATTCATTATAAAGATCCCCCCCACACAAACAATATACAAAAGTTTGGAAGAATTAGGTTGATACAGATATTTATGCTCCCTCAACTAGCAATTAACTAGAAAAAACACAACGCAAAATACCCCAGGGAAATATTATGACCTTACACTTTACTATAACTCATAAACCTGTCCCTTAGAACCATCCATAATAACAGAGAGAGGATGTTTGACTTGAGTTGATTTGGGAATCATGAAAGTCCAACACATCTAGTGAGCACTTGATTTGAGAATGTTGATTTATCCTCAAGTTGATTTAAAGTAACATAAGGTAACAAGCTAATTACTTAATTACTTCCTCAGTGTGAGTTGCAATTTCTGAACCCTAAGAGATTTGAAAAATTGCTGGTTTGTAAGTTCTTGCATCCACCTGCCCTCAACTAGCAATTTAGATTAACACGGCGGCTCAAAATTATTCATGTAGTTATTAATAGTTCTCCTCTTTGTGAATTTTCCCCTTCAATAAATAACCACTATGCTGTTTGCTTACTTTTGCTAACGAAATGAGTTTGTCAATTCCTTTTTTCATCTCCAAAGGTTTTTTTTTTTTTCATTTGTCATTTGAAAAAACTTAATTCTGCTTCAGATTTTATATCACATTTTACTGAATGGTGTGCTGCAACTAGAAAAATACTGTAATACTATAGTCTAGAACAGTGGTGGGCAACCTTTTTTTTCAACTGAGCCAAATCTCGCCAAAACCACGATTGAAATTTATTTTGAGAGCCACATTTTTAAAACCGAAAATACATAGGATGGTACACTGTTTTTAGTTTCAATAAGTTTTTATTGAGAATATTCTGCATGCAAGTATCCACATAGGTTGGGAGGATACAAATAACACAACTAATAAAACAAAAACTTTAGAACGATATTATTTATCGATAACGTTAAATTCCATAAAATTTGCCTTACAATCTAGAGAAAATTACATCCTGACATTGACTGACAAAGTCACAACCACTAATGTGAACATTGGCCTTGCATTTCCTTGGATAGTTTGAGTAAGTCAGGTTTGTATGTTGTTGTTTTTAATTTCATCTCTCTCTCCCACTTTCTCTTTTTTTCTTTCTCTCTCTCTCTCTCTCTCTCTCTCTGGCTCTTTGTCTCTCTCTCCCTCCTTCCCCCATCTCTGTCACTCTGTGTGTGTGTGTGTGTGTCTGTCTGTCTCTCACTCACTCTGTGTGTGTGTGTGTCTGTCTCTGTCTCTCCCTCTGTCTCTCTCCCCTCCCTTCCTCTCTCTCTGTCACTCTGTGTATGTGGGTGTGTCTGTCTCTCACTCATTCACTTAATCACTCACTCTGTGTGTGTCTCTCTCTCTCTGTTTGTCTATCTTTCTCTCCCTCCCTCCCACTCTCTGTCTCTCTCTGTCTGTCTCTCTGTGTGTGTATCTGTCTGTCAGTCTCTCTCTGATTCCCTCCCTCACTCCCTCTCTCTGTTCCTCTGTCTGTCTGTCTGTCTGTCTGTCTGTCTCACTCACACACACACACACACACACACACACACAGGACCAAAATTGGTCCTATGACTGCAGAATGCTGCAAAATACCATAAATGCAGGCCTGTTGTTGAGTGTTTCAAATGTGATTGGAACACTCAACAAGGTGACCACAGTGTGTGTGTGTGTGTGAGTGAGTGAGACAGACAGACAGACAGACAGAGAGAGGAACAGAGAGAGGGAGTGAGAGAGGGAATCAGAGAGAGACTGACAGAGTCTGACAGAATCAGAGAGGTACTTTTAACTACCTGGCAGCGGCGTTTTGCCTTGGGGGGCTCCTCAGAACATCCCAAGACTTCGGAGGGAAGCTTACAACCCGGAGCAGGAGCAAAGCCCCTTTCCCAACTGGCCCTTCCTCCCTCGGAACGCTTCAGAGGGAAGCTTCTGCAAAAGCCCGGGCGAGTGACAACAAGTTCCCGCCGTTACGAAGTCTCCGAGGCTGTAATTTTCTGAGCTGTGCGTGCGCGCCTGTTTTCCACGGCGTAGAGCAGCGGCAAGATTCTGCGCGGCGAGCGATGATTCCGGGGGCCATCCGGGAAGATGAGGAACGCGAGGGGGCACCCTGCCCCCCCCCACTGATGGCCTCCGGAATCATCGCTCGCCGCTGCTCCACCCCGTGGAAAACAGGCGTGCGCGCACAGCTCAGAAAATTACAGCCTCGGAGACTTCGTAATGGCGGGAACTTGTTGTCACTCGCCCGGGCTTTTGCAGAAGCTTCCCTCCGAAGCCCGAGAGGAGGGAGGGGAGCGGGCACCCGGCACACAGAAGAGCCGCATTAAAGGGTGTAAAGAGCCGCATGTGGCTCGCGAGCCGCGGGTTGCCCACCACTGGTCTAGAATATTTCCAAAATTCAATTGTTGGTCTTATACTTCCTCACATTTATTTTATTTGCTTATAAAACTGATATGGCTGCCTGTCTTCATAGAATAATGGAATAACAAAGTTGGAAGGGACCTTGGAGGTTTTCTAGTCTAACCCCTTCTCAGGCAGGAAACCCTATACCATTTCAGACAAATGGTTGTCTAATCTCTTCTTTAAAACTTCCAATGTTGGAGCATTCACAACTTCTGGAGGTAAGTCGTTCCATTGATTAATTGTTCTAGCTGTCAGGAAATTTCCCCTTAGTTCTAGGTTGCTTTTCTCCTTGATTAGTTTCCATTCATTGCATCTTGTCCTGCTTCCCCTTTGGAAAATACATTGATCTCTTCTTTGTGGTAGCCTCTTAGATTCTGGAACACTGATATCATTTCACCCCTTGTCCTTCTTTTCATTAAATTAGACATGCCCAATTCCTACAACCATTTTTTATATGTTTTAGCCTCCAGTCCCCTAACCATCTTTGTTGCTCTTCCCTGTACTCTTTCTACAGTCTCAACATCTTTTTTACACTGTGGTGGCCAAAACTAGAAGCAGTATTGGCTCATAAGAAAACCAATAACACAGCAAAAAAATTATTGTATCACTATACAATTAGTGTCATGGTTCCGATCATAGCACCATAACATTCATCAGCTTTACATGCGCTAGATCAGGGCTGTCAAACTCCCGGCCCATGGGCCAGATGTGTCACACGCTGGCCATGCCTATGCCTGGTTTAGTGAAGGGGAAAAAGTCCCAATATGTTATGTTATGCCACCGTGATGACGTTAGTTTGACCCTCTGCACTAGACCCTCCATTAATTAGCCCAATGCTGGGGAGACAGATCTTCACAGCCTTCCAGGGAAAGGTCTGTTGGATTTGGTGTGGTGGGAGTAGGCTGGTCCCAAGCGCCAGGTCAGTACAGAGAACTCACACCTTAAGGCTCTTACCAGATGACAATGTTTAAAGGATAGGACTTGGAGCAAACCCACCCTATCTCACCTGGTGGGATACCATGAGGGAGAAGTAGTCCTTCTTTAAAGGTGAGGACCAATATTTTGTATCACATCCAGATGGAAATTGTAATTACACAGCAGACTGTTTAACATTGACAAGTTCTCGGGTGCAAAGACCTGCATGTGCTGTAACATTTGGGTTGAGTTGTAGCTTCTGGGTGGTCTTAAAGACAATCCCATTATAGTATGTGGCAATAATATAATTTGGAAGTGATTAAAGTATGAGTGATATATTCATGCATATTTTTCTCCATATATATTACTTTTTGGTTTTTCCCTTTTTTTCTGGATGTAGTTTTTTTAGGTTGTTGAAAATGATACAAACTGGTGAAAGTTTGTGCTGTTTATTGCACTGAATTAAGACTATTTGAAAATTAAGCAGATTCATCATCAAATGAGCATTAGGTCAACGGAGCTTTCCTTGACTTATTGATTCCTTCTCTTGGACTGAACCACCTTCATACTGGCTTGTCTGGACCCAATCACTTCTCCTCTTGGTTCTTTAATCCTTGATTGTCCCAGCAGTTAATCTACCGGGGAGTTTCTTCTGTTGTGAAATGGCAAGGATCTTTCTCTCCAAATGCCCAAGCTGCATTTCTCCTGTTAGTTGTAAGGAGTAGAATTCCTTCCTAGACCAGTCTTTTCACTTTCTTCTTTTTCCCAATTATGACTCAATCAATTTCCACTCCTCTTTCCTATGTGTCTCTCTCAGTGGTGGGTTCCGGATCCCGTTGCAACCACGACACTCCTTGATGCTCCAGTTGATTGGTGGAACATCGCGCAGGTGCCATACGCTCTATATGGATCGGCTCAAATACAGGTGAGGGCGAATGGGTTGGTGGGCTCTCCGGAGCACCATACCGGAACGGTACCTGGTGCTCCCAGCAGGCACTGGTATGCCTGTACTGGGGCATACCGGACGTATCCCACCCCTGGTCTCTCTGTGTATTCACTGATAGCTCACATCTTTTTCTTTCCTTTCTAATTTTTCTGAGTTTGCTTTTCTGTACCTTGGGAGAGAAAATTGAAACCTCTGTTGCCCAAAGTCCCTATTTCTCATTTCCCAACTCTAACTGATTACACATTATCTACTTGTAGTTTCTGTATCTCCCTCTCCACACACAGAAATCTGTATTTACTAAGCATCTCTAAGGACCCAATTTCCTTTTATTTTGACTTCCCAGGTAATGACTTTTAGAACAAGATTTTTCTGTATCACCTTTTCCCCAAACAAAGTCCACTCTATTTACACCAGAGTAAATTCCTTCAATTTCTTCTCAACCAGCTGGGCTGCAGAAGCATTAAGGCCTGGACTGAATAATAAATCTCCATGGGGGAAAATATATCTTCTTTTGGCCTGCAAAGTTAGTAAACAGGAAAACTTAACTTATTGAAACATTAATCCTATTGGTTTGATGTTTGAACGTTACTTTTGCAGACACGGTCAGGCTACAAAAAGTGTTATCAATCTCCAGAGTCTGTGCTGCATTTATGATATATATGAAGTTTGGTAGGCAAAAAGTCCTTTCTATTTGACATAAGTGGAAATAATTCACCATGGAGAGGCCACTTTGGCTTGTCATATTGTACTGTGTCCCTTGAAGATTCTCTTCAGGTTTTTATTAGTGGAATAAGACCTTTACTTTAGAAAGCAAAATGTTTCAGATATGATTTATTTGGAAAAAACCCATTTACATTATTTTATATAACTGCCTTGCGTTCATCAATCATTACGTACCGTTCTATTTATTTTTGTCCAATCTCCAATTTTTTTTCATCAATCATTATGCTTTGCTTTAGGGAACTGAACAACATACTAAACATATTCAATATTTAGTGCCAGAATCAATTTTGCTATCTTAATGAAAACCATCTTCTCTGATCTTAAAAGAAGAATAAGATATTACTCCTTGAACCGCTCCATAGTGTTATGAGTTATAAAACAAAAGATATTCAGCATTGCAAGCACTGATTGTATAAGTTGCATCTCAGCAGGACAACCAACTATTAGAGAGAATGCATACTGCTTGTATCTCTCATACTACTAAGGTTAATACTACTGTAGCCAGTTTTTTCTTTAACTCCTTCCCAGCAATATTGTGGGCACATTATTGACGGCTTAACTGATAGCTTGATTCATCACTATGAAGTTAGATCAAATATTATTTGTAGACGGGATGATGAAAATTGTAAATCAGACTTTAATCAATCCTCTGTTTTGATTTATCATATGGGGAAAAATGAGGAGTTGGGTAGCATACAAGTTTAATTTATTGTTATTATGTTGGTTGCACAGTCAGCCAGATGTTTATACTGGATTTGGCATTTTATCCACCTATCAAATCCTTCACAAGGACTTGGAATAGGAGGATGTTTATTATTATTATTATTATTATTATAGGCATCACTCAGTCCTTTCATTGTTTATGGTAGTTTTAAGGATGAGCGGGAAAGATGAGAAAATCTGTCAGATTTGATTCCACTTAATTTTTTTCTCTTCATATTTCTTAAATGTATTCTGTTCCATTTATGCAACAATTTCTTCCCATATTTTTATTTTTTTTTTTAAGATAATGCATTGAAAAATATGAATGTCTTCATAAACATTTATATCCACATATGCATTTTTCTCATAAGTTTTCAAAGTTCCTAACCTTATAAATCCATAATCGAGATCTGCAAAACTTTTTTTTAAGCCAAGCATCCTTTTAAAATTGCTTCCTACCCCTCAGCTCCATTTCTAAAAAGCATAGAACATAGAATAATAGAGTTGGAAGGAACCTTAGAGGTCTTCTAGTCCACCTCCCTGCTCAAGCAGGAGATATCATTGCAGACAAATGACTGTCCAGGTCCTTTTTGAAAGCATTCAGTGATGGGGCACCCACAACTTCTGAAGGGAAGTTATTGCATTGGTTAATTGCTCTCATTGGTGGTAAATTTCTCCTTAGTTCTAGATTGCTCCTCTCCTTGTTTAGTTTCCAACCATTGTTTCTTGTCTTGCTTTGGAAAATAGTTTGACCCCTTGGCCTTTGTAGGAGCCCCTCAAATATTGGAACAATCCTATCGTGGCCCCACTAGTCCTTCTTTTCATTAGACTAGACATACCCAATTCCTATAACCGTTCTTTGCATGATTTAGCCTCCAACCGCCTAATTGTTCTCTATACCCTTTCCAGAGTCCCAATGTCTTTCTTTAGGCCCCTGTCTTAAATCCACAACTGTAACATGAGGCAGAAAATAAAAACCACATACTATTACTTTTGCAAGATAATGTCTAAGCTTCCCCTATCATACTTTACTGTCCAGTGTATTCAATCATCCTGCATTATAAGAACCGCAACTAAAAAAATGTTCTATTTTGATGTTTTCTTATTGTTCTAACCTTGGGAAGTTCTCCTAGGCGCTGCTTGGAGTGTCCAAGCATGGGTTAACTTCAGCTTGCTGCCCAAGGACTGAGTTCAAATCTTTGTGTAGCCACGCCTTCTGCTCCCTCCAGGAGCTCAGTTTTAAAAACTCAGTCGCCCTAAAAGGATGCAGTTGGAGAGTTTCCAGACCTTGAGCAGCAAATTAAACTCTCCATATAGTTAGTGTAGCCTCCTTTTCTTACTTTTGTATTTAGCAGTAGTTTTAGGTTCGATAGTCAATTGTTTGCAGTTAAGACTTCGTGGGAGCGCGGGACAGGTGCTTGGAGCGCGGCGGCCTTCTGCGACCACCGCGGTTGAGGCACCACCAGGAGGCTTGTCAGCGGCTGCTGACGAGCTCCGAGGGCAGGTAGGCAGACAGGAATCCCTCAGCTGAGCTCTCTGATCTGCAGGCAGCTCCCCGGTGCACTTCGTAGCTTGTGGCGGCCATTTTGGAAGGAAAAAAAGTGGTGCGCTTTATTTCCAAGCCATTTACTTTGCCGCAGCCTGATTCCCAAGCAGATCGCCGCTGGGAGGGCCTTTAATTTGGGATTTCACTCTGGGTCGCCAAGCAGGATTTCCCCCCCTCCCCAGGAAGACCTTAGGGCGGCAGCAAGGAGTTTGACTTTCTAAGGCCGTTCCTCGCCTCACTACTGCACAGATCTGCATTGCCTGGGATTGTCGGTTTTGGCGCCAAAACACTGCTGACTGCCTCTGAGTCCGGCAAGGCCACATTTCCATCAGGACTTGAACTGGAGTGAAGGGGCCTACTTGCAAGGCCATTACTTGCTGGGATTTTCTCTAAAGCTCATCTGGGCATAGAGGTACCATGGCCAACAAGAATGTGCCTGAAGCCAGGGATCCAGCTGAACCCTCCCTAGCAAACGCAGCAAGACCAACCCTGCTGCAAAGGGAGACAGTGCAGGCTGCCCTGCAAAAGGGAAACAGCCTCAAGCCAAAAAGGCCTCCAAAGCTGCAGAAAAATTGGCAGAAAGGAGACAGAAGGCCCTTGAGAGACAATTCCAGAAGGCAGCTAGTGCACAGGCTGTTCAAAACAGAGCTCTGCCTGTTCCACCAGTTTCTGCAGATATTCCCTTGGAACAGACCCCACAGGAGGGCCCCCCTGATTTAGCTGAGGAAGGGGATTTTGGTTTCTCCCCCAATCCTTCCAGGGCCTCCCCCAGGTCTCTTATTTCTTCTTTGGAGGAAGTGGATTTGGAAGAGGCCTGCTCACTATTGTGGGAGGAGCCTCCTCCAGTTGACCATAGGGCTGGGGAGACTACTGGGCTACCCCTGGCTATGCAGGAGGTGGTTGAGTGGGCAATATCACAGGGAATTGCTAGTGGTATCCAACAGCTTGGCTTATCCTTGCCCCTGTTGAACAGAACAAAGCCTAGAGGGCAGAACACAGGTGCTCTCCCTCAGACCTCCGGGGCTTCCCCTCCTGCCTCCTCAGCGGTCAGCGAGGTATCTGATGAGGAGGAGGCTGGGCAGGAGGCCCTGACCTATCAGAGGATGAGAATTCGGACCCCGATGCCCCCGCCTTCTCTGGCTTATTTAAGTCTTCTATGTTTAAGGCCATCCTGACCAAGGCTAGGGCATCAGCCATCCAGATGGGACTTCCCGCCCAATCGGATAAGAATGCAGTTGATTCTAGTGACAAGAGCATAATTGGGCCGGAGGATCCAGGCGCGGGCCACTTTAAGGAAATCACCCCTTCTCAGGAGTTAGTTCCTGCGCCACAGTTGTTCCTGGATATCATCCAGCATCAATGGCTCCAACCTGGGACAATGGCCAATCCTAGCGGGGTGGACAAGAAGCTATATTTGGTAGAGGCCGCCATGGAGGAGCTTCTCAACCTCCCACAGGTGGATGATCCCATAATGGCGCTGACCTCCACCTCGGCCCTCCCAGCTGATCTTCTGGAGGGGTTGAAGGCGGAAGACAAGAAGGTGGAGAAGTCCTTGGGCAGCAAGCTGAAGTTAATCCATGCTTGGACACTCCTGCAGCGCCTAGAGAACGACCATTCAGGTAAGCCAACGGTCATTCTATATAGCTTTGTGGGTGGCTCCGTCTTAGCTCCCTTATTAGATGTGTTAGAATTTCTTGGTATTTCCTTGCTGAAATTTGAGGAAAGGACAGATCTCCTGAGTTCTGGGATATTCACCTTAGCAAGGAAGAGGGTGTTGCTTAAATAGAGTTAGGATAATGCTAACCCACACAATCTCATTCTCATCTCAGAAATAACTATTTATTTATACTTCTACGTTAGAAATCATGATTAGTACAGTAAGATCCTTTTATGCATGGTGTATTTCTTAGTTAATTGATATAGTCAGTGTGACATTAGACTTGTATTTCCAGAGTCCTGTTCTGTTAATTTTTCTAAATATTTGAAATATACTTCAAAAGAAAAGGAAGCCTTCATTAAGCAAGTTTATTTAAACCAAACTTTGCACTTTGGTCCAATATTCTGTAAATGTCCACAAATCATATTCACAAATGGAATCAATACACCTATACACTGTTTCCCTGAAAATAAGACCCACTTAATAACCCCAATTGGGCTTTTGAGCGCATGCACTAAAATAAGCCCTCCCCCCAAAATAAGCCCTGAAAATATTGTATCAGCAGCAGCCATGAGGTGACCGTGCTCACTGCCTCCTGCACCTCAAAAATAATAGGACCTCCTCGAAAATAAGGCCAAGAGCTTATTTTGGGGGTCAAAAGGAAATAAAACCCTGTCTTATTTTCGGGGAAACACAGTAGAACAAATTATGAAAAGTATGTTAGGATTTTTAAATACAACATAAAATTGGATACAATTCTTTAGTGTTCGTGAATATAACATTCTTCCTTATTTCTCATTTCAAATCATGAGAATGATTTCTGTGTTATAATCCTATATAGTTTCATGAGCTGTCCTCTTCAGTTTTAAATATTTGATGTTTTCTCCAACAAAAAAAGAAGCCCTCATTAAGCAGGGGTTTTGGTGTTTTTTTTTTTTTTAGAAAAACAGAATACAGTAGAAAAAGAAAGAAAAGGTAATATATACAATGTGTAAAAGCAATATAAAGTAATTTGAAATATATATATAGTGAGTTCCCTCCCATATTTGGGCATACCAGGGGTTGTAACACAAATACATACCTATTTCCCTGGCTCAGCTGATAAGGAGGAGAGCCTGTAGCTTAGTGGCTAAGACATCTGCCTAATATGTAATACAGCCCAGGTTCGAATCCCAGTAAGGGTATGGCTAGCTGATGAGAGCTAAATAGCTTGAAATAGATCTATACTAGTCTCCCTTTATTTATTTATCAGCACAAATACAACACACACACACACACACACAGCAACTAAGCAATTGAACATTGATTATATGGAATATTATTATTCAGTCTTTATGTCAATAAAGATACATTTCAAACACAGAGAGTAACATCTTCAGTTCATGATTTTACATATAGAGTAACAATATCTGTCAAAGCTGAACAGTCTTTTCAGGTACGCTCTTTCTAAAGATCCTCATAAATCCATACATTCCAATATTCAATATTACACCAATGTTTAAATCTTGTTAAACCATTTTACCAATTGTATGAATATTAAACCAAATGAGGCAATCACAGAAGAATACATTATACTACTAGCCCCTAAAGGAATTGGCATTTAATTTCGGAACATATATCAAAAGTGGTTTTTATTTTGAAAAGGCAACTGGACTAATTTTTTTTAAGGAACAAAAACAAGACATTTTACTTCCTATCCTGGAAGCTTCATCATTTGTATTGGATGCTGTGGGAGATGGAAGAACAGTTACTGACATTTGAGATTAGTTGGTGGGAGGGGGGAATGATAGGTTCTGACTGGATGGTGGGGATTGTGTTTTCTTTTGCAGTCAATTGGTCTTAATGCTCTCTGAGAGCCACTGTGGTTATTTGGGGTTTTATTTGTGACTTCAGGGTCACCTGAATCAGCGGTATGAAATCTTGGAACAACCAAAATAACTGCATTGTAAATTGGGGATAGGTGATGTTTTGTCCCTCATTCTCCAACGTTGGTGGAGACAGCAGTCATGCATGGGTTAACTCAGTCAGTAACCAATAGAACTGAGTCTACCAAAATGATGTCATCGCCTCAGAGGAGTGTCCTCCCGCTTTTTAAGACTCAGTTCGATCTGAACTGGCTGTGCTTTCTCCTCAACTTTAGTAGATATTATAATTATCTTTAATCAGATATTTTCTAAATTTCACCTAAATTACATCCAAATTGGAAGGAATTAGTGGATTGCTCCTCAGAGCTAAGTCTCTCAATTAGCCCCTGGGCTTCTTGGAGAAACTCACCAGGGCTTCTTTGAGGCTTCTGCAAGCAGCGCCTCCCAGCAATGGCCATTGGAGGCTCCGCTCAGCACTGCCGCCTCTGCTGGCCTCCGGGCCTCTCCCTTGTGCTGCCAAACCCGCAGCCGCCTCCAAGCGCTGCCAAACCCGCCAGCAGCTGCAAAAGATCCGCCAGCAGCCACCACTGCCGGGAAGCACCACCGCTGCTACACGCTGCCGCAGCCCCTCAGCGTTCCCTCTTCCACCGGATCACCGCCGCTGCTCCCTCCACTTCCACAGCCTCTCCGCCTCCCTTCGACACCCTCCCTCGTTCTGTGGCCTCGGCTACCTTGTGGCGCCTGGCCCATAGGCTCTGTAGCCTCAGCAGCCATTTTGTTTTGGCACAAAGATCTGGTGGCCAATTTGAGCACTTCAAGGAGTACAGTCCATGGCCTCATCTCCTGCCCCTGAGCCACAAGTGCCTCTACCCACCATCGAGACCCCTTCTTCTGGGCCCCGCAAATGCAGGCCTTCCCCAGAAGCCTTCCCCAAGGAGCCTTCTCCCAAGGCCCCCAGGGAGTCCCATAGGGGTGCAGCCCAGCCAAAGGCAAAGGACAGTGCCACCTAGGTTCCCCCCAGCAAGGCCAAGGCCAAGACCAACCACACTGAATCCCATCTTTTCAGGCCCAGAGGCCTACTCAGCCTAGTCCTCCTCCTGACCTATCCTCTGATTCGGAGGATGACCTCTCCCCTGCTGCATCCATCATTCAACCTGAGGATGCCAGGGGCTCAAACGATCTCTCCTGCAGTGGGGATGAATCTGAGGGTGGCAGGAGCATCACTCTGGATGAGGAGCCCCTCTACCAGGAGGAAATTTCCCCTCCTCCCTGCCACTGCCACCGCTCTTACTTGGTATAGCAGACATGATATCTGAGGCCATTGAACATGGCATAGCGGCTGCCCTTAAACATAGGTCTTCTAACCACTCTACTCCTCGCAGGTCTGCTTCTTCTTCTGGTTCCAGACGCAGGGATGGTGATCTCTCGGCTTCTTCATCACATGAGCTCCCTGGCACATGCAATCACTCTTCGGTTTTTGGTGAAGAGGAACGTCTGGCAAGAGATTCAGATCTCTCAGAAGACAAGGGTCTTCCCCTTGACCCACCTGCATTTGTCGGTTTGTTCAAACCTGCTGTCTTTCACTCTCTCCTCTTTAAGGCCAAGAGGATCACTGGCATCCCTTCCCCTAAAGCACCTCAAGGAATGGAAGCGGACAAGCGAATACTACTGACCCCCTCTTCATCCAGCCTAATATGGAAAAGGAGGTGATTCCATCTCCCAGACTCTTCATAGATGTGGTCCAGAACCAATGGGCATCACCAGGTACAGGTCCCCTCCTCAATACCTTGGACAAGCACCTGTATAATGTGGGACCAGAACTCACAAAGGCTTTAGAGGTACCTTCTATCGACTTACCTATAATTGGCCTTTCTTCTCCTAATGCAGCCTCAGCAGCTCCTGAGGAGGCTCTTCGCCCTGAAAACAGGAGAATAGAACAAACTCTGCTCAAGAGTCATCAGGCCTCGGCTTGGGCTGTTAGGGCGGGTACCTCTTCTTCGTTCTTTAGTCACTCTGTTCTCTTATGGCTAAGGCAACTCCAAGTGAGGCTTCTGGCCAGGGATTCTAGGGCTCGCAGGGATATTAACAAAATAAAGGCGGCCCTAGAATACACTGCAGATGCTTCCTTGGACGCAGCCTGTTTTGCGTCCAAGGCCATAGCATCCTTCATCTCCACCTGTCGCCTGCTTTGGCTAAAGCAGTGGCAGGCGGCAGCCGGTGCCAAGTGGAGGCTAGCCTCCTCTCCCTATTCTTCCTCCCTTCTCCTTGGGCCCCCATTAGATCCTCTATTGGTAGAGTCCAAGGATAAGCGGAAGGTCTTGCAGCTGGCCAAGAGGGCCGCAGTCAATCCTTTTATTGCAGGCAGCTGTTTCGGGGTCAGGATGGGGGCTTCTCCAGCTCCCGTCCGCAACGTCAGGCTCCCTCCAGACAGGGCCCTTCCTCTTCCAACAGGTCAGGCAGAAACAACCAGAGATTCCATCCCAGAAAGACATTCAGGGACAATACCAACTGATCCTACAAGAGGCAGAAGTGACAGCTCGGAGGATCTCCCCATAGGGGGATGTCTGTCGACCTTCGCAGATCATTGGGATGACATCACCAACGGCGTGTGGGTCAGGTCCATGATCAGATTCGGCCTTCTCTTGGACTTGCGCTCCAGCCCTCCAAACCACTTTGTCCTGTGCTCCATATCCAGGGACCCTCAAAAGAGGCTCCTAGTAGAACAGGCCATCCATCATCTGCTCCTCATTCAGGCCATTCAACCTGTGCCTCCAGGGGATGGGGATTCTAGTCTTGTCTCTTTATCGTGCCAAAGTCTTCGGGGGGCTGGAGAGCAATCCTTGATCTCAAATTCTAAAATCGATTCATCAGGTATAGGAGATTCAAAATGCACTGTCTCCTGTCAATCCTAGAGAGTGTGCGCAAACACGATCTCCTCACATCAGTGGACCTCACTGATACCTCCACGTTCCCATTCAGAAACAACACAGACAGTTCCTCCCATTTGTCTATGTGGGCCATCACTTTCAGTATCGAGCCCTCCCCTTCGGGCTATCATCAGCCCCAAGGGTCTTCACCAAGCTCCTGTCAGTCGTAGCAGCCCACTTGCATGTGAGACCCATTCGGATCTTTTGCTACCCGGACGACATCCTCTTGTTGTCCAGGTCACGCAACCAGGCCTTGTGGGATCTGCAGGAAACCTTGCAGGTGCTTCAGGAAGTGGGATTCTCCATCAATCAGGAGAAAAGCCACCTTGTTCCCACCTCTCGTCTAGTGCACTTGGGAGCCCTAATCGACTCCGCCAGGAGAAAGTCTTCTTGTCTCGGAAACGACAGATCAGCCTCAGGGACTTAGCCTTCAAGGTACGAAGGAGATAGCAGGCCCCTCTTCTCCAGCTGTCTCAACTGCTGGGGAAGATGGTTTCTTGCTTGTCCATCGTCCCTTGGGCACAGCCTTCCCTTCAGTGGTTTCTTCTGCCATTCCAGAAGACTAACATCAGCTGTTCCCTAGCGAAAGTCAGTTGACTCCAGAGGTCCTTCACTCTCTGGACTGGTGGATTTCCCCAGCCATCTCTCAGGGGTCCCTCTTCAGGGAACCACCTCGTCTCGTAGTTACGATGGACGTGGGTTTGATGGGTTGGGGTGCTCACCTGGAGAATCAGATAGCTCAGGGTCTCTGGTCTGACTCCAACCTTTCCCACAGTATGAATTAGCTAGAGTTGAGAGCCATCCATCTAGCTCTCCTTCAGTTCCAATCTTCAATTTGCAACACACAAGTGCTAATTCGGATAGACAACACAAAAGCCAAGGAGCATGTCAACCCCAGGGGGGGATGAGAGCAGTTTCCCTCATGGAGTCTGCCTTTCACCTAGGGATCTGAGCGGAAGCTAACCTTCTCTCCCTCCACGCCGAAGACATCTCGGGCTCCAACAACACCAGAACAGACTGATTGAACCACACAACAATCGATTCTGCGGAGTGGACACTCAACCATCGCAGCTTAAAACAGCTGTCAGCCAGGTACGGGACCCCGGTGCTAGATCTCTTCGCAATGGCATCCAACAATCAACTGCCCAGCTACCTGTCTCGCTACACGACACCAGGCACAGAAGGGACGGATGCCTTAAGGTGCAGGTGGCCCCACGGTCTCTTGTACGCCTTCCCTCCCTTCCCCCCCTTCGCCCTGATACAGAGGGTCATTCAGAAAATGATAGAGGAAGAGGCCGAACTCATCCCACTTGCCCCCATTGGCCGCACTGTCCATGGTTTGCGGACCTAGTCAACCTCTCAGTGGGCCCAGAGTGGCATCTTCCCCGATACCACCCCTTCTTCACCAGGGATCCATCCACCATCCCGACCTATCTTGGCTCCGCCTAACTGCATGGAGGCTGAGCGGGAAGTCTTGAGGGCAGCAAACCTTTTTGAGACTGTAATTCAAACTATTCAGGCGACTCTACGCCTGGCCTCTCCGTGGCAGACTTTCAGCACATGGTGCCTTTCTAAAGAGGTTTCGTTCCTGGAGGCTTCGGTTCCCCAGGTTTTGGAGTTCCTGCAACTTGTGTACTTTACACTCAGACCGCGTGGTCCTTCAACTTGATCCCACCTTTGTTCCAAAGGTCAATTTGGCCTTTCATCGGTCTCTAGATCTCACTCTACCGAACTTTCGCCCTAATCCCTCTCACAGTCTCGAACGCAAATGGCACAAGTTAGACGTAAGACGTGCTCTTATGATCTATATTTCCAAGACGGCTGTCTTTAGGTGCACTGAAGCACTCTTTGTGTCTTTCCATCCCACAAACAAGGGTCTAAAGGCTTCTCCATCTATGGTTGGGTGCTGGATCCGGTCAACCATAACTAGAGCTTACCTGGTGAGTCACCTCATGCTTCCATCCAACATCACAGCGCATTCCACACACAGCACAGCTACATCAGCAGCGTAAACAAGGCAGACCTCAGTGGAAGAGATCTGCAAGGCCACCTGGGCGACCCCCAATTCATTTACCCGCCATTATAAGATGGAGATACGCATCGGCAGATGCGGCATTCGGATGGCAGGTGCTTCAACAGGTTCTTCCCTCTTCAAGCTCCTAGCCCAGTCTCATTCCCACCTGGGGACACGCCCAGCTTTGGTACGTCCCATGCATGACCCCTGTCTCCACCAACGTTGGAGAATGGAGCGTTGGTTCTTACCTGATATGCCCCTTCTTGAGGCAGGTGGAGACAGCGGTCATCCCCACCCTTTGGTTCCTGGCCTAGTTCACGGAGGGAGTTCTGGAGCTAGGCTGGAGTTTCGGAAGATTGAAAACAGTCAACTAACGCACAGCAGTCTACTCATCTCCTTCGTCACAAAAGCGGGAGGACACTCCTCTGAGGCGATGACATCACTTTGGTAGACTCAGTTCTATTGGTTACTGACAGAGTTAACCAATGCATGACCGCTGTCTCCACCTGCCTCGAGAAGGGGCGTATCAGGTAAGAATCAACGCCCCATTCTCTGTTCATATAGGACTACTCAGTGTTAACTCAGTGTTTGTCTCTTTTACTCGTCTTTCAAACCAGTGGTCATCTCTATCCAAAATGTGGACTTTGCTGTCTTCAAAAGAGTGACCTTTATCTTTCAAATGCAGATGGATTACTGAAACTTGTCCTGATGGTGATCTCCTGTTTTGTGCCATTCACTTGTGAAGTGGTTGCTGTGTATCTATCTGCATACATCTCACTGTTTTTAATTGCATATACCATATTGCTTAGTTTGTGTCTAAGTGTTTATTCTTGGGGTGGACAAGTTTCTGCATTAATGTATTCTTGGACTAAAAATATACAACTATATGATGTTGGTTTCAAAACCTTCCTCAGCTTTTTATAAATTCCAGCAACACATGGAATGTGTTGTTTGTTATTCTCTTCTTTGTCTGTAGTACAGGAACTCATGCTGGGTCTTTATTATTATTATTATTATTATTATTATTATTATTATTATTATTATTATTATTATTATTATTATTATTTGATAATGGCCCAGTTAGGATACTCACACGTTCTGAGGGATTCTTAATGTGTTTTAATTCTTTTTCTTTTCCCTCTTTATTGGTAGGCAAACTTTCAGCCCCGTGGTGTAGGGTTCTGATCATCCCAATTTGTGTTCTAGTAGGTAGTAAGTATTAAGATGCAAATACTAATCTGTGTGTGTTGGTTTTCCGTAAACTTCCATGTTAAGGCTTCTGTCTTCCTTAATGTGCACAGCCCAGTCCAGGAAAGCCAGACAATTTTCCTTAATATCTTCCCATGTGAATTTAATGTATCTGTCCACAGAGTTGGCGTGTTTGGTAAAGGATTCCACTTCCTGTGTTTTAATTTTGACCCAAGTATCTTCCACATACCTGTACCGGTGACCTGGTGAAATTCCTGGGAATGAGTTTAAAAACTACTTTTGATACAACTATGAACTGGATGATTAAGAACCTTCATAGGCATTTCTCCTGAACACTTGTTGAAATGTGCAATGAGCATGAAAAGTATCCTTAGTTGAAATTGTTCACCTTAAAATCTTAAGATACTTATTTAACACCGAAGGTTCTTGATTTGCTAAAATAATATTCTAAAGTTCTTGGAATTTCAATATTGATAACATTTCTGCTATCCATAAAAAATAAACCATGAAAATCTTCGCCAACATGTTTCTAATAATTAATTGTATTGCATAATAATTATTACATAATTATTTACAATGTTTACAACTACTTAAAATGTTGTTTACACGACTTCCGCTTCCGGGACCGAATGGCGACGGACTTGTAGTCTGCCGGCGCTCCCTTGGCGGGCTCCGAAAGGAGCACAGGAGACTCGACCAAGGGGTCTCCTGCCGAAAGGCGGCTTGCTGGGACCCCCCGCAGAGGCGGCAGCCGGTGGGGGTGTTTTTCCCAGCTTCGCTTAGGCGTCAGGGAGCAGTGGGGGGGGGGCGAATCACATCGCCTCTTCGCCGGACGGCCCTGGGAGGTTTCAGAACAAAGGAGAAGCGTGGCTGAAGACTGGAGGCGCGGATTCCACCTGGTGCACTTTGCTTACTTTGAAAGGAAGCTACAGAGGTGCGTGAGTTGGTGCGCTCTGGCTTTTGAAATGGAAATTAGAGGGGGGTGGTTCCTCTATTACCCCCCCCCCTTCAGAATAAGCAGCATTTGAAAGGACTCTCTCGGAGAGAGAGAATAATGACAGATTAGTTACTTGGATGAATGGGAATGAGAATGGCTTTTTACAATTGCCAGAAGTGATTTTAAAGTTGATCCTCGCCTTTAAAAAACAGGGAAAGAAAAACTTTTTGTGACTTCTCTCCCTGCGGAAGGGAGGGCCAAGATGGCGCCCGCCCTCTTTCCTTTGTCTACTATGAATGAAACTTGTCCTTTGAAACTGCTCCCAAAGAGAAAGTAAAGAAAAGTGGATTTTTGGTTGCACTCTCCCAAAGGGAAGCTGGCACCTCTTTCTGTGGCTCTTCTGAGCTTTGCTTAGTGGAATTACTTCTTGGATTATCTCTCTATTTGAATTGTGGGTTTCCCTGCATTTATTTGCCTTCTGAGGCCAGCTCCGCTGTGGAATCCCCGGACACCATTTTCCCTGGAAAGGATTTGTATCTCTGAACATAACCAATGGCAGCAAGAAAACCACCGACTGGCAAGGCGCACTCTGCCCCGTCATCTGCTGCCCCCAGTCCCACAACGCAACAGTCTAAGATCACCTCATTGTTGCAGAAAGGAGGGGCTGGAGAGGACACAAAGGAACTATCTGTTACGGAAATGTTTAAAGAACTCATGAAGGAGCAGAATGAAATGAAGAAAGAAATGACAGAGGTTAAAGAAGAGCTCAGAGACGTTAAAGAACATATTGCTGGGAATAAACAGAGAATTATGGTGTTGGAGGAGAGAGCGGCGGAGATGGGGGAGGAGCTTAAAATAACACGCAAAGGAAACACAGATGTAGAAAATTTTCTGACAAAAATAGAATTTGAAAGAATGTCTTTTTTTCTTAGATTCCAGAACTTGCCAGAGGAAGAAAATGAAGATCTTAAAGAGATTATGAGTACAATTTTAGCAGATTATATTAAGGGAGACAAGAAACAATTAGGGTGCGATATGGATCTGGCATATAGGATAAACTCAGCATATGCCAGAAGTCATAACGTTCCCAGAGAGGTACATGTAAAATTTGTCAGGAGATCCACAAGGGATGAGGTGCTCGCGACCCAAAGGGAGAGACCATTGAAATACAAAGAGGAACAGGTCACCATTCTTAAACAGATCCCCAAAAAAAATAAGAGAGAGAAGGAGGAAATTCTCCCCCTTATCAAAAAAATTATATAACATGGGGGTCTGGTTTAAATGGTTGTTACCAGAGGGGATGATGGTCTTCTGGGAGGGAAATAGGATCAGAATTAATACAATTCAAGAGGCGGAAGCCTTTATTAAAAAGAATCTTTCCCCAGAGGAGGAACTTCCCCAGAGGAAGAACTTAGTGGGAGTAGGGAAAAGGACAGCAAAACGCAAGACAAGGAGGGGGTGGGAGGGCGCTGAGGCCCTCCCAAGAGGCAGGGAAGAAGAAGCAATAATCAAAAGGCTTAGATCACAAAAATGAATGTATTTGGAATAATTGTAATTGTTGATACTACAAAAGTAACAGAGAAAAAATAGTAGAGCATATGTTTGATAATAATGGTTAAATTTGTTCTGATGCTTTCTTTTATATTTTAGTTCTAAGATTGTTAAATTTGTGGGTTTCTAGGGGAGACTCGCCACCAGTATGGAAGCTGCAGAAAATTTTCTTCTACACCCTTTTACCCTTCCCTATGTATTTCAAAACCAATAAAAATTTTGCAACAAAATGTTGTTTACACATTGCAGCCAAAAAATATTCTAATCAAATACACTGCCATTAAGCAATCCTAGGCAGGTCCAATTTTTTCAGGTAAAGGTAACTTTACCCTAGACTGGAACTTGCTTCTACCTTCGCTTGCTATGAGAAAGCAATAAGTTTGTTTAAAAAAAGACACACTGACTTATCTTTTGTAGATGAATTGAACACATTACTTTTTTGGCCTGTGAGACTAAATACTGTATCTAAAATTCCAAAGACCTTAGAGGACAGTTCTGCATGTGTCATACATGGAGCCATGTTTCACTGAGCTGTAAGTAGATTTGGACTGATTTTACATGCATTATTTCTTCACATTCTTGCAGTGATGAGAAGTGTAAAGCCAGGGAAAGTGACCTATTTGGAGTCTGCAGAAGGAAGATATGCATGACTGAAGCTGCATAAAGCTGCCAGTAATCTCTGATAGGATGAAGGATAGCAACATCAATAAACCAAGTAAGTTTTTTTCTTACAAAATGAGTTTGGAAAAAATAGTGTTTGGCAGAATAACAAAGACATCACAATAGGAATCAAAGGGAAAAATATTATAGCTGATGGGACATACTTGAGAGCATTGTTATGATTCAATGAATCAACTGACATGAATACAACTATGAATAGAGGTCTATTGTAATGTGCTTTGTTAATCTAGGTTCAGTCACATATAGCATCAGTCACATATTCCATATAGCATCAACCGTGTGAACTCTCAAGTTTTCTCTTTCTACTATGTATTCAAAATGGAGAGTGATACGTGTGTGTGTGTGTGTGTGTGTGTGTGTGAGTGTGTTTGCAGGTATATATGTATGTATATAGCATGTGTATGTTATGCTTGTGTATACTTTCTCTTGAAAGAAGCAACAGAATTTCATTTTTAATGTGGGCCAGTATGCTCACAGTAAAAAAATGACAATAAAATTATCTTATCTTAAATCTTAATCCACTAGACATATTCTTTGCTAATAAAAAACATATTTCATCTATAATAGGTAAAGCTAGAGAAGGATATATTCATAATCTAAGTTTCTGCTTGATAAAGTTTAATCTTGAAAGCACACACAGCTTGGAGAGGAAAGATGGAAGAATTGATACCCTTATGATATTAAAGCTTTCTCATTGCTGGTCATATACGGGAATTCAATAAATAGCTTTGCAAAGCAAGATTCTTCAACTTGGTGCTCCTTAGATGCACTGTCATTGTCACTCATCCACTTTTAAAAATTTACTTGGATTATCATTTTTGTAGAGCCACTTCATACAGTCAGCTGCTTCACCATTCAAATCCCTTCTCTCTATTCTATGTCTCTGGGGAATGCCTTATTCTCTCATTAATGGACATTGATTTCCAGCAAAAGTGACTTTCACTTTTTGTGACTGTGCAAATCTTACAGTTGTGTGGCATATTTACCATTTAAGAAAATGGCTGAATGGTCTTTTCTAGTTGTAAGTATCTTATTAATGTGAAAGTCCTCTCCACTTGTTCAAATCACTAATTACTTCCACTAGGTATTTCACATAGTGTTTTACTTTGATCAAGGTCCATATTTTTACAGGAATAATCTGTTGAGAATCAAGTGGTTAGGTGCCTTGGAGGTGGAGCTCTTGCCTCACAATCAGGAGGCTGTGAGTTCAATCCTAGGTAGATGCAGATATTTCTCTCTCTAAGCACACTGAGAATATATCTGCTGAAAAAAAACACAACATTGGCGACAGGAAGGGCATCCAGCCAGTAAACTCTCATCTCCATTCAGTTGCCCAGGCTCCACCCTGCAAGGTATTAAGGAGTCGTTAAAAGAGGATGATGAATCTGTTGAGAATCAGACTACAAGTTGGGTGGCTGGGCCATTATCCTATCTGACATTTTTTTTCCTGTTATCCTCACTACTTCACTCTAGCATCCTTTCCCCCCTGCTAGTTCTGAAGAAAGTGAACAGACAGATCAGATTTTCTCCTTTTTAATTATTATTTTTTTATTTTTTGAATAGACACAAACAAACAAGACACAACAAACACCATAAAAACATATTCCATTACAAATTATAAAAAGTGGGTCAATTGGTTACAAAGAACTTTCGTGCATCCCTTCCACAGTCATCACCTATAATCTATATCAAATTATATATTTTACATCAAATATGTTTATATATATTACTATCATCATACCTTATCCTTCATATGACTATAGTTGTTTTAACATCCCTTTATAACAAATATTCAAAAATTCAAAGCAAAACCACATAATGGCATTCCATTGTCTATTTTCAATATCATCCAACAACATTCTATCTTCGTGAAACGTTCTAAATAAAAATTAATTATGTTTGATAACAAAGTTTCTAAACCTCGTTTCTTAATCGCTGTTTACAATTTATATCCAATTTCAATATTATAGGCGTTCATACATAACTAAGTTTCAAAACTTCATTTCATGGTCACCATTTAAAATTTATACCAAATTTCATCTTGTCGAACCAATATATATGTATACATTATATCATCAATTATTTATCTAACTATATCCATGATCAATCCAATTTCAATATTATAGGCTTTCATACGTACATAACAAAATTTCTAAACTTTCTTTCATGGTCACCATTTAAAAATGTATACCAAATTTATTCTTGTCAAACCAATACATATGTATACATTATATCATTATCAATTATCTATCTAGCTATATCCATTATCACTTCATTTTTAACATAATGCTCTAATTTTAACTATTTAGCTAATATTTTGTTAATAGTTTTCATGTCTCAACCTGTGTCTTTCCAGTAGTAGTACAGTCTTATTTCTTTTGCCTTATGTGGGATTAATCTTCTGGTTATTTCCTTAATCAACTTTGTGTAGACTTCTCTTTGCACCTTGTTGCTTGTTGCATGTCTTATAAATTCTCGAAACCCTCCATCAGCTTCTTTAATCAGCTTATCTTTGGTTATCAGTAGTGTTTTCGTCAAAGTTCCTCTCCTTAAATCCATCTATTCTTCTCTTTTTTCTCCTTCTATCTCTTGAAATCTGGGGTAGAGCTCCTTTCCATCTCTCTTCCCTTTCCATGTTCCATTCTTTCCATTTCCAACCATGCACAGATCACTGTCAATATCCACAGTTATCTTGCCTCTTTGTTCATTTTTCCCTTGGGTTTTTGAGACTCTAACTTCCACCTTTTCCATTAGCTGGCTATCTTCAATTTCATCAAATTTTGCTATATTGCCATCTATATTTTCCAATTTCTTCTCAATTCTCTCTGATGTTTCTAATAATTTTTGGATTTCAAACATAATCTGTTGTAATGTTATGGTTTCTTCTTGGTATTATGACATTGTCCAATTTATAAACACTGCCACTCTAGTTGGAAAACAAAGCTTTGTTTTTCACTTCTCTCTCACTGCCTAAGAAACATCCAAAGGGCACCTTCATAAACAACCCATCTTATCTCTTTGCAAGCTAAAACCTTTGAAGTGCAAGGTCAAAATGATCAAAGAAAAGAGAGAGAAAAATATTTCCAAAACTCAGCCTCCAACCTCCAAGTGGCAGTGTAACTTCTTTTCTCTCTGATGTTACTGCTCTCTTTATATTCCTTTTATATCCTCTTTATATTCCAAGCTTAAAAGAAACAGGGCTCTTAAATAGAACAAAATAAAAAGAGGAAAAAAAAAAACCATCCAAGCCAGTATTATGAAAAAAAAAAATTAATCTATAGGTAAAAAAAAGTAGAAGAAAAGCCAATATTTTCACTTTAAAAAGTAGGAAGTGTTTGCAAAACTTCCCTCCATAGAAGACAATTTTTTTAAAAAAAGGATAACACATTGTCCAAAATAGCTTAAATTTGCTGCTTCTTTTCTTTTCTTTTCTTTACAAGTTTGATTTGGTTTTAATCTTTTTTGGGCAGTCTTTTTTGTAAAAATAAAATTTCCTTACCAGATGGACACACTTTCTTTTTCTACTTTCCTCCAATTGTGGAGCCTGTCCCGACTTCAGCAGCTTGGGGCTGCGCTTGTATTGCCGGCTAGAAGAGATTCTCTTGAATCAATCAGGGACTTTGCAATGTCTCTGAGATCAGCAAGACGTACTCTTCCCTGTCATCATCTCTTCGGGACGGTTTAGGTACAGATGGACCACTCAGCAGTAAAAGTATCGGCTGTGATCTCGGAGCTCCGAGATCGCACGTCCGTATCGTCGTGACGTCAGCTCCTTTTTTTTTCCCAGACAGATCAGATTTTCTTGATTCAACAGTTGATATCTTCTAAAAGATATTTGAAATTAGACTGAAGGCCATATAAGAGCGAACTGGCTACGGCATTTGTATCTAGGTCCATAGAATGTCACTCTTGTAAAATAGAAATGCATTCTCTTGCCTTTCTTGGTGCTGTCTGAATTCGATGATTTTCTTGCAGAGAGTTCATTACCAAAGTAGGCAACATCATCACTACTAGCAGGGAGTAGGGTTTGTATTCTTTAGGCTTGCCCTCTCAACATTGGTTGGACCGATCTTGGTGGTTCTTTGGCTGACTATTTACTGTTAGCTTGTTTAGCAGTTCCTTGATTGGGGCATTGTTTACTTCTTGATTGTGTCTACTGTTATGCATTAAAATGTTAAACATGTATGTATGTATGTTTGTATGTATGTATGTATGTATGTATGTATGTATGTATGTATGTATGTTGTATTTGTGCTGATAAATAAATAAAGGGATATACCAGGGGTTGTAACACAAATACATACGTACGTACGTACGTATGTATGTATATATTTTTGTGTGTGTGTGTGCTTACCCACTCCCTCCCTTTATCTTTGTGTGAACTAGGGATGAAACATTATGTGCCTGTATGAAACATTAACTCATATTACATTCTTTTCTTAGAGTCAGATCTCTTTTATCTGACCATTGTCTTTGTAGCAGCTCTTTGTCATGTTCTGAAAGGCCATTCCCTCTGTCCTCTATACATTCTTTGACTGAAACCCATAACAAAACCAGCCAGCCAGCTACAGAGCTGCTAAAGAAAGATTCAGGGGAAATATGTTCCTTTACTGATGTTTGCTGCAAACTTATATTTAGCAGTGATGAAGATGTATCCTTTGTCAAATTAGATCTTGCAGTAAGCCCCTTTCTCCTTGTTCTTTAAAAAGGAAGAGAAGCTGGTTTTATTCCTCTTTCCTCGAACCCTTTCCCCCCATTTTTCCTCCTGGAAACAAAGGACTTCAGTTACTATACTCTTTTATTCACCTTGCCCCCATATGCATGTTTTCTCCTTTGCAGAAGCCAGCTAGGTGATTTTTGGTCCAGTCACAGTCTCTCAACCTACTTCATAAAGTTATTGTTGTGGGGAAAATAGGAGGAAGAAGTAATACTAGATATGTTCACTGCCTTGAGTTATTTCTAAAAATAATAAAAGCAGGATATAAATAAACAAAATAATGAAAAGGATGACACATTCTTAAAACTTTGATTTAAGTTATCCACTGTTGTTCAGCATATCCAGCCCAGCCAATCCCAGTGAATCTTCTTTGATTCCATTCTAATCTGGGGGACCTTCCACTGAATACATTGATCAATTGATCTAACTTTTTTTTTAAGAAAAGAAAATTGTTATGGAGATTAATTAGCTGCCAAATCAGCCAAAATTGGCTTAGGTTGGACATGGCTGCAATAAATAATCTTTTACCCTCTGAGGGAGATGTTATGTTTTAAAAATTTAACCAGAAAAAAAGAGAAAAGATAGCAAATGGAAAGTCAAATAAGATAGTAGTTGAAAAGCAATGTTAAAAAAAAACTACTTTTGGGAGAAAATATACTTTTAAAAAGAAAACAAAAGTATTTAAGAAGCATTTTGAGAAAATGAAACATCCATGCTAAAGCTGTTGGCTACGTACCACTGGAAAGCAATGGTCCTATCAAGAACAATAATTATTGTCATTCTTTTCTGCACAGAATACCAATGGCACAATGGCTCTGTGAACAAGCCCTGTCAGCTGCAATTGATTTAATGGGAACAATACCAATAAAAGACATTACATCCACATCACTTCTCTAGGTGACAGTTTCCAGAGAAAACTGACAGGGCCTGAGCTGATAAATATTTGAAAAATCCTTCTCTGTGCAGGCATTCTGAAACTCTGCAAGCAACAATAGGAAGGACTGGGGGAAAGAGGCTCTGCATATCAGGATAACTCTGTGAAGAAGTCTTTGAGAAAGAATGTATCTTAATTTAAGGAAACTTGAATAGGAGGTGCAGGAGGGGTGGGGAGGGGTTTGAAAAACCACTACAATAATCTATTTGCCTAAGATTCAGACTTTTATTACATATAGAGAGCTATATAATATTAGTGTAGGTGCTTCTGCTAGATACAATGGTGAAATTGGAATTGCAACTGGGAAACAAAATACATAAGTCATGTTGGTGGAACCTATGCAGTGGATTCTTCCTATGGTTCACCCAATATTCACAAAGTTGTAAGGCAAATATAAACCTTGGGTTTCTGACGTGACCCCAATGGCCCATCCAAGAATGACCTTGCTGATTTCTACATCTTTACAAGGGCTACATTGAATTTTATAAAAGATAAAGTCTAAACAACTTTTAAAAGGTGATGAAACTCTAGATGGCAAAAAGAAGGCTATGGGAACATAAGTAATAACTTATTGACTTCTTTTGTCCTGAAAAGCAACATCTTACTGCCTGTATTCTTTCAGAGTTTCTTTCCCTCCAAGGTTTCACCTTTTGGAAGGTTTCAACAAGAATGAATCCAACTGTCATTTCAAAAATACTTTGGCCACAATAAAGGCTCTTGAGCAAACTGAATTGCTGGGATTAGAGGACAGGATGCTTCATGCTTTGGCAACTGGTTAAAAACTAGAAAATAAGCATAGAAATAAATGAGCAATTATGAAAATGAGAAGATATGCATGATGTCCCACCCACCACTAATTCAGACTGCTGCTTTTTAAATATTATGCCACTGATGTGGAGTTTGAAATGAGTAATAAAGTAGCCCTGATCCCTAATAACAGCAAACCATCCATAAATGAATTCAAAACAGGATTGTGGAGGGTTCCAGAATTATCTCCCCAAACTCAGTGAGTGAACTTCAGTGACATATCTGGTTCAGTGTAATCACATATAAAGTAATGCATTACAAGATGAAACATTCCATTGTTCATCTTTTGGAGTTGGGCAGGAAAGGGATTTTGATAATTTTGGCTATCGTACTTAAGGATATTCTAGAACTGAAGAAGGTGTAAAAAGGGGAGCCAAAATGGGAAGGGAATTGGAGCAGATGGAGTGGGTTTTTTTAGTTAATAAAAAGAATAAATTGGAATTGGGCGGCACCTAAGTCAAACTAAATAAATGAGAATACTGCAGCAATTAGTCCTCTTAATTGTGGAATTAAGGAGGGTAAAGAAAGACATGAAGAAGGTACACTAAATCTTGAATGATATAAGACTCAACCAGATGGCTTACATTAAAGTGCTGTCTAGGAGTTTTTGAGCTATAGTAAAAAAAAATATCAGTATAAAATTTATTACCCATATTGTGGATCCTGATTTTGCTACAGAAACAAGGCTGAGGATCAGTGTTATTTTAAATGTGGAATAGTTAAGGAAAATAATTAGTGAAATCCCCAGTTTCAGTTCCCCTGAATTAAGGATCACTTTCGGGTAAGAAAACAACCACTCTTCATTCTTGTGATAATAAGGAGTGGGGAAGGATTGAGAAAGTGTAAGTGGATGCTTGATTGGAGTATTTATCTACTTGTCAAGTTTCCTGACTAATAGGATACAGACACAGAAATGCTCTGTTTCTCTGACTTGTCAATCAAGGTATTCCTGAAGATGGGTTCAGCATTCTGGGAAAGAGACCTAAACTTGTCCCCAAATTAGTTTTAATGACAGAAGTGAGGTGAAATGAGATGGAATTTGCTGATGAAAAATTATATTCTTCACTAATGCTATAAGATAATAGTAGGGCTGGCAGGGAGAATAGTGCTGTCTTGGAGGTGCCCCCCCCCCCCCCCAGATAGCTTTGGAGCTGGAATGGAATAGGCAACATGACAGCATTTCTTCTCCATCAAAGTAATAAAATATGTGAAATCCCTTATTTGCAGAAGCAACAGAAAACACATAGTCTTCTACACTACACAATTGGCAGAGCCTAGCTCATACCAGTTCAGCTTGATCACAGACTTGTGATCTTTCAACAGAGCAATAAACCTATGTCTGCATATTGCCCATAATGGAAAGCAGAACAATTTATAGTTTGCAAGGTGTCCAGCTGTCCTACAGCCCACATTAAAATTGGCAACAGAGAGCAATGACCAGGTATCATGGTACTTTTGACCACCCCAAGTGCTCAGCAGAAACAGACTAGATCATAGCTAGATCAACCTGAACTTATTCTGCCTTGGTTCTTTGAAACAGGTTCCTTTAAAGGAAAAATGGACCAAACTCTTGTCAGTTTCACTTCTATTTCATTTGTTGGTTTACTGTTGAAAAACTGCAGACCTGTCAACTGATTATACACTTGGAGCAGATGGAACCAGAATTGAGATGCAAAACAAAATTACTTTCAACATGGATACAGAGTGAAGCAAAGATTCAGACCACCCTATCTCCATCTCTTTAACTGATATACAAAGTATATACTAAGCAGAGAATGTGAAGAAATTCCAAGACTTCAGCCCATCGTTTATTACATAACAGAAACATTAGACACTATACATTTCATGAGATTTCACAGCACAGTTGACATTTATTATTGTTTATTGGCTCTTTGGGATTGCAACCCTACTTCCATTTTAAAGTAGAACTTAGAATTTACTTGACATAAGCAATAATCCATTATAACTTCTATAACTTTTCTCAAAACAGATTTCCCTCTTTTATTTCCCACATCGAACTAAAAGCATTACCCATTAAAAAAACAAGACCAAAACTTGATTAGGTTGTCTTTAATCTTTTAAGAGTATAATATGGGGTGGAGGGGGAAGAAAGTCACTTCACAAACAGCTTTACACGAATAATGAATATTCAAAAAAATATATAGGACAAACTAAAACATAGAATAGAATAGAATAGAATAGAATAGAATAGAATAGGATTCTTTATTGGCCAAGTGTGAATTTGTTTTTGGGGCATATGCTCTCAGTATACATAAAAAAATATATACATTCATCACGAATCATAAGGTACATCAAAAGACATCAAAAGATGGTATGGTTAGAAGCCATGCAACCTTGCTTCAGTGTAGCCAGATAAAACTTAACTATGTTTGTAAACATAATTTTAAATAAACAGAGCTTGAAATTTGACAGACAAAAACATTAGCTCATAAAGATACCTTGCTAAACTTTTCGACAGCTGCTATTAACTAACTAATTGCTAGATGACTGATGCATTAAAATGGGGTCTTTAATTATAAAGATCTTCTATGTGTTTTATCTTAAGGTCTCTTTAATTATTCCCTTCTGTTTATGCACAGAGCAGGAAAACACTTCATCTTACTTTACAGTAGCTGTGAGCAAACACTGTTATCTCAGAAAGCAAGGCATCTTGTTTGGTGATTGACATAATGATGCAGCACCTAATTGCAGAAAATATCCACTTCATTAAATGAAAGTGTTCCTCATCATGACAAAAAAACCTTCACTTGAAACACTCTATACCAGACTCAGGCTTTCAGGGTGGGGGGCACTTTCATTTTATACTTCTTCCTCATTAACAATGATATGACCTTATAACTGTGTTTTACTTCACTAGGGATGGGCATTAAAATGAGAAAGATGGCCGACACAGGAACACAATAAAAGTCCTCTTTGTTTTGTACACTTGTGGTTGTGGTACACATATGCAAAAGGGGTCGGACTTGCTTCATTGCCTTGACCCTAACTTGTGAATGCCACTGCTCAGAATGATTTATATTCAAACAACAAAAACAGTTAACCTGTTTAACAAATCGAAAGTGCCTGAGGGCTTTTTAAATAAGTGGGAAAATAACATTTCACACTATTGGCTTTTCCTCTTCTTTTAGGGAAGTTGTTTCTCACAAGAGGATGATGTCACTTCATTTTATTGCCGGTGGCTTCCATGCAATAAAGACAAATGAAGCCAATTGAGAATGAAGCCAATCATTATTCAGAGTTCCTTGCCACTCCTCTACATTTGCTGTATTTGTTCTTAGTGATTTTATCCCAGAAACAGATTTGATTAAGTAAATCCAATCTTTCTCCTTGAGATAAAGTGCAGGATTCTATGGAGATTTATTTTAATGCAAAATCAGCTGATTGGTGATGTGGCATGAATTTTAGATGAGCTCTGCTGTAATAGCTGAATGCTAGGGTGAGATTATGAGGAAGCATCTCAGTCAGTGGCTGTAAGATACAACCTATTTCAAGGGAGATCTGAGGATGGGGAAAGTGCTTGTATCAATAGAAATTCTTGTGTGAGAAGGCATGCTTTCATGCAGATAATTGAAAGAAAGAGCTGGGTGGGTTTTTTTTTTCATTTTCTTTTTTGATATATAAATTTATTGGGAATGTTGATTATAATGGTAAAATCTAATGCAAACTAAAGAGAAAAGAAAGTTGCAAGGAAAATGAAATGAAAAATTAAGAGTATAATAAAAACATTATGAAAGAGTGACTTCCAAACTTCAGCAGAACAAGCATAAATAAATTTAACAATTCTTTACCCTCTGTATGGTAAATATTAGAGACAATTGCAAAACAATAGCTATTTCATCACATCATCATGAAATTACTTCTCTTTTTTGCCTTCCACCCAAGAGAGATCTATTTTTCAAGATAATTTGCTTATTCTTTATGCTTAATTTCAAAATTTTGCCATACAAGGTTCAATATTTCAAATTTAGCTGAACCCTTAGTCCGTTTATAATTCTTCAAGGTCAACGTTTAGTTTTTTGCTGTTATTTCAGAATCTTTAAGTTATGTTATAATTAATTTTTTTATTAAAGTTGAAGATAAATACTTTCAAATCTGTCATTCTGAAGATCTTCAGTACTTTTAAAATGATTAATAGGCAATTTCTGAAAGTGATTAAAAAGTGAGGTTGGCAAACTTAGTGTAGGGCCCCACCATGGTTGTGAGCAAAATGATTAATTCCTTCATCACTCTGCACTCAAACCCATAGAAAACCCATGGAAAGTCCTGAATGTCCATGATGAGCAGCCACCAAGAGCACATGTGGGTTATCTCTCATTCTCTCCTTATCTAGAGAGATTCCCAGGAACCAGTCTACTCACTGGTCCCTTGGTCATTGAGGGGCTGCCACAAGGAAGAGAGGGTCAATCTATTCTACAAAGCGCATAAAGGCAGGACAAGAAACAATGGATAGAAATTAATCAAGGTTAGAATCAATGTAGAACTGAGAAGAAATTTTTTCACAGTATAGTCAACTATGGAACAAATTCATAAGTTTTATGTACACCAACACTAGAGATTTTTAAGAAGAGATTGGACAACCATTTGAAATGATATAGGAATTCCTGCTTGAGCAGGGGATTGGACAAAAAAGTCCCCTTTAAGTCATTCTGTTATTCTTGGCTACAGTTGTGAATTTCACTTTCACAAAGCTATCTTTAGTTTGCCATACATACCTCCCGAGAGGCTCTTTTTCTGAAAAACAAATCTTGCTTCCCCATATGATTCCTCAATTCCTACTGTAGGTTACCAGTTTAACATGTAAAAGAGCACCGTGATTTGTGTGGTCATACAAATACACAAGGAATATTTGAACCATTCGCAAACCGTATCCTATTTGTCTCATGAAAGTCATTCCATTGATGAAGTAAGGGATTTTCCTACAAGGGTTAATGCATGACCAGTTCAGCATGATTGGCTACCTCAGTAAGAATAGCTCAGATGGTCTCTTACCAATCACAGGGATTGTTCTACTCAGACCTTCAGAAGTGAGAGCCCTTACTTGCAAACTTTCAAGTACCCTTTTGGATATTTGATAGCCAGAAAACAACACACAAACAAAATTATGGATTTAAAAATGATAAATATTTTTCACTTCCACCATCACATTTATACATGTGATGCATTTATAAATGCATAAGCATAAATATGATCTTCTGGTAGAAAAACTAAATGCAGACAAACACATTTAACCTTAGAATTAAGGAAGGCTTGCTATCTTGATAAGTTTTGAAAGTTCCTCAAAGTCCTAGATGGAAATCTGAGGTAGAAATAAATTCCCATTTTTTTAAAAAAAAATCTTATTACCTTTCCCAATTAAGATCCTTTCAATTAGAAACCTTCCAAACTCTGGTATCAGCTTAAACCTGTGTGATTATATGAAGTAGTTGGTTTCAAGACCTGAATCAACCTTGTCTGTCTCTCTTCTTGAAAATGGAGCAAAGCTGATACTTTTTTGGCAACATGGTGCCTCTACTGACCTTATGAGCAATCTGTTTATCTGTTTCCAAGACTTGCTTCACTCTTTTTCAATTCCTGACTTTCAACTATTCAAGCAGGTCTTTCAAAGAAGGGGATGGATTGACTGCTTTGTAATTCTCCTTGATAAGAATTTATTGGATTTTTGTTAGACCCCTACAGGTGCATATGGAATTTTTATGGGGAGGGTGTACAGCATTTACTTTATTTCATTTTTAAAAAAAATACGGGAACAAACTGTAGTTTGTTTTCCAATAAAACTTTTTACTGGTTTATCAAAATATAAAATACAAAGAGAAATTCAAAAAAGTAATAGAAAACTAGAGGGAGGGATAGGGAAAAGGAAAAAAAAAGGTTTGTAAAGAGGGAAAAGGAAAGAAAAAGGTACCAACTTTTGTTAGCAAAGTAGAAGATAACATTACAACTGCAGCTTTTTACTTTTACACAACAGTATGTACAAGCCATTTCTATAACAATAAACCTATCTAATTAGCAAAAACAAAATGTTGTGCATGCAATGAAAAAAAAAGTACAAACTGCAGTTTCTTGAGAATGGAAATAAATTACAGATTTGGGAAGTCATGGATCATATTTAGACTGCTTTTGGAGAGTAGAATTGGTGATAGCATAGACATGCCCTCAGTTGGTTAAATAAATCATTCCTCCTTGCCTACTCAGACAGACCCTTTCCATCTCCGTTTTGATTCTGTCAGATAAAACACTCTGCTTCTATAGAACTATAAAATATACTTTCTCACTAGCTTCTTCCATTCACAAGTCACATGTTCCTCCTTCCTTAAAGCTTTTCACACTTTGTTCATCTGGATCTGCAAGTAATGTTAGGTATCACTCCTTAATCTCACTTCCCCTGCAGCAGAACTGAACTTGTTAAAATCATGGGTGAATAGCCTCCTAAATATTTATAAAGAGACATGAGTGCAAATCTCCTTCAAGTATAAACCAGATTGTACAGTGAAAGCATAAAAATGTTTCAGGCTGTTTCCAAAGCCAAGAACTTCCACTTCAAATACAAGGTGCTTTGACAAGCCAAAAGTGAATTCTTCATTACAGGCCTTCTGGCAAACAAAGGTTTGACAAGTGTGTAAAGAATTCCAGAAATATATATTTGCTGAGTACATTATGACTTTATTTGATTGAGACGAAGTCTGGCAATTAAAATATCTAAAAGAAAGCTGATATAGTGCAGCTGAAAATTGTAGATCAAGGTTGCAATACAACTTCTCTCTGCCATTGTGTAAATTCTTTGATGTTTCCTGAAGCAATGGTAATCCCCTCCTCGTCTTCTAAATGTGATTGAAAGAGATTGTATAAGATTTCAGTTTGCTGTAATAACATGTATGGATAAACTAGTTTAAAGAGTAATGCCAGCACCCTGGAGATTCTTGTATGCTAAACAGGTTTTTATGCCTCACCCTTATTTCTAAACTGAGTGCATGTATTTCATTTAAAAAGCATAAACATATTTTTAATAGGTTTTTGTTTTAAGGCAATGAACTTTTGTAAATAAAGTTCTCCTTCCGAATTTAGCTCTATAAATTGTTAACATTTCTCTCCCAATGGAAGTTGTATCCCTGTAGTTAAGAAACCTATAGCCTGTTTCATGATAAATGATAAAAAGATGAAAAAGAGGTCATTCTTATTAGAAGTAATGTGATCAAGCAACAAAATTAAGGTATATGCTCCATCATTTTCATTATAAGGTATCCTCAATATAAATAATTTATTGTTCAATTATGTGCAAAACAAAAGATTAGATAGCCTTACTCCTTTTGAATAACGGAGAAGTCTGTTTGAATAAAACAAAATTCAGATCTGCAGAATTCAGGAAATAATTCTGAATTAATTTTACTGCAACTGTTCTATCATTATCATATCTACTATTATCAGTCATGTTTAATATTTTGTAAACTGCCCACAGTCCTTTGCAACTAAGGTAGATAATGCATTTTATATTATATATGTTATATGTTATGCAGTTCAAAGAATATTCAGACTGTGTTAGGACAGTTCAGATGTTCAGTGTTTTGAAAACAGCGATTTCTGCGTATGAATCACCTTTGAATCAACTTTCCAAATTAAGGATTTATATAATCCTGATATTGGGGTATCATAAGAGACTGAATTTGAAAATCATGTATATGCCTATCCCCAATAAGCTCAAATTTGTTTTGTCTCCCTGTTCTCAGAAGAGAAAAAAGGTATGTTTAACATTTCCCACAAAATGCATTTTTGAAAAATAAATGTAAACAGCTGGGACAGAAGACACAAATGAAAATCAAAATCAAAATATACAGGATGTGGAAGGGGATTTAATCATAGTTCGGATAAAAAACATTTTTAACAGCTGCCATTAGTTCTATTAATTTTGAGGATTTTGGTTTATCTGCAAACTGTATTGTGCACATTTGTTCATTAATTAAATTTTGTCTTCTGAAAACTCTAGAGAAAGTGAAATGATGTTCTAATTAACCTCGAAGTGGGGCAAGGGGGTGCATATTACGTACATAAAGATTTGTCCCTATTCATGAACTGAATAGTACATTTTGCTCTTTTTTATTCCCCCCCCCCAAGGCTAACAGGAATCAGGTAGAGAATAAAACAGAACAGTCACAAATCAGTCTTCATTAGTGTTACAAGGAACTATAGACAGTCTCAGAGCCCAAAGTTTCAGAAAGAAGCCCACATCAAACAGGGTTCAAAAACTACTCCACACAGGCAAGCATAAGAATTACAGCTTCAAGGCAAAGCTGTCACCAGCAAGAAATCTGTTTTCTGAGGTGGCCTTAAATGCCCAAGATTTCCATATTCTTTATGTGGATGTAGCTGAAATTAGGAAGACTTGTTCTTGCTAGGATCCACTCCTGCATCAACAGAAGCCTTTTCCTCTAAGTGGTAACTCATTTTCTAACTTTTCAATTGGTGCTTTCCATCAGTTGGCATCTATGTCCTCAGGTTTTGAGGTACTTTTCATCCAGTTCTAGATCTGGATATTGTATCAGAATCAGGAGAAATGGGCCCTGTGTGTTATTTTCTCACTGCTGATTCCTCAGCATTTGAAATGCTAAATTAATCAGCTTGGTCATTTTCTGAAGAAGATTGAAGAAGAATTTTCTGAAGAAGATAGCCCTCATGTGTTTATATAATACAAGAGAAAGCATTTTTTAGGACCAATGACTTACAGGTGGAATTTTGAGAGTCTCCAAAATCATCTGTCATGGGATTCACCCAGAAAACAAAATGTGAGTTTATGCCTTATCACTTTCTAGGTGATGCCTTTCTCAGCCTTTATTTCCTTGGAGAATCTTTGAAATAATACCTAAAAATAGAAAGAAAGAGAGGAAAACTTTATACAATTCACTTCTACTCAATCCACATTTTACAAAAGCAAAGCAGAGGACTATCAATTGAGACACAGCACATAACATTTCCCATCATTTAAATTACTAGCATAAACCGTTTTTTTTAAAACAATAATCTCTCTTAGAACGCTAGGTTTCTGTGGAACCCCAGCTGAAGAGGGCTACTTGAGTACCAGTAGTACTTTATCTCAGTTTATCTTCAAGTTTCTTCTAAGTGAGATGGGTGAATTAATCAAATAAATAAATAAGCCTTTACCTTTTAATATCATTGGATATAGTTCAAAACCAAGCCATACACATCTGTAACTTATAAAATACTAAAAATGCCCATGAGCGCTGTTTTTGTGTATACAGGTAATGCTAGAGGCAAGCTTTGTTAGCATGCCAGCTTCCACTTAATTTTAAATACTTTTTATAAAAATATAACAGGTGAAGCAGAAGAACTGAATTGCTTCTTCAATGAAGAACATCTCACCATCTCTGTATCACAAAGTGCCTTGAGGCAAAGTGCAACTTTCTCACACAATTCTAATACACAGAACTGTTTACCTACATAACGCCATCCATGTCATGCACTCTATTTCATCATAGAAAGGTAAAGTATGTATACTATACAATACCACATCTTTTGTGGATTGTCTTGAGAATTAGTAGTCTACTGCTGCTTCTACCCCAATGAAAGCAGAGCAAGGAAGTTTGATTTGGAGTCATTGGTAACAGATTTTTATTACATGTATAAAACCAATAGGTGACCATTTTAAAATTGTCCACCTCTGTAGATCAGAGACATTAGCAAGTTGTCGAGGCTTTGAATGAAGAAATCTGACCATTCTCAGCTTCTGTTTCCTTTTAAAACTCAGTACCCCTCAAAATAGGAGATACTAAGATCAGAAAAATATATTGATTATCTGGAATTTTTAACCTCTTTAAGGCAACATAGGTAATATGACTTAGAAATGTTGACTTAGTCACTGCTGATTCGAATCAAAACTTGCAGTTCAGCATGCTGTCTTTATATGCACAAATAATTGTCAGTCATATTGAAACAATTGTTTTAAGTACAGGAAACTTTTTCAGAAGAGTACTAGTGGCTCACCTATATTGAAACAATTGGCTTAAGTTCAGTGAGCTGTCTTAGAAAGGTACCAGTGTCTCAGCTAGCCAGAATTAAAATCATCATTGCTTTAAAACAAATAACTCCGAAAACCCATACTTTTCCCACTAGCAGACACCATAATTTGTCAAATAAGAGAGAACCTACTGTGCAATATGGATAATAAGGGATAAAAGAAGAATGTGTACTTGTTTTGTGTAAGTTGAGTGCACCTGCTAAATGTGGGCTATTACTGCAGAAATGTTAATTTGCTCAAACATAATAATTTATATTGGTTGTTATGAGTAATTTTAGTACTCAACATCATTGAATCTGAGGTTTGGCACAGCTATGTTAGTGAAGAGGAAAAACATGGTGTTTTGCACCTGTGCTCCTGATTAATGCAAATTGTAATAGGTTGTTAAAATTAGACATCTCCAGGCTGTCTGATTATTGACCCCTGTTGCTGTGTGTTTATGTGTGCAAAAAGTTCCTAGTATTGTTTTTATCTAAGCTCTGTTTACTAATAGAAAAGTATATTTATTATAGAAAGTATTCATGTTCCATGCATTATTGATTGGAAAGATTGGTATGCAGCTGCCGTGTTTTATGCATCATTTCAAGGGATGATTTGATCATTCTCAATTTGTTTGAAATTTAACCTTTTAATTTTTTTAAAAAAATGTTTTATTTGCACAAAGATTAAAATTAAGGGGAAAAAACCACTGGGAGTTGCAACTCTCACCTACTAATCAAAATTATTTTAAGGATATTATCATATATATTTAAGCCAGAGGTGAGTTCCTACTGTTTCGGGACCCTTATATAACTGACAGAGCATGGTATCCTGCCAATCTTATAGAATTATTATTATTTGCAACCAAGAAAGCACACAATATACAATTTTATTATTCCTTATAATTTCCAAAGTAAAAATATAAGTATGTACAAAGCTTAATTAGTCTTCTAGAACAAAGCTAATATATAAAATAACTTCAGATGAGCCATTATACCTCTTTAATCCTACTTAAGAAGCTTGGTTATTGAAGTAATAAGTGAATGGAGATGGGTGACTAATGAATTTAAATAAATAATTTTTTAAAAAAACCAGAATCTCATGTTTTCTAAATATCAAATTTACTTCTTGACACAGAAAATTCAATGTACTGAAAATGCATATTTTGCATTACACACACACGAGAGAGAGAGAGAGAGAGAGAGAGAGAGAGAGAGAGAGAGAGAGAGAGAGAGAGAGAGAGAGAGAGAGAGAGAATGAATGAATGTAAAAGAACATTTTGTGCAGCATATTAACAATGGAATAGATGTAAGAGTGAACATACAAAAGTTCCAGAATCTGGAAGTAGATTCTTTTTTTCTACATCCCTAATGTCTTTCCTGGTGTAGAAACACTCAGTATCATAATGTTAATTATTTATTCCTTACAACAGTGTTAAAATGTATGTTTGGGCTCCAGAGAAACAAAGCAATATACTTCCTGTAGTCTTAAAACAGACTATAGTCATATATCATAGCATACCAATTCTCAATTAGGCACTCTCCTTAAAGCTGTCTTTCTCCACCTCGGTCATTTTGAGAGGTGTAGACTTTAACTCCCAGAATTTTGAGAGCGAAATTCTACACTTCTTCAAAGTTACTGATATTGAAAAATACTGCTTTAGAGCATCCATCTTCAATCTTTTCTTTTCTGACAGTATTGCATTTATGATTTTATAATCCTAAACAACATAGTCCAGAGGTTGCTTCACACTCTGAAACCTTTGCCAATAAGGACATCAGCAATCCTGACCACTGATATTCTGGCCATCTATGAACTTGGCTAGTTCTTTCAAATCTCAAAAAATGGTTCCATGTTCTCATAATTCTTTAAAGGATAGATTTTAATCTGATATATAATAATGTTACTCCTATCTAAATTTAAGGAAAAGGCTTACAGAACTCACCATTTTTATCTCTCTTGAATTAATGAATGAAGAGGATCACCAGATGAATTAACCTGGAGATTGTCTGATAGATAAACCAATGGTTTCATCTTCCTACCTTTCTTTCGTCTGACCCGTGCAACATAAGCAATCTCACATCCTCTTTCAGCAGAAAAGTTGAAGGAACCAATTTACTTATTGTCTTTGCCTTTGCAGAGGTTTCTTTGGTCTGCTTCCTCAGAAATCCCCAAAAAGCATAGTTTTCTAATATTAAACAATGCTTTAAAAAAAAAGGCCTAACATCTTGGTTTATATACTGAAGATCTTGCTAAAGGAAAGATCTTCCCAAATTCAAAGTTGGGTTGAAAAGATCTATCATTCTATAAATCTATGTATTCAAAGAAATATTTATCTCCAATCAATCCATGTTAATTCCAATTCTACAAGAGCAGTTCTGGTTTTAGTTTCAGTTTCTTAGCAATATCCTGTCTGCTACTATTTCTTTCAAATTTGCTTGGAATGAAATAGAAAGGGGAGAAATTGGGTATCATTCATGTATTACTAACATCCTAATACTAAAAACTACTGATAAGTTCAGCACAATTACTATTGGATACAAAGTGAAACAATCTGAGAGATCATGTATAAGCATCTTTGCCATGGTTCCTGCACTTCAAAGCTTCTGAAGGTGATATGAGAACATATGGGTAGAAGAGGAGAGCTTCTAGAAGTTGGTATGGTAATGAGTCAAGTGTTCTTCCAATGGGAAAATATATTGCACACACACACTTAAATGACAGTCTTCTAATAAGCTAGTTGCAAACCTATATAACCACATGGGTCTGGAATCAATTCTGAGTTGATGTAATGCCTGTTTGTGAAGTCTTTCAATTATTCTGTTCAGTGCACCATGTCTCTGTCTCCATGTAGCTTCCTTGATATCTCACAATTCATTAAATCCAAGAAGAAGACATAATACAATAAAAGACCATTGTCCTACTTGACTGGGAAGAGTGGGTATGACTGGCAGGTTCTTAGGAATGGAAAGATATTATGTAATGGGGGGAAAGAACCCCACAAGCAGTTAAAAATGACCTATCTTTCCCACAATAGAATAGAACCAGAGTTGAAAGGGTTTATTTAGGACAAGTATAATTTCAAAATGTGTTTTCTTGCCTTTGAGAAATGTTACATAACATAAAAGCACACGTTAATGCCGGAGCAGAAGCCGGTAAAAGAACCTTTTAAAGAAGGCTGAACAAATGGCCTTTATATGTGTTATAACCTTTGTGTTCTCACTCAATGTACAGCCATTAGTTTATACTAGGCAGCAAATATAAATTTTGAGGGCTACTGAACACTTTGTGCTTTTCCTGTAACCTTTCTGCAAAGTTATTTAGCACTTGTGTTTCTATAATTGAGATACATCGGGGAAAATCCTTTGTTCAATGGGCCCTAAAATTCAAGTTTTTCCTGTGTCATTCTTACATTGGGATGCAATATAATGCACGCAGGGAGGCTGACAAGATTGCAGAGGTTTATCCTATCTTTCTTTACAAAAAATGGTAACCGGATTATGTACTTTTGCTCTATCTCAAAGAATCAGATCACAGTTCATGAAGGGATACAAAGAACAATTATTATAGCTTTTCCATCATTCTTTGAACCCTGATAAATTCCAGGTGATTAAGAAAGAATACATGCTGTTCTATTCTCTAGAGTCTATGCATTCTCATTTTTACAATGTACAAAGGGAACAATTTTAGTTCTTCCCACTTTACTTCAGATTTCATCAAAGGGAATGGAAAGTTGTTAGTGAATTATCATTACTTTGATGATAAAAGTGGACAGTTTTTTTTAAGATGATAGGAAAGAACAGCTCCTGTACTGTACTTGACCAGAGGGCCTCAACTAATTTTCTCCTTGTTGGGAAGAAAGATCATTTTCACCTTTCATTCTAGATATAGACATTAAGCAGGCTGGCAGCTGAATCTTGAACACTTGATAAAGCAATATAATCTCTGAATCTGAAGGTAAAGGTTGGCCTAGAAGATGTATTTCTGGCCAAATGGCACTTGTGTAATCTCCAGCAACTATTACCTGAGATAGTTATTCATTCTCAATGGTAGGATAAACCCCAGAGCTTCATTTCAGTTATATTTGTAACATCTATGGTTCCTTAGGAAATATTCCACCTTCTTCACGTTGAAGTTGACACTTGAGTTCCAAATTGTTGCACTGAAACCAAGATCACCTGTTTTGCAAGAAAGTTGTCCAAACTTTGCAGTGTCTCAGAAAGTTTGACTTAATATATGCAATATAACTTTTTCCATCACTTCAGGACAGCAATAAGAAAAATGAAGCCTATTCAATCTCTCAATTCTATGAATCCACAAGAACAAGAACAAGGTAATCCATTTTCTTTTCACTTCCACAAAATTGTATTAATATATTTATGCAGTGTTAAGACTAATACCACCTCACCCATTTCCAAGATTCTATTTAGCTAAAATAACTCCACTTTTAATTCTGGTTTCCTGACAAATGTAGTTTTACAGACAATCTGTCAGCAGATCTCAGTTTTGCCTTATTTTGATTGCACTTTATTCCATTTCAAAATTTATAGCAAAATAACAAATTTGCAGCTGAGATCCTAAACACACAGTGACGAGAGAGAGAGAGAGAGAGAATGAGAATATGAATCAGGTGCCATTGAGTCAGATCCAATTCTTGGTGACTGTAAGGATGAATGCTCTCCATTTCAGTCTTTGATAAAAAAAAAAAACACAGGATTTTCATGATATTCCTAATCCCACTAATAATAATAATACTTTATTTACAGTCACAGACCAAAACACAACCACTACAAAAGAGACACAGCAGCCAGTCACCAAAAGCCCAACTAAGGGAGTTTACAGCTCTCTCCTCTAATATTATCTGTTGTCTTCTCCTTCCCTCAATCCTGGTAAGTATTGTTATTTTTTTCCTACCCATCATTCAAAATCCATCCCATGCCAAAAGTAGGAGAATTTCTTTAACTAACTAACTAACTAACTAACTAACTAACTAACTAACTAACTAACTTACTTACTTACTTACTTACTTACTTACTTACTTACTTACTTTATTTTATTTATTTATTTATTTATTTATTTATTTATTTATTTATTTATTTATTTATTTATTTATTTATTTATTTATTTATTTATTTATTTATTTATTTATTTATCTAGTTGATTATAAGGTTCTACCAAGCCCAAGCCATAATTCAAAGGTGTTTGCTTTCTCTCACTTCTTATCCAGATTTCAGAGCCATGTATTGCTTCTTCTAACTATCTAACTCTCTGTTATCATACAAGTGTTTTTATCTTTCCTATCCCTTTCTATGCTTTCTGGTTGTCATTAGCTTTTTCTCCTTAATATTTAACCATCAATACAAAATTTTTACTTTGATAATTTTCATTTTACTTTCCAAATAAGTTCTTCTATGTCTTTCTTTTCATCTACTGTAGAAGGAACATTGTTTGCCTATCTCATATTCTTACGTTTTCAATCTCCAAATTGATCCCAACTGTTATATCTTCTAATCTTGCTATTCTTACATTTGTTGCGTAAATTAAAGTGAGGAACATATACCTTATTATCTCATTCCTTTTCTATTCTGAATCACTTTGCTTTTCTAAATTTAATCCTTACAGCAGCTTTATACTATGGAATTTCTCTTTGAAAAATCAGATGTCTTGGCATACCTATTACCCGTAACACTTTGTAGAGTATGACATGATCTTTTGAAAAATCATATTGTGGTCAATAAAAAGCAGATTTCAAATTACCTTAATTTCTTCACAACCATTTATGGTTATTTATCCAATGTTACGTCTTCTCTGTCTTTTCTGAAACCTGTTGTTCATTTGACTGTTCTTTTTTCACATATGGCTGTATTTATTTGTTCAATCTCATGCAAAACTTGTCATCATTATGGTTTCTTCAGAGATTTATAGCAGGAGATGCTGTAATTGACAGTTACTGGGTGATAATGCAGAAATAGTAACACCAATGAAGAATGTATGCTTCTCTCCTACATATTTTTTCCATCTTCCAAAACTGTCTGGTATCTTTTTATTTATTTATTTATTTATTTATTTATTTATTTATTTATTTATTTATTTATCCAATTTATATGCCGCACCCTCTCCACCAAGGGACTCGGGGCGGCGTACAATTTATTATACAACAAATAAATAACAAGGAGGAGATATACAAAAAGCATTGTACAACACATAATAAATAAATAATCAATTAATTAAAAACAGCAAAATGCAAGATGCAAGTAAAAACAATTAAAATACCCAGAGTCAAACATAATTTACAATTTTATCCAGAGGGATTAGAAAATAGCTATAATTCAGGCCAGGCCAGCTAGTTGGAACAGGTGGGTCTTGAGTTTCGTGCGGAAGGAGCGGAGATCGGTTACTGTCCTAATGTCGGGGGGGAGGTCATTCCAGAGGGCTGGGCCCATCACAGAGAAGGCCCTGCCCCTCGGCTTCCTAGATTAATGGACAGGGCACTTGGAATACTCTTTAACGAGGGGTCCTTGGTGCTTTCTGAGCTCGCTTGTCTCTCTGCAGGTGTTTCATTACCCAAACTAGGTGGTATCATCAGTGTTGTAGGCATTGATGATGTTACCTAGTTTGGGTAATGAAATGTCTGCAAGAAAACAACCAAGCTAAGAGAGCACCAAGGACCCCGCATGTCAATCCTGAGCTACAAATATTCTCATTTATTAGTATTCTTCAATGGACAATGTCTGTTAAAATTGCAGAGACTCTGACCTAATATTTTGCTCAAAGGTTTTTTTTCCCCCAAACAAGGTTCTTGCCACATTAAACAATGATAGATGGAGGGACTTTGTGGACTTCAGCATTTCAAGTTATTTACAAACAGTAGTTTGAGCAAGTGTTTTGGTTTGACAGTTGTTCCAAAAGGAAATAAAAACCCTAATATTCATTATAGAAAATATTTTTTATTTTCAGAAGATGCTTCTTATCCTCTAGCAAGTCCTTCCAGAGTCCATTGCAGTTGGGCAGTTATATTAAATTTAATTAATTAAATATATAAATAAATATATATTATGATTTTTTTAAAGGCCAAAAATGATCATTTTAACATTTGTCACAAATGATTCTTCCAATGCACAGTGAATAGAAGGACCCAAGAAAATAGTCACTATGATTATAGCATATACTTGACAGTTCTGTCAGTTTTCCTTCAATTTTTTTCTCTCCTTCCTCTTTTGTGAAGCAATGAAAATGATGGAGCACTTTTTGCAGACATGTTGTCTTTCCGTGGTCCTCTGAAGGACCAATCAGTTTGTCTCATTCTGTACTGATTGTACTTCATGTTATATGGCCACAAACTTAGTCCAAACATCCCATTTTGCCTCATTGTCTGGGATATGGCAAAATAGAATGATGCCAAATCAGTAACAATTTGGGCTTTCCTCTTACGATACTCCAAATCAGGCATAAGGCTGTATCCATATTTTGGAGAATTAATTTTTAAATAACCATAGGGAAAAAAGCTAATAATCTAGTGTTTCATTGTTTGTCATTAAAAATAGAAATTCTGCTAACATTTCTCTTTGGGAAAACACCATCACAATATTCTTAGAATATATAATGCTTAGTTAAACTTTCAAGAGGCTCAGGGTGAAGTCTTATTCTACAGTCTTTTTGGTGTGTGTGTAAAATCTGAAAAAGTTTTGAATAGAAAGTCAGCTCTTGGGAACTCCTTGTCAAAAACCTACACGTATAAAGTTGTTTCTTAATATCCCTTTCGTTTATACTTAAAAATCACTTTTTAAAAAAGGAGAGTAGTAGAATATTTCAGCACAGCGTGTAATTTTATCCTTGCCTTCAAGTAATTTATGGTTACATTTCAAAGTATCAGTCCGGCTGCTAGGAAATGTGGGTCAAAAGTGGGATCTTTTGAAAATTTGCATTCAAGTCATGCTAATGAGATTCTTTACTGTCACTGAATGGAGCAACAAAAGTCCAAGAACATCTTTTTCCCAAAGTTCCCTACTTTGTGAAACTTGGTTTCTGAAAATAGAATGGTTGATGAAAGAAAGTGACCAAAATCACTTCCACAAACCCTCAGTGAAGTTAGCAATTCAGAAGTTCTTGAAAAGAAGATAGTGTTAAGAAGAGACTGAGACTGTCCCTTCCCTGGTATATCTCATATATTATTGAATATATGAGAGAGGAGGAAAAGCAAATTGGACTTCCAATTATGTAGCTTATCTCAATGCAGCTTAGCCTTGGTCTTCTTGTGGAGTCTGTTTTCTGATTGGGACATGCTTGAAAGGTTCCACATATATACAAAAAACCAGCTGTTGTTTGTCATAGGGACAAAAATGGCATCTATATGATTTATGTTCCTTGCATAAAGACAAAGTCATGTCATTCAAATCTTGTGTAACTTGGGGAACATTTGTAGGTAGGCAACATGATTATGTAATAGTCATTGGTAGCCTTAATTGCTCCAATTTTCTTCATTTAAGTAATTTCAATAATAAAGGAGAAAAACAAACTGCCTTTAAAGTGTCATTAATTTCTTTCAAATATATTCTTTGGATAATATTTATTTTTGTTGTATTGTTTATCTTCTTTTTACAACATCAGGAAACATTCTTTTGAATCCATTGATTGATTGGTTATGTGCTGTCAAGTCGAGGTCAATATATATAGCCTTTGTCCAGGATAACCTGCCCACAACTTGACTTTTCAGTTCTTCCAGCTTTGCATCCATCACCACTGGAACAGAGTCCATCCACTTTGATGCTCTTCTCATTCCTTCCAACTTTTTCAGCATTATAGACCTCTCAAGAAAAAAATAGGCCTTTGTATAATATATCTAAAATGTGGTGATTTGAGCCTGATCACTGAGTCTCAAGTAAGAACTGTGAGTTTATTTGTTTTCTTACCCATTTGGGGTGGGGTGGGGGGACGACTACTTATGGTACTCTCAGAAGTCTTCTCCAACACTTTACACCAGATTTCAAAAGTATTAATGCTGTTCAGTTTCTGCTTTTCTAATGCTAAACTTTAGACTTGTGGATTTCAATTCCCAGAATACCTTACCCAACCATGCTAGCTGAAGACTTCTGGGAGTTGAAGTCCACAATTCTTTAGGTTGCCAAAGTTAGATATCCCTGGCCTACATGGTTCTTTCTAAGAGTGCTCCAGGACTACCCTTCTAAGTGCTGGTCCGTTGCATATTTCCTTTGCTAATGATAGTTGATAGTAATAGACAAAAACTATCCATTACGTTAGTATCTACATTGTCAGTTCTGGTTGTCTACCTGTTATGATTAGTTTGGTCTTCTTTATATTTCAACTTAATTCTACTTTTCGCTGTTCTCCTTGATTTTTATGACTAAACCTTGCAGTACCATGCTAGGCCTACTGAGTACCTGCTAAGCATTCACAATCATAGTTATTACGTACTTTTAAAAAATCTTAGATTAACTTATCTTGTGTTCCAGCTGACAACTTTTATGATTAATGTGACTACTGCCAATAGCCAGGCTTATGGAGCAACCAGATCTGGTCTGCAAAAATACAGATTACTATATTTTAGATGGAAGTAAAGATTTAGATTTCTATAACTCTTTGCTCTCATCTAAAAATGTCCAGAATTTGGGACTCATTCCCAAAGTAGGAGGAGCCAGGAAAAACTCTGGCTAGATTTGTGCAGGTCAAGATCCAGACTCTCTTGAGCATTCTCCCTGTGTGAGAATGGTGCTAATAGTGAAATGACCGCCAGAGGGCTAAACCTACAACAATGTACCATATAAGACACAGCTTTTTTCCTCAAAAAAGAGGCTGAAAATCTGGGTGCGTCTTATTCTTCTAATACAGCATTTTTTGCCTCCCGAAGCCCCGCCCCTTCACCAAAATGGCTGTGCATACCCTTATGGAGGCTTTCAGAGAGCTCCTGGGGGCTGGGGATGGCAGAAATGAACAAAAAATGGGCCATTTTTTGCCCCTCCAGCCCCCAGCAGCACTCTATAAGTAAGGTGACCAACTTTTTTACAATGAAAAGGAGGACAAAACACGTTCTATTGTCCAAAATGCTAAGTTGACCAACTTTTTTACAACGAAAAGGAGGACAAATAAATTGAAAAAATATATCGTAAATAAAAGAAATATTTTATTCATTGCAACAATAATACACTAAAATATGATATATGCATAATAAAAACATTTGCAACATTTTATATTGTAATTATGCTTACATGCCTGTTAATTATTTTTTAAATGAGTACTATTCCATTGAATTAATATTTTTTGTCAATGTATTATCTTCTAACAATATATTGGAAATATCTGAACAAGAAATATCCTTCATATTGAATTTTACAGCAAGTGCTGCAGCTAGAGTATCAACATTCAATCTCGATTTCTCACTTGTCGAAAAATCATTGGCAATTGAAAAAAACTCTTTCAACTGCTGCATTAGTTCAGGGCAGCACAACGTAAATTGAACAAGTATAAATAAATGTTCACATGGAATATGTTCATTTTTGAAATGGCTGAAAATATCCACCCATCTTTTATCAATTTCAACATGTTGATTTTCCCATTGTATTAATTTTTCAGAATTTAAATATACATTGAGTCTTCTAATTTCTTCAAAGAGACAATTGTCGTCTATTTTAATGTCTAGCATTTCTTTAGATAAAAATTCAACACAAGATTCAATATCTGTTCAATATACTTGCAATGAAGTAAAAAAAACACCATTAAAAACTGTTTAATAAAATACATCACATTCAAATATCAAAAAGGAGGACATGTAGGAGGACACTTTTCGAGGGAGGACAGAACTTTCAAAAGAAGGACTGTCCTCCCTAAAGGAGGACGGTTGGTCACCTTACTATAAGCCTCCATAAGGCTATGCATGCAGATTTTTTGGCAAAAAATGGGCTGTTTTTTGCTCGTTTTTGGCCCCCATCTCCCCAGGAGCACTCTGCTAGCCCCCCCAAGGCTATTCATGCCCTAAAAAAAGAACCAGGATGTTTTTGTGAAAAACGGGCCATTTTTAGGAAATTTGCAGAGTGCAAAAACTTTTTCCCCCTTTTGGAAAGCTCTTTAACTGATTGATGAGACTTAGATTGATCAAGTGCGGTGCCAGCAGAAACAAAGTCTTAGGTGCTGCAGATTGTCAGTGATTTCCTTTTACAGCACATGGATAAATACACCTGGAAACATCTACCTACCTACCTACCTACTCTCTCTCTCTCTCCCTCCCTACCTACTTACTGTATTTCTTTATCTCTATATCTCTCTCTATTTCTCTCTCTATTTCTCTCTATCCCTTTATCTACCTACCTACCTACCTAACTAACTACTCTCTCTCTCTCCCTATTTACCTACTGTATCTTTCTCTCGCTCTCTATTCCTCTATCTACCTACTTTTTTTTTAATTTGCCTCTTCAAAACCTTGGTGCATCTTATACTCCAGTGCGTCTTATACTCTGAAAAATACCGTAAACCTGCAAACAACACCAGTGGTATAGCAGGCAATGGGATGTGCAATTTTACCTGAATCCTGGCGCACTGAAAATCCAATTTTCCTTACTTTTGGCTTTCTTTATTCTCTAGTCCCCTGTACTGCCCCAGGTTTCTTTCCTCTGTGGAAACTAAGCTTCATTTGATTTTCAATAAGGACTAGATATGTTTTAATTTATAAATATTCATAAACACATGATTATTATTTTTAAAAAAGTCCAGGAAATGTTTACAGGAAAGACCAGCTTAAACAGCCACAAATAGCATTGGAGGTATTATGAAGAAGAAAGTCCATCTTATTTGAAAGATCATCCATGTGTGCAGAAAGGAAGGTTGGATTTTGTATTACTATTCCCTTAGGGGAAACAGTAATATACCTGATGAATAGCTATCTTTCTGGGAGCTCTTTTCAGGATATAAGCAGTATTTGTCTTGCTAGGACAGAGATGTGCTTGCCCCTGGTGCCTCTACTAATTATTCCATTGACAGCTGTTTTCGCTCAGGTGAATATTGTTCTACCATCAAGCACTAAGTGCTTGCCAAGGAATATTTGTGTGCTTTTTGGTACACCTTTTCCCAGCCAAGATGTCAAACCAGATATACCAGAATATGAATTATGGATTGTTGCTTCTTCAAAATTGTGCCATCAGAATGAACCAAATCCTGAATTATTGAGTCAATTGAGACAGAATAAGTGACCTCCTAATATGAAGTAGTTTTATTCAGAATTAATTTGTTCATGATTCTTCACAGTAGGCCAAGATCCTACAAGATTTATCACTATAGGGCAGATTGTACTAGATCCATTGTAAGGAATCTCTTAATCACTGCAAAGTAATGAATGTTGCTTTAGAAGGGAAAGCCACTTTTATATTCCCTTTCCCTTGCTCCCTCCTTCCCTTTCTTCCTTTTCTACAGGTAATGATAAAAAGTAGATGACAGATCTTACAAATGAAATGTCTCCCATTAGGAATCTCCAATTACAGGAAAATAGGTTTTAGGAGGAGATTTTGAATTAATTAAATGTCATAGAATTCTGCCCAAGAAGAAAAATAGGTATTTTCCTTACGCCAAAATTCCTCCAACTATTTCTTTCAAATTTGGCAGGTTTATTAAGAGGTAACTTTGCCACACCTGCTGTTTCAGTATACTCTGCTTGCCAAATCGTAGAAATATTTTTTATTTATCTCTCTAAATCTGCCTTGAGCTCCAGGAGAAATCTAATAAATAAATAATGACAAGCTAAATGAGAAAAGGAGAGAGAGAGAGAGAGAGAGATTTTAACATACATTTATAGGAGTTTAATTTTAAAGCTTTTGCATCTTTTTTTTCCTTGATCCCATCAGAAAAGTTTATCTATCTATATTCCAGCCAATTCCTTTAAAAGCCTTTTTTTTTTAAAAAAAAAGTGACAGATCAGATTTTGAACTCCTCTGCAGCCCAAAAGGAAAGAAGAATGCTTTGGGTTCTCATATTTCATAGCTGAACTGTATTGCCAAGTGAGCAGCATCTCAGAGCACTTCCACTTTCTGGCATAAGGCTCCAGACCCATGAAACCTCATGCCATTTTCTGTGTTTGCCAGCTCTGTTAATGAGGTGTGGGGGGTGAGGTGCTCCTTAGTTGGAAGACAAACTAAATGTTTTACAACAAGGAAAATGATGTTGTCTTAGCTGCAAGTGCATTTGTAGGATTATGGGAGGGCAATACAAAGATGCTCAAAGTCTGTTCATGTGTTCCTTCCACAAATACTTGAGTTGTGTGCTTGAACTGAACCATGTGATTAGTATGCAGCATCCATCCATGTTGTTGGCAGACTTAGTGTATGAAAGGTTTGTCAAGTCCCTTGAGCAGTGATCCCAGACTTTTTTGAGTTACATGGAGCATTTACAATTTCAGAGCATATTATGATGTTCATTCTCTGGTGGTCGCGCCTTGTGAAGAAGAGGAAAGAGGGAAGTTTTAGAAGGTTTTGGTATCCCATTCCTACCCAGCACACACACTGATGTTTTTGTTTTGATTTCATCCATGCGTGGCTAATGGAAACATAATCAGCATTCTGTCTCATAATTGGTGCACCCTTGGTATATTAAAGTGGCATATGCTAGATTTTGGACCAGAGAATTTCCTGGCTAACATGGACACTCCATCTTCCATTTGCAGCCACTGGTATCTCATAATTGCAACAAATGTCATTGCTGCTGAAGCATTTTGCAGGATTTTGACCAGTTCCTGCATTTTTTGTAATCCCAACATTTGTCCATTGATTAGAATAGTGTGAGTTCACAGATGTGTGAGTATGTTGCATCTGAACACAATAAACATTCCAGTCAGATGAAGAAGACAGCTTTTGTACTGGGCAGCCTTTCAGAAACTAATTTACTTTGAAGCTTGCCATACGTATTTTGACTTTTATGTTTTGGAAAAAGAAAAAAAACAATGTATTAATGAGATACTGGACTATTTCTGACAAAAATAAAAGTATCATTCTCTAGTTTTGACAATATGCATGATGTCCCACTTACCCCCCAAAGAAGTATTCCTATAAAATATTGGCCATTTATTTCTACTTTTCTTTTTAAGTATTTATTGCTTCACTGGCCACATATAAAAGCATTGTTTAATGATATTTAACATAACTGTAAACTTAAAACACCCTTCTTATATTCATTTGTTTGATGTAAGAAAAATACATGTATTTAGTTATTAATTAGATTTTTCAATTGCTCCAATCAATTATTTGGATTAATTGGAGGTATTTATGTGAACATTATCCTTAAAATGCTTAATAATACCATCCCAATCGTCTCTGCTGTGCTACCTGATATCCAGCAAGTGTGTATACTCTGGGTCACATTGGATAAGGAGTGGTGGGTGGATGGTGGGGTCCCTAAGGTTACTCTTTTTTTAACATGGTGCCCATGATTTAGAACAATGTCCTATTTAAGATTAGGTTAGCCCTGACCCTGCTCAGCTAGTGTATGTTCTATTTTTTATATTATGCATTTCATGTATTTTATTATAAGTTACTTAGAATAATGAGATGGACAGCTACATCAATCAAAAAACCAATCAATTGCTAAATCAAAAGCCATGTTCAAACTTCTTCAGAAACCTGGGGGTAGTCTGCACTGACAGACAAGCATATACTTTAGTGCTGATGTTCTTTTGTTGCTCTCTATTATAACTAAAGACCAAATTTGCTCATGAAACTCTGCTCTCATTTCAAGATGAGGAGGAGGAGGAGGAGAGGAAGATGAGGAGAAGGAGAATTTTAACATCTAATAGAGGTATTCCTCAACTTACAAGTTGGACCAGAAACTAGGTAATTGAGTGAAACTGTCATTAAGCAAGATATGTACTGTATATAACTGCTGCATTAAACGACCCCAATACCAGCTATCCAAGTTGTGATTATTCAGTGATCATGAGGTCAGTAAGTGGAGTGCTGGGGAGACAGCCCTCCTTCTGCCCCACCATGCCCAGCCTGGGTGTTCTGGGTGCCTGGGTGCTCTGCCCTGTTAACCAAGCCCAGGGCCAGGCCTAGGCTTTGCCCTCTTCACACCCCAGTATGCTCAACATGGATCCACCTACCTTGGCCATTTTCTGCAGCTGCAAGTATGCCCAGCCGCAAGGCTTGGTCTTCCTATTGAGGCTACCTCATGCTGTCTTGCAAGCAGGCCTATAATCAGGATCATTGGAAGTTTCCTTCTCCAAATTGTACAAAGAAGGAAAAAGGATTAGATTCCTTTTTAAAAAATTATGCACCAAAGCAGATTTGATGTCATCCCTAACAATCTGCCAAGTGTCAAATATATTTATAGTTTCCAGGGTAAAAATTATCTGCACTTACTCCTAATTAGTTTAAAATCCAATAAGAAATGGTCAGTTTGTTAAAGGAATATGGATAATAACTTGAATATCTCAGGAAACATTATAATTCAGATATATTAAATGTACTAATTAGTTGAACATCTAGTACTTTATTTGCACACTATTCCCACTATAGCAGAATAAGAAATATAGGAAATATTGAGTCTCCATATTTTTGAAATGCCATTTAAGCCAAATAGTAATTTAAGTACTGATACAGGAGACTATTTGTAGCTTAAGTTTGAAATAAGAAGTCCTTGGTATTCTCAGAGCTTGAATGTTTTCATGAATATGTTTCATTACCCAAACTAGGCAACATCATCGGTATTCTAGCACTGCACTAGCAGTGATGATGTTATCTATTTGGATAATGAAACGTCTGCCACAAATCAACCAAGCTCAGAGAACACCAAAGACCACGTCAGTAATCAAATAAAACAATTCTGGGGCATAGAAAAGGCTTTATTTCATGTCTTATATTTCTGAAATCCCTTCAACTGGATCTTGTGCCTTACTGAACATATTTTGTTTCCCAATCATTTACAAAGTTATACAGCTATAAAATGCATAGAAATACATTTTTAAAATCTTGATTCTTGGTGCTGGCACATTCACTGAGATTCTGAAAGCAGCGATATTACTTGCTTTTAGAAAATCACATCTCCATTTTGATTAGTATTAGCGATCTTCCTAAATTTGAACTTATTTTGTCCCTTTTCTTATCCTAGCTAGCATTGGTCATCATAAACACTTGCTTCCATTTTTGTAAGATGGATTTTTCTCTCTCCTGCATATAAAGACTTGATTGTTCTGTTCTTGTTTGTTTTGAATACTGAAGTCCAGAACTGATACTGAGTTTTCCTCATTTCTTTACTTGTGAATGTCAGAAATTGCTTTCTCTGCCAGCCAGTACAGCACTGTAGCTTTAATAAATCAGTGTGCATTTCAATGTTGTTACAATTTTTTTGTATTAAAAATAATCAGCAATTGCTTTGCCAGTGCACAACATAAATTAGTCAGAAATATGATCATATCCCTGTCTTGTATGGCAGAATTGATGTAGTAACTGGTTTTAAACATTTTGTATTCTCTTCTTGTTAGTTCAAATGAGAACGTGCATCATGGAATATTTATTAGCATGCATTATTAACTTTTTGTTGACAGCAGGGGCAGAGAGCTAGAGATGGCCAAGAATCTTGAAACTGTTATGTTTTGCCCTTTCTTTTCAATCAAAATTAAAATCCTCTTGTTACCGTTGCTAGTACAGGTACGGGTCACAGCTATGGGTCATAGGAAATGGCCTAGTTCTGGCTTTTATATTTATAGCTTTCTGCGCTGTCTTCTTTAAATTTAACTGCAGTTGGTTTGGCCTGTCCAGCCTCTTCCCAACAGCAGACCAGATGAGTAATGTTCATGTATTTAAAGAGAAAGTAAAAAGATCACTGGGTAGCTTCAATATGCTGATAACACTGTACCTCAAAAATCTGGACATATTTCCACAAAAAATTAATACTGCTTACCTAGCTATAATCTAATGGCTATAGGGACAATTAGATATCCTTATCCCATTTTCTGAAATCATCTTTTTAGATATATTGCAGTTACTCTATCTCTAGCAGTGTTCCTAAGTATTACCTCAGTCAGACAATTCTAAAGGGGAATGATACCAACAAAAAGAGAGAGGGAGGGAGAGAGAGTACCACTTTATGTTTTCAGAGAAGATCATCAGTTATGATGATAAAACAATTCTTCTCTATGGTCAGACCTGGGACCATATTAAAATTAGATATTTTTTATGAAATGAATCCAGTTTACTTCCATGTATCTGGGCGCGAGATTGCCACTAAACTGAATATTGTTCTGCTGTATAGCTGACTTTCCAGATAACCTCAGTTTTATCTAATAGAAAATCGTACTGTATTTTTATATTAATAGAAATGTCACTAGTTTCTAGGCATCAGTTTGGCATTAGGAAAGAAAAGTGCAGACTGCAATTTTCTTGATTCTAAAACCACTCTTTCTTTGTCTTTTTATTTCACAGTTAATTATCTAGCATAAAATAGATGTGTGGTCCATATTGCATACGAATGTATCTATTATATTTCAGGACAGAAACAATGTGCTCAGGCAGACATAGAAATTGGCAATATTTTCATATCATGGACTGGTTATCAAAACTGTCTTACAAAGAGCATGCCTAATGTCTTCCTTTCATACCTGACTAATCCACACAAAGAAAGGGAGAAATTGTTCACATTTTATAATCTGACTTTTCTTCCACCTGCTGAAACAGAACACAATACAAAAATTACCTTCACAGACTTTAGTGAGGTAGCGTTTGGTACTGATTACTGTCCTAAAGTCATTACAAAGGACATGCATAATGATATAGAGTACTGAAATCAGAACAAAAGCAGAAATGTTTGAATAATACAGTTATTGATATGCAGAATCATGAGGGATTTTATAATGTTCTTGAGAAGTTTTGATTATCACAGTTGCGTCAGTTCAGAAATCCAAGATTCCTGTTACATTTTGCTTAAGGGGAACATTTAGCCATCCTCCTCCATGATATCGATTGGTTTGTATTTCTGCCTGCCTGCCTGATATATCTATCAATTTATCATCTAGCTGTCCTTTATTAAATTTATTTGCCCCACATCACCCACCCAAAGCAACAAGATAGAATATTAAAATAATAAATATTAACATTAAAATTTACTTAAAATTAATAAAGAGGTTAGGGAAGGGAAAAAGATGAACTTGGTGGTGATGGTCCACTAATCATCTCCTCTGTGACACGCCTCCATTGAAGCTCTCGCAAATTGGCAGAGCCAGGCCATTTTGGAAGGCCAAAATGGTTGGTGTGGATCTCACCTTGAGGAACACAATGTTCCAGTAGGCAGGAAAATCAAAATCAACATCAGTCAAATGCAAAAGGCAGCTTTTGTTAGAACACTTTGTATCCTATGACATCTTTTAACATCATCAAAGAACATCTACCTATCCCAGGTTCTTGGGAAGGACTCGATAAGTGGATAAAATTCTAAATCCAGTCTAAACATCTGGATGACTGTGAAGCCAACTATAATATAACATGTATTTGCATATTTCAGTTTTGCAGTAATTTAGAACAATATAAAATATAGTACAATATTCAGAGTTACTTACTCCAAGCATTTGCACCAATAAGGAAAATTATAAATAGAAACAACAATAAAACTTTTACATATTGAATCTTTTTATAATACGATATGTCAATGTTGCATTTATGTTAAATAATTGCTTATCAAACAATTTTCTATTTTTGTTATAACAATAACACAGTGTAATCCTAATAGTGTTAATGTCGTGTCTGAATAGCCCTTATATCCCTTTCAAAAGATGCCATAGATTTGACTATTCTGCATTATTCCAATTAATTTAAATTATGAGTTTCTTAAGCATAACAGACTCTCCAATTGTCTGCAAACCTTGTGATTTCTTACACGTCAATTAAATCCCATTGGACTTTTCCAAAACATTTCCTTATGTAATACTTTCTTTCAGGAATTCTTAGAAATTTTCTCCTTCAACTTCTGCCCAAAAAATCTTTTATTCATTTTCTATTTACATGCTCAACATTCATTGCCTTTATTCCTATCTACCTTCTATCCGTTTATATTTAGTGGTTGTAAATTTAGAATAAAGTACTTGGTTTTACTGCCTAAATGTTTTAAAAAGAACACTTAAGCATCTGGATCCATTCTGGACTCAACAACCTCAACTGTCAATGACCAGTCTATTTCAGGCATTAAAGAAGGCAATGTCCTGGGAAATAATACACATTATTTTATATTTTATGTACAGAACTTCATGAATGAGATATTAGGTTGACTTCTCTAGTGACAAGATTCTAGAGACCATATTTCATGTGGAGTATCTAAGTCATGAATTAAGAGAACTATTAAACAGCTGCCTCTGAAAATAGGAGTCCCATGCCCTTTTTATTTCTTTTCATTCTCTCACAAAGCATCTAGTAAGTAAAAATTAATGAGCTCTACCACATGCTGCAAAATATCCCAAATGGTGTTTTCTTATCACCTTTTTAAGATCACCCTTCCTCCCCCCTCTTGAGAGATAGGTGAAAACAATGCTGTCTTGTGTTGGGGGAACAGGGAATGTGTATTTTCACTTAACAGACTGCCTCTACCCCCATTTAAACTAGCATCCCTTTCATTTATACTCATGTGAGTTAAAAGAAGAAGAAAAAACAGGCCTTATGGCTTGCAGGAACTACTGAGCTGAGACAATTCACAAAGCTTGCTGCAAAAGCTCTATTGCTTTGCTTTGCTTTGCTTTTCACTTTGCTTCGATTGACAACAATTTATTAATACAGAAAACAATGGAATTCTTGGGATGGCAAAGTTGAGGACCCACATTTTCAATTTTGTGGGGGTTTCTGAACTACCTATTGGGCATCTCAGCCAGAAGAAGGCTGGGCCATAGATGCTCCTTTTGAACCCCCCTTCCTCCTCCTCCAATTTGTTTCACCTATTGACCCCAATTAGATAAGATAGCTTATTATATGAGCCAAGGTGGCCCAGTAGTTAGAATGCAGGCTACTTCTGCTGACTGCCGACTGCCTGCAATTTGGCAGTTCAAATCTCACCAGGCTCAAGGATGACTCAGCCTTTCATCCTTCCGAGGCTGGTAATATGAGGACCCAGATTGTTGGGGGCAATATGCTAGCTCTGTAAACTTCTTAGAGAGGGCTACAAAGCAGTATATAAGTCTAAGTGCTATTGCTATTAAACATTCTCTGAAATAAACATGTTTTCATTTTTTTTTTTGTTCTCTATTGAAATTTAATGGCACGGTTAGAATAAAGACATAAATTCTGGAGTACTGCACTGAGTCAATCTAACTAAGACTATTGTTTCATTGATGAAAACATGTTTAGAAAACAGTTCATTGACTTAGGCATTTCACTGAGAGAGCTATCAGTTTTCTACTGATGAACAATTTGTTTTAGGTACTTGTATTATTATGGAAGCTATATTTAGAGGCTTGGAAAATGAATGGGAACATTCCCTGACTTCAGTGTAGATGCTTAAAACAGAGGTCTGAAATTCTAAATGTCCTCAGGGATGATTCAGTCACACTACATTTCTGTGCATGCCTAGATTTTATTCCCAATCTGGATAGATTGCATCTCCATCTGTTCTGCGTCCCTGTTGGCTCCCCATACAGACTTTCATACATAGAGTGGGAAATCTAAATTGGGAAACTAATCAGGTACTAATTATGTGCACTTTCATTTAGTCATTTATGGGCTTTGTGGTGGTCAATTATGGTAAACTACTTCTTTCCTTCATCTAATAGGGAAACTGAATTCAGCAGGGACGAAGGCAAATAGATTTGCTTTTCAGATCTTAGCTCAACTTGGGGAAATGCAGGGTTGGACTGACAAGGATCAACATACTTAAAGAAGGTTTCTCCTAGTGAAGTGAATGTTGAATAAAAGCCAATTTCTGAAACAGTCAAAGATGGGGATATTACTAGGCTTTTCCTCATACACATCAACTATTCTTTTCTTTCAGTACAGACCTTAAGATGAGTATAATAAGAAATACGGAAAACTCTAAGCATGTGATTTGTTTGCATGATGACAGCTAGATAACTTGAACAAATTATGAACAATTTGTCATGTTCATAATGCCGTTCAGGCAACAATGGGACGTAATAGAATTTAATAGTAGTAATACTAATAATTGATCTGGATTTCCTGCTCGCTTCAAGGCCACTTACTGTTTTGAGAGGGTGGGACTGGATGACTTCATTCTCAGCATGCACCTCAATTTCTGAGAAGGAACCCCCCTCCAAATTTTCTTGTTCTAAATCCAAAATAATGTTTTTCCTCTTCTGCTGGTATAAGCAGGGCAGCCTTGTCTCCATGCTTCAATTCATCTTATACAAATGCCTCCATTCCTATTGCCTTGAGTATGAATCTCCAGTCTTGTTCTTTGTTCTCAAGAGCTATCTCATTCTGGATTGTTGAGCAACATGCATCTCCTCCTTCTTATAATGAAATGGTGAATTCCCTTTTTTTAAGCAGGTTGAGTAGACTTTGGCCCCACCTCCCCCTTAAATAGGTGAAATTCACAAGTTAGAAGAACTTCAAATCTCCTCCCACATACACACTTTTTTTAACCTGTTCTCAAAAGAGATGCCTATAGAAGGGAAAGCAGTTGTTTTCTTGGCATGGGTGGGAGGGGAAAAAGCAATAGGATAATCCACCAAAGCTAGCTTTGTTAACTAGCCTCAGAAAGATTACGTGGCCATCACTATGGCCAAAGAAGAGAAAAGATTTGAAATCTACACCGAAATTCTTAAAGTCACTTCATTTCCAACCAATACATGAACAGAAGCTGAAGTGCACAGGGCAGAAAACGCACAGACATAAGATACATTAAATGGGATTCCCTTGAAATAATGTCTGCATCTGTCTTGTGTAAAAGGGGAAATGGAGTCATATAGATTGCTATTCCAGTGGAGGAAACAGAGAACTATAGCTTGAGATAGGCAAGGAGGGGGATAAGAGCCAGTTTAAAAAAAACTTCAAATCTATGAGACCAGATGTGCAACCCAGAGAAGGGAAGGAATTACTGGAGGTGATTACAGAAGTATTCTCAGTAATCTCATATATCGAAGCAGAAAGCCAGGCAAATATGTCATGTTAGTTATTTGATAAGAAGATGGAGATAGAATATAGTTTAATTTCTCAAAGCAATCATCCCCATAGGAGAGAGACAAAAGGATTGTAGATGCTGAGTTGGCATTAGAGAAAGAGATCGAAATTACAGAGAATCTCTGGGGAAGGGATTGAAACAAGAACTGGAAAATGTAGGTAATGGCTAGTGACTTTGGACAGACATGGACAGTCCTGCCTGTTGAAGATTTATTGTTTTAATAAAGAAAAAATGTGGGGTGGTAAATCTGAATTTAGTTAGATAATGTTTAGACTGCTGAAGGTATTTTAGTTGCTGAATGACCTTCAGACCAGAACATGAAGACATGATCGAGGTGATTATTGATGAAGAGGAAGAGAAAGATGCATTCATGGGACCTAACTACTCCAGCCAGAAAGCATTTTTGGAGTTAGAACTTTATAGAGAATGAAAGATTTTACCAGTTGGGGAAAAACCAGCTTCCAATCTGAATCAACAAAGGGAAAATTGCCACCAGCATCTGTAAGCCCTTACTTAACTCTAAATTAGGAAATAGGTAGCATGTAGAGTAATGCACATATAAATTATAGAATGCATACATATTTAACTACAAAACATTTACAACACATGAATATTAAATAGAAGAAAGCTCAGTCACTGCAATTTAGAAACTGAAGTGGCTGCTCTTATCTCAAAATGGGTAGCAGACACGGGAGAATAATGGTGTTCTGGTTGTAAATTAAGCTTGCCAAGCTTGGCCAGGAAATCAAAATTAAATGATATTTATTTAATACAGGTGAAAAAAAATCTGAGACAGTGTTTTGTACTAAATTTTTGCAAAATCCAGACCCACAAAAGCCCTTTCCAATCTTAATATTCGAGAACTTTGTATTGTCTTGAGATATCTTCTGACAGCTTCAGCAGTAGATAAAAGGATCAGAAAGAGCTTTGCACGTGCAGAGAACAGCAATAGAAGCCACCCTCTGGCTTGAACCTATTATCATATATCCATACAGTTCTGGGATGAGTGGAGTAGACTCCAAATTGTGTTGGACAGAGGCAATGGCCATGAAGGACAGGAGAAAAGTACTGACCAAGAAAATGGTCAAGAAAATGGTCAGATAAGAGGTGCCTGAGACTGGGATAAGAATGTAATGTGATAAACATCTCATACAAGCTCCTCCCTGGCACATAAGAGACAAAGGAAGGCTGGGAGGGAAGAACATTCAGCTTTGCAAGGTTCTGTTATTAATCCTTCATAGTAAAAACATTGCTTTCCTAATCTGATCCACCTTGAAAGGTTGACACTGGTAAGAATGATGCTGATCAAAACAAATTTTCTTTGGTTTCAGCAAGAGGTTCGAACAGGTGCTTCACCCTAATCTGTATAATGTACCTTAAACTACCAAGAAACAACAATTGGATATTATTTTACAAAGTGCAGAATGTTAAAAAAAATAATGTGCAATGTGTGTTTGTATCAAGCCAACATTCTAATCAGTTCCTGTTTTTGATGCAATATCTCAGAAGTTGATGACACCGAAAGCTTCTAGACTAATTCATAGAACTCACCCTTAGTAAATTGTAGAAATAAGAAACCATAGTGACTTTTCTTACACACATTTTCCTTTAAAAAAAAATTGGGATAGTAAAACACTACAGGAACCGTCTTTTCCTTTTATTTCAGTTTTTCCTCTCCTTTTTTTTGCTGGATGCCTGTGATGTCATTTAAGGAAGAAGCTGAGATGTCTAGTCATTAATTTAATTAGAAGCAGAGATCACACTAATGTTATCTTTTCACCCAACTATAAATTTAGTTGAATATTTTATCACAGCAAGGCTAATAATAGGATTGCAGAGGACTTTTGTCAGCTATGTCATATGAGAAATGCCACTAGATCAGCAAATGCCATCATATCTTTTTTTCTTTTTCAGGATAAAATGTTCAGAAATCTCTCATCCTAATGCATAAATGAAACAGAAGAATGAAAAATTGTTGTAACTAGCCTGCATGGAAGTTACTAGATGGAAAACTGCAGAGAGGTTTGGGTCATTAAACATGTTCTGCCACAGCTTACGACAAACAAGTAGATATTAAGAAACCTGGCTAAAAAAACACAGAGATATGTGTGTGTGTCTATGTATTTGAGGGAGGAAAGAGAGAACTTTATATACATGTCTGTGATGCTTTTATCTGATGTGAACAAATGGACCTCATCCCTTCAAACTGTAAGTGAGGTTTTCCAGTTTTGGTTGCTTCTCCATGTGTCATGTGTCCATTTTCATCCCACAAGGTTAAACAAACCTAATCGGAATACATATTCTAATCCACTAAAGCTATCTTCCTGTTTAGAAGGAATGTTTAGATCTCGTGAAGTTAATCCTCAGTCTCTGGGCTGTATGCCAGTACCCTAAGATCACAGGACTCAAATTCAGAACAAAAATTCACTGACATATTTTGATCTTTCTTTTCTATGTTAATGGTAAGAATGAGAGCAGAAAGTATCCAGGAAGCAAATCATTCTATTCTCATATATTACCAAAAACTGGAAAATTACTCAACATTGTTGAAAATAATGCCAAACAAGAGGGCTTGGTAGAAAGTTTAAGCTAGGAATGGAAGTTATTTGCATCTCAGAGACATTCCACTCCATTCCCAACCTTAAAACCTTAGGACCAAGTGATTTTGTCCTGTTTTTTCTGGTGATATCACCACTTGTTTTTCTGGCATCTTCTGGAAGGTTGAAAGACCAAATTGCAGCATCTGACCTTTCAAACAGCTTTTGTTTAAAGAAGGAGGAACATTCATAAATAGATTGGAAGTGAAATGGCATGTTGGACTGATCCAACGGTTGTAATTCTTGAATTATAGAAGTCTCATAAAAAATCTCCACTAAATCGCCTTCCAAATGAATTCAGATCAACTTTTCCTTCAGTCCTGCTCCATTACATTATAAAGAGAGTAATTAGTGGAAAGACATCCCAAAAAAGTTGAAGTCTCAGCTCATCAGTTCTTCCTTTGTGTATCTTCCTTGAGCAAGCATCATCATTCAGCAGCAGGAAAAAGAAAAATGCCGCAAGCAAGCTAGAATAACAACACTGCTGTGAACAGGGTTGTCTTATATTTTACCAGGGCACTCCAAATCTACTTCTATATGTTAGAGCAGGGGTGTCAAACTTGCAGCCAGTGGACCAGATGTGTCATGTGCTGGCCACGCCCACCCCCAGTTTAGCAAAGGGGGGAAAAGTCACAATATGTCATGTGATGACAACATGATGCCACAAAGTTTGACACCCACAGCTCAGATGCTTCTGCCCATGGACACAGTTAGTTGCTTGGTTTGATGTTTATTTAGCAACTGTTGATTTCAGCCTACCCTACCTCATGAGAATGTGATAAAAAGGAACTACCCCTTGTAAGCTACTCTGCACTCTGTGAGGAAGGACAAGAAGCAAACCTTATGAAGTACAAGTTTACACTTCCAGTACCTATTAATATATATACACAATTTCTATCAAATCTTACATACTACACTGTTGACTGTTAGTTATCCATGTATTTGGTTGGTCTGTAGAGATGTGCTATTCTCATTTACCAAATGGGAATGTAAGTGCTGTATATGGCAAATAATAAATTCATGGCTTACCACTATGGGTATTTTCTCTTTCTCCAGATACCTATCTATATCTAAACCTTGTATTTTATCACCAGTGTACAATCTAGTATAATATTCTGAGAAAGCCTTTTTAATCATATCCTGTTGATAAACTTCTTTGCCTTTGTATTCTACTTTCTCTATAATACGAGACTTTTGTTTTTTCCTTAACATGTATGCTAGCCATCTACCTGGTTTATTTGCATTACAAAAACTATTATGTTTAGCATATATCAGGTTAGTGGCTGCTTGATCTGACATCAAAATATTGAACTGCCCTCGCAATAAAGTAATTGCTTCTCTTGTCTTCTTATCATCTGGGTTAGATATTAGCGCCTGTTCTTTCTTTTTTACCTTTTCTTCTAATTCCCTTCGTTTCCCCCCCTGTCTGCGCCTATATAGATTGTTCAAATTTATTAAGATGCCTCTCATGTAAGCTTTGCTTGCATCCCAAACCATTTCCATCGATGTCCCCTTATGCATGTTAAAAGCAAAATATTCTTTCAATAGTTTTTTACATTCTATAACATTTCTCTCATATGTAAATAAATTTTCATTTAACCTCAAAGACCTCCTAGATCCCTCTCTATATTCCAATTCCATCCAAACCGGATTATGATCTGTTAGAGTTCTCGGGCATATCTTCATCTTCTTCACCCTAGAAAGTAAATCATTTTTAATTAGTATGAAGTCAATTCTAGAAAAGGATTGATGCCTATCGGAAAAAAAAGTAAAGTCCCATTCTTTAACATTCCGTTCTCTCCAAATGTCTCTCAGTTCCATATCATCCATCAACTCAAAAAAGGATTTAGGCAGTCTTGTTCGTGTTTGACTATTTTGCAGTAGTCTCTTCTTGTCTTTGATGGTGTCCAGTACTCCGTTCCAGTCACCTAATAGTATACACGATCTATAATCCCATTGTGTTAATTTAGTATGAAGCAACTTGTAAAAATTTTCTTGTTGTTGATTGGGAGCATATACTCCTGTTAAGAGTGTTTTCTTTCCTTCTATTAGTAGTTCAATTGCAATATATCTTCCTTGAGGATCTGCTTCAATTAATTCAGCCTTTAAATCTTTTCTTAAGTATATAACTATACCATTTTTTTTTCTCTGGAGCAGATGCCACAAAGTATGGTCCCAAACTTGCGTTCATCAAGTATTTCTGATCCTGTGTTCTAATATGTGTTTCTTGCAAACAAATTACATCATTTTAAAATTGTTTCAGATATTGAAATATTTGTTTCCTTTTTTGTGGTGAGTTTAAACCATTAACGTTCCAGGTTAGAAATTTAATTGTCAACTTCAGCTCCCTGAAGCTTTCTAAGAGCTGCCTGGAAATCTTGCTGGGATTTCACCTTCGGTCTTGCTCCTCTCACAGCTTCTGTGTTCGTATTTGTAATTTCTTGAATTATTGTCTGGGCTTGCTGCATCTGTAATTCTTGCTCTTTGCGTTTAGTGGCCGCTCGAGTTTGTCTTTGTTCCATAATTTCTTCTATCTCCTCAGGTAAGTCCAGAGCTTGAGCAGCTCCCGCTTGTACCTGAATATCTTGTTGTCTGTTCTCGCCTGCTTCTTTTCTTCCTTTAGGTCCTGGGGATGGGGGGCATCCAGCCTTTAATACATTGGTATAAAAATCTCTTGCGTTCCAAAATGTGTTAAGACGCTACCTTTGTCCTTGATAATTCACCACCAATCCGACTGGGGCCTCCCATCCAAACTGAATCTGCCGACTTTTAAATTCATCCACTAAAAATGCATAATCCTTTCTGGATCTCAACATTTTGGGGGGGATTTCCTTCAATACTACCACGTCTTGTTCTGCCACTTGTAACTTATTTTTGTAAGTTGCTTGCAGTATTTCATTCCTAGTTTTCCTGGTGACAAAATAAATATCTCTTGGTAGTTGTCTCTGTCTGGCAATCCATGAATTAACACGGTAAATTTTATTGATCTACCAGGCAGACTCCACCTTTGCTTCACCAGTTAATTGGGCAAAAGTTTCGGCAAAAATATCTCTCAAATCTTCCTGGTTCTGTTCTTTCAAACCCCTTATTCTTTCCCCTTGGCAAAGCAACATGCCTCACTCCCCATTCCTTCCATGGCAAAAAGGGCCCACCGCCTCCCACTCCATTCCCTTCCTGGCAAAGCAACGCACCTTGTTCCCCGTTCCTTTCCAGCGCAAAAATGGCCTGCCGCAAAAAGAACGGCAGGCCAGCAATGTGCTTCATGCCCCCTTCCTTCCCACGCAAAAGGAACACCTCCCACCCTGCCCCAATGGCAACGGCATCCTGGCTGCTTCCCTTCCCCACTGTCTCTTTATGAGAGGGGTGGCAGATGGGGTGAGGGAGAAGTGAGGCACATGTCTTAGCAGTACCTGAGACTTGCAGCTCCATCACGTTCCTTGCCAATTTCTCCAGGGAAGCACAGTGTAAAAAAAAAAAACCTCGCGAGAACTTTGATTGAATTTGCAAGGTTTTTTTTACAAGGTGCTTCCCTGGACAAAAAGAGCGAAGAATGCAATGGAGCTGCCAGTCTCTGGTACCACTAGGACATGCATCTCGCTTCTCTCCCGCCCCATCTGCCACCCCCAAATTGCAACCCTAAAATAAAGGAAAGCAGAGGAAAGAGAGAGAAACAGAAAAAAGAGGGAGGGAAGGAAAAAGACCCATTTGCCACACACAGGGAAACCACAATCGCAAACCCTGAACCTAACCCAAGGGAAACCACAATGCTCATGTATGTTACAACAATCAATTTATTCAAATTCAACAATATTTTCAAACTCAACAATATTTTCAAACTCAACAATATTTTCAAACTCAACAATTTATTCAAACTCAACTCAACAATTTATTCCAATATGGTAATCGTGTCATCTTCTTCTACAACATCATCATAACTGTCCAGATCCTGAATTACAGTATATTCTGTGCATCTTGTGACTCCAATTCTTTCAACACCATTGATCCCAAGCGCTCATGTTTTGCAATAGCAGTCTCCTTAACGGAGTACATTTTGTCCATATATCCTGCTCTTATGATGTTTGCAACACATTAATCAGTAATTTGATCCCACGCATTCCTCACCCAATTACCAATTCTGGCAGGCCAGGCTTCACAAAATTTCCTCTCTTGTTCCTTATCATTCGATGTTCAATATATTCATTTATTTGAACATGCAGGTTGTCTTTAAATGACTTATTAATACCTATATCCAATGTCCGCAGGTAGCCAGTCATGCCTGCAGGGATCATTATTTGATCAATCCTGCATTGTGCAAGAAGCCTTTTCATTTCCTTTGCTCGATGTGTGCTGGCTGCATCCCACATCATCATGCCTCTTTGTCCACCTCTTAGAACAAGTGGGAGCATTATCTCCACTCACTTTCTTATTGCTGCCTGGGTGCACCAGGCTTTCTCTGTTTCGAGAACATAAATCCCCCCCTCCAATCCTCTCAACTTGTTCTTCTTTCCCTTATTTATTAATAGAGGTACCACCTTGGTACCATCCATTCGAATGGCCAATATACATGTTACACAGGTGCTTTCATACCCTGTGGCAGAAATATAGATGGACATGGCACCCCTTTGGTCAATGGTGGTTTGAGCACCTTGTCCCATGAACACCGCTGTTTCATCCATAGCGAGAATGTTCGATAGCTGGTACTTGGCAAAGTCAATGCCATCAACAAATGACTTGAAAATAATGGCTTGTTTCACCAGTTCACTATTTTCCAGCCTGAACAGCGAGGTGGATCTCCTCAGAGACAGTTCATGTCGCTGAAGGAAGTTATCCAGCCAGTGTTTAGAGGCTTTGAATTGTTTCTGGGAAATTTGTAATTTCCACTGGGATCTATGTCGTGTTCCTCACCATTGTGTCCAGGAAAGCACCTTGTAAAAAATCCTTCTCCCAAGTTCGAGAGGTTTGATTGAACTCACAAGAAGGAGGTTTTTACATGTTTCCCTGAACACAATGGTGAGGAACGCGATGGAGCTGGAAAGGTAAGACACGGTTCTCGCCCGCCCCACCTGCCATAAAATAATAATCCCCCCATCCCCCCCTGTAATAAGGCCTGTCCTTTTTTCGGGGAAACACAGTAATTAAGTAGAACCAAAAACAAGCCTTGTTTCTAGAGAACTGGAGACACATTCAGAATAATGCTAGTGTTTAGAGAAGACACTGCCATTATGGGAGACATTGAAGGAAAGGAAAGAAGAGGACAATCTGCAGCTGTGTAGATGGACTTAATTATTGTAGCAATGGGTATAACGATTGGAAGTCTTCAACCACCAGGCTGGGTCTATTTTATGTGATAAGTAGAGTCTGTCAATGTCACTGCAATGATGAATGGCATAGTTCATAGTCATTATTTTTCTGGTCTTCCTGTCCATGGCTTTTAGTTCTGCTTGAGTCCAATTCACTATTTCATCTGTGTATCTAATTCTGTAGGGCAATTTTCTTTCTGCTCAGGTGGAAAGAGCTTGCTTTCAAGTAGATAGTGTTGGATTGCATCAGCTACCACATCAGTTAGCAATTTGAAAGTTGTTGGTAAGCAGGTTTATTATTTATTTCACATATGGTGTTTGTACATTGAGTGGCAGAGAGCCTACAATGTTATTACAGAGTAGTTTGGCTGCCTAAAATTGCTAGTTTGCGCTATCCACAGTGCACATGAACTAGCTCCACATGCAGAGTGGCTAATGATGTTCTGTGGGAGTGTTGGTGTCATCCAGGTCATTTTCTCCATCAATTCGCCTCACACTCAGGCAAGTCTGGCACCAGTTGGTTTTTTGCTGCCACACAAAGTGTTATTGGAGTGCTACCCATTTATCTACTTGCATTTTGCATGCTTTTGAATTGCTAAGTTTACAGAAGCTGAGGTGACTGATAGGACCCCATTCCATCACTTAGTGCTAGGGGCTGAACTGCTGGAGTACAGAAAGCCGACCATTTCTGACCATTTCAACCATGTCTTTAAGCCACTGAGCTACTGTAAGCGGGTAATCGGCCTGTAGTTGCCTGGTGCTGTCCCTTTTGCTGAATATTTCATTCTCAGAGTGTTTAGCCACTTTTCAATTTCACCTCCTTGCAGTATGTGCTTAAACTGCTTGGCAACCAGTGAGTGTAGATCAGTCAGATGTTTCAACCCAAAACCATGCAGTTCATCTTCACCTGTGGCTGACCAATTTTTGATCTTTGCTTTTTGCTCTCCGTTTCTGCTGCTATTACAAGTTCTTTCATTTCAGCTTCTTTTTTATTCTTATCCATCTCTTTAGCCAAGCTGCGTTGTTCTGTCCCCACTACACATTAGTCTGTGTGCAGCTCGACATGCAGCAAAGCCCACCCATCCTCCAATAAAACAGAGCATGCGCATAGATCTGAATGATTTATTGAAAAAATAGGATATGGTGAAAGTGGGAAAAATAGGAATGCATACAATCAGAGTCAAATGCAAGATAGATAGTATTAAGTTACTGCTGAACATAATAATGAATGAATACAAGTAATTTAAATCTCACCAGCGATGTTCTGCGTGTGATATGTGTGTTTGTCCTTGGATTACCATGTGCCACAGATTAAGATGGATTATTCTTTGTGCTTCTGCCTTCAAATGCTAAAGGAAATGGAGTCTGGCTTCTCAGTGTGCAATTGTTTTGAGAGTGCAGACTGATGGGTAAAGAGGTTGGGTCAGCTTCAAACAATATAATTGATTATTGTCTCTCCGGCCACTAGATGGGCCTGAAGAGCAACAATATTATATAAACATCATATATTGGGCCATGACATGTGTACTTATATTATTTCTTTTTAGTTATCCCATATCTGCACCAAGAACTGCACTGTGTCTTCCTTGTCAAGTGTTGACTGATTCACTGCAATCTCTCCATTGATGGATTGTAGGAATGTTTCTGAATGGATTAAAATTGGTAGTGTGGATTTTTTACTTCATGTCTGCTGATCTTCTTGGCTACAGCTATTATTTGTATTATTTCTAATGCTTCCTTAATCTTCCTTGTGTCTAGGTGATATTTCTTGATCCAGTATTTGATACCATTGTTGTTGTTAATTGAAGAGTTGCAAAATGTGATGTCACATGACTGAATCTCTTAGTCACAACAATTAAATCAGTCCTGGTTGTTCCTGGTTGGGTTAAGCAGGAAGCAGAGGGAGTCCCAAAAATGGAGTACAGGTGTCTTTGAAGCTGAGATATCCTAATTCACTGAAATAGATCAAAAACAAGTAGAATAGAATCATTATAGTAGTATCCTATATATGAAGATTGTATTTGAAAAGAAACTAGAGTTTCTTAAATTATACAGTCTATCCAATAGCATTTTGTCCAATCAAAACTAGTCAAGTTAAAAGAGACAATAATTATAATAACCAATACCAGAAGCAGTGATACGGCCCCAGATCATTACATGCAATGGATGCTTCACAGATAGATTCAGGCAATACGGCCTAAATCTGCCGTTCTCAACCTTCCTAATGCCACAACCCTTTAATACAGTTCCTCATGTTATGGTGACACCCAACCATAAAATTATTTTTGTTGCTACTCTATAACTGAAATTTTGCTACTATTATGAATCGTAATGTAAATATCTGATATGCAGGATGTATTTTTATTGTTATAATTTGAACATAATTAAAGCATAGTGATTAATCACAAAAACAATATGTAATTATATATTATGAAATATTTATTTCTAATTACAAATAAATGACATTTTGTCTTGAAGCATGGTGTACCATGGGTAACAGTCTTAATATAACAACAGTAAATTACATGGCTACATTTCGCGACAGTATGTGTAAAAAGCCAACGTCAGTGCGAAGGTTGAGATTGCTTCTTTCTCACCAGATCAGAAATTCTCAGGGCAGTCTTTGCAAGAGCACAACGAAGATCATCTTCCACAACAAGTCTACTTCTGTATTTAGACTTGATAACCAACAAGCTGGAAAACCCTGTTTCACAAAGATATGTTGTTGAAAGTGGAAGAAGAAGGCGCATCACAGTCTCAGACAGAACAGGATATGACTGCAAACACTTGATCCAGAATTTTGTAACTGGCATTGTAGAGAAATCAATTCTTGCTGCATCATTGCTAATAAGTTCAATGAACTCTTCTTGTGCTGTCTCAGAAACATCTTCAACCTTGACTGTGAATGGGCTTCTGGCAAGTGCAAATGGGGTGAAATTTCATCTGCAAGCATTTGCAAGTGTTCTTTCACAGAAATTATCATCGTAATCCTTTCATTTGGTTCAATGTCATGTTCCTCAAAAAAGCAAATAAGGTAGGCAACATGTGCATTTTATTTTCATCCATTTTTTTTTGCCAAAGCTGAAGTTTCATTTGGAATGATTGGATCTTTTCAGACAAATCGAGGCATGTTGCATTTTGTCCTTGCAGTGATAAATTTAACTCATTCAAGGTGGCAAAGATGTCAACCAAATCAGCTATTTTCTGAAGTTCACTTTTATCACTGAAAAGTGCTTCGAACTACGGTCTTGCTTTCTGATTAAAAAGTGTTTTGAATTCATCACGAAGCTCAAAAACATGTTTTAAAACTTTTTCTCTCGACAACCATCTCACTTCAGTGTGAAATAGCAGAGCATTGTTCGGCGCATCCAACTAGTTGCACAGTTGCGAAAACAGTCGACTGTTTAAAGTGCTCACCTTTACAAAATTGACACAACATATGACACTTTTCATTACTTCTTGTAACTCTTCTGGCAGCATCTTCATTGCTAATATTTGCCAATGAATCATACAGTGAGTTCTGATGACTTTTGGTGACTTATTCAGTACCAAACATTGAAATGCAGATCGACATCCTAGCATAGCTGGAGCACCATCTGTGCAAACACCACAAACCTTTTCCCAAGAGATCTTATGCTCTTTCAGAAATGAACCAACTGTGTCAAATACATCACGTGCAGAAGTATTGTTTTAAGAGGTTTGCAAAAAAGAAACTCATCTTTAAAGTCGCCATCATTAATATACCTCAAGTAAACCAGTAACTCTGAACAGTTTACAACGTCTTTAGATTCATCAGGCTGGATACTAAATATTGGAAGTGGAGCAGATTTAATTTCCTGGATTACCTGATCACGAATATCAGCAGATATGTCATCTGTTGTTCTGTGGACAGTGTTGTTAGATAAGGAAATTGCACTCAATTTCATAACAAATTCGTCTCTGATCATAACTCGAAAAGTTGTCTTTGTCTGCTGGCAACAGCAAATCCTCAGCAATGGTATGAGGTTTCATAGCTCTGGCGATTCTGTGGCACCAAATATGAAGCTTCAAGGCTGCTACATTTTGTTTGTGGTACTTGCCACCAATGTCAAGTCTGGCTTTCTTGAGTCCATCAGCTTTGCTTCTAAAATAGTTGGTATCCTTACTGGCAAAGCTCCAATGCTTGCTATCAAAATGGTGTTTTAGTTTGTTCGGCTTCATAGATTCGGCTGATAGAACTTCACAACAAATAACAACATTGCAGTTTCTCAATTCCTGCTGTAATTATTGAGGTAAAACCATACTGTAAAAAATCTTCACTATATTTTCTTTTCTTAACGTTCTTCTCTACACGATCCATTGTCATGGGATAATAATACAAAAGATGACACATGGCATAGTTCAGTCAATGCAGTTCATTAAACTAAGTTTCCTATGATTTACCATTCTCTGTGTTGTTGTTTTTTACATACCTGTTACTATCACAAGGGGGCAGTATTCACATCAACCACAGCTGAAACCACAGCTGAAAGACCAATCAGCATCCAGATTAAGTTCCCATGGTACAGATTTTTTTTTTGCAGTAGTTGATGATTTTATATTTACCCAGTAGTTATAATTCATGAAGTGTTGTTTTACCTCCAATATTGCTGCTTTCAACACAGCAGCTGCTTTCTACACAGCAGCTACTCTCTACACATGTGTGACTGGTCCGCATAAGTACATTATGGCGTCAACCCTATCACATGCACCTGTATTTGTATGGGGTGTATGTGATGGAGTTGGTGCAATGATGTCACCACGCCGGGTACTCGTATGTGGGTGTATCTGCATATGCGCAGACCCGCCTGGAGACGGATAGAGGAGCGGTGTCTCGGTTCCTAAGATCATCGAAAATATGTGTTTTCCGATGGTCTTAGGCGACCCTGTGAATGGGTCGTTCGGCCCCCAAAGGGGTCGCAGCCCACAGGTTGAGAACTGCTGGCCTAAATTCTTCAGCCGGAAATCTTCTGACGTACTTATTGCACTGATTCCCAGTCAAGTAGTCAGTCATCACTGAAGATGACCTTGACCCATTGTTTGTCGGTCCACTTGGCATACTTCTTCGCACATGCACGTCGATGAGAGCAGTGAGTGTCTGTGAGTATCTTCGAGCCCTGCAGCCTTTGAGCACTCTAGCAAGCAGTCTGTGATGCACTGTGCTTGTGCACACTTTTACATCACATATTTCACCCCACATTCTTGTAATCCGAGGTGAGGTGAGCCTCCTGTCAGCCATCAAAATGCATTGCAGAGCCCGATCTTGCCTTTTTGTCAACTTTCTTGGTCTTCCAGAATGGAGCCTGTCATCAACTGAACCAGTTATTTGGTATTTTTAACCACTCTGCTCAATGTGGTGTGATGGCATTTCACTCTCTTGGCTATTTCTGTACAGGAGTAACCCTCTTCATGAAGCACAATGATGTGATGTCGCTGCTCAGTACTAGTTTAAGCAATGGCCTTCATCCTTGCCCGCAGCCAGAGCTAAATTAAATTTCTTGATGTTTTTCATGCCTATTTATAGTCAGAGAGTATGACAACATTGATTGGCTCATACATTTAGCCTCTGTGCATTTTGATTGGTCAGCCAAAGCTAGCTACTGATTGGCTACTTTCGATCCTAACATTCTCGAAAATTCAAGTCGTGTTTGTTTTAGCACATAAACTCACTCAAAACCTTTAAAAGATTACAGAAATTTTCATCAAAGTACTAATTTTGTGTGATTTCTATGAGTGAAAAGTTGATTAAACATGTAAATACAGCTTAAAACAGAAAGTGTGCAGGACTTTTTCACACAGCTATACTTACAGAGGAAAGATGATTATCCTACTGGTCTTCAACACCACCATCTTGCTCCAATGACCTGCACAAAGAAGAGACACAGAAAGGAAGACTTTTTTGCATGCACTTACACCTTACATAAGAATAACACAATGAAAGAGATACACTCAAGTACTTACTTGTGTTATTGGTTTTCTGGTTGAAGATGTTTCCAGATTGTTCTTAGGCTTCCAGACTCGTCAGTTGCACTTTTCTTGTTCTTCACTTGTGGATCATCAGCCGTGTGATGGCGTGCTCTGAGCCACTTTTTCACTGTAGGAATTGGGTCCCATCTCTTAACAGGCATGCCAAGAAAGCTTATTGTCATTAGATTGCTAATGTTTGGCACAGTTAGGTGTGTTCTTTGTTCTGAACATATGGGGTTCATTTTTGAGAACCCCCTTTCCGCCTCTGCTGAACTAACAGCAATTGTCCTGACAATATCTCTAGCTTTTTTGATACTGTTAGGAATTTTGTAGTTCTTTGGATCTTTGAGTACGTTTTCCAAAAAATCTGTGTAGTCGTTCAAATCAATTTCATAATTAAACATTTCACCAAATTCAATCAATCCTTCCTCTGCTTCTGCACATGGAATGACTACATCTTCAATGTTCCAGTAATCCGGCTCCAAATATGTGAGAAATTGTAATTTGTTTGCGTCTGGCAATTGGCTACCTGTTTTTAGATGTTCGCAATCCATCAGCCTTTTCTTCAAATTGGTGGTGATGCTTGCCAAAAGATTTTCATGAGAAAGAGCAACAAATCGTTGATTTTGAGCTAATTTTATGTTTTTGAAGACTTCTGAAGCTATCATTCTGTCAACCTTTTTTTTCATATGGGCTCTTTCCCCCTCTAAGCATTTCAAATGCTTTAATTGATTGCAATACCAATTTTTCGCCCTTGATGATATCTGAGTTTCTCCCCTGCAGGGCATTTCACAGAAGATAAATCTCATTTTGAATATCAATTGTGAGGGCCAAATCATTCAAAAAATTTAAATTTTCAAAACAGGCCACCATGCCTGGGAATTTTTCATTGCCCCAGAAAAAAACTGATGTAGCGCTGAATAAGCATGCCACACAACTATGGTTGACCTTAAGCTACAGACAGCCTATCTTGGTCCCAAACCTCTGGCAATCTTCACTATTTCAATGCCCAGTTGTTCAGAGATTTTGAAAAGTTCCATCTCGCTCTTGCAGGATTTATGGAAAGTAGTGTGTATCTTGTCAAGTAATGTCTTGAAGTGGTTTATTTCTTTTATCACATCATCCAGCACAATTTGGAGGCGATGGTTCCAGATTACAATGTTTGGGAAGTCTTTAGCTATTCTGCTGCTGACTTTCTCCCAAGCATAACACTGGCACCATCGGAGCAGAATGCTATTAAATTCTTCTGCAGATATTCGGTGGTAAACCCAACTTTATGCAGGCTTCCCATCGCTGCAGAACTTATGGTCTCCGCATCTTGTTTCTCCAATTCCAACAGCTCAACGAAAATGGTTGCTGGACATTCTGAATCCTCAACTTTAACAAAAATTATCAGAACTGTTTTCATTGATAGTGTTAAGGCTTCATCGATTATTAAACACATTTTCAGATTCTTTGCAATAATGCTGGCAAACACTGTGGTTTTAATTTCGTTTGCAATGAATTCAACTTTTCACTGCAGATCTTTGTGATTGCAAGCCTACTCCCAGATCTACTCCAATCACAGTTAGCAAATCTACCTGCCCTTCAATGTCTGAGAATGGTTTGCTTCTTTGTGCCAGATTTTATTTTATTTATTTATTTATTTCTTAGATTTTTAGACCGCCCCTCTCCCAAAAAGGGACTCGGGGCGGTGTACAGTCAATACAATAAAACCAGTCATAAAATTAAATACATTTAAGCTACATTTAAGATACATTTGGAGGGGAGATAGGCTGTACTAAGAAATAAATAATTCTAATCCTAAAAACATCACAATTAAAACCCCAAACCCTAAAATAAAATAAATCCCTGGGAGGTAAAACTAAGAAAGTGCCAGGCCAGCTGATTGAAACAGGTAAGTCTTTAACTTTTGCCGGAAGGAACGGAGGTCGGTGGTAGTTCGAATGTCTGGGGGGAGGTCATTCCAGAGGGTTGGGCCCATCACAGAGAAGGATCTACTCCTAGGTGTCGCCCGCTGGCATTGCCTAGCAGACGGCACCAGGAGGAGCCCCTCCCTGTGTGAGCGGATAGGTCGCAGGGACGTATGTGGAAGGATGCGATCCTGCAGATAACTAGGTCCTCTGCCATGGAGCGCTTTAAAGATGGTGATCAATACCTTGAAACGCACCCGAAAGGCCACAGGTAGCCAGTGCAGCTCGCGCAGGAGAGGTGTTACGTGGGAGTAACGTGTACTTCCCATAATAACCCGCGCGGCTGCGTTCTGAACTAGCTGCAGTCTCCGGATGCGTCCCAAGGGAAGCCCCATGTAGAGGGCATTGCAGTAGTCCAGGCGAGACGTCACCAGCGCATGAGTGACCGTGCGCAGGGCACTCCGGTCCAGTAGGGGGCGCAATTGGCGCACCAGGCGAACCTGGTGGAACGCCCCCCTTGCCACGGCTGCCACATGGTCCTCCATTGACAGCCGGGCATCAAGGAGGACGCCCAAATTGCGCGCCCGCTCCACAGGGGACAGTTGTTCGCCCCCTATGGCCAGCGATGGGGTCAGCTGGCTGAACCGAGGTGCCGGTAACCACAGCCACTCGGTCTTGGAGGGGTTGAGTTTGAGTCTGTTGTCCCCCATCCAGACCCCGACGGCTTCCAAACACCGGGACATCACTTCGACAGCCTCGTTGGGGTGGTTTGGGGTTGAAATATACAGCTGAGTATCATCAGCGTAGAGATGGTACTCAACCCCAAAACCACGGATGATCTCACCCAGCGGCTTCACATATGCGTTGAACAGGAGAGGCGAGAGGACCGACCCCTGTGGCACCCCACAAGTGAGTGGCCTCAGGGACGACCTCTGCCCCCCTGTCAACACACATTGCTTCCGGTCGGAGAGGTAGGAGCCGAACCACCGCAAAACGGTGCCTCCGACTCCCATCCCCTCCAACCGGCGCAATAGGATACCATGGTCGATGGTATCAAAAGCCGCCGAGAGGTCTAATAGGACCAGGATAGAGGAGCAACCCCTATCTCTGGCCCTCCAGAGATCATCAACCAACGCGACCAAGGCTGTCTCAGTGCTGTGCCCGGGTCGGAAGCCGGACTGGCGTGGGTCTAGATAGTCGGATTCGTCTAGGTGTCGTGGGAACTGCTGCGCCACCACATTCTCAACAACCTTCGCCAAGAAGGGGAGGTTGGAGACTGGACGATAGTTAGCTAGCTCCATTGGGTCGAGCGAAGGCCCCTTGAGCAAGGGTCTCACCACCGCCTCTTTCAAGGCAGTTGGTAAGTATCCCCCACCCAGTGAGGTGCTCACCAGGCCCAGGAGCCAGCCTCGTGTCACCTCCCAGGCTGCCAGTACCAGCCAGGAGGGGCACGGGTCCGTTAAACAAGTGGTGGGTCGCAGCCGTCCACGCAACCTGTCCAAATCCTCGGGGGCAACAGAGTCAAACTCCTCCCAGAATGGTCTCTCAAGACTCGCTGTTGGCGGCTCGTCTGGTCCACTGACGGAGGTCCACCCGCTCCGGATCTGATCGATTTTGTCCTGAAGATATTCCCCAAACTCCTCTGCTCTACCCTGTAAGGGTGTCTCCCGCGCCCCCTGCGATAAAAGGGAGCGAGTCACCCTAAACAGGGCGGCAGGGCGGTTATCCGCGGACTCAATAAGAGCAGCACAATATCTACGTTTGGCCGCTCTTATTGCCACAAGGTAAGTCCGCAAATAGGCTCTTACCTGTGTTCGGTCAGATTCGGAGCGTGAGGACCTCCACCTGCTCTCTAGACGTCTCCTGTGGCGCTTCATCACCCTAAGCTCCTCAGTGAACCAAGGAGCCCGGGTGGGTCGATGCCGCAGGAGAGGTCGCAAAGGCGCAACCCGGTCCAAGGCCCCAGTCGTCGCCCTATTCCAGGCAGTCACTAGGTCCTCGGAACGGGAGCGGGACAAGGCTACAGGTATTGGCCCAAGCTCCGTCAGGAATCTGTCAGATTCCATCAGGTGCCTGGGGCGGTACCAGTTTATAGAGTCTGGTTCCGCCTCCTCGCGGTGGGGGATAGCGCCAGGGAAGTCCAGCCGGAGGGATGAGTGGTCTGACCATGACAGGGGCGTGATAACTAAATCCCCTATTCCCAGATCACTCGTCCACTGTTCAGATACAAAAATGAGGTCCAGTGTGTGGCCCCCTTCGTGAGTGGGGCCCTGCACTAATTGGGTCAGGTCCATGGCCGTCATGGAAGCCATGAACTCCCGAGCCGCCTCGGAAGCCGCTCCCGTTGACGGCAAGTTGAAGTCCCCCATGACCAAAAGTCTGGGAGTCTCAACTGCCGTCGCTGCGATTAGCTCGAGGAGCTCGGGCAGGGCTGCTGATGCATAGCGAGGAGCCAAGTATACAATCAGCAAGCCCCACTGCCTCCCTGGGCCCCAACTCACACCAAGGGACTCACACCCGGGTATCTGAGGGACAGTGAACTCCCTCGGCTCTAAACATTCCCGCATAACCACCGCCACCCCACCACCCTTACCCAGGGCCCGAGGCTGATGAAATGCACGAAAACCCGGTGGGCACATTTCCACGAGGGGTAAACCACCCTCGTGGCCCAACCAGGTCTCCGTTATCCCTGCAAGGTCTAGCTCCCCCTCTGAGATCAACTCATTAATGAGGGGGGCCTTGTTGGTGACAGACCTTGCATTGCAAAGCATCAGCCGCAGGCCCTGGCTCTGTAGCACCTGTCCACCTAGACTGCAGGGGTTGGTACAAGCGACCGGGCGTAACCAGCAGCCGCGGCCTCCCAACCGACCTTTGGATCTTATCCTGTCCTCGCATCCCCTCCTCCCCGCGACCATTATAATAGGACAACCCTCTGCTTTAGTGACCTTTATATTCCCCCCCTCCACCGCATCCCCGTCCTTCCTGGACTCACCTGTCTGTCCGGCACTGGCTCTCCTCCTGGTTTGATTAGCCCTCCCCCCCACCCTGGAACCCCCTAAAAAAGATAAAAAACATTTTACTAAAAATCCCCTTAGCTTCCGGTTCCTGCACCTCTCGGGGTCCACGAACCCGTCCTCGAGGCGGGCCCTTGAAAGAGCCAAGGGCCAAGCCTGCGAGAGAGGGGCCTCCCGCAGGCGGAGCAGTTCTGACCTCAGGTAAATTGATATAAAAATCCAGTGGGGTTAAGGTGCTGCAGATGGTAACAAAGTCAGTAGGGGTGGGGGGTAAGAGGCAGAATCCTGTTCGTATTTGGATGAGGATAGAGGGGGGGGGCAGATAGAAGTCCAAATGTCCAGATGGTGCAGGCAGAATAGAGGTGGCAAAGATGATAAACGATGATAAACGATGATAAAAGATGACAAAAGATGACAAAAGTGGGTGAAAGCCCTATATGGTCCCAAGTGGGCATAAGATGGTCCCCGGTGAGCATGAGCTCATGGACAGAAGTCTAGGGTCCTCAGTGGGTGGGGGGGGGCGTTCTTAGCCTAGGCCTGCTTGATCCAGGCACCACTCCAGCCTCTCCATGGCCCTAGGCCCGATCTTCCGGTAGCTTCTGCTGTTCTGGACCACCCCCGGCCATCGTCCTGTAACTCCAGACTCTGTCCTGGCTCCCTCCCAAAAAGCCCAAAAACCTCATATTCCAGGTTCTCACCCAACGTTCCAATATCCTGATGTTAAGCCTTCGGCGTCTTCTTATTAGTGCTGGCTGGTCTGCAGGCGGGAGGAGCCACCAGGGGGCGCTCGGAGATAGCAGATCTTCAGCAAGGCCCCATGGCGGCGGCGTCTCCTCTCCCGTTCTTCTCATTGCCGCCGCTGCCATCTCTGCCGTTTACTCAGCTGCTCAGCTCCATTCTGCTCAGCCAGCCCAGCCCTGCCAGTCACTCTCACGGATGTCTCCCTGCTCCCTCCGACATTGCCTGCGCCAAACACATGCACGCCGTCGCCGTTCCTCTTCCTGCCTTCAGCCCCGGCCCCCACATCCATTTTCCAGCCTCTCACCTCTCTCCAGCCTCTCTCCGATCTCCCCGGCCTCCCCGACCACCCTGACAGACCGAAATAGGGCCAAAGCAGGCCAGGGTGGTTCAGCAGTCCGACTCTCGGCCCTCGGATGGAACGGGGGCCGGCAGCAACCCCTTCCCCCCCATTGGGGCTCCGCTGCAGTTCCTGGAGCTCAGGAGGCGACCGCCATTTACTGATTGTAAACAGTAAAAAATATTTTGCTAATACTGGATAAATGTTTGTCAGTTGACTTATCTATGGATTTGGTTAAAGCATCCTGCTCCTGTTGTTTACTGTTCTCTCTATAAATAATGTGTGATTTTGATTGAAAACGTTCCTTCATATATTTTTTTCTGAGAAGATTGCCGATTCTCCTTAGTTGTCCCTGCTGCTACAACCTGGAAATTTTTCCACTCTCTAGAAACATGAATACGTTTCTCTAATGAGCACCCATGTTTCACACACTGCTCAACCTAACTTTTTGTTGGATACTGCCAGTCCATCATACTTGTCCTTGAAGTTTCTATATTGCTGCAAATTCCAGCAGTCAGGAAGTTTTGGAAGACTTTCAGTGGAGGACATGGACTTGCTGATTTCTCCAACTTCAAGTAGAAGAAGTGGTTGTGCTGATGGTGCTGGTGCTGGTGCTGGTGCTGGCACTGGTTGTACTGGTGCTGGCATTTGTGGTGCTGCTGGCGCTGGTGCTGGTGCTGCTGGTGACTGTTGTGGATTAGCTGATTGCTCCTGTCTTGGTTTTTTGGAGAAGAAAGCAGTCATGCTCTGTTGTCTCTTCTTCATCCTGTTAAATAATACTAACTGCAAAAGAAATAAAACCATATTGGACTCTATTGTGGTTGTAAACTGAGGACTACAAGTAACAGAATGGACCTCTGTTTTCACCCAACAATGTACAGTCTTTTCAGGATGTCCCCCAACAAACAGGAAAATATATAGTTTTTCATCTAAGAAGTTAGATCAAGAAGAATGAACGTCATAGGTATATTCACATAGCAATACAGATTTCTTTTTCTGAAATTTATTCCTCAGTTCAAAAAACAGGAATATATGAATTAGGCTCAGTACTTAGGTCAGTCCAAGTAGCTATTCAAGAGTTAGTGATTTCATGGTTAGAAGCAATGGTAAAGCAAGATATGGATTTAAAAGCAGCTATATTTTGTTGGGTATTTCAAAGAGAATACAATACATATTTAATTTTACATCTGTTAATAGCTGCTGGAATTGTGTTTGCACAACAGTGGAAAAACAAAGATATGAATAAAGAAAATATTAGAATGTGCAGGAATGAATGAATTTACAATTAAAATCATGGAGAAGGCTTTGAATACTTTTTCACGTGGGATTTGTTTTATCAATGGCTAACTAACAGAAACAGAAGTTAGAAATCTAAAAGTATGAAAGAAAACACCAATTATGTAAGGAAAGGTCACTAAAATGTACAAGCAAATATTATTAGTAATTGATCATTATTAATGTGTAGATAACTGTGGGACATTACACACACACACACACACACACACACACACACACACACTATGACAGTGACAGGAAAAGACCCCCAAAAGACTGCAGATAAAACAAGTTTTTCCCCTAACCCAAAGGAGAAAGAAAAAGTCACTGGAATAAAAACCATCAAGGCATTGTGGGATGTATAAAGGACAGTGCCAGTAAGCTCACAGAACCAGAAACCACAGAAAACAGTGGTTTCCCCCTTTAAGAAAACGCCAGACAAAAACACCAGCTGAAACATAAAATTTTAAGTACACCCATTAAGACAAAGGCTAAAAATAGCTCAACTGGCACTCCCCTTTTCCTGTTTCCTGGCAGTACTAACCCCCAGGATAGGAAAGAGAAAAGACCTGGGACCAAGATTAACTTGGGAAAACAGGAAAACAAAAGCAAGACAATCAGAAACCATCAAAACCCATCAAGCTGCAGAAGCTCACAAAGCAGCACACAGCTCAACATATGAAAGCAGCCATGGAGTCACATAAAAGGTGTTTGCTGCAAGAAGCAACCACCTCACAATTATCTCAAAAAACAGGTATCACACAGAAACACATAAAATCTCGCAAAGTGCCTGCACACTTCAAAACAACATATTGCATCACAAATAAAATATTTCCAAAAAGCAATAACATTTCTTGTAATAAACATTTCCTGAAAACTATAAATAAAAAAATATCCTTTAAAAAATCATTAAAAGCATAAAGAAAAATAACCTAATCACTTACCAGCAGGCAAAATCAGCTACTCTTTGATGTGATGGATGCCAGAAGCAGGCAGGTGACCAGGCAGGTAAGCTGGATTGGAGGAACACAGGGAGCTAGGCGTGCCTGTCATGGAGCCGAGGCAACATAGCCAGTCTGGCGAGGCTGGGAATTGGGGGGGGAGTGGCAAGAAAGGCCTCAGCCAAGTGCTATCCAGCTTCCCAGTCTACGCGAGGTTGGGAATTGGCAGTGGGTGCAAGGAAGGCCTCAGCGACTCCCTGGCCTCGCGTAGACTAGGAAGCCAGATGGCGTTACCAGTAGCTTTCTGCACCCCTACACGCACCCTGCGAAGTCACCCGCCAAGCACCAGCCAGCTCCATGCTCTACGCGAGGCCGGGGATTGGCTGCAAGGAAGGTATCAGCAACTCCCCAGCCTCGCATAGACTGGGAGGCCAGAAGGTGCTCTGGGTTGCTTTCCGCCATTCCCCACGCATCCCGTGAAGTCGTCCACCAAGCGCCAGCTGGTTCTGCACTCTAACTCGACGGACTCTCTTTGCTGTTTCAGGTCTCACTTTTACATCAAATAAATCATCCTCTGACTCTAACTTAACATCATTTTTATTATTTTCGTTGCAAGAGCCCATGTAATTATTAAACTTGTTCTACATTTTAGGTGGCTAAATTGGCAAGCATCTAGAGAGAACTCCTTTTTATCAACCCTGTGAAAAGCAGGTCACTTCTGGGACAGGCCTGAACATGCCCTAAGCACACCTGTCACACATATGTTCATGAGCATCACACACATGCTCTCTAACCAGCATATACAGCGCTGCCCACACACTAACCCCATGGGACATGTCCCAACAAGTTCTGTGCCCTATTGTCATAAATAAGTATGCACATAGGTACCACATTTTTATTTGTTTACTTTTGCATATTTCAAATGTATCCCACTCAATCACCCCTCAAACCTCTGTTGTTTTTCTTTATCCTGTAATGTGCATCTTTGACTGAGTCTGTATTTAGTGCATTAGTTGTATTTGATGTGACAAACTCCACACCTTACACCCTCACCCATTCTCTTAATTTTATTTATGTTTTCCAGTCTTTTACCCCTACTCCTGAACCATTTCGGAAAACCAAAGCATTCATAGAAAATGGTCTTTTGCAAAATAGTATTTTATTTTTACATCCCTGCAATGTAAAACACTCTAGAATAAAGAAAAGATGGTGCCCAAATTCCTTGCATTACAACAGGAGCCAGGCTGCAGAATTGAGACAAGGGTATGCTTATTTTACATTGGTAAATCCTTTCTACCTCACGGTGTGTAATCTGGCTTTTTAATTAATTTTGGGACCCTCCACGGCTTAAGCTGGCTGCCACCCGTTCAGAAAAGCCTTTTATTTAGGGTTAGGCATCCTTGTGCTCTAGAGGCCCTTCTTTTGATTTGACCAATGGGAAGCCACTCTGAGGAAAAACTGCAATGTCATAGGCATCTGTTACCAATCACAGCCTCTACAAATACAAGCCAATGAGAACACTCTCTGATGAATAATTAATACAATACAGTACTTCCGGATGCTAGGTATTGCTGGATAGGGTGATGCATAATGCCTGCTGTTACAAACCTTTTGGGTGAAAGGAGAGATGATAATAAATAATAAATAAATATTTATTTCTTAGCCGCACCCTCTCCCGAAGGACTCGGGGCGGCGTACAATGAAACATATGAAATAAATATGTGGACAAAACAAACATATAACAGAGACATATACCGAGACATACACAAGGAGGAGGTCGGCTGATGAATAAAAAACAATTAGAATACAGTGATTAAAAAAACCCTAAATAATTAAATATAATTAAAATACCCAATTAAAAACCCGTCAGGAGCGATATGGTTAGATCAAAGTTGAGCCAGGCCAGCTACTTGGAATAGGTGGGTCTTAAGCTTAATACGAAAGGAGCGGAGGTCAGAGGTATTCCTAATATCCGGAGGGAGGTCATTCCACAGGGCTGGGCCCGCCACAGAGAAGGCTCTACTCCTAGGCGCCGCCCCCCGACACTGTCTAGTGGACGGCACCTGGAGGAGGCCCTCTCTGTGCGAGCGGATTGGTCGCAGGGATGTATGGGGCAGAATACGATCCCGCAAGTAACTAGGTCCTGAGCCATGGAGCGCTTTAAAGATTGTTATCAAAACCTTGAAACGCACCCGATAGACCACAGGAAGCCAGTGCAGCTCGCGCAGGAACGGTGTCACATGGGAGTACCTAGTACTCCCCATAATTACCCGCGCGGCTGCGTTCTGGACCAACTGTAGCCTCCGGGTGCATTTCAAGGGAAGCCCCATGTAGAGAGCGTTACAGTAGTCCAAGCGAGACGTCACCAGCGCATGAGTGACTGTGCGTAAGGCGTCCCGGTCCAGTAGGGGGCACAATTGGCGCACCAGGCGAACCTGGTGGAACGCCCCCCTTGCCACGGCTGTCACATGGTCATCCATGGACAGCCGGGCATCCAGGAGGACGCCCAAATTGCACGCCCGCTCCACGGGGGCAAGTTGAATGCCCCCAATGGCCAATGATGGAGTTAATTGGCTGAACCGGGGAGCTGGTACCCACAGCCACTCCGTCTTGGAGGGGTTGAGCTTGAGTCGGTTGTCATCCATCCAGATCCGTACGGCTTCCACACACCGGGACATCACTTCGATGGCCTCGTTGGGGTGGTTCGGGGTGGAAAAGTACAGCTGAGTATCATCAGCGTACAGGTGGTATCCCACCCCGAAACCACGGATGATCTCACCCAGCGGCTTCATATATGTGTTGAACAGGAGTGGCGAGAGGACCGACCCCTGTGGCACCCCACAAGTAAAGGGGCGTAGGGTCGACCTCTCTTCTCCTGCCAACACACGCTGCGTCCGGCCAGAAAGGTAGGAGCCGAACCACCGCAAAACGGTGCCCCGGACCCCCAACCCCTCCAGCCGGCACAGCAGGATACCATGGTCGATGGTATCAAAAGCCGCCGAGAGGTCTAATAGGACCAGGATAGAGGAACAACCTCTATCTCTGGCCCTCCAGAGATCATCCACCAACGCGACCAAGGCCGTCTCCGTGCTGTGACCGGGGCGGAAGCCGGACTGGCGCGGGTCTAGATAATCATTTTCCTCCAGATGACGTGGAAACTGGTAGGCCACCACACTCTCTACAACCTTCGCCAAAAAGGGAAGGTTGGAGACAGGACGATAATTGGCCAGCTCCAAAGGGTCCAGGGAAGGCTTCTTGAGCACACTAATTCCGTAAAAGGGGTTTAGGGCCAAGCAGGGAGGCGAGATGTTATGATGTCACAGTCCTCCGGGGGGGGTGATGGGTTATATATGTTACAGTCTTCCAAGAGAGAGGGAATGGAAGTGACATCACAAAGGGGTGGGTCAAAACTATCTCTAAAAACCGGTATGTACTTCTTACTACTGTCATGACATCACCTGAATTTTTCCTCTAGCCAGCTGTGGGGACAACTGAAGTTGCCTTTAGTTGTTCTGCTGTGTTTTCCTACTCATGTGCACACATACTCCACAGATGTTAAAAATCTTTATTCAGGCTTCCAAGGCTGAATTAGTATTCCCAAGCAATTCCCTGTGCCTGCACCAGCTCAACCCCAATGAGTTCCATAGGCTACTCAAATGAAGTCAACACTAGTCCTCACTGCAAAGCAAGTCCAGTTCACTAGGCAAAGGCAAGTCCCCAAGGCAAAGGCAAGGCAAAGCAAAGGCAAAGTCACAGGACAAAGGCAAGGCAAGGCAAGACCACAGTTGAGACATGATCCAAAGTTCAACGCAAGAACACACAGCAAGGAAACAGGTTGTTCACAGCATCATTTCACTCCACTTGCTAAGCTAAATAACTGCTTCCTGGTACAGCTCATTGATGGGTAAAGCTACCTCATCATGAGTAGCTTGGCTGACCTCCTTTGTGCCTGCCCCTTCTCAACCCTACATGCTCTCGGATGTGGAGGAGGACATCGTTTTTGTTGGTCTCCACTGACCAGCTGCAGGTATGTGTCCTCTCCACTCAAAGCCTCTGGGCTTCCTGGGTGCAGCGTCTCCTATCTCTAGATTAGCAAATTTCTTGTCTGATTGCTTCCCTGTGCTCAGCCCCTCCAATCCTGGCTTGTAGCCCTCAGCTGCTAGCACATCCTCCTGTGAACTGGCATCTGAAGGAGCGTCTGGGGAAGTGTTCAGTAAAGTCATCACATCTGATGTTAAAGTGATGTTATAATGGCCCTCTTCTTCCAATATAAACCTTGCTGTATGAAGAATTGACAGTGCTTTGAAGATAGTGTTGATGACATCATGGTCAGAGGCTAGGGTCCTCCCATTTCTAGCTTAGTGTAAGGTGATTCTGAGCCTCCTGACTACTAATTGCATGGATTTTAGGCAGCTGTTTGTAAATGATAAAGAATTTATATGGAGTCAGCAGTACAAAAATATTATTAAACCAGTCAGTCTACCAGCTTCTACCCAACTTTCCTCTGATATGGTTCTGGGCATAGAAGGCATTGCTACACGTGCTGTTCTGGTTTCACTGTTGTGTGTAGTGATGTTAAACTGAGTGATTTTTTTTTTTGACAAACAACGTAGGATTCAATCTCAGCTTGTTCACTTAGAGCCTAACAGCCCCCAAATACTAGGTGAGGAGTTTCACCATATCACTGGAATATCCCAGGGATATGCAATTGATTATTCTCAATGCATACTACAACCCAGAGTAATAGATGACTTCTCCCTTATTTTCATCAACTGGACTACCCACTTGGAAAGTAGCAGAATTACTATTTGCTCCCAACTTCAAACCCTTGTAAGCAGTCCAGGATACTTTGCTTAATAATACTGAAGGCCCCAAAGAATCAAGAAGACTGCACTTCCCCAAGTGAGTTCTGAGACTGTCATCCACCAGGGGAAATCAATGAAGTTTCTGCCCAAGTCTTGAGCCTCACCACTTTTTCAACAATTTCCCTTTTTAAAAAATGCCAAAAAAGCAGATATATAATTTATCTACCTTATACATGGTAGAGCTGATAAAATATGGTCATAAGGACATAACATCATAATATACTATCTCAATCATTTCGTCTTGTCTTTATGCTGGTAATAGATGTGCTGTGCTGCATGACCATGGCCATAGGATCAACGCCATGGTTTTGACATGCTAATATTTGTTTTTGCCATTTTCATTCCCAATTCAAAGGCCCTTTTCCAATTCATAGTCAATTCTTATGGATTTAGATGCTACCTTTCTGAAAGTTGTTTTTTTTCTTCTTGGGTGTTTTGTTTGTGCAGAGGGGGCTGTATCCTTCAGTTCAGCAATCAGTGATGCATACAAATGGGTTGTTTGTCATGAAAACAAGTATATGGTAGAGGGGAGAGCATTGCAGCAGATTGTCTCCACCTGTCACAGGCAAAAAAATTAAGAAGGGGTGTGTGTGTGGGGGGGGGTCTCTCTTCCCTTCTTCACTACTTTGGGTCATCCACCTGATGAATTGAAAAAGGGATCAAGGATGCGCTGAACCTGCTCCAGTGCTAAAAAGGGACATAGTGTCGTGACAGTATTCACTAACTATTGTCTGCTAGGTGCTTCATCCCCATGGCCCATAGCCATGAGTAATAGCCAGTACAGTTTAGCATATCATGAGAATGTAACATATACTATTTATTTGTTTACTTATATTTAAGAACTTCCCATCTCCCTCACAGAAGGTCTCTAGAAGCTATACAAATGAAATACTAAAAATATGCACTGCATATAAAATTTAAAGGAGGAAAGCAATGTTAAAAATTAATTGGAGGGATTTGAGGGCTCTAACCAGCCCCACAACTGTGTGCTTTTCTGTGCACCACAAACAAAGCCACCGAGCCATGTTTCCCAGCCTTTCTGGAAGGCTGTCCTGTGGATGTGTTTAAATTTAAGATATTAACACAATTCATCAAGAAATGGTCTGAAAGAAGATGTACGAATATTTGTAAAATATTCAGGTTCAAAATTTATTCTGAAAAATTATTCTAAAACAATTTTTGCTTGTTCCTAGACTCTCTTGATTCCTGTTTTGTTTCATCATCATTATTATATTTATGTAATGTTACCTGTCATGTTACCTCTTTTAATCCCAAATCCTAGAGTCAGACATGCAAGGTGACAAGTAAATAAATAAAACCGAAGATCTCTTGCCTCAAAAGGGCTTTCCATGCATAATACAGGAATGTCTCCATGATGGAAATATACTAAATCCTAACTAAGCTAAACTAAACTAATCCTAACTAAATAAACAAATATATTAGATGTGATAAATAAATAGTATGTATAAAGGGGCATTGGTCATACCTGTGAACGCTCTTTCTCATGATGGTCGATGGGAGAGTCCAGAATGGGTTATTCTAGCCTGTTAGCTTGTTGACTGAATTGAAATTCTGAAGACATACCTCCTTGACAACGATCCCCAGTCTTAAACAATGAAGACAAAGCGAGTGGAATATTGTACTCCGTCCAGTCCAAACTTCACTTTCTCCCAGCCACTGTCTAAGTAGTTAACTGGGAGGGTCTGGACTCTCCCATCAATCGTCATGAGAAAGGATGTTCACAGATAAGACCAATGCCCCTTCTCCATGGTATCAACAAGAGAGTCCAGGATGGGACATACCAAAGTTTCTATGGGTGGGATGTGTCTTGGTCCAACTTGCATCTTCCTCAATCACCTTCTAAAGCACACGCTGGCCAAAAGCTGCTTCCGCAGAGGAGTAAGTATCTAGTCTATAGTGACGAATGAACGAAATGGGTGATGACCACATAGCAGTCCTACATATCTTTTCTACTGATGCTTGTGTAACTCAAGCCGCTGTAGTGGCTGCACTACATGTAGAATGGGCAGTGATCCTCTTGGGCACAGTAAGCTGTCGCTGCAAGGTTCGCGACATACTTGAGTCCGGATTCGCCTGTCTGGGCCTTCAGGGTTCTCCCTTGGGTGGGAGAACGAGCCCCGGTCCTCACCGGGAATTTGGAGGGTCCACACGTGGACGAAGGCCGCAAATTAAGACACCACACAAAGAGTTAGTTCGAGGTAGGCAAGCACAGAGCTTGGAGGATGTATGGCTACATTCCTCCTGACATGTTCTGTACAGACCTTTTTATTAAGCAGTTTCTTTAGGGCGGGGGAGTGAACACATACAAAGAAGTACATTCAGCAATTTTCCACAAGAAAACAATTAATAGGTATGTAGCAGTTAAGGGGTTTTCAAAAACATCCCTAACAATGCATTGTATACACAGTTAGATATTTGCAGTTAACCAACAACCTATACAAACGCTATGCTAAGCTAGATAAACTGTTAGTTAAATATTGTGGTCAGCAAACATCCTATACACAGTTAGATATTTACAGTTAACCATCAACCTATGCAAGCATTATGTATGTTAAAGGTCACATTCTCATGGCCTACTTTCGTTTCAGCTTCAACAAGGCCTGAACCAAACTACTGTCATGCATTCACATCTCCTCTGTTTTTGTTTTAAAAGGAGGTCAATATCCCTCCAAGGCTATGCGTTCCTCTAACAGCCCACCCTCCGGCAGGCAGTGAGAAGAACCATTCACCTTATCCGGGAATTGAAACTCACTTTCTGTATTGGAGTCTGAATCCGAAAATGTTAACAATGGTTGTTTGCAGGTGTCATGCGAGGAGGGTAACAAGTGTTGCAGTAGGTTTAAATCTTTGCGAGTAGCATCAACTTCTTTATCTATGTTACCCAGGCGAGTACGCAAAAACCTGAGCAGTTTTCCCATAACACAAGGACCAATGATACAAGCAATCAAAATCAAAATCAAAGGACCTATAAGGGCTGAAAGCAAAGTTGTAAGCCATGGAGAAAAGTTAAACATTCCTTGATACCATGTGTGAGACTTGGAGCGTTCTGACTCTCTATCTTTCAATCGGGTATTTAATTCTGCCATAGAATCAAGCACAATGCCTGAACTGTCAGTATAAAAACAGCATTTTTCTTTTAAAGCTACACATAAGCCGTCCTGTTTCAAAAATAACAAATCCAATCCTCTTCTATTCTGTAAGAGAATTCTGGAGAGCAACCATAGATTGAAAAGGTACGGCAGAACCTATGGCCTCATAAAATGGTGGTTGGAAAAAAAAAAGAAAGGCACATCCAACACTCCGGATCAGCATTAGGAAAGGCATGACTGTTATTAAGAGCAAAATAGGAGGAAGAAATAAGAGACAATAAGGCTTATTACTTAAAAATATACAGTTAACTACATTAACACATGTTACATTTTTCAGAGGGAGGATCATAAGCAATTAATCCTCAATGAAAGATAGTCTTATAATTCGAACCAATGAAGTGTTGAATTACTGCAGGCAAAATTCAAACAGGATCCAAGCATATAAAAAGCAAATGTTTCATGTACAGTTCAAGTCAGTGTGTGTAATGTTAGTTGCACCCATAGATGTTTATTGCAGTCACTGTTCAAATGAGTTTTTTGGTGAGATGACAAAACAAGTAAACATAAACAAATGATGACTAATGATGACTAAAAACTTGGCAAAAATGGCAGCACATAAGTTGTCGTGTCGTTGTTTCAGCACTGCTTTGGTAGTTTTTGGTTTTTCATATCACTGGACAGCTGTTTTGGCAAGATCGTATTGGCCATTGTGCTGTCTGTAAAGTCATCTTGGTCATCTCTGGAACTGGATTTGGGAACTGGTACGACAATATTCTTGTCTAGACAAACATCACGTACTAGAATCCATAAAAATCTGTAAAAACAAGCACAGCATATCCTCGTCCCCCTTGCGGGGGAGGCAAACAAACTTTTTAAATCTATTGTGTTACCTATGCCAAATTAGCCAAATTGGGGTACACCAAATTACTAGGTACCCAAAATCCCTCCTTTTTTATATGTTTGAAAAAACAGTCCCTGAAGGACCAATTAACACGTTCCACAATGGCTTAACCTGTGGAATTATAAGGAAAAACCCAAAAATTAAAACTGGTGCAATTAGTACAAAATTACAAAAAGGCCAATGAAAAATAGGCCAGGCCATTGTCAGTTTTGTTTAAAAAAAGTTTGCCCAAGGCAATAAAGGCTGGAAAAAAAATGTGGCCAAAAATTAAAAATAGATAATACAATAATAATACAATAGTAGAGTTGGAAAAAACCTTGGAGGTCTTCTAGTCCAACCCCCTAACTAAATAAATGAATTTAGTTCTAAGGAGCCAAAAAAAAGAAAGCATAGGTGACATCCATTTGCCATAGTGATTAGAGGCCAAATCATAAAAATTAACTTCTTTGTCCCCAAAGGGGGATGCCCCAAAACACTGGGAACAAAATAAAACAATTTGCTTGGCCTGGTTGAGTGGCATATGGCAAAATTGTGCCAGTCCCCAGGCATTTTGATGAGAAAAAAAATAATCAAAAATAAATCTAAAGAAAAAAAAACATAGTTTCTAAAAAATTAAAAATAAATTGACACACATAATAAAAGTCAGAAATATAGTTTAAAAGCTTATTAAAAAAAGATGTGAAAAAATAAAATAGCAAAAAACAATTTTTAGTGTTACAAGAACAACAATATTGCAAGGTAGGAAACTTTCATAAGAGTCCTTATCCAAAAAAAACAGTCTTATGAAAGCAAAGAATTGAGAACAATAGGCAAGCAGAAAAGTCATACAGACCACATAGTCAATTAAAAGACACTGAAAAAAAAATTATTTTGAAAATAAAATAAAAAAATCAAATTTTGGAATAGAAAAAATAATGTTAATAAAATCAGTCCAATTTCTACAAAAAACCCAAGGTTATTAATTTAACTGCCTAAAAAAATGGCAAAACATTTTAAAACGGAGTCTGTTGTCTTTAAAAAAAAACATCAAAAGAATTAGCTGACAAGTTACGCAAACCACAAATGGAATGCTCAAAATCTCATTAATCTTTTGAACTGTGGCAAGGGCACAAAAAAAAGAAAAAATAAATCAAATAAAAAACTTTAGATAGCAGCAGACAAAAACGGACAAATCCAAACAAAGATTCCCCAATAGCTGCCATAAATTAATTAGCAAAATAACTCCTTTCAAACAAAAAAGGTTGGAACAAAAAAGACTATAACATTTTATGCAGTCATGCTTTATTAAAACAATCTACAATTCATACAATACAATACAATAACAGAGTTGGAAGGGACCCTAGAGGTCCTTCAATCCAACCCCCTGCCTAGGCAGGAAACCTATACCATCTCAAACAAATAACCATTCAACATCCTCTCAAAGACCTCCAGTGTTGGGCCATTCACAACCCCTGGAGGCAAGCCGTTCCATTGACCAACTGCTCTTAGAGGCATTCACAGGTATCACTGGGGCGTTTCATACACACACTCATGGTAAAAATGAGCAAACACTCATTCTCCCCGCTCCTCCTGCTTCCCTCCAAAGAATGACCCAGAAGGAAGAGTGGGTGGGAGGAGGGGGAAATTCACACAGGCAATCACGTGGACCTCTGAAGCCATTAACTTATCACTCCCTGGGACATGGGAGACACATATTCACATTCATACTGCAATCAAACCTACATGCTTGCTCATGCCAAACAATTTGGAAATGATAACACACATGCATACACACACATACCATTCTTTATATAAAAGGGAATCAAACTACATTCATACCAACTTTTACCCTCAACCTACTCACATTTGCACTACAATCATTAATTTCACATATAAAAATCCCATTTCATTCTTTCTTCATGCAAGGCAGTTATTACAATTACTTCAGGGAGCTGTACATAAGCCAATGAGCTCCATTTTCTATTATTAAAGGATCTCAACTTCCCTCCAGGTCTGGAGATGATCACGCACTAGATTGTTAATGCCTGTCTCTGCCCTGGGGTGTTCGTTTCTTAATTTGGATCTGCCAGCGGACGCTGGCTAAGTTTTAAAGATCCAAATTCTATCTTGATATTCCAGCACGCGCTGGCATTTTTAAATATCAAGATGTATAAAAACAATTTACAGAGATGTTGGTCCACACATTGATTGCATTCAGCCAGGGTTCTAGGTTGGCTCATGCTGGCATATTTTTAAAGATCCAAGATGTATGGAGACTTTCATTAACACATCATTTGCATCTGGGTGGGGCCCTTGATTCATCTGATGGTGGCCAAAAAATCAGCAAATTCGTTGACAAAATCTAAATCAAAACTGCCTTCTGGAGGCCAGGTTTTTACTTTAGGACTAATAGAGTAGGTTGGTCAGAAAAATGTGCAGAGGGTTTTTACTCAGGTTGAAGGCAAACCTTTAGTAGGAACTTCCTTCATTTCATACATACATACAAGGCAACAAAGGCAGAAAAGGAGCCAGCCCGTGGATCTACATCAGGAAAGTCAGTAGGAGTTTCAGTAGGAAAAGAAGCAGAAGTCTCCGCCAGGGGAGCGGAGGAAGCGACTGAGACTTTGGGGGCCTCATAAGGAGGTGGTGAAACCTTCGGGGTTTCGTCCGAAGGAGAAAGATTAGGAACAAAAGAAACGGAAGAATCGTCTGAAGGAGAATTAGGATAGAGAGTAAGCAATAGATTTTCGAGAAAGCGGATAGACAGTGATGCTATTAATCGTTTGGAGAGAATTAGTACGCTTCACGAGAGCGAAAAGTTCCTCTCGGTGATGAGCAGAAACCTTTTAGCCCGAGGAGCCCATGACTTACGTGTGCACAGTGGCGCGTCCGGCCGGGTAAGTTCACAGGAGTGAAGGAGAGCACACCGCTAGACAACGATCGTGCCCATGAAGACGCCAATACAGGACTGGACGAGCCCCCAGATGTCGCTGCAAGGTTCGCGACATACTTGAGTCCGGATTCGCCTGTCTGGGCCTTCAGGGTTCTCCCTTGGGTGGGAGAACGAGCCCCGGTCCTCACCGGGAATTTGGAGGGTCCACACGTGGACGAAGGCCGCAAATTAAGACACCACACAAAGAGTTAGTTCGAGGTAGGCAAGCACAGAGCTTGGAGGATGTATGGCTACATTCCTCCTGACATGTTCTGTACAGACCTTTTTATTAAGCAGTTTCTTTAGGGCGGGGGAGTGAACACATACAAAGAAGTACATTCAGCAATTTTCCACAAGAAAACAATTAATAGGTATGTAGCAGTTAAGGGGTTTTCAAAAACATCCCTAACAATGCATTGTATACACAGTTAGATATTTGCAGTTAACCAACAACCTATACAAACGCTATGCTAAGCTAGATAAACTGTTAGTTAAATATTGTGGTCAGCAAACATCCTATACACAGTTAGATATTTACAGTTAACCATCAACCTATGCAAGCATTATGTATGTTAAAGGTCACATTCTCAGTAAGCACCTTGGAAATTCCAAGAAAAGCCCTGATGTTACTGTGTGCAGTACCCAGGCATAGGTTGTGATTTCCTCCCATCTTTCTGAGAAGAAGGCCAGCCTATCGGTCATGATGCCATGGAGAATAGGTGTGATATTAAGTAAATAAATGAATAAACAAACAAATACTGTAAAGTAAAGCAAACCTAAGCTATGTAGATACAGTTAAATAAAAGCAAAAGTAAATCTAACCAACCAATCCTGAGTAAGAGGTGATGTACTCAGTGCCCACACAGAGATAAAAGTTCTGAGTGAATAGCTTTCATTCAGTCCATGAAAATATTTTATTGTGAGGCGAAGCTGACATCGTGACTATACGACATGCAGTCTGCAAGCTCCAAGAACGCCATTGATATCTCTGTCGCATGGACGGTCCTTTTGGACCGAAACCCTCCTGTAGAGACGGTGATAGAGAAGGGCACAGAAAAAATAGATCAAAAAATTGAGAATATTCACCGAACAATGACGAAATATGTGGACAGATCTCAAAAAACTGAAGAAAAAGATGAACAAAGAGATAAGAAAATTGGAGATATTGACAGCAGAATGAGTGCTGTTGAAAAAGAGAAGAGTGGAATATTGGAATGGGAGATCAACAGACTAGAATTTTACTTCAGATTCCAGAATATAGAAGAAGAAAAGGGAGAACATTTGGCAGAAGTGATGATAGAAATTCTGGCAGAAGCATTGGTGATAACTAAAGGAAGATGATGGAAGGAACGGATGAGGAGTTTCGAGCCTTCACAAGATACACAGTGAAATATAAGTTGCCAAGAGATGTCCATATAAGATTTACTAAAAAAGCAATTAGAATACAAATACCACAAATGGCAAGAAATAAAAGATTGCACTACTATTGGATGGATACAGGATGATGTAAAGAAATGCTATAATAAAAATTAATTTGAATTTATTTAAAGTTAGAATATTTTGTATAAAATGAAGTAATAATAGTTATAGTTAAATAAATGATTAATAATGATAATACTGTATGCATATATATTAGATTGATAATATGAGATTTTATATAATTTGTAAGTGAGGACTATGGAGAGGATGCATAAACGTTTGGTAACCAAAGATAAACAATTTTATAAAAGATGGGACTTATCAATGGTTAGACAAAGAATTTTATAAAGATGTATTACTACTGGATGGACTTAAGATGATGTAATGAAATGTCATAATATACATTTACCTAAAATGTAGAATATTTCACATAAAATGAAGTAATGACAATTATAGTCAAATAAATGTATAATGATGATAATAATTGTATAAATATATATCAGATTGATAATAAGAGATTCTATATAAATTGTAAATGAAGACTATGGTGAGAATGTACAAAAAAGTTTTGTAAACAATCGACACACTGTACGAAATTGGAAGATGTTTTTATGTTTTATGTTTGTCTATACTTGTTTGTTTAAAAATAAAAAAAAGTTTTACATTTTTTTATTTACTTCTTTGTAAGCTCGTGCACTTGTCAGCACTATTATGAGGCATCACCTCACGAAGGAAAAGCAAAACAAACTCAGTGGCTAAATGATTGATACTCAGAGTTTTATCATTTTCAATATTGGTAGAAATGTAAGTACAAAATCCTGCTGATGCGCTTGATGGAATCAAAGGATGAGCTAACAAGAAAAATTCCACAGAAAACCTAGTGACACTGAAGAAAGCAGGGATATGCCTGGAGAAATACAGACAATTGAGAGTGGCGCAGTTTTGAATGAGCAGAACTGGTGAGATCTCTCTACTTGAGAGATTAAATTGCAGTATGGCTCTTGCTCCACCAAACTTTTAGACAAACACAGTATTTAAACTTAATCAACAGCTCTTTATTTTCTGTCCTTAGCAGTTGATATACATACTGCAATATGTTGCATCACCATTATTATTTGGATACAGTGTACTTTTTCTTATTATTTTTCTTTCCACAGCAGAGCCTTATAATGTCCAGAATAAATGACAGAAAATCTATTATATTTAGGGAACATGTGTAAATTTAGTATTTAAACAGAAAGCATAAATTCATGTCATGGGATTGGGCTGTTCGCAAGATTGCCTCTTTCTGCTTATAGTAGCCCACCCCATCACTCTCACATAGAAGGTGTGCCATGAGTAACTTCGGCTACAGATCTACATTTGATAGGTCCCAGGACACATGCCTTCTCTGTTGTGGTGTCTGTCTTATGCAATAATCTTCCCAAAATTAAATCAGCCTAATCTCTTCATTTTTCAAAAAGCCCTTAAGAACTGATGAGGTGACCAGATCCAAGTGTGATGGAATGTGCACCTAAAGGAGCAGTGTGGGAGAGTTCGGGCAACATAGAGTTTTCCCAGAAAGAGACCTGGATCAAAAGACTTGATGTGTCAGAATTGATGCATTTCTTTCAAATATCACCACCTTGTTGTAATAACAACTTGTTATTTCTTTGTTTTCTATGTCTGCATATTTGTAATGAGTAGACATCTTTTCTTCCAGTAGTTCTGCAATTGCTGGTCCTAATTGTTTAGCCAACAGCCCTGAGTCCTACAGCTCATTTTTCACCAAATATCCAGGAACTACCTAACATCAAATCAAATCAGACCTTTATTGTCAATGCACAACATGTGTATAATGAAATTTGATGGGCCTTCTTTGATAACATGATACATTCTTTCATGTCCACCTCTAACTGTGGCCACTTTGCAGCATGCCCACAAAAAGTGTGCTCACTTTTATCTACTTTGTGAAGTTGATCCTCCTATTTCCTCCACACTCTTATCATTTTTTTTTCAGTTGGAGTTGGCCTAAAATGTCTCTCTGCTGCTCTGTTTCCATGTTCCTCAGCATATTTTACTACTTCCAGTTTAAAAGGAATGTTATATGCTAGCCTTTTCTGCTTTGACATCCTAATATGTAGCATGAGGAGGTACTGTAGTATTTTTTCTGCAAGAAAATACAGTTGTGAAAGAACTGTCAGTAATGTGTCCTTTATTGTTATGAGAGCACTGGTTCTGAGAACATCAAGGAATGACACACTATTATAGGGGATCTGCTATGGACATATTGTTATGTGGTGGATCTGCTGCTGACACACTGTTATGGGGGACACCTTTAAGGTTTTACCTTTATAATGGCCAGTTTATAAAGAGGACAGTTTATTAGAGGTCAGTTTCTTAGGCACTATTCATATGACCGTATTTTGTTTTGCAGTGCCCCCTTACATCCTCATCAGAATGCCCCTTACATTAGGTGTCCCCATCAGAGTACTGTGAATATGGAGCTGTCTCACTGTGAATATGGAGCACCGAATATGGCGCATCAGTGTAGTGAAGACGGGAGGCGGACCCTGAGAGGTCCACAGATAGGTGTCCTTTCATGTGCCAGCTCTGCCTATTGACTCCTGCACTGGGGAAGAGAGACAGAAAAGGTGAGCAATGACAAAGACAGAAGAGGCGGGGTACAGCCTGATAAAAGGAACCCACCGCTGCAGCCTGGCTACTATTCACCAAAAGACTGGCACCCGTCCACCGTTGAGGACTCCTGAGATAATACGCTTCATGGTCTGTGACACAATATTTGCTCCATAAGATGCACAGACATTTCCACCCAGTTTTGGGGGGAAAGTGTGTCTTATGGAGCAAAAAATATGGTAATTAATCATTCTCTTATTTCTTTTTAGATTCTAACCTTTGTTTCTGTTAATTAGTCATTGGTAAAACAAGTCCCATGTTAAAAAGTATTCTGTTTCTTCCTTCTCCTTTATGTTTAGTGTTAATCTATCCCATCTTTGTTCATTCTAATATTTTTATAACACTTCCTTCTGAAGGGATCTCTTCATTTTTTCACTGTCATGCAAACACAATTCTTTCTGCTGTTAACACATGTAAGATTTGTTATATATTCCCTTATTATACTGCTCTGGTAAAATACTGAACAAAAATATTTCTGGTTTAAAATCAGTATGTTGCTTTATCATTTTTTCTAACCGTGTATGTATTTTAGTCCAATATTGTTTTGCCTTTGGACATGTTCACCACATATGGTAGTATGAACCCGGTATCTGATTTGGTGGACATGTTTTCAAATATCTTTGCTAGTCTTGCTGGTGGTAAGTGCCACTTATTAAACATTTTATATAGATTTTCCTTACAGGCAGTTGACATTGTTAGTTTATAATTTCTATCCAACAATTTCTTCCATTTATCTAACCAGAATCTTTTATTTTCAACCCCTTCTACTTTTACTGCTTATCTACAGTATGTCCCTTGTGGGACACCTCATGTGGTAAATTACCATCTCACCAAAGATGTATATAAATGATTGTAGTTTTATTTATTCATATTTGAGTTAAACTGGACAGGATTAATGAGACCCCTGTAGTAAAAGAAGAGCTCAGAATCTGATGCTCTTAAAGCTTCATAATTTTGATGTTATTAATAGTAATATAATGCATTATATCAATGAAACACTTTGCAAGTAGTAATTAATTGTCACAACACTCCTCTGAATTCTTTAATAGTTATAAATGCCACTATTCACTGTCCCTAATTAATAACCTGGATAAAGAAAGCTAATGACTTATTTCTTAAGTCTGCCCCATACAGTATGGCAAATGTCTCTCCTGTGGCCTCCTTAAAAATAAAGAGCTGTAAGTGTTCCGATTACTTCAGATGTGACATAGAAAAAGAGCCGTGACCCATGATAAAATAACAAGAGACTCTTAAAAGAAAACCACTCAATAAAGACTAAACTTAAATCAGGTTTGCCTTTCAAAGAAGCAATGCAATTAGGCTAGTTTCAATCCTCCAAACTTTTATTGTGGATCTTCGGATTCTTCCCAATATCTGTTTCTTCAATTCTCAAATCCAGATTTGTGTTATTACTTAGTCAACTTGTCCCGTTGTTACCAAACTAAAAAGGAAAGCTTTACACAAATTGGGATTATATCTATCCTTTTCTTCATTAAATAATAGAGATGCATCATTTTTGGGAATGAGCACCCACTCACTATGCTTTGGATCATTCTGGATTGAAAGGATTAGCCAGGTATAAACTGTTGCCCAGGGGACATCCAAATGTGTTAACAGTATTCATTCTTTGTGGAAGTTCTTTTCATGTCCCCGGTGGCTTCTGGTTTTTGCAATTGTGGTGATGTGCAGAGAACACCACATATGTATACCTGTCCTTTGTGTCCTGATCTGTGTAGACTTCAGGACCTCATGGCAGCGTGACAGAACACAATGTTGCTAGTTTCTGGGCAAGATATTTACTTTGTACATATTTTAATCTTGTATATTTTAAATTTATGTCATACACTATGCCTTATTTTAATTGCGATGCTTCAGACACGAATACACAAATAAACATGGAGATAAGTAACTGTTACATTGTTAATGCTTTGAATTGTGGTTAGGCATGGGTTGGAGGTGTAAACCTAGTAGGTCTAGGTTGAGATACTGTCGACCTTAAGAGAAAAATAAGGTATTTCCAGGTTTTAAATTATTTGGACTGTACACATCCATTTCACCTCAAGTTTATTTTTAGCTTTCATATAATGTTCTCCAAAAGTACATATGTACAAAAATTACTAAAAGCCTATCTTAAAGGAACAGTCCTATTTACATTTAGGACATAACTTCTGCCTTATAGAATATCTTACCCCTTGAAATGAGATTGGTTCCCACCCTTCTGACTTTCCGTAAGAGCCTGAAGATACGGGATCTGCGAGATGATTTGGAACCCCACATGGGGGAGCTTCAAACTGGAGCTGTTGATTAAGTAAGACTAGCCCCCTCTCTCCCCATGCATCCAGCTGCCTCCTTCTCCATCTTATGTCAATGGTTTTATTCTGTTTGTATTTTTATTTTATTAAGTATATTTAGATTTGATTATTGTAATGCTGTAACCACGCAGAGTCTCTTTGAAATGAGATGGGCGGCAAATAAATTTCAAAACAAACAAACAAATAATGCCCCATCATCAGTGAGGATGATCCACTGTTTCTAGAACAGACTTCACTGTCCTCTATTCATGCCCAATTCACTATGGATGTAGCAATTGTGCATGTTTTTTTCTGTTCTGCATTAAAAGTGTGTGTGGGTAAGATTATCACTCCTGCTGTCAAGCAAAACCAAGCATGTAATAGTGATTGTCATACCATGTGCATGAATCACACAAGTGGCAAGAAAATAGGGGCAGTCAGGCATAATACAGGTTATGTAGACAGTAAACACAAGGTCAATCAAAATGGACTCAAATGTCTATATACCAATGCACAGAGCATGAGGAATAAACAGGGAGAATTAGAAATTCAAGTAAAAGAGGGCAGATATGATATTATTGCCATTACAGAAACTTGGTGGGATGAAACTGACAAATGGAACATACAGCTAGAAGGATTTAAATTATTTAAAAGAAATAGACCAAATAAAAGAGGAGGTGGAGTTGCACTATATATAAGAAATAACTATGTCTCTACAGAAATAGAGCACAACAATAATGAGAACTATCTTGAATGCATTTGGGTCAATATTAAAGGTTGTGGGGGAAATGACATTGCCATAGGTCTATACTACAGGCCACCCAACCAAGCAGAGGAAGAAGATGAACTTTTTGCTAGTCAGCTAACTAAGGTATGTAGGAAGCACACCACAATAGTAATGGGAGATTTTAACTACCCTGACATCAACTGGGAAACAAACTCTGCACCAAGTGGAAGATCCAACAGGTTCCTAACAAACCTAGCAGACAACTTTGTTTTCCAAAAAGTAGAGAAGGAAACAAGGGGATCAGCCATACTGGACTTAATTCTCACTAACAGAGAGGAAATGATAGAAGGTGTTGAAGTCATAGGAACCCTGGGGGCAAGTGACCATGCAATATTGGAATTCAACATTATCCAAACACAAGTAGTAGAACAAAGTCAAACTAGAGTCTTGGACTTTAAGAAAGCTAATTTCAATCAACTTAGAGAGAGCTTGGGAAAAATTCCATGGATGAGAATCCTCGAGGGGAAAACAACTCAAGAAGCTTGGGAAATTTTGAAAAATGAGATTAGAAAAGCCCAGTCTAACACAATACCAATGAAGAAGAAAAACAACAGGACTTCCGGTTCCGGCGGCTACGGCGACAGGCAAGCCTTTGCCTGCTCCCGCTCTCCCGGTGGGCTTCCCCCGCTTCTGGGGGGGCACAGGACGCCCCGGAGAGGTGTCCTGCCGAGGGAACGGCTCGCGGAGGGTCCTGGCGTCGGCGGCGGCTGGCGGGGGCTCCTCCGCTTCGTTCTAGGCACCGGGGAGCAGTATCGGAGGGCGCCCGTGTGCGCGCGCCTCGCCCCATGCCGATCGGAGAACGCGCTATTGAATGAAGCAGCGGCAATGTGGTGAGAGGCTGCCCTTCTCCATTCCCTCTATCTTAAATTTATGGACCTTTCAGCATCTTTTTTAAAAAAAAAGTTAAACTTTCGGACTTTTGCTAGAGGTGCGGCTAGAGGGAGGGGGATTTCCCCCCCTCCCTTGGACAAGCGGCTTGAGAAGATTTTGCTTTCGCCCTCAGGGGAAGGAGGAGGGGGGAGAGCCAACTAATGATGCCTCACCCTCATAAAAGTGACTTTCATTGGACTTAGCTCCAGAATCTATGGGTGAACTGAGAACTTTTTGAATTTTTAAAACTTTATTATGCCTCTGAGCCCAAAGCTGGCAGGGCAAGATGGCACACTTCCGTTGTCTTCATGAACTGTGAAACCTGACTCCACCTCTAAAATTCAGGCTTCCGGTCTTTGTCTCCGAGCCACCCAGAGGAATCTCTTGTGGATTGTTCTTCTTTGAACTCTTTGGGGAAAAAATTTTCATCTACTGCTAGACTGACTAAAGAAATCCCCATCTGTTTGGATCCTCTGCCTTCTGGATTCGCCTGCCTGCTCCACTTCTCCAGCTGCCCAGTCTCTATTTTGACAGATTTCCTTGCTTTAAAAACCATGTCTCCAAAAAGACCACCTCCTGGAAAGCCTGGATTTGCTACTTCTGCCCCAACGTCTGCAACGTCTAGCCCAGCTACACAGTCAAAGATAACAGAACTGATGCAACCCAAGACTACAGAGATAGACTTTCAACAAATGCTTCAACAAATTCTACAGGGCCAGGAGGAAATTAAGAAACAGTTAAGGGAAATGAAAGATGAAATTAAACAGAACCAAGCCCAAATCTTTAAGAACTCACAGAGACTGGACCTTGTGGAGGGTGGGGTGGCGGAGGCGAGGGGGGGGGGGTAGAGGCTTTACAGAAGGGGAACAAAGAACTTGACATCCAACAAATGAAAATAGAGTTTGAGAGAATGTCCTTTTATCTTAGATTTCAAAATGTAATAGAAGCAGATGGGGAAAACATAAGGGACATTATGACTAATATTTTAGCTGAATACATACACAAAGATAAACAGCAGATGGATTGGGAGATAGACCTAGCTTATAGAGTGAATTCAGCATATGCCAGAACACATAATGTACCCAGGGAGGTTCACATTAAATTCCTTAGGAAAACCACAAGAGATGAAATTCTGGGTGTGCAAAGGGGGCAAACATTGACATACTGTGACAGGGAGATAACCATTCTAAAGCAGATTCCCAAAAAAATTAGGGAAAAAAGGAAAAATTATTCGCAATTGGCGAATAAATTATACCAGAAGGGGGTGTGGTTTAGATGGTTGATGCCTGAAGGTATGCTAATATTCTGGGAGGAGACAAGAATCAGAATTAATACACCCATAGAGGCACAGGCCTTTATGGAAAAAAACAAAGCCAACCTAGAAAAAACAGAAGATACTACAACGGTCATACAGGACACGGGAGGGGCCGGAGCTCTGCCAGCGGGGGGTGAAGGGGCAACACCAAGAAAGCTCAGATCACAAAAATAAATAAGGAAATCACAATGTTATAAACAGACCGAAAGTAAAAATGAATTTATAACTAGACTATATATTATAATTATATAAATTGATTGAAAACTACTTTTTCTAGAATTAAGATGCTGACTTTTTATGATTATGTATTAAGATTTGATATTTTGATGTAATCTAGGAGTTTGGAGGGAGGGGGCGTCTGCCACATTTGCAACTGCCAAAATTTGTAATTCCACCTACCCCTTTTCCACATAAATGTTTTTAAAAAAACCAATAAAACTTTTTGAAAAAAAAAAAAAAAAGAAGAAGAAAAACAACAGCTCCCAAAAGAAACCAGCATGGCTGCATAAACAACTATCTGACAAACTGAAAGACAAAAAAGTAAGTATAAAAAGTGGAAGGAGGGGGACATAACTAAGGCAGAATATCAGCAAATAGCCCGAGCCTGTAAAGATGAAGTGAGGAAAGCTAAGGCTCACAATGAAGAAAGGCTTGCCACAAAAGTAAAAATTAACAAAAAAAGCTTCTTCCAACATGTTAAAAACAAGAAAAAAGTTAAGGAAACAATTGGTCCACTGCTAGGAGAAAGTGGCAAGAAGGTGACAAGCAACAGGGAGAAAGCAGAACTATTTAACTCATGTTTTGCATCTGTCTTTACACAAAGGGATAAAACAGTCCAACCTATCAAAAGCAGCACCACAAAATTAGGAACACAAATTGAAATAGGGAAGAAAATGGTAAGTGAGCACCTGTCTACCCTAGATGAGTTCAAATCACCAGGACCGGATGGATTACACCCCAGAGTTCTGAAGGAACTAGCAGACGAGATCTCAGAACCACTGAATTATATCTTTCAGAGATCCTGGAACACCGGGGAACTACCAGAGGACTGGAAAAGAGCTGATGTGGTTCCCATCTTCAAAAAAGGGAAAAAATTAGATCCAGGAAACTACAGACCTATCAGCCTAACCTCAATACCAGGAAAGATTCTGGAAAAAATAATCAAGCAACGAATTTGCGAACACCTAGAAGCAAACAAAGTAATAGCCAAAAGCCAACATGGATTTGTCAAAAACAGATCATGCCAGACTAATCTTATTGCATTCTTTGATAATGTGACAAAATTAGTGGACCAGAGGAATGCCGTTGATATAGTTTACTTGGACTTCAGTAAGGCTTTTGATAAGGTAGACCATAACCTACTACTAGATAAAGTAGAAGAATGTGGGTTAGACAGCATCACCACCAGATGGATTGGTAACTGGCTGACCAACCGCACTCAACGTGTAGTTCTCAATGGAACTGCATCTACATGGAGGGAAGTATGCAGTGGAGTACCCCAAGGCTCTGTTTTAGGCCCAGTACTCTTCAACATCTTCATCAATGATTTGGATGAGGGAATAAATGGGGAACTCATCAAATTTGCAGATGATACCAAGCTGGCAGGAATAGCCAACACTCCAGAAGATAGGCTTAAGATACAGAAGGATCTTGACAAACTTGAACATTGGGCACTATCTAATAAAATGAAATTCAATGGTGAAAAGAGTAAGGTTCTACATTTAGGCAACAAAAACGGAATGCACAGGTACAGTATAGGTGATACCTTACTCAGTAGTAGTAACTGTGAAAGGGATCTTGGAGTCCTAGTGGACAACCATTTAAATATGAGCCAGCAGTGTGCAGCAGCTGCCAAAAAAGCCAACACAGTTCTAGGCTGCATCAACAGAGGGATAGAATCAAGATCACGTGAAGTGTTAATACCACTTTATAATGCCTTGGTAAGGCCACACTTGGAATACTGCATTCAGTTCTGGTCGCCACGATGTAAAAAAGATGTGGAGACTCTAGAAAGAGTGCAGAGAAGAGCAACAAAGATGATTAGGGGACTGGAGACTAAAACATATGAAGAACGGTTGCAGGAACTGGGTATGTTTAGCTTAAGAGAAAGAAGGACTAGGGGAGACATGATAGCATTATTCCAATATCTCAGAGGTTGCCACAAAGAAGAGGGAGTCAAACTATTCTCCAAAGCACCTGAGGGTAGAACAAGAAGCAATGGGTGGAAACTAATCAAGGAGAGAAGCAACTTAGAACTGAGGAGAAATTTCCTGACAGTGAGAACAATTAATCAGTGGAACAGCTTGCCTCCAGAAGTTGTGAATGCCCCAACACTGGAAGTCTTTAAGAAGATGTTGGATAGCTATTTGTCTGAAACGGTATAGGGTTTCCTGCCTAGGCAGGGGGTTGGACTAGAAGACCTCCAAGGTCCCTTCCAACTCTACTATTGTATTGTATTGTAAAAGTATTGTTTTCCAGTTTTTGTAGGTTCCGGCATTGCTGTGCTCTTTGCCTGCTCTGTTTTATTTTCTACTAAGAAGACAAAAGGAGGTGAAGGTGTGCCCCTTACATAGTCAATACATTTCTGTTGCAGATAATTGCCAATGTTCCAGTAGCACAATGGTTATAATGTTTGCTTGATATACAGAGGGTCACAAATCAAAACCTAGCAGAAACCTTTTTTTCCCCCTCATTACATTGCTTACCCCCCACCCCTTTCCACTAACTTCTCTAAATACCTCCCTAGAGCACCACTGAAACACTGGGATTTTCTCTGCTTAAACTTGCTTCCAACATGTCCCAAGCCAACAGACATTTTAAATGCCATTTTACAATTCAGACCACAACACAGGATAGGAACATTTAAAAGTATAACACAGTTGTGTTTTTATCCAATAATTTATTGAAGCCGTTAATCTTTATTTCCGAACTCATGGACATAAAAGTGTTTTCCTTCTCCCTGCATTTTTGACCTTAAGTGTCATTAGTCTTTTAGTTATTCAGTGTCATTAATCTATTTTCTGCCTTTATAAAAGTGTATTTGTTCAAGTATGTTCTCTGCCATTGTTATACCACAGGTAGAAGAAGCTGCCATACTAAGAATGTGATAATAAATAATTTGTAAAATAGTTACTTTGTTCTCCAGCATTTTTATGCTGTTGTTAATTTGTGAGGTTTTTTTGGAGTGGGGTTTAATATTGTTTAGTTGTCTGGTTGGGTAAATTATCCAGAACACTGTACAAATGCTAAAATATAAACTATATATTTATATTATACAACTCTACAATTAAACCTCAAATAAAGTGATCTTGTTGACATTTATGGAAGTGAATTCCTCTCATCCAGTCAATTATGTTATGTTTCAGGATTCAATTCTGTAGAACAGAATTTTAAACTATGAGTGACAGAATTTAAAGCTGTTAACAATTCTAGGAACAGGAAGAGTTATAATCCCAGATTTTTATTTTTATTTTATTTTTTCTGCAAAACGAAATAAAGGGCTAGATCAGAGCTTCAGATAGTTGTTTACCCCTTTGGCAAGCTCAGTTAAACAACTACTTCTCTGCTCATAAATAATCCTCTATATTCATCTGACAGACTATTGCAAAATTAGTCAGGGCAAAAACCAGGACTGTTCCATCTAATATAAACCCCTGGCTATCTGAGAACCTTGCCAGATCTTAGTTCTCAGATCTCTCCCATTTGTCATTAATTCCACAACTATATAAATCACTTGTGGCTTCTTTGAAATTGCACTCTGCATTCCCTCTGATAGCTTATACCGTCTTTCCCCCAATGCCTGTTTGATTTCCTCACTCTAGTCAGTGGATTTCCTCCTTAGGCTGTTCAAGTCTCATGCATACTCAGGTTTGTCCTTTATTTAGTAACTTTTCCTTGACCTCTAATTTTGATAGCATTCCTTCAAGCTGTCGAGACTCTTCCATGTTTCTACCTCAGTTTATAACTACTTTCTTGGTCTCACATTTTACTGATGTGTACCACACATTTCTCTGATTTGCTCCCAGTAAATTCTGCCTCACTGTGTTTTATAAACTGTTTTTCAGTGTATAAAATAAAGACAAATTTCCAGAGTAAAAAGTTCAGTTCAAGAACTCAAAAAACATTTTGCATGCAATAATACAAGGCTCTTGAATGCATTGTACCAAGGGGCACGAATTTGAAATATTCGACATATAAAAACAAACAGTTCATTTTATGCTAAGCAACTGTAAATGTTACAATTTTGAGTGACAAAATATACCTAACCCATCTCACTTCATCCCCATTTTGTCCCATGCTTATGTAAACTGAGATTTAATGGCAGCCAAATTCGTACTCTTTATATTTCTTTGTGATTGTATTTCATAGACCAGTGATGGCGAACCTTTTTTGGCTCGCGTGCCATAAGTGGGGGGAGCGCAGGGGGGGAGTGTGCGGGTGTGCCGCACCCATAATGCAATGCACGACCACCCCAGTGCTCATGTGCGCACTACAGGCATTTCCCCCCATTTGTTGCATGCTTTTTTCGCCCTCCCCAGGCTCCAGAGGCTTTATAGGAGCCTGGGAAGGGCGAAAACAGCCTCCCCGCCCCCTCGGAAGCCCTCTGGAGGCTTGAGGGACCTTTAGGACGCTTCCCTGAAACCTCCGGAGCAGTCAAAACGAACCTCCGAGCAAACTGGAAGTGACTTCCGGTTTGCTCGGAGGGTCATTTTGAGCGCTCCGAAGGCTTGAGGGACCTTCAGGACACTTCCCTGAAGCCTACGGAGCAGTCAAAATGACCCTTCGAGCAAACCCGAAGTCCATTCCTGAACTTCCGGTTTGCCAGTAGGGCCATTTTTTTGCGCTCCGGAGGCTTCAGGGAAGCTCATGAAGCCTCCGGAGGGCCTCCAGGGGGTGGAGGAGGCTCTTTTCACTCTCCCCTGGCTCCTATAAAGGCTCTGGAGCCTGGGGAGGGCGAAAAATGGCTTTTAAAAAGGGTGAAATCAGCTGGCCAGCGCGCACATGGCAAATGGCTCCACGTGCCACTGTGGCATGTGTGCCATAGGTTCACCATCACTGTCATAGACCAATCGAATGCAATGACAAAATGACATGACTCTGGAAGATTATTGGAGAGAATGACAGAATTAGTAGATGAATACTATAGTTGAATGGAAAAATATCAGAAAAAAATTCTAAAAAATTAAATCTTGAAGAGACTTTACCATTATTAAAATGAATCTGGATTTTTGAAAGAACTCAAAAAGTTTTTTTTAATCTTTAGGATATAGATTTTTATTATTTAAAGATTAGTATTTAAAAAAACATTTTTAATCCAGGTTTCACATTAAGATGTCTAGATGATAAGTAAAGAAAATAAGCTTCAAAATATAGGGAGACATATATTGCCACAATGCATTATGCTCCAAACATTCTGAAATTTCAGAGTTTTAATATTCATCTGAAACAACACTGGTGTTATTGCAGTTAGGCTTCAATGCTGGGCTTTCTAGAGAATTAGATACTAGGAAATTCTCTTCCATAGATAAGACAGTTATGGCCCAGTAACATCTTGTCTTAGCAGAACCTACTAATTCAAAAAGGAGATGTTCTGAATGCCCTGAACTAATCACCTTTCCATATAAGGCCTTTTATAGACATTATATTCCAATTTGGCCCTGCACAAAATATCCCAAAAGTGTGGGTTGAGCTATTCTGTAATTCTTCTGCAGTAAAGGAAGTTGGAATTAAGTATAGGTGCTTTTCAATTTGCCAAGTAACATAATTGTTTATTGCAGTGGAGACCAACTTTTTGATGGTTGAATTAAGTCCTTAATATTTTCAGGGATTAAAGATTACAGTGAATTGGATGGTCGTACATATCTTGCAGTTGTTTTCCTGCCTGTTCTGTTTTGAAATTTTGTATTATTTGGAAGGGAATAGGAAGGGCTTTTTAAAAAGATGTCGTCAGTTTGCATCATAATAGCAATAGCACTTAGACTTATATACCACTTCACAGTGCTTTCCAGCCCTCTCTAAGTGGTTTACAGAGTCAGCATATTGCCCCCAACAATCTGGGTCCTCATTTTACTGACTTCAGAAGGATGGAAGGCTGAGTTAATCTTGAGCAGATGAGACTTGAATTGCTGGCAGCCAGCAATCAGCAGAAGTAGCCTGCAGTATTGCATTTTAACCACTGTACCACCATGGCTCATCCTAAAAATGGCGGAAGAATGAAGGACATATTCAAATGACAACAGAAATATAGTACAGTGTCATTGTACATGAATTACACACCATCTATATATAGTATATATTCTGATTCCATGATGTACTGACAATCAAGATTTCATTTTTCAGACAAGATATACTAGAATAGAAGTAGAGTCATTTTATGGTTTACAATGCTGTGTATGAATGTTTGTGGTCCAGATAATTAATAAAACTTGTGATCTACCATGTCATATAGTAATTAAATAACATTATAATTATGCCATCAACCTACAAAGGTTAATCAATTCTTATAAAGAATGACACTGCTGTTCTTTTCTTAAAATGAACTATCTGTGTAATTTTTAATTTGACTTTTTTCCATATGCACACAAATAATTAGAAGAGTTAGATAATGCTTCCACTAAAGTTACAAGAGAAGCTTCTTATTAACTGTGTTATGCTACTATTATATACTTTATTCATTAAACATGAAACTCAGCCAACTGAACATTCAAAAATGCATTACAAATACCAGCGATTGATGCTAATGGTTGGTAAGGTTTACTGCCAGCGTCCTAGGTATCAACCAAGTACCTTCTTAAAATATAAGATGTTCCGAGTAGCACAGGTTTTTGCAGTTCCGCTGGTGTTATTGCAGGAAGCCAAGTGCCCCGATGACAATGGTATCACTGTTACATGCTTCATCCATAGCCGTGTAGTTTTGATGGCCAGGTCGCAATATTTCATTATTTTTTTCTAGTTCTTTTTCTTCAACTCTGGCATCTCCAATAAACTGTACACTTCGGCCCTCTACAACCATGATATCTGGCATGTTGTGCTCCAAATGACGATCCATTTGTATTCGAAAGTCCCACAAGATCTTCATCGTCTCATTTTTGATAACCTTTTTCACTTTATGTTCCCATGACTTTCTGGATACAGGTAAATCATATTTTTTTACATAATGACCAGTGGATTAATTTAGCAACTCGGTCATGTCTAGCTTTGTAATCAGTTTGTGAGATTTTGCTGCATTCACATATTAAATGTGAAACAGTTTCGACTTTGTTATTGCAAAGTCGGCAGTTTGGGTTGTCAGTGGATTTGTGTATCTTCGCTTTCATGGCATTAGTTTGTAGTGCTTGTTCTTGAGCAGCCAGTATTAAAACTTCCGTTTCTTTCTTGATAGTTCCCATCTTAAGCCATGTCCATGCCAAGTTATCATCACATTTTCCTTCAATGTTTTTCAAGTGCTGTCCATGCAAAGCTTTGGTTTTCCATCTATTTAATCTGTCATCCAGCTGTTTTTTCCTTATATTCTGCCTTTGTTTCTGTTGTTTTTATGCTGTTCTCCATTTTCACAGCCTGCAGCAATTTTTCTGTACTTTGGTTCAACTAATCATTCAAACTTTGTTTTTCTTCTTCTATAGTTTTATGGATTTGCAATAGCCCCCTGCCCCCTATTTTTCTTGGCAGGTACAACCTGTCGATGTCACTTCGTGGATGTAAAGCGTGGTACATATTCAAAGGTTTGCATGTTTTCCGGTCCAGGTTTTTCAGTTCAGCCAGAGTCCAGTTGATGATTCCAGCTGAATAGCATATCACTGGAACTGCCCATGTATTAATGGCTTTAATTATGTTTCCAGCATTCAGCTTTGATTTTAATATTTTTCCTGATGTATTCCTTTTGCGTTGACTCTTTGTCATTTCTATTCCAGATGTTATCTGCTTCCAATATGCCTAGGTACTTGTAACCACCATCCTTTGCTAATGCTTTTACTATATTTCCATTTCCCAGTTCTATTCCTTCTGTTTTTTCCATTTTTCCTCACCGCATGGATAATATAGCACATTTTTCAAGCCCAAAGTTCATTTTGATGTCACTGCTGAACAGTTGAACTGTTTTGAGTATTGATTTAAGTTCAGTGGGGCTTTTTGCATACTTTTGTAAGTCATCCATGTATAGTAGATGGTTTATCTTGCCATGTTGGCTTGAGATTTGGTATCCCAGTTTTGTAGGATTATTTCGTAGGATTATTGTCAGTGGAATTAATGCAATGTTGAACAGTAGTGGTGAAGGTGAATCCCTTTGGAAGATTCCTCATCTGATGTTGACTTCACTAATGTTCTCCCCATTTGTTGTTAGAACTGTTTTCCATTTTTGCATATTTGCTTTAAAACTGTACAGATATTTTTGCTGATTCCAAAGTTTTCCAGAAAGGTGTTAATCCAGCTGTGGGGTAATGAGTCAAATGCCTTCTTGTAATCAATCCACACCATATTTAAATATGTTTTTCTTCGTTTTGCATTTTTTAGTACCATTTTGTCTATGAGCAGCTGATTTTTTATAACTTCCTTTTTGTTCTATTGGATACAAACTGTTTCCATCAGATGATTGAATACTGTATTTGCAGTATCCTTGTAAAAAGTTTGAACGTTATTGGCAGACAAGTAATTGGGCGATAGTTGCTTGGTTCTGTGCCTTTTTCTGGATCTTTCATTATCAAGTATGTTCGGCCAGCTGTTAACCATTCTTCGCTTGTTGCATTTTGAAGCATTTGATCAAATTGAATGGCCATGCGATGATGGAGGCTTGTCAGGTGTTTTAGCCAGTATCCATGCAGTTCATCCAGGCCAGGTACACTCCAGTTCTTGATATTCTTTGCTTGTTTTGCCACCATGTCAGTTTTTATTACAACATTTTCCATCTTGTTTTGTGTTGTTTGTTTATGAATATCTTTGATCCAGGAGGCAGTCTTGTTGTGTTCCACTGGGTTTTCCCACAGTTCTTTCAAAAGATATTCAAAGTTTTTCTTTACATGGGTGAATATTAGTTTGGATTCGATTTTCATCAAGGGCCGGTAGAAGAGGTGTTGGTGTCTTCTGAACTGGACATTTTCACGATATTGCTTTATTCGTCCTTCGTATCTTTCAATTTTACTTGCTGTTGCTATTGCACGTTGTTTTAGTTCTTCCATAATTTCTGTTATTGTTTTTTTTCTCCAAGTTGTATTTTTGTGTAAACCATTTTTCAGCTTTTTGCTATTATTATTATCATTATTATTATTATTGCATCAACAGAATTGTATCACAGCGGCCAGTTGTTTCGCCGGATTTGGCATTAATTACTAGTCGGGCCCCACCCAGGGGCCTAGGACGTCGTAACATATTTTCGTAATATGTGTGCGGATCCAAGCAGTGCGGCCTTTTGCATTTGACTGATGGTGATTTTGTCAATTTTTAACTGTTTTAAATGTAATTCCAGTGCTTTTGGGATAGCACCCAGTGTGCCAATTACCACTGGAATTACCACTGCTGGTTTGTGCCATAAGTGTTGGATTTCGATTTTTAAGTCCTGGTATTTCGTGATTTTTTCATATTCCTTCTCGGCGACCCTGCTATCACCTGGTATTGCGATGTCTATGATTGTAACCTTATTTTTCTCAACCAGTGTGATGTCTGGTGTATTATGCGCCAGTATTTTATCTGTTTGTTTGCAAAAATCCCACAAGATCTTGACCATCTGACCCTCGACGACTTTTTCAGGCTTATGTTCCCACCAGTTTGTTGCTGTTTTCATATTATAATTTTTGCACAAATTCCAGTGGATCATTTGTGCTACTGAATTGTGCCGCATTTTATAGTCAGTCTGCACAATTTTTTTTACAGCAGCTGAGTATGTGGTCAACAGTTTCATCAACTTCTTTGCAGAGTCTGCATTTGGCATCATCAGAGGATTTTTCAATTTTGACCTTAATGGCATTTGTGCGGATAGCTTGTTCTTGCGCAGCCAGGATTAGTGACTCTGTTTCTTTCTTTAATGTACCTGTTGTTAACCATAACCAAGTTTTTTTTACTGTCCACTTTATCTTTTATTTTTTCCAGAAATTGACCATGTAATGCTTTGTTCTGCCAACTCTCCATTCTTGATTTTATCACATCTTTTCTGTATTCTTGTTTTGTCTGTTGGGCCTTCAATAGATTTTTGTTCTTTACTTCGATTAATAGATGTTCTTGACTTTCTTTTAAATAATCTGCCAGTGCATGTTTTTCTTCTTCAACTATTTGCTTCACTTGTAATAATCCTCTGCCACCTGATTTTCAGGGCAGGTATAGTCTATCAGTGTCACCGCGTGGATGTAAACTGTAGTGCATTGTCATTAGTTTCCTGGTTTTTTGGTCCAAAATGTCCAAATCAGCTTGTGTCCAGTTAACTATACCAGCTGTGTATCTTATAACTGGTATTGCCCAGGTATTTATGGCCTTGATTGTATTTCCACCATTTAATTTAGATTTCAAAATTTTCCTAACTCTGTTGGTGTACTCTCTCCTGACAATAGTTTTTACTTCTCCATGTTTGATGTTATCCAACTGCAAAATGCCTAAGTATTTGTAGGCTTCATTTTTGTTGCATTTAATTAGTTGGCCATTGGGCATTTCAATTCCCTCACATGTAGTGATTTTGCCCCTTTTTATGGATACAGTGGCGCATTTTTCCATGCCAAACTGCATTGAAATATCGGTGCTGAATATTCGGACTGTGTTTGTCAGTGATTGGATTTCTATTTCTGACTTTCCATAGAGTTTCAAATCATCCATATATAATAAATGTGAATTTTTTTCAGCTTTTTTGGCTGTTTGGTAGCCTAATTTCATTTTTTTTAAGATTACTGATAGTGGGATCATCGCGATGATGAAGAGAAGAGGTGAAAGTGAATCACCCTGGAAAATTCCTCGCTTGATATTAACCGTTCCGTAGTTCTCATTCCCTATTGCCAACTCAGTTCTCCATTGTTTCATCGCCTTTTCAGTGAAGGATGTAATATTTTTACTAATGCCAGTTGTTTCTAAGCATTTTATGATCCAACTATGTGGCAATGAGTCGAATGCTTTTTTATAATCAATCCAGACCATATTCAAGTTCGTTTTTCTTTTCTTACAATTTTCTAATATCATTTTATCAATTAGGAGCTGATCTTTTGTGCCCCTACTCCTTCTTTTGTTGCCTTTTTGCTCTACTGGCAAGATGTTGTTTGTTTCCAAATAATCCATAATGTTATCTGCAATAATGCCTGTGAGTAATTTGAAGGTTGTTGGCAAGCATGTTATTGGTCTGTAGTTTTCAGGTATTGTTCCTTTAGTTGCATCTTTCTGAATCAAGTATGTTTTTCCAGTTGTCAACCATTCATCAATTTGACCATTTTGTAAAATTTCATTCAGTTGCCTGGCCAACATTGCATGTAAACTGGTCAGATATTTGAGCCAGAAACCATGTAATTGGTCATTTCCAGGTGATGTCCAATTCTTTACTTTTTTACTCATTATTATTATTATTGCATCAACAGAAGTGTATCACAGCGGCCAGTTGTTTCTCCGGATTTGGCATTAATTACTAGTCGGGCCCCACCCAGGGGCCTAGGACGTCGTAACGTATTTTCGTAATATGTGTGCAGATCCAAGCAGTGCAGCCTTTTGCATTTGACTGATGGTGATTTTGTCAATTTTTAACTGTTTTAAATGTAATTCCAGTGCTTTTGGAATAGCACCCAGTGTGCCGATTACCACTGGAATTACCACTGCTGGTTTGTGCCATAATCGTTGGATTTCGATTTTTAAGTCCTGGTATCTCGCGATTTTTTCATATTCCTTCTCGGCGACCCTGCTATCACCTGGTATTGCGATGTCTATGATTGTAACCTTATTTTTCTCAACCAGTGTGATGTCTGGTGTATTATGCACCAGTATTTTATCCGTTTGTATGCGAAAATTCCACAAGTTCTTGACCAGTTGACTCTCGATGACTTTTTCAGGCTTATGTTCCCACCAGTTTGCTGCTGTTTTAATATTATAATTTTTGCACAAATTCCAGTGGATCATTTGTACCACTGAATTGTGCCGCATTTTATAATCAGTCTGCACAATTTTTTTTACAGCAGCTGAATATCTGGTCAACAGTTTCATCAACTTCTTTGCAGAGTCTGCATTTGGCATCATCAGAGGATTTTTCGATTTTGGCCTTAATGGCATTTGTTCGGATAGCTTGTTCTTGCGCAGCCAGGATTAGTGACTCTGTTTCTTTCTTTAATGTACCTGCTGTTAACCATAACCAAGTTTTTTCACTGTCCACTTTATCTTTTATTTTTTCCAGAAATTGACCACGTAAGGCTTTGTTCTGCCAACTCTCCATTCTTAATTTTATCACATCTTTTTTGTATTCTTGTTTCGTCTGTTGGGCCTTCAATAGATTTTTGTTCTTTACTTCGATTAATAGATGTTCTTGACTTTCTTTTAAATAATCAGCCAGTGCATGTTTTTCTTCTTCAACTATTTGCTTCACTTGTAATAATCCTCAGCCACCTGATTTTCGGGGCAGGTATAGTCTATCAGTGTCACCACGTGGATGTAAACTGTAGTGCATTGTCATTAGTTTCCTGGTTTTTCGGTCCAAAATGTCCAAATCAGTTTGTGTCCAGTTAACTATACCAGCTGTGTATCTTATAACTGGTATTGCCCAGGTATTTATGGCCTTGATTGTATTTCCACCATTTAATTTAGATTTCAAAATTTTCCTAACTCTGTTGGTGTACTCTCTCCTGACAATAGTTTTTACTTCTCCATGTTTGATGTTATCCAACTGCAAAATGCCTAAGTATTTGTAGGCTTCATTTTCATTGCATTTAATTAGTTGGCCATTGGGCATTTCAATTCCCTCACACGTAGTGATTTTGCCCCTTTTTATGGATACAGTGGCGCATTTTTCCATGCCAAACTGCATTGAAATATCGGTGCTGAATACTTGGACTGTGTTTGTCAGTGATTGGATTTCTATTTCTGACTTTCCATAGAGTTTCAAATCATCCATATATAATAAATGTGAAATTTTTTCAGCTTCTTTGGCTGTTTGGTAGCCTAATTTCATTTTTTTTAAGATTACTGATAGTGGGATCATCGCGATGATGAAGAGAAGAGGTGAAAGTGAATCACCCTGGAAAATTCCTTGCTTGATATTGACCATTCCGTAGTTCTCATTCCCTACTATTATTATTATTATTATTATTATTATTATTATTATTATTATTATTATTATTATTATTATTATTATTATTATTATTATTATTATTATTATATTGTGGTTAATCTTTGGTGAGATTCACAGCCTTTGGGGCTGGTTGGTAGCTCAACAGCTCGAGTCCTAACCAAGGACCTAAGAACTGTTAAGGTAACGTTGAAGGATATAAGCTATTCCAAGTAGGGCGGTTTTTTGTAGAATCAGAATGTTCAAATCTGATAAATTTAAAATTTCCAAATAGCGAGGTAGTCCTTTAGGTATTGCTCCAAGGGCTCCAATTACAATCGGGACAACACACGATTTCTTTTTCCACAGTCGCTCAACTTCAATTTGCAAGTCCCGGTACTTTGTGATTTTTTTCTAACTGTTTTTCTTCAATTCGTGCATCTCCAGGTATTGCAATGTCAATGAACCATACTTTTTTCTTTTCAACTATTGTTATGTCAGGTGTGTTGTGGGCCAAGTCAAATTTCAAATTTTTAATTTGTTAGCCGCTCCCTCTCCGCAAAGGCCAAGTGTCTGTCAATCTGGATTCTGAAGTCCCACAAAATCTTGACTTTCTCATTCTCTAAAACCTTCTCAACCTGATGGTCCCAGTGGTTTTTGCTGTACTCAAATCCAAACTTTTGGCACAATTTCCAGTGAATGATCTTAGCAACGCGCTCATGGCGTTGTAGGAAGTCAGTTTGTGAAATTTTGCTGCACCCACTGATCAAGTGGTCGACTGTCTCGTCTTTCTCATTACAGAGGCGACATTTGCTGTTGGTGATAACTTGTTGAATTTTTGCCTTCATGTAGTTTGTGGCTAAGGCTTGTTCTTGAGCTGCCAAAATAAAGCCTTCTGTTTCTTTTTTCAATGCTCCTGATCTTAACCAGTTCCAAGTTAGCTTTTGGTCAACTTTGCCTTCAATACTTTTCAAGTATTGGCTATGCATAGCTTTGGTTTTCCAATTTTCAGTTCGCTTCTCAATTACTTCTTTCTTCTATTCAGCTTTTGATTTAGTTTAGTTTAGTTTAGTTTATTAGACTTCTAGACCGCCCCCTCTCCCTGAAGGGACTTGGGGCGGTGTACAGGTACCAAATTAAAATCATACAATCAATAATAAATATAATTAAGATCGGATTAAATAGACCCCTGAAAGAAGTTTATAAAAATTAAAAACTTGACCTTAAAACCAAACCGTAAAATTTAAAAATACAAACTGAGGTGGGAAAGCTGGAATTAGGCCAGGCCGGCTAGCTGAAACAGGTGGGTTTTGAGCTTCTGGCGGAAGGAGCGGAGGTCCGTGGTTGTTCTAATGTCAGGGGGAAGGTCATTCCAGAGGGTCGGGCCCATCACAGAGAAGGCCTTTCCCCCGGGCATCGCCCGCTGGCACAGCCTAGTGGACGGCACTAGGTTGACACTTTAGTTGTCTTTAAAAGGCCTCCTTTATTTACTTCCTTAATCATTGGTTCTTCACTTTTCTGGATGTAATCATTCAAGCTGTGTTTTTCTTCTTCCACAATCTGTTTTACTTGTAGGAGTCTGTTTTACTTGTAGGAGTCCTCACAGTCTCCTCACTTTTAGGAGTCCTCCACAGTCTGTTTTACTTGTAGGAGTCCTCGACCACTCTCTGCTCTTGGTAGATACAATCGGTCAACATCACTTTTAGGGTGCAAAGCATGATTCATTGTCATAAGCTTCCTTGTTTTTTCTGTCCAAATTGTCCAACTCCAAATGGGTCCAGTCAATTATTCCTGCAGAGTATCGAATCACAGGTATAGCCCAGGTATTTATGGCTTTTATGATGTTTCCTCCATTCAGTTTGGACTTTTAAATCTTGTGAATTCGTCGAATGTACTTGGCTGAAATTAATTCCTTGACTTTATTATGCATTAAGTCAGAGGCCTCAAAAATCCCCAAGTACTTGTAGCCTTCTTCTGGTTTTACTACCTTTACCATTTCTTCATTCTCAAGTTCTATTCCATCATCTTCTATGATCTTGCCTGCTTTGGTTGCCATTATTGCACATTTGTCAATTTCAAATTGCATACCAATCTCTTGGCTAAATTCTTTTGTGCTTTCAATTAATAAACTCAGTTCAGCTTTTGTTTTATCAAACAGCTTCAAATCATCCATGTACACCAAATGCGAGATTTTCAGTCCTTTCTTTGCAAGTTCGTATCCACAGTTCATCTTCTTCAAAATGATTGTCAGTGGTATCATTGAGAGTATAAAAAGTAGGGGTGAAAGGGAATCACCCTGGAAAATGCCTCGTTTAATTTCAACTTCACCCAGTTCTTCTTCATTAGCTATAAGCTTCGTTTTCCAGAGGTTCATTGAAGTTTCCATGAATTTTTGTATGTTGCTGCTGATGCCAAAGATTTTCAGGCTTTTCTTGATCCAGCTATGGGGAACTGAATCAAATTCTTATAGTCTATCCAAGCCATGAACAGGTTTGTTCGTCTTTTCTTTGAATTCTTTAGGATTAGCTTGTCAATCAACAGTTGGTCCTTTGTTCCTATTGAATTTTTGCAGCATCCTTTCTGTTCTACAGGAAGCAAGTTATTTCTTTCCAAGTATCCATAAATTTGGTTTGCAATGATACCAGTAAGGAGCTTGTATGTTGTTGGCAAAGAGGTGATTGGCCTATAGTTTCCAGGGTCCTTTCCTTTTTCTTTATCTTTTTGGATCAAAAATGTCCTTCCAGATGTCATCCATTCATCAATGTCAGGTGTTTTTAAGATCTGGTTCATTTGGGCTGCCAATCTTTATTACTATTATTATTATTATTATTATTATTATTATTATTATTATTACTATTACTATTACTATTACTATTACTATTACTATTATTATTATTATACGATTGTATCACAGCAGCCAGTTGTTTCTCCAGATTTGGCATTGATTACTAGTCGGGCCCCACCCAGGGGCCTAGGACGTCGTAACGTATTTTCGTAATATACGTGCAGATCCAAGCAGTGCAGCTTTTTGCATTTGACTGATGGTGATTTTGTCAAGTTTTAACTGTTTTAAATGTAATTCCAGTGCTTTTGGAATAGCACCCAGTGTGCCGATTGCCACTGGAATTACCACTGCTGGTTTGTGCCATAATCGCTGAATTTCAATTTTTAGGTCCTGGTATTTCGTGATTTTTTCATGTTTCTTCTCATCGACCCGGCTATCCCCTGGTATTGCAATGTCTATGATTGTAACCTTATTTTTCTCAACCAGTGTGATGTCTGGTGTGTTATGCGCTAGTATTTTGTCTGTTTGTATATGAAAATCCCACAGGATCTTGACCATCTGATTTTCGGTGACTTTTTCAGGCTTATGTTCCCACCAGTTTGTTGTTGTTTTAATATTATAATTTTTGCCCAAATTCCAGTGGATCATTTGTGCTACTGAATTGTGCCGCAATTTATAATCAGTCTGTGTGATTTTTTTACAGCAGCTGAATATCTGGTCAACAGTTTCATCAACTTCTTTGCAGAGTCTGCATTTGGCATCATCAGAGGATTTTTTGATTTTGGCCTTAATGGCATTTGTTCGGATAGCTTGTTCTTGCGCAGCCAGGATTAGTGACTCTGTTTCTTTCTTTAATGTACCTGTTGTTAACCATAACCAAGTTTTTTCACTGTCCACTTTATCTTTTTTTTCCCAGAAATTGGCCATGCAATGCTTTGTTCTGCCAACTCTCCATTCTTGATTTTATCACATCTTTTCTGTATTCCTGTTTCGTCTGTTGGGCCTTCAGTAGATTTTTGTTCTTTACTTCAATTAATAGATGTTCTTGACTTTCTTTTAAATAATCAGCCATTATTATTATTATTATTATTATTATTATTATTATTATTATTATTATTATTATTATTATTATTGACTGGGAGGTCAATAGCATTAGCTCTTAGACTAATATACCGCTTCAAGCTACTTTACAACCCTCTCCAACTGGTTTACAGAGTCGGCATATTGCTTCCAAAAATCTGGGTCCTCATTTTACCCACCATGGACAGATAGAAGGCTGAGTCAACTGTGAGCCACTCAGAATTGAACTCCTGGAGTGAGCAGTGACGTAGCCCCGGAGTACTGCATTCTAACCACTGCACTTCCACAGCTTAATGGTTATTTGTTTGGTGTATGACATACTGTACAATGTCAGGGAAATCTACACATGCTAAACACATACGCCTTGTTTCTAGCCAGGTCCAGCACCAGCTTCCGCTCTCCACACACATACAAATGAAGCTAGGTTTTCCCACTAAAGTGGTACCCTTTTATCTACTTGCAATATTGCATGTTTTCGAACTCCCTAGCCTGAACTAGGGATAGAGTGATGGGAGTTCATTCATTCATTGATCCAGCTCAAACCGCTGGAGTGCAGACCACTTTTAGCCAGCAGTCCCAGCTGCCACCAACTGAATGGTAATTCTGTGCAAAAATAAAAAGAAAGACTGCACAGTAATCAGTAGAATTATTTATGATAAATATATAAAACAGAGTTTCAACATGATAAAAGAGGATCTTAGTTATAGTTATGTTTATTTATTTAAAAAGTATGTTTAATTGATCTTATGGAATTTCTTTCCACTTAAATACAGCTTAGACTGCAACCACACTACATCTTAATTTCAGTTACCAAGTCATTTATTAATAAATGTGCTGCTAAATATTGATGTATTTTTTTTCAAATCTAACTTGACAGACAGTTTGTAGTGAACACACAAATCTGCATGAAAGAGTAGATATGGCTTCATGTCACCTTAGAAGCCACATGGAAAAAAGGAATACCATTTCCCTAGAATTTAGCCATTCTTACCTCTAGTTTCCAAGGAAAGTTCTGCAAAAAGAAGTGAACTACAAAAGACTGTAGCACCTGATCAAGGTGGAAGTGTTCCATTCATCAAGAAGAAGAAAAAGGAAAGGCACAGACACTCCCATTTGTTGACCAGATCTTTCATCTTGACCTTTATACTGTCTCCCCTGTATTAGAAATGTGACAGAGAGACTGACAAAACTTACTGACTTGATGATCACAGACTATTCATGCTCAACCATATAGGTGTGGATAATACTGCAAAGTATGATCTCCACCACATGAAAAATAACTTCATAGCTTTGTGAAGGATGTTTCATAACATGCAGCTTTGTCATCAATACTTCTGGTTGAAGGCAATAGTCCAGTTAGGAACCACCCCCCAGTGAATTCCTTGTTGCAACATTGGTGCACAATGATACAAAATTTGCGAAGGAAACATTGTCAATGGATGACCATGTGGCAGCCGTGGCAAGGGGAGCGTTCCACCAGGTTCGCCTGGTGCGCCAATTGCGCCCCCTACTGGACTGGGATACCCTGCGCACGGTCACTCATGCGCTGGTGACGTCCTGCCTGGACTACTGCAATGCTCTCTACATGGGGCTGCCCTTGGGACGCGCCCGGAGACTGCAGTTAGTTCAGAACGCAGCCGCGCGGGCTGTGATGGGGAGTACTAGTTACTCCCACGTAACACCTCTCCTGCGCGAGCTGCACTGGCTGCCTGTGGTTTTTCGGGTGCGTTTCAAGGTCCTGATTACCATCTTTAAAGCGCTCCATGGCACAGGACCTAGTTACTTGCGGGATCGCATCCTCCCACACACATCCCTGCGGCCAATTCGCTCTCACAGGGAGGGGCTTCTCCTGGTGCCGTCCACTAGGCAATGCCAGCGGGCAACACCAAGGAGTAGGGCCTTCTCTGTGATGGGCCCAACCCTCTGGAATGACCTCCCCCCCGACATCAGAACCACCACTGACTTCCGCTCCTTCCGGCAAAAATTGAAGACTCACCTGTTCTGATTAGCGGGCCTGGCATAATTACAACTGTTACCTCCTGGTAGACGTATTATTAACTGGTTATTTTAGGGGTATTGCTTTTAATTTAATTTGTGTGTTATTTTTAGGGGTTTTAAAATTATATTTATATATACTGTCTAACTGTACAGTTCTTTTAAACTCTATTTTTAACCTTCTCCATATTTAACTTTACATATTTAATTTTCCTATTTATTATATTGTGATGTATTCTTTGTATGGACTGTACACCGCCCGGAGTCCCTTTTGGGAGAGGGGGCGGTCTAGAAGCACAGTAAATAAATAAATAAATAGGGTTTTTCTCATTAAGAAAGAAAGTACATCTTCAGATGATGGGTAGTAAAAATGGGCAGGATTACTTTAAACTAATCCTGTGCAGGAGTTTTAAGACCAACAATGAGTAGCAAATTTATGATTGTAAGACTACCAGCAAATACTAATGGATTAAATTCTGCTGGGAAGCAAAATGTAGTGGAAATTATTAGTTTAAGTAAGAAACAAAGAAAAAATAAAATAAAAAGGAAGGTGGTTTAATGCACAAACTTAGGCAAAATGAAATAGATGTCATAAGACATCAAAACAAGCATGACATAACAGAAATTATAGAAACATGGTGAGAAAATCTGACCAGTGGAACATTGGGCTTGATGGTTACATATTGTTTCAAAGGAACAGGAGACATAACAGAAAAGAGAGTAGTGTTGTATGTTAGGAATCAGTGCATATAAAGGTCCACTGATACAATGGTAACAAATGGGTTTGCATTTAGGTAATATAAAATGGTGTCCTAATAAACCAAATGTCTTACGAGGCATCTGCTACAAAGCAAAAACCAGTCAAGAGGGAGATGAAGATGTATTAAAGTAAGTGGATTTGCCTAAATTTCATTTAAATATAAAGATAAACTTCCTGCGAAGAACAGCGTAGTGGCCTAGAGGTAGACCCCTCACCTCACAATCAGGAGACTGAGTTCGATCTGAGGTAGCAGCAAACACTTCTTTCTGGGTGCAAAGAGTAAATATCTGCTGTGAACTCTGCATGGACATTGGGAAGGGCATCCCGGTCATCTGTGGAGAATGTGGAGGTCTCTTATCTCTGTCAATTTTTAAGTGAGTTGAGCAGCTACTGGTTTAATAGGTTTTCCAGCATATTGCAGGGAGTAAAACTAGATTAACTTTGTGACTCCTTCCAACTTTACAATTCTAAGATTCCCTGACATTTTTTCCATAGAGGTACAATTTTAATCTAATAGTTGCATGTAATTGGCAACAAATATCTTCTTGAAGGCATATGTTAACAATAAGAAGGCATCTATTGCTTCATTTTCAAATTATAGCTTCTTGTATCCTCTATAGCATGCGTTGCCATCATGTGACATATTTTGACATTTTTTTCACGGAGCTGGGAAGGCGTGGCCTGTGCGTGATGTATCAGGCCTGCGGGCTGTCAGTTTGACACCCCTGCTCTATAGATTAAGGTCAGTGGATTTCTTCTGAGGTCACGTATTGCAAAACAGTTTATTTAATGAAATGAACAGGTGCCTCCATACACTTATTATGCTCCTGAAAATTGCATTTATATTTTTGTGGGATTTTTTGGGCGTCACGTATTTACTGAAATTTCTTCACTGGATGGAGACACATTGCATGAAGCAGCCTGAAATACTGTCTGTCTCTTGAATCAAATTGTCTTCACACTAAATGGCTTTGGAAAGTACAGGATCTTAGTTAGAGAGCTGAACAACAACAACAACAACAACAACAACAGGTTCTATTCTTATTTTTCAAAATTTTCTTTTACCTATTGTATGTGTGAGGGTTTTTATTCCTCTCCTTCCTTTTAATTAGCAGCAGCAGCATCCACCACCTCAGCAGTTGGTAAACCTCATTCCAAGCTGTAATACATAAAGTAACAAATATTAAAGACTAAGCCATGAATCATTTGCATTTATGACAGATGTTTACCCAGTTTGCACACTGGGCCATGAACATGGTTAATAAAAACTGAAAGCAGAGCAAAGTGAAATTATGATTTCAGACAGAAATTAGAGCAATGAGAACATTACTGCGAACAGATGCAAAAAGGAAAAAGCCGATGATTCAAGAAAACCTTTGGCAAATGGAGTTGCGAATCTTGGTGATGTGTTAGAAATATGTTTGGGAAAAATAAGTTGTTAGTATTGTGGAAACATATTGGAATTAAGTAATGATGAGAAATGCAATGCAAATGTAAATAGATTAGCGCATCGAACTCCTGGTTCTGTGACACCACTGTTAAGAGAAAAATACTGTATGCTTGAAACTGAGGAATAACGCTTGGGAGGATAGTTCAACATACCTCATCTTGTTTTCTAAACATGCATTTCTAATATTCCTCTAAAGGATAAAATATGTTTCCCAGTGGAATACAAAATGATTTTCCTGTCTTGATTTTATGTTTCCAATCTCTTGCTCCATAGATTGTTCAGAACAGGAACGTGCTGGAATTTATGACTTCACTCACCTGCAATTTTAATAAACTAGCTATGTGTAGGGAGTCATCAAAGCATGAATGAATATCGAATACCACAGAATCTGGGTAAAGAAATAAGCACTAAATGCTAAAAAATGTGGGCTGCAGGATAAATTTATTGACTTTTTCTATAAACATAACAAAATGCCACAACAGTGTTCTCAGTGCATTTTGATAGCTTTTCCTATCAAAATATTTGCAATATCTCTACAATAGAATAGTGGATTTTGGTTTTGGTTTTCCTTTCAAGAATAGTTTCTTAGACTTCATTGTTGGAAGGAGATGGTAGAAGTAGTATATTATTTGAGAATTATGGAACCCAAAGGATAATTGTATTTTGATATGTACTGGAAATTATGGATCAGGTCAATTTGCCTGGAATTTGTAAAACTATTTTTTCTCAAGCAAGTCGATTTTATTAAATGCTATTCAAACGATTCAGTCTCTATTAGTCAACCTGGATACAAAAGAAGCAAAATTGGTTTTGTAGTGATAGCCACATTTAAAAACTTGTAAAATGTTTCAATAGTATTTGAATTAGTCAGAGAAACAATAGCAGATAATCAGACTCGTATAGTAATTACCAAAGGAAAGATCAAAATAATATTGCATTAGCATTGCCAGAACTATGTAACTAAAATCTTTGCAATAATGTAATATCTTTAAAGTGTCTTATTAGTATAATACCTGCATACAGGGTTAAGCCTTGCCCATGAAAAAGCTATGTTCTAGGCAAATACATGCAACCATCTCATTGTGCTTCCATTCTAATAGTAATAATCTCATTGTTCTAATGCATATTTTGGCAGAATCAGCAAGTTTACAAAAGAATTAAAGAATGAAAAATAATAAAGCTACTACTCTTAATTTATGAAACTCAAAGTCCATTCTGACAGCAATACCATATATTATGAGATCTTCATCTAACAATCTCAGTTGCACTGTAAAAGCATAAATGTTACAATATTTATGTTTAAATCCAATGATGTAAGGCTATTTTCTACAGCACTAGCCGTGGATTCTAGTTATGTTGGAAAGGCCTTGACATAGAAACTCCAGAGTTTAAGGACTTAGCTCCTTTTCAGATTTTTGAAGCCAGGTCTTCCCAAAGCAAAAGTAACTCAGAGTCTATTGCCATCTGACTTTAAATATTTTTCACCTCAGAAACTGTCTACAAACATGTGTCTTTGAAAACGTTTATACAAAATGTGTATATTTCTGCAGGCTTATATACAAGGAAAAGGTATGTGTAAATGAACGTGAATTTTCTTGCTTTTTCTATAAGGTAACCTGTCTGACGGAACAAGTTAATAACTAGATCTATGTAAGAATGACCTGGGTTAGATATAAATCATATCCTACTCTTACGTGATTCTAGAAAATCTGCCTTATAATTGCATTAAAATCTCTCCCCTCTCAATCTCTGAAAATTCTACTTTTCTACCTTTTCTCACTTTTCTACTTTTATGCCAAGAGCGCTCTAATTTGATGCCAGCTGTCAGGCAGAAGCTAAGGTTTTTTTTTAGTTTGAGAGGGAAGAAGTTATAATGAGCCGTCTTATTTTGTCCCAGTGGTGTTTTCCCAAGCTCTCAATAGGTCCTAACAGTGCAATGTGTATCCTTGGGATTAATAACAGTGATTTTGCATTTACGGAATAAATCCCATATACTTTTAAAACACAATAAAAGTGTGAGGATCATTGATGCAGAAAAGTGGGCATTGAGTGACTGAGTTTCTCAAGCCAACTTGTTCCTTAATCTGCAGCAGATTAATTCTACAAAATAGATAATAAAATAGATCTCTTCCAATAGATCCTTATTATAGTTTATTATAGTTTCATGCTCCAGAATTAAGAGCAAACTACAGCAGTTGTTCAACCCCTCCTAAATTACTATTTCCAAATAGCAGTGAGAAAGCAGTGAAGAGGTTTCTTTCTACATGAAAACAATAGACGTGATCCTGGACCATCTCTGCAACATGAATGAAAAAATGGTGCTAGATTGGAGATTGTTGGTTGAGTTTACAACTGGGTAGTGACTTTGAAGCGGAGACAAGTTGTTAATTTCAGATTGTCTTACCATAATAAAATATGATTTTCACTCATTATACAATGCTATTGCCTATAGAGCCTTCCTGTTAAATTCAAGGTATCACTAATACATTGTTTGCTGGACACAGGAGCCTTCAGGAATATTTAATAAAGAGATTGCACCTCTCTTCCAAAATCCAATCTTAAATCTTTCACCACATACTTATTTCAATCCCACTTTACAACCTTGCTGCAAGTACTTTATTCACTCACCAATCAATGCTTATGAGTATATGACTTTAGTTTATCTGATGCTTAAGCCTTTCACCACCTAGTGATTACAAGGGACAGTTTCGAAGAGATTATTAGGAATTTATTCTGTGATTCTGCTTTATTTGTCTTTCTGCCAATTTTTCAGAGATTTGCTAATCTCAGAGTCTTTCCCCTACCTTTTCCTTTCCTGGTCACTTGGGCAGGGGGTTGTGTCAGAAGACCTTCAAGGTCCCTTCCATCTCTATGGTTCTATGATTCTATGATTAATTCTATGATTAGCTCTATGGTTGTATTAGCTAGGCTTTAGAAAGCTAGGCTTTCTCTCGTTCTTACCCCAACCACTACATGTTCCTTGTAAGAACCATTTCTGTTTAAGCTCCAAAGATCTGTCTCACAAATCATTGTTCAGGTAGACTTTCCTTCTCTAAGAGCACACGTGGAATACTTTTCCTGGCATACAGATCCTGTGGTTGGTGTTTTTCCCGACCCTGAATGTTTTAGACTGGCTTTCCTGCTCCACCCTTCTGAGTCCACTTTTGTCTTCCCATATTCTGTTCTTCCCAGAAACAAATATATATGTGGAAAATTTTGCAAATATTAATTAAACTGTAATGGCTTATGCTTGTCAGGGTATTATTGATTCACCTGTTTTGCAGTTTGTCTTCTATGTAACATGGACCAATTCTCAACTTTATAGTTCCTGAAATACCAATCCCATTTTCCTTTTATGTAAAATTAGTCCACATTCTTGGCTGAAATGAGATCTGAATCAAACGTCTGAGCTCACCCTAGGGTATAATTTCTTCTAACCACACAATACTGCTGGGATTCCTACATAATGCAAAACCATAAGGGATGGTTTATAGAGCATAATGCTAGGTAATCACATAATGCTAAACTAAAACCAGGAAATTATTGATGACATATAGCTAAAACTACCTTACTAAATAAAGGGATATCGATATTGCGAAATAATTTTTTTATCCAAGAGAAAAGGCTAAAAGATGTTTAATTTGATGGTTAATGCTGTACTTAAGCAGAGAACAAATCCCGATGTTGAAAAAGGCTATGCAAAGTCAGAATTGTTTAACTATTAACTGGGGAAGAGGTCCCAGGATGGTAGGCCAGACTGAGAAGTTGGAAAAAATTCCCAAGGAAAGGCAGTGGCAATCTACAAAGACTACCGTATTTTTCGGAGTATAAGACGCACCTTTTTCCTTAAAAAAGAGGCTGAAAATCTGGGTGCATCTTATACACCAAATACAGCATTTTATGCCACCTGAAGCCCTGCCCCTTCACCAAAATAGCCGTGCATACCCTTATGGAGGCTTTCAGAGAGCTTCTGGGGGCTGGGGAGGGCAGAAATGAGCAAACAATGGGCCTTTTTTGCCTCCCCTCCCAGTAGCACTCTATAAACCCCCATAAGGCTATGCATGCAATTTTTTTGACAAAAAATGGGCCCGGTTTTGTGAAAAAGGGGCCGTTTTTTGCTCTTTTTGCCCCCACCCCACCCCAAGAAGTGTTCTGCAAACCTCCCCAAGGCTATTCATGCCTATCTTTTTTAAAGAAAATGGGCTCATTTTTGCAAAAAACGGGCCATTTTTGGGAGGTTTGCAGAGTGCAAAAACTTTTTTTTTTTCGTTTTGGAAAGCTCTTTAACTGATTGTTGAGAATTACATTGATCAAGTGCGGTGCCAGCAGAAACAAAGTCTTAGGTGCTGCAGATTGTTAGCGATTTCCTTCTCCAGCACATGGAGAAATACACCTGGAAACATCTACCTATCTACCGATTGTCTCTCCCTACCTACCTACTGAATTTCTCTCCCCCCCTCTCTATCCCTCTATCTATCCACCTACCTACTCTCTCTCTCTCTCTCTCTCCCTACCTATCTACTGTATTTCTCTCTCCCCCCTCCACCTACCTATGTACCAGTGACGTGCAGTCAGGTGAGGCAAGTGAGGCACAGCCTCACCACTCTCATGAAAAAAAAAAGTAAAAGGAAAAAGCTGAGCTAGTTGCTGCCTCACCGTGGATGACTCTGCTTAACCTCACTGGTGCTCTCCCTCCCCAAGTGTAGTGACTTCCTCCCCAGGCTCTCATTCATTTCTCTCTCTCACACACACAGCTGGATAAAACTATATAAAAATCTAGCCCAGCTTCACTGATTACAAGTTTGAAAAGGCAACCTGGCTCCACCTGCAATCAAACTACACTTGGGGAGGGAGAGCACAAGTGAGCACCGAGGAGACCACAGGAGGAGGCAGGAAGCCAGGCAAAGAGCCATGCTGTAGTACACACACTTCCCCCCAGCCTCTTTCTTTTGGAAGGCTCGGATCGGCTCCCCTCCGGCTTCTCTGCCTCTCCTCTCACCCCAGCCTGCCAGCAGGAGGTGGTGGGTGGGCTTTATTGTGTTCCAGGCATTTCCCACCCAGACAGCAGGCTGCATTTGCAATGGTGGAGGTGTTTGGGAAAGGCAGCAGGGGAATGGGTGTGTGTGTGGCAGAGGAGCTGCTTTCAAGCCACTGGAAAAGATATCCAATCCAACTTTTGTGTGTGTGGGGGTTTGTTTGAGAGTGAGTGAGAGAGGGAAGGGGTAGGAGAGATAGTCCAATCCAACTTCTGTGTGTGTGTGTGTGTGTGTGTGTGTGTGTGTGTTTGAGAGAGGGGAAGGAAGGGAGAGAGGGAGGAAGGAGGGGAAGGAGAAGAAAAAGAAAGAAGGAACAAAGGAGAAAAACAAATGCTGTCGCTTTAAATTGGAACTGAGCATGCCTGGCTGTGGAATTCTGGGAGTTGAAGTCCACAAGTCTAAAAGTATTTGAAACCCAGCACTGTGTCAGTGCCTCACCAGTCATAAACCTCACCGCACGTTACTGCTATGTACCTACCTACTCTCTCTCTCTCTCTCCCTACCTATCTATTGTATTTCTCTCTCTCTACCCCCTCCCTCCCTCTACCTACCTACACACTCACTCTCTCCCCTTACCTACCTACTGTATTTCTCTATCTATTTTTCTCTCTATGTATATATCCCTTTATCTACCTACTTACCTAAGTACTCTCTCTCCCTCCCTCCCTCCCCACTGTACTTCTCTATCTTTCTCTCCCACTCTATCTCTCTATCTACCTACCTACTTTTTTTAAAAAAATTGCCTCTTCAAAACTTTGGTGCGTCTTATACTCTGGTGTGTCCTTTACTCCGAAAAATACGGTACCTCTGTGTTATCATCAAGAAAGATACATAGATATATATCTCTAGTTATCAGGAGTCTAACGAAGAAGCTTTTACTTCATAATCACGTGCAAAAACATGTTCCTTGGATCTGGGAAATGCTTCAATCCATGCAAAATTCTTGGTTTTGGCTGTTTCATAAGAAATACTTTTTAAAGAAAATTATTGGGAGGGAGGCAGGAGTATTGGCCTTGTTATATGCAGAAGGTGGCCAAGGGGTTGGTCTCTCTATTATTTATTTCACTCCCCTTTCAGTATAAAGGTTCTGGCATATACATACCGATGTAGAGAGCTCTTCTATTTCCTATAGCTGCACTTCGAAGGTGTGAAATCACTGAGTAAAAGCTTGAATTTATGGTGGCTGATCACTGCAGGAATTGCAGTGCAGGAATTGGAATTGCAGCTGTAAGAAATGAGTGAGCTCTGTGTGCTTTGAGGATAAGTGCATCATACATAAAAGTAGGCATGAGTGGATAAGGTAGGGGTGAAATCCAGAAGATCCTGACAGGTTCTGGAGAACCGACCTTGGAAATTTTGAGTAGTTCGGAGAACCAGCAAATGCCACCTCTGGCTGGCCCCAGAATGGTGTGGGAATAGGGATTTTGCAGTATCCTTCCCCTGCCACGCCCACCAAACCACACCCACCAATCCACACCACGCCCACAGGGCCATGACCACAGAGCCAGTAGTAAAAAAAATTGAATTTCACCACTGGGATAAGGTGAAGATGAAGAAAGATGGACAGACAGACAGAAGATATGTAGGTAGGTAGGTAGACAGACATTTTCAGAGTAGAGGGAATTCTAAGGACTTTTTCACAGTCACAAGTATTTGGAAAATCACAGAGGTCATAGGATACTGCAGTTTTACAGACTGTTGATCATAACACTCTCAATGTTTAATTTAGTCGGAAATAAAAAATGGGTTAATCAACCCAATTGCCTAGCTGTTTTGAAACATCAATACAAAGAACCACCTCCAAAAGGTAAATAAAGGGCAGGGGGTAGATTCTCAGTTATGGAAGCTTAAGCTTATAGACCAAACTAACTTGGGGGTTAAAAACCAGCAATTTGGTTGCAAATTTAAAATGAAGTGGAGTTTCTATCTCATTTAGCTTGCAACACTTTGTGCTAAACAGTGCTGTGCAACTGCAAATATTCTTTTCTTCTCCTCCTAACCCACTTCATCAAAGTCCTTTTTTTCTTTCTTTTTTTGCCAATATTACTATTACATCAGTAAATATCTCTCTTTTTTAGAGACCTTGCAATTTTATTGCCTCTATTGATTCTTTAACTCAGCTATTTTGCTGTGTACCTCTCACCCATCAATTCCATTGATTTCCTGCATGCTCTCCATTAGAGTTTTAATGCTTATAAATCCTGATGCATATTCTTTAAAACTACTTTTCTTGAAGAATGCATTTGTTTATATTTTTTTAATTGAGAGTTTAAGGAATCCAGCTTGCATCTATAGTGATTAATCCTCGTCTCCATTTGCCCTATTTTATTATTTTTTAATTAAGCTTTAGAACAAATCTTTATTTTCGGCAGACTTCCTCATCCTGATGCTTCTACTATTTTTTTTTCTTGGCAGTTGTCAATGTGATAAACATGAGAGGAGTTAAGGAATTACAAATATGACAATTGGCAGCTGACTTCAGAAAGTGGGAAAACATTGCCTACAAATTATCGGTTACAGCTAACTGGTTACAGGGTTTTGATGCAGCATTGATCTTAAATCTGAATTTTGTAGATTGTCATCTTCCCTAGCTGTATAATTTTTCTACATCCAAATTCATCATGTTATGTTGGCTAGATGAGTCCTCACCCAAGCAAGATGGGTTGGGTAATGAAGTCTGAGGTCCCTGTTCTTACAGGTCCTCACTGTTGCTTCCACCACTAGTGCTGAAGAAGTCCCAGTGGATAGTCAAGGATTGGTTCAGATTGCTGCCAGATCTGTTTTTAACCTCACTTAATGTAAAAGGGCTAATTATCTAAAAGCCATGCATTCTTCTTCTTTCCTGATTCCATCACTCCAAAAATGACTTTAAATAATACTACACAACCTATGACCCATTGGGTCATTCTTGTTTCCATACAATATACACTCTATTGCCAAAAGTATTTGCTCACCCATCCACATAATCAGAATCAGTTGTGAGCGAATACTTTTGGCAATATAGTGTATAATGTAGGCTGACATCATTTCCCCTCCCCTCACAACCTTCAATAATCCCGCTGGATGACCACCACCTTCTCCTCCCTCCCCCCATAGAATGCTCGCTACTTTGCTGGAGGGAGGGGGAACAAGAGAAATTGCACACCACAAGCACAACTGCACCCCTGTTCCCCATCCTAGCATCTCTTCAAAGCTCCCCACCTGAGGGACAAAGAGGGCTCACCGATCAAAGTAAGGGTAACAACACAAAAATGAAAAACTGGCTTTCAGGCCATGTACATGCGATGTCTAGGAAGACTTGAGAACGAGCCCTTTACATGTGAATCAGAAAAGTATTTTTCTGTAAACCAAGTAAATCATGGTTTACTTTTCATTGATTTTTCCTGATAGTAAATTTCAATTTTGTGGATAGCAGACATCGCTACCACATGTGCAAAATAAAATTATTTCTTTTACATTTGTGTTTCTCTTTCTCTTTTTCATCCATTTCCATAATATACGTATATCCATGCCTATTTTCCTAAATTATTCTGGCACTGTGCAAGTCATACAACAGGGAAACAAGCACAACTCTAAAGTTGCAGTTTCTCCATCCCCACCTCAAATGGAAGAGATGGAGAAAAGAGATCAGTGACTTAAATGTGAAAGGAGGGGTGGGGACAGAATCTCCTACCATCTAGCAAAGTCAAAATCAATAGGTTTTTTTTTTGTTTCCTACAAGTATGACAACTCTGTCACAAACTGCTCTGCCTATTGGTAAGCTAAGCTCCTTTTATTTGCTTCTCAGAAGGCCTTGTCCTGATGCTGCTTCTGCAGTTTTTCAAACAAGGCCTGCCTGCCAGGAAAGAGACTTTTGGCTTTTCTTTCATTGGCTTCACACTTTTGCTAATAGCAGGAGACAGCAGGGTTAGGAACAGAAGATCATTTAAAGATGATATGAACTAAGGTGACCAACTTTTTTACAATGAAAAGGAGGACAAATAAATTGGAAAAAATATATCGTAAATAAAAGAAATATTTTATTCATTGCAACAATAATACACTAAAATATGATATATGCATAATAAAAACATTTGCAACATTTTATATTGTAATTATGCTTACATGCCTGTTAATTATTATTTAAATGAGTACTTTTCCATTGAATTAATACTTTTTGTCAATGTATCATCTTCTAAAAATATATTGGAAATATCTGAACAAGAAATATCCTTCATATTGAATTTTACGGCAAGTGCTGCAGTTAGAGTATCAACATTCAATCTCGATTTCTCACTTGTCGAAAAATCATTGGCAATTGAAAAAAACTCTTTCAACTGCTGCATTAGTTCCAGGGCAGCACAACGTAAATTGAACAAGTATAAATAAATGTTCACATGGAATATGTTCATTTTTGAAATGGCTGAAAATATCCATCCATCTTTTATCAATTTCAACATGTTGATTTTCCCATTGTATTAATTTTTTCAGAATTTAAATATACATTCAGTCTTCTAATTTCTTCAAAGAGACAACTGTCATCTATTTTAATGTCTAGCATTTCTTTAGATAAAAATTCAACACAAGATTCAATATCTGTTCAATATACTTGTGATGAAGTAAAAAAAAAAACCATTAAAAACTGTTTAATAAAATACGTCACATAACGCGCAACAGATTAGTCTTCAGATATTGAAAAGGAGGACATGTAGGAGGACACTTTTCGAGGGAGGACAGAACTTACAAAAGAAGGACTGTCCTCCCTAAAGGAGGATGGTTGGTCACCTTATATGAACAGCAGACTCTTCCACTGAGGCAGTAAAGCTACGTGGACTCTCTCATTGAGAAGAAGGTGCAAGGAAGAATCACAGGAAATGCTTGTTGAGCTTCTCCACAGAAAACTCAAAGGCTACAGCAGATTCCATCCTCTGACATCTAATTAGCTCTGTTGAGCTATGTTCATTTATTAATTTATATTGTTTTTAATTCAGTCAGCATTGACTCCTGTGAACCTCCATTTGTAGCAGCACAAATTGGAGGGTTTTCCCCCCCAGAAATACAACCGCATTAAGATATGTATGATGATGACAGTGGAGCTTCTATATGGGAGGGTCGGGCAGATTTTCTTTTGATCAGTATGAAGTGCTGAGATTTCTGAAAATGTTCAGCTGAAATACTGGCAGAAGCTTCCTGGATAATAAGGGCCACTAATACGTGAACATTTTAAGAAGTCTGGAGTCTACAATATATTGCATATGTAGCATTTGTACACAATTTTCACTGGTATTAGCATTTTGATAAACTTTCTATTATTAGTAAGAACATAGTGCAAAACTGAGGAAAGTAAGCATTTGCAGATAATTGTATTTCACTTTCTATGGGTTTAACACTGTGGAAAAAAAATAATCCTTAACTCTGTGAAAGCTCCAATCCAATTTCTTATTCACCTTACAGATGCCTTTTCTACCTACACAAAACTTGTCTCTTGTATATTTGGACTTTGGTAATTTGTACTGAAGAAATAAAAGTGTGTCTTCTTTCAGACTATGGTTTTTTTCTGCACTGTAGATGCTGATCTCTCATACATAAATTGGCTACGTTTGAAACCATTTGAAGAAATTCCTCTTTTTTATTAAAACAATGCTTTATTATTAAAACAGAATAACACAATTGGAAAGGACCTTAGAGGTCTTCTAATCTTCGTACATAATAACATACATTTGAAAAAAAAAAGATTATCAATACAAAAGAAAAAAAAGAAAGAAAAGGAAGAGACAAAGAAAAAAAGGAGATAGAAAAAAACATAAAAATAAGAAATATCAATCTTATTTTTTACAATTATACATACAATTCTAATCAAACCTTTCTCTTTAAGATTAACTCCCTTAATTTCCTTTTTTTCCATAATATAATTTTTCTAGGTCACGAAATCGTTGTCTTTTTTTTAATGCAAAAAAGTCCATAAGGAGTTTCCATCCATTGATGAAATATCAATAATGATGTTTCTCTAATCAAAGAAGTTAATTCGACCATCTCTGCGAGTTCAGTCAATTTCACCAACCATGATGGGTAGTATTGATTATTTCCATTTTTTGAGTATGTCATAAGCTTGCTACAGTAATCATATACTGAAATAATCTTCCAAGATTATTTTCTAACTGTATCCACCAATCTTAAAATATACGTTCCCTATTGCATGGGTGTCGGTATGCAGAAGTGGATGCAGAATGAATCCTATGGCTCAGAAGTGATGCAGACTGTGGAAAGAAATGGATCATGATCAACTATTTCCCAATTCTAACCTAGTATGATAGCTCAGACACAGGAACCACCCTCTGAGGATGCCTGCAGTAAAGAGTATAGTTTTGGAGGCTGACTCGGATTCCACTGAAAATAGGCGACCTTGATTTTATTAAAAATATAATAAATAACACTCTGATTATGTAGGTGGATACTCTTCAGCATCTTACTGACCACAAGACAGTAGTAGAATGTAGACAGAGATTTAAGGGTTTACTAATTGTCTCCTCTTGGTCAATCTATCAGTTCTTCATTTAATAGATTGCCAATTTCTTCTCAGGCCATGTATACATAAAAGGCAAAGATGAAGGTAGAATTCAATGAGCTATCTGCTAGGATTTGTCCATACATATAATGTAAATCTCCTGCTATACAGGTAGCTGCTAAACTCCCTTCACTAATCCTTGTTTGGCTCATATTCATGCTCTTAGAACTGCTTGTATGCACACATAAAATGCTCCAAACTATTAATATATTTCTGGATTCAAAGGACTTTGCATTATATCTCTAATATAATTGAAAAGCAATTTTAAAATTCTCCTACATTCAACTGACATTTCTTAAAATTTCCATCCCTGTTGATTTTCATGCTCTGAATCATCAAACACTAATATGAGAGAAGTCTACTAATAATTAAATATCACTAAAAGCAGCATCACACATATTGGTAATAACATGCGATGCCTGAAATTATAGGTTCTCAAAGTTTGTGCGCGGCAACTATTTAAAATCAAAAGTTGCCTTGTGGCGAAAGAGGCAGCAAAATAAATAAACAAACAGTATGACATCAACCTCCTACCCTCATCAGAGTTTATTTATTTACTATTTATTAAACAAATGTATATGGCTGCACAACTTACACATATAGGTGACTCCAAATTGAGGTTGAAGATAGGGTTGGAAAAAGATAAATACACAATTTTCCTTTAATAATTTAATTTTAGTCCATATAGCAAACATTCTTGACAGCCACTTCCATTTCTCATTCCACATTTACTTTGGAGAAATATATGCTGCTTAGAGCAGCAATTGTTAAAAAAGAAACATTTTGAGGTACAGAAATAGAATGCTGCAACTGGAAGCAATGTCTATTAATTCTTTCTACCTGCTGTTCCCACTGAGCCAAAATTTAAGGAAATGTTTAATTGGGAATTTTAAAGTTTTAAAACAATCAGAAGATCTTTCAGTGAACTGCTCCTCTTAGTAGTGATAAGTGTGCCAGTTATTCGATCAGCATTAAATGGATTTTTGAAACCATATCTCATAGAAAGTGTCTTAACATACAGATCTTCATGTCTTCAGTGATTAGTTTGCTATTGTCTCAGGTTATTATTTACATGTTTTATATTTCCATTTTCATTTTCCACAGTTCAATTTCTCTAAACAGTTATTTTAATTTATCACTGAATTATTTTCACCTCCTTGCAGTGAGGTATTGTGAATGTTCAGCTTATCAAAACTATTACCTAAATATTCTAACTGCATCTTGAAGTTACACTTGACGTGTAAAAATTCACCTATCTTTAAATGGTGAGAAAGTTAATTTTTCAGTTTTAAAACTGTAGTCAAAATGTTGCTCTCAGACAGCAATCTTCATTCCTAGTTTGATAACAAAGGAGGTTGTTCATTTTTTCACAAAACCTTGCAAACATCTTTGTTTTCAAGGTTTTCCCAGACCTGATTTTTGCACAGTTCTAAATATTTATCATTGGGTTCAACTCTTTCAGAGGAAGAGCTTATCTGTATTATAGAGAAATGTTCCCCAAACTTTCCATCTTGGCAGCCTGGTCCAAGAGGGGGGCAGGGGAGGGGGGCTTGTACGTGACATTGTAATGGAGATTCACACATAAAGGGTTCTTTTGCTGCTGCCAAAAAAGACTGTTGCTGCACATTGCTGGCTCATGTTTAAGAGATCATCCACCAGGACTCCAAGGTCTCGCTCATAGTTACTATTTTTGAGCCAGGTTTCGCCTAATCTGTATTTAGAACTTTGGTTTTTCCTACCTAGGTGTAAAACCTTGCTTTTCTCTACATTAAATTTCAGGTTGTTGGATAGGGACCATTGTATCTATCAAGAATATTGATAATTATGTTTTATTCATTCCTGTAATGTTCATTTTTATAGAAAAATACAGTAAAGCCTCATTTATTCTACCCTCATCAGCAGATTTAGGAGGCTGTTTTTTAATGAATTATTTAACATGATTGGTTGCTTCATCTTTTCAAATGGCATATGGTTTGTTCCTTAGGATTACAATTAGTTGATCATTTAATTCTCCAAATATATATTTGATTGGGCAGAAAGCAAAGTCAGTGTCTAAAAGCTGTTTGGCATGAGATATCTCCAACATGTTGCAGCCATATCAGTAATTGCCAGAATATTTTTTTCCCTTACAATTGCTTTGTTTTGTTTTGCTTGTTTGTACTGGATGATTTTTTATGAAAACAGATAAGATTATTTTGAAGAATAGTCATATTTAAACAGCTTCATGTTTTGTTGCCTAATTTCATTTATTCTTTACATGATAAAATCTTGCATTTTGTTAACCAAATGGGCATGACTTGTTTATAAATGCCTTTTTAAGTTTTGTTGACTTCATGCTCTCAGGAGACCGGGTTTCCCCCCAGTCCCCAAAAGAATAACAGACAAAGGATGTTCTGTTACAAAATATTTGTGAAACCAAATCATACGTAACTTTTATCAAACTTTCTTCATTTAGATTTACTGTTATCAGTGCTGCCAGTACATTGGACATCTTTTAGCTTGTCTTTTACCATCCAACAGAATATTTCTTGATTTGCAAAGGTTACAAAGCTAAAAATAATGGCTAAACAGTGAACATCATGAGTGCTAAACTTCATTTCCACAAGCATTTCAACAATTGCCAGTATAGTAGATACTACCCCAGAGGTTACTAACAAACAGGAAATTGTTCCTCAGCCATGGTGTTCCTGTGATTGACACTTAATTTTGAGATTACAAGGCCATAGGTTTTGCTACCTGGAAAGTTTAGATTTTGCGGGAATCTGTTTTGATGGCATCATTGTTAGATTGGATATTGAGAAGGCAGAGACAGGCTTATAGTAACAACAGCTCTTTATTAACAGTAGAACAGTATGTACAATCCAGCAACTGCTTGGTCTGACAGCAGCCCTTTTATAGGGAGCTGTCAGACCTCTCAACTAATAGGATTCAATCTCTGTTCCCGCCTGAACAGAGGACATTGGTGGAAACTATGGTAGATAGAGTGAATATCTAACACCCCTCCCCTCTTAGTTAGAATGTTTATATTGGTCATGTAATCACGCAGGTAGGCAGGTTTTTGTTTAGTCCTACCAGACCTGCGCAATTCATTTGGAACCGGTTCTTTGGGCAGGTCGGACAGACCTGTCTGCTCTCCAGCTCCACTCGGTGGAACCTCCTGGAACTTTTCCCTGGCCGTGGCTGGAGCTTCTGGGATTTGTTTGTTTGGAGCTCTCTGTGGGCCTGGAACAAATTCAGATAAGTCCTGCGGTAACCTCAGGCTTGAGCTGGCTGTAGAAGGAGTGAGTGTTTGCTCCTTTTGGGTAGGGCTTTGACTGGTTTGTTCAGGAGTTGCATCTGGTGTTCTAAGTGTGGAGTTGGAGAGGCGGCCACGGAGTTGGTCAATATGCCTCCTCCAGTTTCTACCATCCTCGAGCTCGAGCTAAGAGATAAGAGCGAGGCCCGGTGATGCCTATTACCATGGCAGGGATCCACAGAGTTCCCCCGGCGTAGTTGTGGACGTATACTGAGTCCCCTATGCTAAAGTTTCAAATTTTGCTTGTGGAGTCATGGGGCGATTTGGCAGAACAGTTTGGGTGTAGCCGGTCTAAGTGGGACCTTAGCCGGCGACCCATGAGAAGCTCGGAGGGGCTTCTCCCAGTAGTGGCACTTGGCGTGATGTGTTGGATTAACAAATAGTGATCAATCTGTGTTTGCCAATCCCCCGGGCCCATCCTAGCGAGGGCCTCTTTTGCAGATCACACCATTCTCTCCGCCTGACCATTGGAAGCCAGATGGAATGGAGCGACTAGGGCATGCCTGATTCCCTGACTTGCTAAGTAGGTCTCAAATTGAATGGCCGTAAATTGGGGCCCATTGTTGGAGGCCGTGCATGGAGAAAAGTCTCCGTAGCACCTTGATGACTGCTTCTGCCGTGGTGGAGGTCATCAGGACTACCTCTAACCACTTCGAGTAAGCGTCCACAACTACGAGGAAAGTTTGGCCATGAACTGGGCCAGCAAAGTCAATGTGCCCCCTAGACCAGGGTGCTTGAGGATGCTCCCACTCCTTAGCGGGCTCCTCTGGGGGAGCTGGTCTGGACTCCTGGCATGGTGTGCAGGTAGCCACCCATTCTTCTATCTCCTTGTCCATGTTAGGCCACCAAACATAACTCCTAACCAAAGACGTCATCCTTACAATGCCAGGATGCCCCACATGTAAAGCCTCCAATACTGCCCTGCGCAATTTGTTTGGAATAACCACTCGGTCCCCCCACAGTAGACAGCCATTAATTACTGACAACTCATCGCGTTTTGCAACATACACTTTACAATCAGCCCCAACAGGCTCCTTGGGCCACCCCCTCCACACCCAGTTCAAAATATGTTTGATGGTGGAGTCCTTTGCAGAATGATGGGCAACGTCATTGGACCAGACAGGTCCAGTGTCCAAGCAGTCAATGAGCAGGACCGGTGTCTCAGGAGTGGTATCAGCCAGGAGTTCTGGAAGGGGACAGTGGCTCAATGCATCTGTGTGCCCCAAAGTGGAGCCAAGGTGGTGGATTAGTTTGTAGGAGCCAGGAAAGCAGTCCACCTGGTCATGCGAGGAGATAACGACACTGGGGTAGGTCAGTCCCCATCCAATAGTCCCAACAACAGCTTGTGGTCAGTCACAAGTTCGAAATCCCATCCATAAAGGTACTTGTGGAACCTTTTAACTCCCGCCACTGCAGCCAGAGCCTCGCGGCCCATCTGGCTGTAGTTTCTTTGCGCTGAAGACAAGGTTCGCGAGTAAAAAGCAATAGGGGCTTCTGTGCCATTGGGCATGTGGTGGCTGAGGACAGCACCAATGCCGAATGGAGATGCGTCACAGGTTAACACCAATGGCAGGGTCTGGCTGTACTGGACTAGAAGGGAATCAGCTGTCAGTAGTCGCTTGACTGTGGCAAATGCGGCAGCTTCGGCTCTGCCCAGGACCACTTGGCGTTCTTGGCCAGGAGATGGTGAAGCGGTTCAGCAACGGTGGCTTTCTGTTTGAGAAAGACACTGTAGAAATTAAGGAGCCCGAGGAACACCTGCAGCTCGGCTTGAGTGCAGAGTGTGGGGGCTTCCTGGATTGCTTTTATTTTTTGTGATGTCGGTTAATCCCAGAGCCATCGATCGTGTACCCCAGGAACTCAACCCTTGGTACATTAATTTTGCATTTTTCTTTTTTAAGCCGGAGGCCCTTTTCTCTAATTCTGGCCAAAACCATTCGAACTTGTTTTAAAAGTTGCACCTCATTTGCAGCCGATAACAAGATGTAGTCGAAATAGAGGATGACTCCTGGTATCTTCTGCAAAAGCCGTTCCATGACGCTTTGGAACAGTCCAGGGGTGATGCTAACTCCAAATTGCAGGCGGTGGCATTTGAATGCACCCCTGTGTGTCACAATGGTTTGAGCCTCTGCTGTAGCGCCATCTACAGGCAACTGTTGGTATGCCTGCACCATTTCTAATTTAGCAGAGATTTTGCCTGGGCCTAGCGTATGTAGTAGGTGCTGTACAATGGGTACAGGATATGCGCTTTGTTGTAGCACGTTGTTAATTGTACATTTATAGTCCATGCAGATGCGGACTGACACATCAGGCTTGACCGGGGTCACAATAGGGGTCTCCCAGCGAGCATGGTCGACTGGTTCTAGGATTCCCTGGCTCACAAGCTTGTCAATTTCCCTGTCAATTTTAGGGCGGAGAGCGAAAGGTACTCTCCTGGGTTTTAGCCTAATAGGCGCTATGTTGGGGTCCAAGCTAAAGGAGATTGGCTTCCCCACATACTTACCGAGACCAGGACTGAAAACCTCCTCGAACTCCTTAAAGATGGCCTCGGCGCCATCTTCCTTCACGGAGTTGATTCCGGTCACTTCCAACCCCAGGGCTTGGAACCAATCAAGCCCTAGGAGGCTCTGCAGGTTATCGCAGGCCACAGTCATGGGAAGCTTTGCGCAGAATTCTTTGAACCTCACACGGAAGGTTCTCTGGCCTATGATGGGGACTTGATTCCCCTGGTAGTCTCGCAGGCTGATGTCAGAGGTGCGAAGGTGCTGCTTTCTCAAGCTCGGGATGGCTTGCTTCAGGTTCGACCATGACATGATCATTAATGACGATCCAGTGTCTATCTCAAGCTCACAGGGAGCATCCTCTAAGAGGACAGTGATCTTCAGTTTTTTTGGCCACCTAGTGCGGACTTGTCCTATTGTAGTGTGATAGGTAACCTTTGTTTCTCTCTCTGGGCGCCCTTGCGATTTATGCCAGGCCCCTGGGGTGGGCCTCTGTTGGTGGTTAGGAGTATCTTTGGGCTGCCATGTGGTGGCAGGGAATTCGCTCCGGCACAATTTGGCAATGTGCCCCTTTCATTTGCAACGCTGACAGGTTGCGTCTCGGAATCGACAAGTAGACCGGGCATGGTCTCCTCAGCAGCTTGTGCAAGGCGGCAAACACGAGTTGAATTTTTGCACTGGCTTCATGCGGCTACTGTGCATGCGGTAGCTGTCATCTTCGCTGTCAGATTGCTCAGGCTCTGTGGCCTCGAGGCGAACACACATTTGTTTCTGTGCGGCTTTTGGCACGTTTTGTTGGTGCTGCAGGGTCTCCGTTGACTTGTCTGCTGACTCGGACGCTCTTGCTTTGTCGAGTGCGATCTGCAGAGAAAGATTTGATCTGGCAAGCAATCTTCTCTGCAGATTAATGCCCCACACACCGCAGATAATGCGGTCCAATATTAAATCATCCAGGTCACGGAACTCGCAATATGCGGCTGCTTTACGAAGTGTCGCCACATACTCATTGATCAATTCGCCCTCTCTCTGGTTCCTAATATTGAATTCGTGGCGGCGAATGTCCCTTGATGGTTTGGGTGCATAGTGGGTTTTCAAAATCTGTTGTAATGCCGCCCAGGGAACTGCTTGGAGTGGGGTTGGCTCCGACAGGCTCTTCGCAGTTTCAAAAACCTCTTGGCCGCAGTACCCCAGAAACAGGTTCTTCTTTCAGGTTTCAGGGATGCCCATTAGGTCATTTGTCTCGAGGAAGCATTCGAATTGTAACATGTACAATTCCCAGTGCTCAGCTGCCGGGTCATATGGAGTTGGTGGGGCGTGCATGGCCATTTTCGTACAAAGGGCAATTCGAGTTTTGCTGCTCAAAATGGTTGCTCGATGCCGTGCCAAGAGCTCCGGGCTGGATCTACTTGCTGGATTCGCTGTTCTTCTTCGCCTATTTGCCCTCCAGTCCCACCTTCATCGCCAGTGTTAGATTGGGTATTGAGAACGCAGAGACAGGCTTATAGTAATAACAGCTCTTTATTAACAGTAGAACAGTATGTACAATCCAGCAACTGCTTGGTCTGACAGCAGCCCGTTTATAGGGAGCTGTCAGACCTCTCAATCAATAGGATTCAATCTCTGTTCCCACCTGAACAGAGGACCTTGGTGGAAACTATGGTAGATAGAGTGAATATCTAACAAGCATAGCTTTGCAAACTACCAGGATAGTCCATTCAAAGCAATAGTCAAACCAAACTAACCTTTTATCCTGCAGAGTAGGTGCAGGTTCTGATAGCACTCCAGTTTTACAGAACTACTGATCCATATCATGTGGATTGTGCCTACAAAGCTGGAACACTACTAGAGACTTCTCTGGACTTTACTCTCTGCTTTGCTTGGACAAACTGTCTGCTGACTCTTGAGATAGAATGACAGTTAGTTCTAAGTAACTACTTTCCATGTACAAGCTCCAAAAGATCTGTGATTCATCCTTAAAAGTACTTTTAAAAAAAAAGATTCCTCCTCATCCCTATGGGTGTACCTTCCTCAGTCTTAAGTCCTCTACCAGATTCCTGGGAGTTTGACAATGCAGTGCAGTCTCTTGCTGTTCCTAGCATTGCACATTTCTGGACAGAGAATCTGATTATTTTTTTGTGATCGGACAGAGCCACATTCCCAGCTTAGGAATCTCAGTCTATCACCCTAACACTACTTGCGTGTAAAATCTTATTTTGCCATGGCACTTCCTCTGCTTGATCCTCCTCCCAGGTTGGTTGCAGCCCCAGGCATTTCCTTGGTAGTTAATTTTTGGTTGTCATCTTACTGATGTACTCATAAATGCCCCAGGTTTCATTCAGGATATTGGCTTTGACACTCACTAGACCCCAACTGTCCTCCTTCCAGCTGCTGTGCAATCTTGGGGTGTTTTGAAAACCTCCTTACATTGCGAGAAGCATCTGAGTTTTTATATCAGTGAGCTTCATGCCCTCTTTTTGGCCAGCTCATAATATTGGTAGGGTATCTGATGACTGGCATACATATTTATTGATGGCATGGATCTTGTTCTTCCCATTGATTGGCTCTTCAGGACCTGTCTTATACTTTGATAGTACTTAGATGTTGCTGCTTTCCTTGCCTCATCACTGTGGTTCTCATGGGTCTATGAGATACCAAGGTGCTTGTAGGTGGTCTGTATTTCTGCCATGTGGCCTGCTGGTAGTTCATCAGTCTTAACTATATTTCCTCTATTCACTACCATATGGCCATCCTTCTCCAGTTTGAATGACATCCCAATGTTCTCACTATAGTTCTGTGTCATGTGGATCAGCTAGTCAATGGATCCACTCTCAGCATACAGCTTGATGTGATCCATGTAGAGAAGAAGGATGATGGTAGCTAAAGTCTTGAACCTATATCCGTATCCAGTCCTTGTGATTATCTGACTGAGAGGGTTCAAGTCTTCCTAGAACAGCAGTGGGGACAGTCCACAACCTTGGTATATGCTGCATTTAATGGCCAGTTGTGTAAGTTGTCTTGGGTTTACTTCTGTTGTAGTCTTCCAGTCCCCCTGAGTTCTTGAGTCCTTAATGGCAATATTATATAATGCCAGGCTTTTACACACACTACAGTAAAGCTTACTGTACAGGTCACACCCATGGAACTGTAAATGCCTGGCACTATACAAAGTCAATAAGCCACTAAGGACTCAAAAACTCAGGGGGACTGGAAGACTACAATGGAAGTCAGCTCAAAGCTCTGTGTATGTGTGTGTCTACACACATGGACAGATAGACACCGACTCATACGTACATACTTTCTCTAATATAATGATATGTATAAAATAATATTGCATAGCGCTGCAGTAATGGTGAAAATGGACTCCTGAAACATCACCAAAGGTCTCTTTTGTTCATTTCTTCTTTGGCATTTATTGAGCAATTAAGCCTTTGCTGCTCACAAGAGCTTTAATTTAGGATGAGCTCAGAATTGCTTTTTTTTTTTTTAAACAGCAAAACCAAACAACAATAACCCTTGAAAGCATGAATAATCGTTTAGGGGAAATTGTCTTTAAATATATACTTTTGGATGATTAATTTACAACTTTTTGTCCAGCAATTAATCATTCGTGTGCTTTCATTATAGTATGCAATGATAGAAGGAGAACTTGCATGCCACCACCAGACGAAAATTTATCCAACTGGCAGCTATCTCTGCATTTTCAGTGCTCTGTGCAACTGGAACACTATATTAAAAATGAATATATTAGGGGAAATAATGCACTCAGATGCCTTGTATTATGGAAAACTGCTATATTAGAAAAAGAACAAATGAAATGTGTATATGAGGAAAAATATGCACTAAAATTAATATGAGGTTTTTGTATGCCATCTTTGAAATATCTCAATCCTGTAAATGAGATAAAATACATTTAAGTAAGAAAAAGATAAATATATGTTCATCTCTAGACCTGAAGAAAAGTATAAGTAGCAGACTGGGAGAATATTTATTCTTCCAATGATTTTTTTGTTTTTGTTTGCATATTTGGAGGCCACATTTTCCATAAAACAGAAAGTTCTTCTAGCCTTTGCACATAATAATAAAAATTGTAATAATAGGCAATTCTACCAAAGTATAATTTGCAATAGATATTCTGAAAATGGAAAACAAAACAAAAAGGAAACAATCCAGTTTTGGAAAGCAGAACGGCAAAAAAAAAATGTTAATAAAATCTCACATTTGTTTCAAATTGATAATCTGAAGTTTTATGGAAAATCAGAAATTGAATTCCACTCATTGAAAAAAAAACTAATAAATCTTAGTACAGATATAGCAATGGATTTAGATTTGGAGAAATATAACACAGAAGCAGTAAATTGGGATAAAACCACAAATAGTAATGGAATTAAAATGCTGAATGCCTAAAACTTTTCACAATATCTGTATCCTCTTCATAGACATACTGTATAAAGAGAGATTACCACTATCGTCATTGATAGGCAGCAATGGACCTTTATAGAATTGAAGGAACCAATGAATACAGAACGTAAAGGAAAGTAGAATTACTAGGGAATTAGAATTTATTTAAGGTATAGCAAATGGCCTAACTAAGATTTTACTCAATAATTAATACATTCCTGAAAGTTTAGTGATATGTAAAACACATCCTGGGAATGCAAATTTATTAGACTCGTGCATTTTCTAAGTGTGCTGCTTTTCTAATACTGTTGGATCAGCTGCCGACACTAATTGCGTAGTATGGATTTCCTTGGTATTGCAAAATAGCATAGGAAGGACTTAATTCTCTGCATGGCAGCTTTGCTGAAAATAGTGTAATAGGAGCAACCATGTTACCAAACATTAACTGTTTACCACCAACAGCCCTAATTGTCGGGGGAAAATATGCATTGTTGCGTAAGTTATTTCATTAAAAAAAAAAATCCTTGAGCAGAAATAGTTTGTTCCATCTATCAATGAAGCACTGTTTGGAAATTATCTACTAATTACTAATTTGATTTTGAACTTAACGACGGCAGCAAGATTGTTGGTGGCGCAGTACTGGAAGAGGGAAGAATTGCCTACTATTCAAGAATGGACGCTAAAAATAGTAAATCTAGCAGAGACGGCCAAAATCACAGCATATTTGAAGGACCATTCAGATGAGAAATATAAGTTGGAATGGAGAAGATGGATTGACTATATTCAAAATAAATATCGGACTAGGAAATTTCAATTAGCTTATGAGTGAAGGCACAAAGAATGTTACAATTTATCTAAAGTTAGTTGAACAAAAGAGGAATTAAAGCACAAGAGGAGGTAGGATGTTAAAGTCAGTTAGCTTATGTTAGCGTATGATTGTTAAATGTTTATACCCTGTATTTTGCTCTGGGAGGTTGGAGGAGGGAAGGTTGGAGGGGGAGTAGGGTTGGGGGTGGAAGGAGGGAAGGGGAAGGGGAAACATTTGTAAAATTTATTTAAACTTTTAATTAAAAAAAAAGGAAATTATCAATTGTCTACCTCAAGATCAACTATCATTCAGAGTGATGCTTTTAAAAAGTGCATCCTTCCTATTTCTGAATTTTGCATCTAGCATAGCGAAGAGCAAAGGATTGAAGGGTTTTAGTCTGATACATTTAAGAAGCATAAGGTTGACTGTTCTCATTATATGGACCCAAGAGAAAGCCTCTGCTCTTTGATCATTATTCCAATGGTGGTTGGAATGTGCGGGTTACTTACTGCTTCATAAATGGAATTAACCCTTACTTCCTTTTGTAATAGGATCTCTCTTTCTTGATTATACAGTCTGTTAAATTTTAAAGCTGATGAATCACATCTTTCAGCAGAATTGCGGTATTACGAAAAACAAGTCACCTGTGTATCTTTTTTTGCATTGCTCTGTAAAAGCCCTCGGATAAAACTGGTTCAACTACTGCACAAATGACATTCTCAACCCTTACGCAGTTCGGAAATGCTAATAATAAGGCCCAATTTGCTAACAGGTTGAATGAAGGTGAACAAGATGAAATCCAACCTGGGCAAAATGGAGTTACTGTTGGTAGAAAAGCAGTTCTCTGGAGGAGGAAATTTGGAAAGAATTACATTCTAACAGAAAGAGAATTGAAGTGTTTTCTCTCTGGCAAAATTCCTTTTTGTGTGTGTTGGTTAATGGTGAAGTCAAGGAATACATATGTTCAATTATTTATAGTCACTTCTGAGTATTAATGAGTCAAGGATTATCCATTACTGTCACAATCCCCCTAAGGAGATCATCCTCTAACTTTCCAGATTCACTGGAGCAAGGAAAATGGGTTTCGCCTTTATAGGAAAACAGGATAGCATTCAACTCCAGTGGTAAGAGTGAGACTTGCCAATTCTACGAGGATGCGGGATCTGAGATATGGGAAGAGGTGCTAGACTAAAGTGCTTTAAAATAATCTTGATCTATTAAAGTATTGAAAGCTGAAGGAAAGCAAAAGCTTTATAGCACATAGTGTTGGAAAAATATCAAAAGACATAGCCCTTGTTCATGGCCAAGGTTTCTGATTAGCATGCATATTGAATTTCTTATACCCAATAAAATCTTTCCAGATATCAGGTTGGATCTGTTCTTTCTTTTGACACCTTAAATTAGGAGTGTTATAATATAATTACAGATTGCAATGCACTCTACATAATATGAATTCTGAAAGCATTAGTGGTGCTATAAAATATTGCCGCTAAGGAAGAATAATGCAGTACAGCTTTTCCAGAAGGACAGACTTCAGGCCACCAACTTGAACTATTTTTTGTTTGTGAAGCATGGCATCTATAGCGAATGCCTGACAGTAAATATCCTATGCATATTCAGTATTGCTGGTGGAGAGATTCCACATTTGTACAAACTGAAAGCTTATCTGGCCAATTAACACATTTATTTAATGTATTTATGACTTCCTTCCTTTGTTTATTTGACCAAGTGTGGTTAGGCCCACAATGAATTTGTCTCTGATACAGAAGCACTCAATGTGCATGCAAAACAACAGAATATAATAATAACACTAAAGTGTACAGCCAATAAAAGAGGGAAGTAAAAAATAATGAAAGGGATAAATAATAATACTGCAACCGCACCCTATGGGTTAATATATATGCACAGTAGACAAAAACTTAGAAGTCACTGCATTTTGTTAACTTGAGAATTAGTTGACAATTAATGAGCAAAGTGATGGCATTATGTGTGTGTGTGTGTGTGTGTGTATTTTGTATTTGTGCTGATAAATAAATAAAGGGAGACTAGTATAGATCTATTTCAAGCTATTTAGCTCTCATCAGCTAGCCATACCCTTACTGGGCTGTATTACATATTAGGCAGATGTATTAGCCACTAAGCCACAGGCTCTCCTCCTTATATATATAGTGTCACTAGAGCCTGGGTTCGATTCCCAGTAAGGGTATGGCTAGCTGATGAGAGCTAAATAGCTTGAAATAGATCTATACTAGTCTCCCTTTATTTATTTATCAGCACAAATGCAACACACACACACACACACACACACATTCCTATCTCTAGTTGTTTTGGGATTCAATGCCCTATAGTGGCATCCCAAGGGCAGGAGTTTAAACAGTTTATGTCCAGTATGTGAAGGGTCTGTAGATATCTTTTCAGCCCTCCTTCTGACCTGTGCAGTATACAGATCTTCTATGGAAGACAGGCTGGTTGCAATTATGCAATTTTAACTATGTAAAAGAGATTGTGTAAAAGACACTGACATTTTCTCTCTATGTAAGAGTGTTTCAAGGCTGATTCTTATGAAGTCACTCGGTCACCACCTCTACAGTCTTTCTTTCTTTCTTTTAATGACTTAATCCTGTCGATGCCTTTACAAGTGTAATATTCTTCTTGACTATGTAGATCTTGGGCTTAGAAGATCTGGGCTGTGATGCTTCAGTTAACTCTTCCGAATCTGTTGTTAAGGTGGTTGCCTACTCCCTTTTGACTATTCTTCTGAATCTATTGTTAAGGTAACTTTGGGGCAGACAATAAAGATCTGGCCATTCCCCACCCTTTGAGCCTTACAAAAGGTGCTAGATCTAGGATAAGGTGATGTGGGAGCTCTGTGGATGATTCTGTTGGATGCAACTGAGAAGAGAGTGATGAGACATTTTTTGTTTGCACTTTTGTAATAATTTTCTGGTTTTTAATGTTGTTGTAAGCTACCCAGAGGTGTGTTCTTAGGATGGGTAGCCATTCAAATCTTTTAAATAAACAAACAGCTGGTGGTCTAGGTAATGTATGTCTAGGTAATACTAAGTCTCTGAGTGAGATGGGTGGTTTAGAAATAGGATAAATAAAGAGAGAGAGAAAGAGAGAGAGAAGAAGAAGGCAGGCAGGCAGGCAGGTAGGCAAAGGTTTTAGCAGGTTCTCTTCTCTACCATAGCGTGTCTAGGCAGAAGTTCTTTTGAGTTTAGTGAGGTCATCCCAAGTTAACATCAGCAGAAATAGCTCTTTCCTCCGAGTTTCAAAAGATCCTCAGTAAATTAGCAGTTATTGGATGAGAATCCTCTTCTAAAAACTGGAAATTAGTTAAGATACAGAAAATGATCAAAAACAAACAGCTATTTCACACAATAGATAGATATAAACAGAGAAAATCCTAAAGACCTATGTTGGGGCAAGTGCTTTTTAAAGTTATTCATAACTGATTTGGAATGAGGAGTGAAGTGAGGGAGGTTGGTTGGTTTAACATACTAATCAGTATAAAATGGTGAGAACAAAGACATATTTTGCGGAGCTCCAAACAGACCTCTTCATTGCTGAGAACAGATATTACAGTGCAGTTCACTATTAAGAAGGAATATAAAAGGGAAAAAAATGCAAACTTGTTCAATGAGTGCTCTATCAAACTTGATGGAGGCTCCATCACTGGATGTTTTTAAGAAGAGTCTAGACTCTAAACAGTCACTTATCTGAAATAGTATAGGTTCCCCTGCCTGAGCAGGGGGCTGGTCTAGAAGATCTCCAAGGGCCCTTCCAGCTCATTCATTCTATTCTATTCTAAGTGGTAAAAGGTTTGAACTAGCGAGAATAACTGGGAAATGGCTCTTAGAGTGAGGTTGGAGAGCACAATAAAGAGGTTGTTACAGGAAACTGTTATAAATCCAGATTACAAGATGGAAATAATTAGGGAAAGTAGGGAATTACATTTAAGTCATCTTTCCCAGATCTTGGAGCAGGGGACTAACACTTTGTGTTAACAGAAAACATACTATTTCCAAGCTAAGGATGTTTGCTCCTTTGATGCTGTAGATCTGGAAGTAATGTTAAATTCTATGATAAGGTTATTATTACAAAGTTGTTAGAAATGAAGTGTGAAACAACATTTTTTTTCCGGTTTAAACACAGACACACATGGATACCAAATCCATAACCTCAATACATCCATATGTTGCCAAAATAGGTTTCAAATATTCGATTGAATAGAAATTATAAAAAATCCCAAAACAATTTACTCTTTCTCAACTCGTGAAAACGTAAGTAATAAACAAGCCACCTTTGTACTGTAATATGCCCATAGACAAAATATATTCATATATATTCAAGGGATGTTCGTTTGAGACAGAGTGGCTGGGTGGGTATGAACAAGACTTTTAAAACTTTAATTATGGGAACAGGTTGCTGCAAAGGTTATTTGATTTATAGAGTAACCTCTATAAAATACTTTACTATAGGTTTTTATATATTATTCAAAAACAGAGGGTATAAATATGATAGAAGAAATCAAAGTAACAATAAGTAAACAAAACAGCTCCTCTACTAAGTTAAGAACATATCTTTTTTTTTAATGAGCGACACACATTTTCATTGTGGATCTTGTATTAAGTAAATGTCTGGATACCAGTATACATTCAGATATTGACTTTCTTAGCATGGAAAACACTGCTTAGATAATTATAAGGAACTATTTAAGATATTTATTGCAATAGTGAACATATAATTATCGTAGATCATAGAGCAGGTATAATGGTATGTGGAAAGACTTTGGGAGATGGGGCAAAGAGATGTCTCCCTTTTTCCACTAGGGAACAGTTTAGTGGGTTGTTCCCGGTTCAGCGGTAGTGGCAGCGGGAGGTTCCGCTCACCTGCCTGGACGCTTCTGTGCATGCACAAAAGCGTCATGCGCACAAGAACGTACACAAGCACAAGCAAACCAGTAGTGCCGGGATTTGAAACCCACCTCTGAAACAGTTAGATAAGAGAAGGCATAGTCTGCAATGGGCTAATGGGAGGAGCAAGAAGCTCTGAAAGGACCTTTCCTAGTATCGCAGGAGATTTTTACTCTCAGACTTGCAAGCTTCCTTTAATGTAGCTTTCAATAAAGTAGAATTAGCTTATCAGGTTGATTTATCCGATAAGGTTGACAATATAAAGTCCATGGGCCAAATCCATCCCATCACTTGTTTTTGTACAGACTGCAAGTTGAGAATGGATGACTGGGAGGATAACAGATTGCCAAGCCTAAATAGGGGTAAGGATAAGATGTCATATCAGTGGTGGGCTAGTGCCATCAATGGCTACTACACTCCGTGGTCTGCACATTAAGGGCTGGATCTGACCCTTTGTAGAAAAAGTGCTAGCCATTAACATAGAGGGTTCCATCTTACATCTTGGGGAGGGGGGGGGGGTTGAATTCAATCACAGAGTTCACACCCTTCAAAATATCTATTTTTCAATCTCATGAACCCAAGATTATTTCCATTCTGTGTCAAATGATGGCTTCTTCTTTCTCCTTCGCTTTATCTGTGTCAGGTTGCTTCATGGTCTATAAGGAAGCATTTGCTTGCATAAACTGTAAAGTCCTGAAAATGCTTGAAGACTTAGTTGTTTTTGCTACAACTACAGCTTTCCAAGGCTAATCCTCTGGAATTATTTAAGACATTAATCTATAATGCATTGGCTCTGGATACTTCTGAAAGTCATTTCCAGCACTAATGATATACTTTTGGCAAGCTGCAAGACACTAGTAATTTCTTCTACTATAATAATAAACCCATAATTCATCTCTGTAACCCTTTTTCCTTTTACCACCTAGTGTATTGACACAATCAGCTAACAGCCATACATTGACCTTCCCTACGCCACTATGAAGCCTAAAAATCAAGCTCTGTGGAGCACAAAGGAGATTATATAGAATTTGGCTGATCAATATTTTCAGTATAAGATTTAAGTGGTTCATTTTTAAAAGAACCTCAGACTCATATTGTGTGTAAGTTGTTATTTTAAAGATGGGAATGGAGTCTTCGGGAGTTTTAGGCATTTTTGGAGATTGAAGATTTAGAGTTCAATATATAGCCTAGCATGCAGTTACTTATATTTTTCAATTAGCACTTTTCTCCTAATATAATATACAATTATAAAATTGCATTTGTTTGCTTGTTTTGTCTAGCAGCAATTCTATTTGGACCATTATTTTGTTTTAAGTTGTGAGAATATTCTCAAAAAAGCACTAGCTATTAAAATTAACAAGTTGACTCATCTGTGGAGTTTGTCGTTAAGTTAATCAATAGGAAACTATTGTCTGTAGGCTTCAAAGAGAAGAATAATTCTCTAGAAAGTTCTAAGAGAGTTGTTTGATCATTGTCAATATTGTGCTCTGAATTCAGAACAATCAAGCACATAGTAAATATTATTGATTTGGTTCTGTGAAAAACAATTGTGCACTGTTGAGGTCCCCAAACTGTTCCAGTTGAGATAAACTTGAGAAGCACTGAAACTGAATAGACTTCTAAGTAGGATGTGTTCGAGCCAATACATCATTCCATTGTATACAAGGACGTGCTCCTGCACTACTCCAAAACAGATCACTTTGGGGATTGTGTGTAAATTGTGGATGTGTTAGTATCCAGAGGAATAAAATTAATATCCATAATAGATCCCACCCAATTTTGTAGGAGTTATATGCTTATTTTTTTTTATTTAGTGCTGCCACAGATCCTATTGCAGACTATATTTTAGCAATTTTTTTATTATCCAATCTTCTCTATGCTGGGTTATTATTATTTTTTAAAACAAACTTTTATTTTGGCAACCTAAACATTTTGATGTTTGATTTTTTTGATCATCTGCCTCTCATGAAGGTAAGGCAAAGTGGCCTTGATGCCATTTCTGCCCGAATATCATTCAGAACCTAAAAGAGGAACCAAACTGAAGAGCAAGGTCCTCAAATCACCCAGTGAGGGCCTGCATACACCATCCTTCTGATGTTTACCACAGTAGCCTATTATTATTCCTGCATCATATAACCACCAAATAAGCACCAAGTGGCCATATCTCCTCCATGCCTCAGAAAGCACAAAAGGCTAACAGAACAGCAAGACATTTGATATCTGGGATGTAGTGCAAGGAGAGAAAGAACTAAGACAAAACCCCTAAATAATAGGGGTTTTTTTTTACAGTTATTTGTATGCAGCCTATCAAAATGGTTCTAGATAGTTTACAAAAGTTACATTCAGTTTTATTGATTTATTATTAAACGGCTATGTATAGGGATATTCTGAACTAACAATAAGCACTTGGTTAGAGTTAGATAAGGATCAATGGCAATAATGGAGGGTTGGACTTAGTTCATTTCTGGCTATGTAAGAGTTCTAGGCTGATTTCTCTTTTTATTCCTCCACCTGGCTCTGCTATTCTTTCTTCTGCACATGATCTTGATTGGCAATCAGGTCATACTCACAATGGTTGCAGCATCCCATAGTCATGTGATTGCTATTTGTGATGTTTCCTGCCAGTGTAATGGTATGCAAGAATGACCTTAAGGAATGAAGGGGAAAATGCTGCCTAGGAAACAGACAAGAGAGGATGGAGCCCCAATGGTTTAATCGTCAGAGTAAAAAAACTTTGGAACTGACCACCCTGTCACTGCGTTAATTGGTTTGCTAGCCCAGCTGAACTGAAAAGAGTTATTGCGCAGGTCATAAGCTTTATCTGACAATGATTTACTGCGCATGCTTAACATGTTTACATACATCACACATTCCAGAGACTTCTTTCCTTTTGATCTTTGTTCGTCTGCCAGGAAGCTGGGAGACAAATTGCTTTTGCCAAAATGTAACAATTAGATAGATTTGTTTTATTTCCTTATTTCTTATTTTTGTATTAAAAGTTTGTTTTTTATTAGAACACGTTCTCGGGTTTTATTTTCATTTTCGCTTCTTGAAGAATATGTCTGTTTGGAAAAGCCGTCGACTCCTAGACCTCATTTAGTTCATGGTGAAATTTCCCCTGACACACCCTAATTGGTTAAAAGTGATGGCAGGAGATTTGTATTTTCAGACTTGCAAGATTCTGTTAATGTAACGTTACAATAAAGTAGAATTAGCTCATCTGGTCAAGTTTAATGTCTGGTTTACTTGGGACAGGGGTGTCAAACTCAAGACCTGCAGGCCGGATGTGGCCTGCAGGGTGCTTAGATCTGGCCTGTGGGGCTGCCCTGGAAACAGTGAAGGACCAGCCTGCAGTGCCTCTGCCAGCAAAAATGAAGCTTGGGAGAGGCCTGTTTTCGGCCTTGATGGCCTCCTGCAGCCATCTGCCAGTGAAAACAGGGCCCCGTGTTCACTGACAGAGGGCTGCAGACAGCCATCCAGAGGTTTGACATTCCTGACCTGGGAGGACTGATAACTGGCTTCCCATGAGCAATGGCAAAGGGGAAGCTACCAAATAAGATTTCAAGTTGGCCCTGCTCACATTGCTTTTTTCTCTGGAGAAATCCCAGCAATATCATATTCAGTAATGTGTGCATGCTTGCAGAATGACTCACAACACTTTGTAGTGCATTCCCACCCGGCCGAGGCCATGCCAGGGTGTAGCAGTCCTGCCCTTTTGCATTGCATTGTAGCACCCACCTGTGCTCTTGTTGGCACTGCATAGTGCTCATCCTACCCATGGGGCCATGTTGGGCCAGGCCACAGCACCCATGTCCCACCCACACCAGCAGTTGCTTCATGATGCTGCAACCACCTTCCCACCCAATTGCACTCTGTAACACCCACCCAATTGCCCAATTTGCTTACAAATTACCTACAGAAAGGCTTGCCCTGATCAGGCTTGTAATTTCCTGTCAGCTTCCCTACTGACAGTGCTTGTTAGAAGCTGGCAGGAAGTTGTAAGCCACAGTCCTGTTACGTCCCCACTTAATGACACACAATCCTTACTTAACAATGGCAAATTGCACAACTAAGCAATGCAGTCACATGACCTTATTCTTTACAACAGAAATGGCAGTTCCAACTGCCATTGTTAAGTGAGGACCTGCAGTTGACATGATGCTACATTGTGTACTTGGAGATGAATGCAATACAATTAGTGGGGCTTATTCCTGGAAAGAGCTCACTGAATTTCAGCTATAATTGCTTTTCCAGATGTACAATGTATATTATACATATAAGTCATACGAGCTCTCAAAAATTTATTCCCTCTCTCTTTTTTTTTCTTTTTTTACAAAGCACTTTAATTTTGCTTTGTCAGGAATATAAGCAGAAATAATTTAGGACTTAAAAGTAGTATCATATATCAATAACACAGTTTCTCACATTTCTTTTTGTAAAATGGACACCACCGATATTTGGAAAGACATTTTTTTGTTTAATGTAATTGATGTAGTAAATTTAGGTGATTGAGTGAGAGCCTTTTAAACAAAAGTAGCAGGTCGGCAAACAAATATTCTGCCATGGAAGAATATATTTAGAGTCAAATACACACTGAAAAAACTGGAGTACGATTTTAGGTTAATTGGGAGTGGGGAAAACACCCGTCAATTTTAAATATGTTGGGAAGATGAAAAGTGCATTGGATTTCACTTCCAGTTTCCAAAAGTGGCCACCTAGGTTTTTCTTGCAGAAATTGAAGCCCGTGGTTCTTCCCTACTGTTTATCCCCAGCATCTGATTATCTAGTGGTATATTGATTCTAAACACATAAATTCCAATTAGCTATACTGTTTCAGTGGACCTACCCTTTATGTATAAGTCCCAATTAAAAATATCTATGCCGATGCTATCGTTGCAAATTGTGTCAGTAGATTTAGCAAGTTAATTATGCATTATGTGAAGATGTAGTACCTATGTTAGTCTTCATTCTTCTGTGAATCAATTTCATTGAGTGCCTCTAGTTCTAGTATCACAGGACAGCTCCAGAAATGTGGGTTTATTCGGCATGAAGCCACGGCATAGAATTATATGCATGGAATTTGATTCAAAATGGAAAAAAATAAAGTTATTTTATCCACCTCATGGCTGTCTTTCATATCCTTAATGTCAGTAATATAAAATTGAGGGACTCTCCAAAAGATAGAGGCAAGTCAAAAATGCAAATGCACACTTTACTTTCAATAATCAGTCTCCAATTCATCTTCAATTTCTTTCTAAATAATTGCTACCATGGAATTGGTATTTTTTTATTGCCATCACACACTGAAAAAATATTTTATATAATTATCCACAAGAATAGAGATGAGTTTTTTCCAGGATAGTCCAAAGACATTTTATTTTGATTGCCTCTGATAGCAACCTGTCAGAGAGCCAGTTTGGTGTAATGATTAAGGTGCTGGCCTAGAAACTAGGAGACCATGAATTCTAGTCCCACCTTAAGCATAAAAGCTGGCTGGGTGACTTTGGGCCATTCATCTCTCTCAGCCAAGCCAACCTCATAGGGTTGTTGTTGTTGTGGGGAAAATAGGAGGAAGTAAGAGTATTATGTATAAATAATAAAGTGTGGATAGAAATGCAATAAATAAATAAATATACCTGGAGGGTTTGAACTAATGTTAGACCATCTAGTTTGATCGTCCTAATGAATTTCCCAGTTATGGGTGAATTGTAATCTGTATGCATGTACATGGATAATTGTTTCTATCAGTATCCATCTAATTCAGTGTTTCTCAACCTTGGTCACCTGAAAATGTGTGGACTTCAATTCCCAGAAATCTGGGAGTTGAAGTCCATGCATCTTCAGATGGGCCAAGGTTGAGAAGCACTGATCTAACTGGAAACAATATGTTCTGACTTGTTGATCTATGGGAAGTAGACATGTGTTTCTGAATGCTGTCAGTTTTCTCTATTTCTATTACTTGACAAGCGTAGACTATTTTGCATGGTTGCTGGTGCAGCACGGAACCACTGGAGCCATCTTCGTTTACTTGGATGCATTTGTTCTTTATTTTAAAAAAAATAATCAAATGGTTTTGATATAAATTCAACCAGTCCTGCATACTTCAAATGCCAGAATCTCTGCTCTCTGTCCTGAATATTAATAGCTCACTTGGCAGCATGGAGAATGGCTGCCATGCCAACCAGTTACTTAGCATTTCATTTTCAATTGAGAGCATTTTCCATTCTTTTGACTTTCCATCTTTTTTCTATGAGAACAATTAGAAAGCAATATAGCAATTAAAGCTGAACCTTTCCTAGGCCCTACAACCTTCTTTTCAACATTTTTTTTTTTTTGCAGAAACTTTTTCTTCCTGTCTACATATTTATAGCATCAAACTACAGCATGGTTTTGCCTTTAATTATTCCTGTGAGGTACAAAGCTTGAGCTGCTTATATAAGATAAATGGAATTGTAAACATATAAACACATGCTCCATTACATCTAGTCTGTCTTGCTTCTTAATTTACATGTTGCCTTGGGTTACAGGGAGGGTAGGTTATTCAGAAATGTTGACCTAGAGAATTCCAATCATTTATTATTTCCCAGGTTGCCTCTATTTTCCTGATTTAAAAATGATTCAATGGTACAACTCTTTAACCATATGTTTGTTTAGATAAATATAATTGGATGGGTTAGGAAAAACATACAGATACAGACTTCGACCACACATGAAGCATTAGAAGTTCAGCAAATACAAGTTGTTTCAGAGTAATACTTGCCCAATTGGTATTATGCTGTCCAAACAATTGAATGATGTAAAAAATGTTTGCAGCAGTTATGTATATGTTAAGAGGCAAGTAGTTCAGGAAGAAGCTTAAAGAGTTCAAAGGCTGCTTATCAGGCGTGAATCAACCCTGATTCGATTTACATTGGACATTTAAATTGATTGAGTATGAGTCAGAAGAGCAAAATGATTAAGTCTGAGCTGTTTCAAGATTTGATTAAACATAAAAAAAGAAAGAAAATTTCCATTGGCTATGATGAGAAAATGGCAAAATATACCCATTTGGGGGGGGGGGGGGTGAATTGGGGTGGAAATATCAGGGATAAAGGATTTAAAGGACACTTGTCTTGCCAAGATTCAGTTGGATACTTGCGGGGATTTTACTGCAATGGTTTTTGAAATGTCCTTTGGGATTTTCTGATAATTGGCACCACTTGATTTTGTGGCTTGCTGGCAAGACTCCGTTAATTAGCTGGCAGAGGCATAGAGATAAAGAATGGCACAGTCCACAGCACAAGATAGAGACAGCAAAGGTAACTCTTGTGGCTCAGTAAACAATTGTGAATTAAGAAAATGGCTGAAGAAATTCAAAGTAAAAATCACCCTCTCACTGGTCCGCAAAGGGGAGTCAGTTCATTAGCTGGTTGTCCAGATTAGTGTCAAAGTATGGATGAATGTTTGTTTTGCATTTATAAGCTGCTCAACTCAAACAATGGGACTCTGGATATTAGTGTTCTATCCAGAGATAAGATAAGGTAAGATAAGATAAGATATGATAACCTTTGTTTTCACTTTTTTCTGTGAACACACTGGCACATATTTAAAAATGAAGTTCTAATGCCCACTGTCAAAAGAATGTACTGTATTTTTTGGAGTATAAGATGCACCTTTCCCCCCCAATAAGAGGGTGAAAATTTGGGTGTGTCTTATAGTCCAAAGGTAGGCCCACCCATCTGCTGGCTCCCACTTACAAGTGGCCTGGGGAAGTGTGGAGGTCGGGACTCAGTTGGCGAAGCGGGTGCTGCGCAGGAGGTGTAAGACAAGGCGGCTAGCAGCTCTGCCTGCCCCTTCTCCAGATTACCCAGGAGGAGGGCAGTTGGCTTGTTCTCCTGGCCCAGGAGGAAAGAGGTGAGTCTGTGGAGAAGGAGAAGGAGGGTGCACAGCTCTGTGATGTGCAATGGGGAACCAGGGAGGAAAACATTTTCAGGTGGCAATGCCAGCTATACGCCCTGTTTTTGGATTGGGGAGGGGAGTGCTGCCACCCGAAAATGCTTTCCTCCCCAATTTGGGGGAGGGAAAAAAAAGTGGCTAACTGCCTGAAAAACGTCATTCCAGGCAATGGGTATTGCCAATAACAAGCATCGCTTTTTCGATCTCCGCATGCTAAAACCGCCTCCTGAAACCCCACATTTTCATGAGGGCAAGCGGCTCCGTGAATTGCATTGGGAAATCAGGCCAATGGGTGGCGGTGTCCTTGACAATATGGGGCCCTGGTCAAGCAGCGCTTATATGATGTGTCCTGGATAGAAGGAAGTGAACTTCCAATAATCTTTTCTGCTATGCTCACCACTCTCTGGAAGACTTTGAGATTCTGTACTATCATCATAATCATCTATTATCATCATCCTAGCATTTTATCCCCAGGTGCAGGATCTACTTTTTGGGTCAACAAATGCCATCTTGCACGATCAAATGGAGCATCTGGGTCCAACCAGGCATTTTTCATGTCCCCATTTATTATGTCTTGTCATCTTTCCTTCAACCTTCCATGTGGGCACTTGCCATCTGTATTAACGTGGAAGGCAACTTTCCTTCTGTATTATCTTATGGCAAAGTATCGTGCCTGACATTCTTACTTGTTTCCTGGCCTCCTCAAAGGGCTGACAATGTATGTCTTCTCCACACTGACACTGAGGGCGGCACACCGGGAGAAATTTCTCTTCTCCTTTGGCTTTCCTTTGAAGAGCTGGTGGTGGGGAAGGACTCTCAATAGGACCTGGTGCAAAAAATTGACATTTCCTTAATTTGAAAAAGAGAATGCTTGTCACATAACGTTCCGTTCCTTCTTGCAGTCATAGTCAGATAGCCAGAAAAGGACAGAGCTAGGTGAGAAGAATAGATCCATGAGTGAGCCAATTGGAGCCCTACTAGTCACTGATATGCTGGGCTGCCTCCATTTTGTGACATAATAGAATAGCTGCATTTAAATAACACCAAAGGATGAGAGAATCTCTTTAAGAATGCTAATATCCTCCAATTGTGATAGAAATCAGTTTAGACAGCTTCACATCATCAACAGGTCCCTTGAGTCATTCATCCATGTTACATTCTTCTGATTGACCCCAATCACAGCAAGAGAATACTGGAGAAACATCCATTGGGATGAAAAGGGAAAAAAAACCATTTATTGATATAGCCTTGGGTTGGAGTGGGAGGACGGATTATTGAATTGCACCTTTACTTTTGAAAAATATATTATAATAGTTTGTTACTGAAATAAAATGTATTCTGACAAGAGCATTCCCTTAGAGACCATTACAATGTCATTTAACAATGCAGATGTGGGTGGGTGGGCCTAAGTGTATTTTGGTTGATCTCAAAATGTTAGGATATTCAGCTATGGGAACAAAAGAACAAAAGAATGTAACCAAGAGGTTGACCCATGAGACTCAACATTTCTGCTTTCAAAACGCAATCCCTCTGGGTCTTTACTATATGGGAAAAAAGCAGGAACATCCTAAGAATTAAAATCTTTTTTTTTCCTTTCCAGTCATATGCTACTAGAAAAGAAGCATGTAATAAGAGATCACCTTTCATAATGTATCAACTACTCTGGCACCAGAAGAGTTTGATACACAGTGCTTAGGAGACTATGTTTATTATATGTAGCATGGCCTAGGAATTATGCAGACCATCCTCTATAGAATGCTTGCAATGGCCTTCAAGAATATATTACAGGTATTTTTTTTTCAAATGCTGTTATGTGGATAAAAGCAATTGAATCCTTAAAAAACTGACAGAATGCTACAATATAGTCTTTTAATCAAAGCTTTCCCGAATCTTCTTTAAATCTGAATCTATATCAAAAATGTTTTCCCCTGGTTCTGCTTCCTTTACCTTCCTTCTGTTACTATTTGTTACAAATAAATGTAGAAAAAAACCCTTTATTATCCCAAGCTTATGTAGCAGCAAAAATAATGTGAATCAAATTTAGGATTGACCAATATTTGGATAATTAATTCTAGAATTAGCTAGATTTCACTATGGTTCCCCCTGTTCTCTGATTTGTCTTTGCATTAGTAGAGGTCCAATATTTCTGTTACCAAATAACTATTATTGATCATTTTCATAAGAGTTCAAGAAGATCATAGAAAAAAACATTCGCGCTCCTCTATAAAGTAAGCAGCTTCCTTTGGGCTTTGTGTTTTCAATAACTCCCTTGAGAGAACCATTTACATACTAAGTTAATTATAGAATCAAAATATTTAAACTTAGTTTTCTCAATTCGCCAAACACATCTTTTTTCCTGGAATTGGGGACGTGTAAATTACCCACTGTGATGCATTCATTTTTTGTACTTATGGAAGTTCTCATGACCACTGCATGCATGTCCATTTCATGCAGTCTGAAGTGTATTCTTTTGTCCTTTACTGTTGAGGTGCAATCCTCCTTCCTTCCTTCCTTCCTTCCTTCCTTCCTTCCTTCCTTCCTTCCTTCCTTCCTTCCTTCCTTCCTTCCTTCCTTCCTTCCCTCCCCCTCCTCTTTCCCCCTTTCTTTCTTTCTTTCTTTCTTTCTTTCTTTCTTTCTTTCTTTCTTTCTTTCTTTCTTTCTTTCTTTCTTTCTTTCTTTCTTTCTTCTCTCTCTCCTTTCTTTTCTTTTTCTTTCTTCCTAGGATTTGCTGCAATTTTCTGCTCATCCAGAGAAAGCTTACGAAGGTATTTAGAACTAGCGAGCTAAGGTGGTTGACTTACCATTGATCCATATGGTGAATGAGGCTGATTCCCCAAAGACATCTGTAAATCCCAGAAATAATGGAATGTCTGCCTCTCTTTCTCCGAACATAATTGTCTTAATAACTGGATCTACCTCAACTAAGGCTGAGGTATGGCATGCCAAGAAATGGCATCAAAGCTGTCTGAAATCCAGAGGTGTGTGTGTGTGTGTGTGTGTGTGTGTGTGTGTATCAGACATCATTTGATATGGACAAAAAACTAAGCACTAAATAACAATAATAATTTATTAGATTTCTAGACCGCCCCCTCTCCCCGAAGGGAATGTCTGCCTCTTATATAAAGAAGTATATTGGCATTCCGAGGGGTGAACAATTGGTAAATTCAAATAACTTCTGGACCATGAGCTTCACAACTTCTGGAGGCAAGCTGTTCCACTCATTAATTGTTCTAACTGTCAGGAAATTTCTCTTCAGTTCTAAGGTGCTTCTCTCCTTGATTAGTTTCCACCCATTTCTTCTTGTTCTACCCTCAGGTGCCTTGGAAAATAGTTTGACTCCCTCTTCTTTGTGGCAACCCCTGAGATATTGGAACACTGCTATCATGTCTCCCCTAGTCCTTCTTTCTATTAAACTAGACATACCCAGTTCCTGCAACCGTTCTTCATATGTTTTAGTCTCCAGTCCCCTAATCATCTTTGTTGCTCTTCTCTGCACTCTTTCTAGAGTCTCCACATCTTTTCTACATCGTGGCAACCAAAACTGAATGCAGTATTCCAAGTGTGGCCTTACCAAGGCATTATAAAGTGGTATTAACACTTCACAGGATTTCTTACTAAGATATTCTTTTTTTTCCCTGCAGAAGTTCCTTCTCAGGTTTATATATTGCACCAATATTTAATGGCACCTCAGACACATTTTTTAAATCTAACACATACACACACAAACACACACACACACACACACATACACACACACACACACACACACAGAGAGAGAGAGAGAGAGAGAGAGAGAGAGAGAGAGAGAGTGTATATATGCATATACAAATATACATCTAAATGTGTTTGTTTTGTAAAGAATAATAGATAAATAAAGAGCAATAGATAAATAAATCATTTACAGCTGATTTTTTCTTTTAAAAGCCAAATCAAAGCAACCACCATTTATAACTATGAGTAGTTGCTGTCGGCTGCTGAGGACTGTTGCGGAGTCACTGAGGACTCTATTTTGGAAAACTGGGTGCCATCGTCAAGTGGCATTTGATCTCTTTAGAGTAAAATAAACAATCTCAATATCCTCTCCAAATCTTTGGGCAGCACTTTGAAGAATCATTGCTGGTGGCTTTTGTATTATTCAAAGAGGAGCTCTCTCATAAAAACAGCATGAATAAGCATTTTATTTCCAACATGGTAGAAACCCAATCTTAAATGTTTTCTTTTTATTGCTTAAGCCTGAAAAAGAACTGATTTATGTCATAGAACAGTCCTGTTCAATTTTAACACAGATATTTCCAGAACATCATTGTGACAATCCTGGTGTTTGAGAACTCACTTCAAAGGAAAATAATCTATGTGTGTTTGGAGCGTGTGCGTGACGGCTAAACTAATCTCTTCTTCTAAAGATAGTTCTGATAAACTTTTGAGAGCAGGAATGAAAAATTTAAGACAGGTACTCCTTGACTTACGATCACAATTGAGCACAAAGTTTATGTTCAGGTATTTTATCTTATGAAACTGCAGTTGAAATAGTTTTTTACTTATCATTTGCCTCTAATTTCTACCGTGTTTCCCCCAAAATAAAACAAGGTCTTATTTTCTTTTGACCCCTGAAATAAGCGCTTGGCCTTATTTTCGGGGAGGTCTTATTATTTTTGAGGTGCAGGAGACGGCGAGCATGGTCACCTCATGGCTGCTGCTGTGTCGCAATATTTTCAGGGAGGGCTTATTTTCGGGGGAGGGCTTATTTTAGCACATGTGCTTAAAAGCCCAATTGGGTTTATTATCTGGGGAGGTCTTATTTTCGGGGAAACAGGGTACCACTATCCACACTTGACTCTCAAACAATAAAATGAGCAAAATGCTTTGGTCTAGCCCTGCTTAATAATGGTTATACAGAGGAAGCAAATGATGGACAATTTTTTTCTTTTTATCATAGCCATTCAGAAATTCTAGTTGATACTGTAATTTGAGATTTTCAGACTGATGTTTACCTTGTGATAGATCACCGTTATCATTTAACTTGAGCTTTTGTTAGATTTTAAACTGCTTTGTATCGTCACCGCTATCCTCTCTGCAGTCATCTGGGATTCTCAAATACCATCCTTTCAATACCTAATGTAGGTTATGCATAGAGAAGCTTAGTTTTAATGGACAAATTTAATGGACAAATACTACTGAACATCTAAGACTCCAAGGGAATGAAGTTTGGGGAAATTGTTGCCATTTTAGGGCTGTTGCCATAGTCACATCCCGTCGTGTGATCTTTCTTTCCAAAGTTCCCTGACAGTAACCCACAAGTCAATGGAGAAGCGGAAAGAGTTGATGTATTGCAGATGGTCCTTACCATCTTCCCAATCCTGCAGGGAGGGTTGCAATTAGTTCAGATAAATATCCCCTTCTGTCAGTCCTTCTGTCAGTCCCACTGTATTTCACTCAGGCACTCACTTATTCCATTCCCTACCCAGCAGCAGCCGTTTATCTCCCTGTTGGGAAGGGAAGGGGAAGGGAGGAAGAGAAAAGGAGTAAGGGAGGAAAGAAGGAAGCAAAGAGGAGGAGGCTTGAAAGAAGGAAGGAGAGGAAGGGAGAGAGGAAGGAACAGGAAGGAAGAGACATGGAGGAAGGAAGGAAGAAAGGCAAAGGTGGGGAAAGAAGGAAGAGAGAGGGAGGGAAAGTGGAAGGAACATTTCCAACATTCCCTGCAAACTTTCTATAAGCAATGGCAAAGCTGGGAAGTCAGAAGTTGCTTCTACTGCCAATTGAAAATGATGACTCAGTGATGCATGAGATGACTAGTTTTGCTTAAATTTGACTGCAGTCACTGTTGCGGTCACTGTCGACATGATGTGGCAGTGTTTTTATTAGACTGCTTATCATACAGATGGAAGGTGAGTTTTATAGCCTTTAGTTATCAAGGACAAACATTTTTTAATAAAAACTTCATAACATGGGGATTAAATGCAAAGCCTACATATTCCAGAGAATTTTCTGTTTTTATCTCATCTCAGCTCCCCCCCCCCCTCCACACACATGTATTCATACATGTACACAGGGCAGATTCCTTGGAAATTTTCAAGCAAGATTCTAGCAAGCATAAGTTCCAAAGAACAGGAAGAAGTGTCCTCGGGGCATAGTCCAGAGGTTGGTAGCATCATCATAGGCCAACAAATTCTGGTCCTGGTTCAAAAGCACAGAAGGTTCACAAGCAAGATTTCAATGCACAACTGAGAGAGGTTCCAGTAAATAGAGAGGTTGTTCCCAACAAAACGTTGCTTGCTACTGGTGGCTCTAAAATAGAGCCCACCAAGTACAGGCAGTCATCGGTGGGAAGGCCCTTGATTCGCGTGGAGCAGGGGTGGGCTGATACGGGCTCGCCCAGGTTCTGGAGAACCGTAGCTAACGTTATGGCCAGTTTGGAGAACCTCCAAATCCCACCCCTGGCTGGCCCTCCCAGGAGTTTCCACGTGGCCCGTTTTGGATGCAAGGTAAGTGCAAGGCCCATGCGGAGACTCGGGGAGGGGGAAAAATGGGCCTCCTGGAAGTTCAGGCCTCCAGAGCCCAGGGAAGTCAGTTTTCGCCCTCCTAGAGGCTTGAGGAAAGCCTTTGGAGCCTGGGGAAGGTGAAAACATGCCCCTCCTGCTGTGGTGCAGGAGGCTGACTAGACCACTAAAGCCACTATGGCCATGCCCACCCAGCAACCGGGCAGAGAACCATTGCTGAAGTTTTTGAAGCCCACCCCTGATGGAGCCATGCAGACCTCTTTTGCTCTGCCTTTCGCTCAGCCCTCCTGGGAGAAGGTCCTGGGTCATATCCCTCATTGGTGCTTACCATTGCTCCAAGGCTCTACAACAAGTTAGCCCCAGGTTCTCCCTGCTGCTCTCTGAGGCAGGCTGCTGTTTCCCAAGGACTTCTGAAGATACCTCCTCTTTCTCAGATCCCTCAAAGGCACAGCAGGCCGTGAATTCCGTTTTATTTTTAATCAATATATATGTAACCTTTCTTTGCTTTGTTGACATGTACAGGCATTTTTCATATCTTCTTTATTAAGGTCACTGGCCACTTTTGAAATAGGATTTCCAGACGGTCAGATGAAAAAGATGTGGACCCTTCTGATTAAATTGGGGGAAAATAAAACAGCACAATAAAGTATAAACAATTAGATTAAAAGTTAAATATTTGAGGCTAAATTATTTAGCTATAAGATTACAGATAGTCCTTGCTTAACAGTCCTAATTGGGGCCAGAATTTCCCTCTAAATGAAGCAATTGTTAAATGAAACTTTGCGTGACCACACTATTTGCCAATGGCAGTTCCAGTAGTATTGGTTGCGGTTGTTTATTTTTATTTGTTTATTATTTATTTTTACCCCACCTTTATTATTTCTATAAACAATTCAAGCAGTGAAATGACCTAATATTCCTTCCTTGTCCTCTTCTCCCCAACAACCTTAGAGTGAGTTGGGCTGACAGAGAGTGACTGGCCCTATGTTACCCAGCTGGATTTCATGTATAAGGCAGGGCTAGAACTCACAGTGTCCTGGTTTCTAGCCTGGTACCTTAATCATTAAACTTAACCTTAGATCAAACCAGCTCTAGATTTGTCAGATGTTAGGTGAGAATCTCCCACATCCCCTAGCCTGCTGTACTTGTCTCTACTTCAACTTTCCCTATCCACCTATCTTCCCCCATCTCTTTCTTTTTGGCCACCCCCTTCCCTTATTGCCTCCTGATTGTCCATAAGGAAAATAGGTGTCAGAGTTGACTCGCTGTCAAGGTTCCCATGAATATCCTAATTAATTCATGAGCCTCAAGCCAAGTTTCAAAAGCAATCCAGTTATTTATTAGGAGCAACCTATCAGCACGTACCCAAGTGGAGTCAGCTCTGATGCACATAATTTACTGCCCACTTATGACCCTGTTTCTCCCCTCCTCCCAGGGTGTGTCATAAATCACATTCTCCAACAGAGCACTTTCGCAGGCTGTAGAAAACATGTCTCTCTGGCTGGCTCTGGTAACTTAGGATACAGTCTGGAGAAAGGTATGCATGGAATGTGCTTCTGCTTGTGGCAGCTGAGCTGCTCCATCAGTTCTCCCCCCTCCTGCCTATGGCAACTCAAGAGCAGGCCAGGAATGTTTTACGAGTTGACAATAGGAAGAAGATTGTTGACTTTCCCCACTAAAGTTCTCTGTCCCCCGGAAGAGATGGAATATGTTATGAATGTAAATTAATAGGGAAGGTACAAATACTTTGGTGCTCTGTATATTGTGATAACCTGCATTTTATGCCATGAGTTGATCTTTTAGGAAATCTCTGTTCTTCCAGTCTTGCAGCCTACATGTAGTAAGTCAGCTGGAAATTGATACGGTAAATTGTTCTCCCTTTGAAGCTGTTGCTGATAACATGAAAGGAAGAAAGTGAAATTATTATAAAATTTTTATAATCAATAATGAATGACCAAGAATTATTTATTGGACAGTAAATCAATGGAAGCAAGCTTTTACTCATTTTTGTGTTGTCACAAACATAACAGATAATTAGGCATAATCAATAAGAAGCTAATTTCTACACTTTTAAGAACTGCTTGATTTTATGAATATTTATATCCTTTATACATTAAACTGGCAAAAACTCCTTTTGAGCAGTTTCAGAATTTTGCTCTCCTGTGACTGTTTCAAGAGCTTGGATAACCTATGTACTTTATGACTTTAAAGAAAATATTACTGTTCTCATTGAAGACCTTGGTATTCTGATAACATTTTTAATTTATTGGAAGCTCTGTGGGCTTGAAAAAAATTCAAAGCAATAAACTTTAAAACTGTATTTTCCCATTTCATCTCTCCTTATTTTATCCATCACATCTCTTTGGAGGTAGGGGGTTTTATACATATGTATAACATATAACTATGTACACACATTAACTTATGAGGCAAAACTTTTATTTTTAGTACATCTCTCTAAAATTATAAAAAAACCAGTAAGTGTGTTGAGCCGGCCTCTCTCAGCAACCAAGAAAGAAACCACTTAACTCCATTTGGCAGAATTAAGAGTACTTTTACTGGTTATGAAAATATAGCAGCTAAGCAAAGCAAGATCTGAGGCAAAAGTGTGCGAAATCATACATGTCAATATGTGTCCAGCCCCCTCCCCCTGGTAACACTCATCCCACTGTCCAATCTGCAAATCCCTGAGGTGTCATGTGGGTTTCATCTTCAAGGAGCATCATCAGGTTGGTATGCAGGATGGTTGGCCTTGACCAACACCAAGCACCCGTCTCCAGCATGTGCAGTAGACGGTGAGAACAAAACTCCCTTTTTACAATCTCTCCTGTACTAAATCTTTCCCTCCCAAATACCAAGCCCCTCCTCCCTGTTTCAATGGCAGCCGAAAGCAAATAGCAAAGCAGAGGCTGACATCCGGCCCTCCTTCAGGAAGAGAAGTCATCCCTGCAAGAAAAGACAACATAAGATATGTACATTTCAAATATGATCAATGCTTATCAGGGTACTTGGCATAGAACTTCTGTAAGAGCCTAGGCCAGGGGTGTCCAAACTTGGCAACTTTAAGACTTGTGGACTTCAGCAGAGCTGGCTGGGGAATTCTGGGAGTTGAAGTCCACAAGTCTTAAAGTTGCCAAGTTTGGACATCCCTGGCCTAGGAGCTCTAACATGATATTTATCAACCCATTCAGCCTGGGAGGGGGGAAAATGCTTCCAGGACACTAGATACTGAATTCGATTCCTATGCTTCCTGGAGTCCAAGATTTCCTTAACTTCAAAATGCTGCTCTCCCTCAATAAGAAGAGGGGCAGGAGGTTCAGGTAGAGGCACACAAAAGGAAGAAGTGTGCTCTGGCTTCAACAGGTTTACATGAAACACAGGATAAATCCGCTTAAGATGCTTTGGTAACTCAATTGTACAGAAACAGGATTAATGATTTTCACAATATGGAAAGGACCGACATACTTCGGCCCCAGTTTCTTCGATTTCTGGGTGGTTTGTAGAAACCTGGTGGACAAAAACATGTGATCTCCTACTTTGAACACTTTTTGCTTCACCCTCTTTTTATCAGCCTATTTCTTGTGTGCCCAGTGAGCAGCCTCCAACACCTTGCGGATCATGGGCCAAAATTGGTGAAGTTGATCATTCCACTCAGAGAGGGACAAAATGTGTGTTTTTTCTCGAGGCAGGTCAGGAATCTGCACAAAGTCCTGCCCAAACACAACTCTAAAAGGGGTCAAGCCGGTACTGCTGTGCACAGAGTTGTTGTACGCCACCTCAGCATGTGGTAACAGTTCAGCCCAGTTGTCTTGCTGATAATTGATGAAACACCAGAGGTACTGTTCCAAAACAGAATTAGTCCGTTCATAAGCCACATTAGTCTGAGGATGGTGGGCAGAGGTTAGCCCCTGGGCAGAGCCGATTAACTTCAGAAACTCCTTCCGGAAGAGAGAGGTGAACTGTACCCCCCTATCCGAAATTATGCATTCAGGCACTCCATGTAGCCGGTATATATGTGAAATAAACAATTAAGCTAACGACTTAGCTGATGGGATTTTGGAACAGAGCACAAAATGAACTTGTTTGGAAAACAGGTCAATGATTACCCAAATCACAGTATTTCCTAGACTCTCTGGCAATTCGACAATGAAGTCCATCGGTATCTCCTTCCATGGGGCCTCAGGGCGGGCCACACTTTGGAGAAGGCCCTGGGGTTTCCCTGGTGGTCGCTTTGCGGCAGTACAAACGGGACAACTGGCTATGTAGGACTCCATGTCTTTTTTCAATGAAGGCCACCAAAATTGCCTCTTAACCAGATGTAATGTTTTTAGAAATGTCTTTTTTCAATGAAGGCCACCAAAATTGCCTCTTAACCAGATGTAATGTTTTTAGAAATCCAAAATGGCTGCCATTCTGGAATCATGGCCCATTGAAGAACAATAGTTTTCAGGTTAGCAGGAACATACAATTTAGCCCCAAACCAGTCCATCTTTCATAGTACATTCGTTTGAATGTTCCTTGAACCAGTCACCGGACTCAAGGCCTCCCTTGAATTTGCACATGAGGTCTGTAGTGACCTCTAAATTTGAAGTGCCTTGGCTTCTAGTAATCACAGGAGCAGCTAGACTTTTTGCTGGGATGACCGGGTGAACCACGCTCAGCTTAGAGCTGTTGTACTGGTGAAGCCTAGACAAGGCATCAGCCATGAAGTTCTCCCCCCCCCCGGAATGTACTTGAGGGTAAAGTTGAAACAATTGAAATGTTGGCCCACTGCATCTGCTTAGGAGATAGCTTATGTGGGGTCTTCAATGCTTCCAAATGTTTATGATCAGTCCATACTTCAAAAGGGTGTTTCACTCCTTCTAGGAAATGTTGCCAGGTCATCAAAGCCCATCTGACCGCAAAAGCTTCTTTTTCCCATATAGCCCATCTTTTCTCCGTCTCAGTCAGTTTATGTGAGGTGTAAGTGCATGGCTGCAATTTTCCATCAGCATTCGTTTGAAGTAATACTGCCCCCACCGCCACATCACTGGCATCAGCTTGAATGATAAATGGTTCCTCCATATCTGGGTGTTTCAAAACGGGTTCAGTTGCAAAGAGTCGCTTTAATTTTTCGAAAGCGGCTTGACACTCCATAGTCTAATTCAAAGGCTTACCTGGTCTGGACTTGGCCTCCCATTTTGACTTTAGGAGATTTGTAATGGGGAGAGCAATGCTGGCGAATGAGGAAATAAATTGACGATAAAAATTCACAAATCCCTGGAGAAGGAGGACCCAATGTCGCGATGATACAACATGCGGTCTCGACACTCTGATACTGCCATTGACACTTTTGCCTCTGGACGGTCCATTTGGACCTAAACCGTCCTGCAGAGAAGGTGATCAGAAAGACAAAGCCTTGCTGGTCTCAGGGACACCACAAAGTCCCTGATTGACCCAAGGGAAGCTCTCCAAGCCGGCGGTAAACAAGCAGCCCCAGGCTGATGAAGTTGGGATGGCTCTGGAAGGAAGGAAGTGAAAAGAGAAAGTGAGTCCATCTGGTGAGGTATTTTTTCTATTTTGGGAAAGACTGCCCAAAGAAACTTTTTTTAAAAGCCAAATTAGATCCTTAAGCAAAAGAATTAAGTGGTGAAATTAACTTATATTGGATTGCTTTGGAAAGCTTTTTTTTTTCTTTGTAACTATACTTTTTGCATTTAAGTACTCGCAATGTTTCTCGTTTCTACTCTTAAAGGGATTAAATGGATTAAAGGGGAGAATGAAGGCATAGAAGATAAAGACAATAGATGAATTTATTAATGGAGCAAATGTGGGTGAAAGTGGAGTAAAGGGAATATGGAAAAGGGAATTAGACGAACTGGAGCTCTACCCCAGATTCCAAGATACAGAAGCAAAAAAAAAAAAAAGGGTAATGATGATGTTTTGTTTGTTTGTTTTGTTTGTTTTGTTTTTGTTGTTTTTGTTGTTTTCCACCACTTCCAGGCTAACAATGCAACGTGTGCATCCCTAGTCTAAAAGGGCCAGCATTTTTGCTTGGGCTCCAGTAGAGGGCACTTTAAGTTCTACTGGGATGGTCATGGGGCCTGATCGGGAATTTACCAGACAGTCGTCATCAGAATCAGTTTCACTTTCCCTTGATGAGGAGGACTGTTTTTCTCTCGGGATGGGAGGGAATTGCACAACAGGTTCCACCCCTTTCATGGCGGTGTCCCTCCTTTTCCCAGGTTGTTTGTCTGGCTTGCTCTCCCCTATGGCAGGGGGCTTTGGGCCAATCTTGGAGTGGCAATTTGCTGCCCGGTGCCCCTCCTTTCTGTATCGGAAGCAGGTGGTTGACCGGGGCTTGCTTGTAGACCAACTTTTTCCTCCTTTCGGAGTTCCTTTTGTGGGGTCGGGAGGGGTAGTTTTCTGTTTCTCACTGTCTTTGCAGTACTTATCTCTGGCTAGATCAATCTCCACATCTGCTACCAATTCGTACTAGCGTTGCAAGTTACGGGGGAGGGGGCCCCTGTTCACATAGTTTTGGTATATATCTTTGTTTAAGCCATCCATAAAACTGTCCATTAAAGCTTCTTCTGACCTACCCACATATAAACGAACAATTCATGAAAGTCTTGTATGTAGTCAGCCACTGGGTTCTTCCCCTGGGTAAGGGTTTTCATTTTGGTTCTGGCCTTCCGTTTGGTGAGCGGGCCATCAAAGTGTTTCCTCAGGGCAGCCATAAACCTATTATAGTCTCTCAGCAGGGGGGAGTCATCGTTATTCGGGGCAACCATCCATGCCGCCGCCTTGTTCTCCAGCGCCATGGTAACAACTCTTATCTTGGCTTCTTCTGTGGGGAGATCCTCTCCGAACTGTTGCATGAAATTCCAGACTTGGACCAGGAAAAATCCTAGCTCCTTTGGGTCACCTCCAAATTTCACACCAAGCAGAGGAACTTTTGCCATCCGGCGTCTGCCGGGGGGGGGCTCCTCCTCTTGGAAGGGCTCTCAAGGCTGCTGCTGCTGCTGCTGCCGGGGCTTCCCCATCCTGATGAACTCCACTGTCTGCCCCCAGGCCCTCCTTGGGCAGAACAGGACTTCTGCAGTTCTCTCCTCTAGATCTAGGAGATCAGCTTCTCTTTCGGGTCCGCTCTTGCGTAAACATCACCTCTCCCAAGCCTCTTGAAATAGTTTCATAGCCTGGGACATCATAAGATCCTCCTCATCGGCGTCCTGCTAGTTAAGTTAAGGTAGCAACTCCAGCTGGAATTTCCTCAGGATTATACTTCTGTCCCACCCCCAACAACCATCTGGGGCAGATGGACCGTTCCTCCAAATTCAGTTCTGCCATCCGCTCTGTCTCCAAGAGACACAAGGATCCAGCCACCCCCATGTCGTCCTCCTGGTCGCTGCCTGGGTTGGACATTCCTTTGAAGGCTTTGGTTTTATTTACACTCCCCTCAGAAGGTGTTAGCTCCGGGATGAGTGCGAAAGTGAGACCTTGCTTAATGTCGAGCCGGTCTCCCTCAGCAACCTGATGTTAATACCCTTTAGTACTAACTAAGAAATCATTTTACTAATTAGTAAAATGATTTCTCATTTACATAAAATTAAAGCTGATATACATTTCCTGAAAGTAAATGGAATTTACTTCTAAGGAGACATGTAGAAGATTACACTATAAGCTTTGTTCTAGTGTAAACAGTTCTGCTGCAAATAATTCAATGTCTTTCTTTAAAAAATGAATTATATCAGGAACATTTACTGTTACTTGTAGGTGCAATGAATTGCAGTTGCACAATTCCTTGCCAGTTCCTTTCTGTTTTTGTTTTTGCTTTTAATCCACAGATTTATGTATGCCATTACTCGACAAGAAATGTAATTTGCATAGCAATGTATGATAGAGAATCATGATTTCTTTAATCCTGCTGTTTTATACCAATTTTACTGTACACATTTTATTAAGCCACCTACCAAGTAGTGATGATTTCATAGTAACTACTCTAGTCATATTTTCCAGGGTTTGGTTTTTCTTTTCTTTTCTTTTTTTCATTCTCTTCATCTCTGTTTCTGTTTCTTTTCTGGAGAAGGAGCTTCATTGGAAGAATCTCATTCACATGCTTGATTCTTATCTTCACTTTAAAGTTGTGATGAAACAGTACAAAGGATTAATGTCTTGCCTTGAATATCTTTTAGTAGGTGGCTGAGCATTTTTATTTATGTGTACTTTGATTATCCAAAGACTTTCGTCTTTTAAAAAAAAAATACAATTTCAATTTGCTTTGAGCAACTCAAAAGTGCTCTACAGCCAAAGTTATAAAATGAAACATGCAATGGCAATTTATCATTATGTGTGTCCCTTCTTTAATAATTAAATGGAAAAATATGGATGCCCCCAGGTGTGAAAGGGATTATCTTTTTGTTTGGTGGTGTTATTTCTGCACCATATGACTAGTCAACTGTAGTATGTTTTTTTATGTCTACAGATATCTACAGATAAATTAAATCTAATTGGAAACACAGAAAAAGGCTACAGGTCATATACACGGACCATTTTGTTATTCTCTATCGTCTTCAGAATGGCTGGATTTTAGCAGCGTATATTTTTGCTTTTTAATAAACAAAAGCTATGCAATAGGTTCACTAAACCTAACATGATATTACTGTGATGCCCTGAGACATATACAAATATACAATGTGGTCTCTAGCTATGAAAAGTTGCCAAGTCCTGTTGCATAGATGTGGATCAAAGGACTTACTGGTAAGTATTTTATTACATTTTCTTCATGCATGTTAAGTTTAATATGTATGCATGAATGTGGGTCTGGGTTTCTGGAATAAAGCATGATAATTATAAAGAAATTATGCTATAATAATTTGGAAAACTTTCTTAATAACAGCTTGATTGTCCAGAAGATACATAGTCTATTTCTGTCCTCCCTCCCTCTTTCCATTTTAGCATCATTCCCCACTCTTACCATGTGATTCCTTTATTAAAAGGAAAGTGTGTATGCTAATTTAAACTAAATTTCAATAAACTCTTTAAAAATGTTTTATGAATAGTACCAAAGTCAATTAGTCTCATATGTTTTATGTTTTCTCCCTGTCTCCGAAATAGCCAATTTTTAAAGATGTCATATTTGAAATAATCTTGCTCTCGTATTTTCTCTTCCTGCTGTTTTATCATATTAAGAGGTCATAACTCTTTGTTTATGATCTTGCAGTCTGTTAATTTGGAGTCTGATGTCAGAATAGAGATTATGTATGATCATACTATCAAGTTAGACAGAGACACTGGTTTATATTCTAAGGTACAACAAATCTGAATAATGATTCCAAGCATTTCTCAAGAGGATTTAATGGAAATGGCAGCAGATTCCACTTGACTTTATGTATCAAATTTTAACTGATCTCCGGTGATATTTAGTTTGAGATAGATGGATGGATGGATGGATGGACGGACAGACGGACGGACAGACGGACAGACAGATAGACAGACAGGCGGACAGACGGACAGACACACAGACAGACAGACATGCTTATTTTTTTCTTAACATAATTTCTATTCTTTGATTTTGAACTAGTTCTAAAATTTGTTTTCCTCTCTATTGTAAGACAATTTGAAATGCTCAGTTTATCACCATTGTTAAAAATCTCTGAAATATTGTTTGCTTGAACTTTAAACTGCCATAAGAGGGGAAAAAATGGCATTTGGAAGTGTCAGTTGTTAGTGGGAGCTCAAATTTGATGATTTGTCTTGTTATGTCTATATATTAAAGCCAAATACCACTCACTTATCACGAAATCTCCAGAACTGTAAAGCCTACAAACTTGAAATTTGGCACGTATGCTCCTCTTGACTTCTAGGTGCTTTCTAAGGAAGGATTTTTCAAAATGAACATCAGTTCATTAGTATTTTGTATACAGTAATTAACACTCTCTGATGCTAAGGAGTTCTACTCCCCCTCCCCACCCGAAAAGAACTCTGTTCCAATTGCCAGTTGTCTCACATTCCGTTACCTCAGTTCAAACTAGCAGACATTCCACTCCTTCACTCAGGAGCGGTCTGGGGTGCCTTACAGTACTAAACATTGATACCTCACCAAAATATCTATGCCTTCCACCTATGGAATTGCTTCTGGACTCAAGGCGACGGGAGCGATATTCCCTTATATGTTTCAATCACCGACCATCAGTGAGCCAACGGATTGAACAGGAGTGAACCAGATTTCTACTGCATTGCCCAATCACAAAGTTTTGTCATGAAGCACGGTATCTAGCTAATGTGTTATATGTGCTTTCTAGGGGTTTTGCACTCTGCAACTGCTGTGGTGCTACTTACCCCTTTGATCATTGGTGAGGATGGAAGGAGACAGGCATGTTACTTACTAGCACCCCAGAATGCCACAAGGTTCTAGAAGCATCTGGAGCATTGGCTAAATCTGGGTCTGGGCCTCGAGCTGGGGCCAATCCATGGTAAGCTGTGATTTCAATTGGCTTTGCCAATGGTTCTCCCAACTCAGCCAGGTCCCAGCAGTAGAGCTGAAACCAATAAAATCAAGAATAGGGAAAGGATGCCATACTTGCTAGGCTATTCAATGTGGCTGATGACCAGGTAACATCCTTCCGATGATGATGATCTGGACACTTGCAATGCATTTTACTCCATGGAGAAGTATCCTAGAGGATTATTCTAGATAGGAGTAATATGTTATTGAGTGGCAGCACCAGCCTGCAGGAAACTGCATTTATTTAAAAGTCTCATTCTGCAGTGTGGAGGTTTCTCACAGCCTTGACTCATCGTCCTCCATTTTGTCCTGCTGAGGCTCTTCTCCTAGTCCCTTTTTGGGAGAGGGGGCCCCGAGTCCCTTTTTGGGAGAGGGGGTGGTTTAGAAATGTGAATAAATAAAATAAATAAATAAATAGTTCTAGGAAATGATATCTTTCTTGCCATGTAGCTATTCTGGATTATAAACTACACCACTATAGGAAAAAGTGGCATTGTGGAATTGTTGGCTGTATGAACTACAGGAGGCCTACTTCTCCAGTGGCCACTAAGTCTTTATGGCTGGAATGATGGAGATGGTTCAGTGCCTGATGACAAATGGATTGACTAGAGATATTTCCTGTAGCTTACAAGTGGTATGTGTGGAGAGTTTTAGTGAATGTATTCTGACCTGGGAGGAGGGAGTGAAGGATAGGAGAGGGCGCCGGGGGGGGGGGGGGAGTAAAATGGCATACAATGCTGGTGACAAGCAGATGAATATTATTATTTGTTGCTATTATTGCTGCTGTTGTTAACAAACAATTTTGGGGATTTGGTGCTTCTGGATTCTTTCTAAGGACTTAGGATGGCTAAATATACCATCGTAATATGCACTATGCCAAGTAATACAACTTTTCATAATTGATGTTTTGAGATTCTATCCCTTTTATGTCCAACCCCCCAATCCCCCCCCCCGATCATTTGGCGCCATTATTATCATGATCCTCAATGGTTCAGGCAGACACCTGCTCAATTCACTGACCTATAATGGGAAGCTGGGGAGGTATCATATAATAATCTGTGGAAGATTTGGTTTTTATACACAATTGTAATAAAAAAGTAGTCCTTGTCTTCCTATGGAGTTAATTTCCTGGTTTGGCATACCCAGGGTGGCTGACAGTTGAAGAAGCAAACAAATAGAAGTGTACAAAGACTGATATTTTTGGATTATTTTAGCTTAATCCCCCCCCCCCCCCTAGATTTCTTAAGCAATGTCCTCCTGACCCAATTTGAAAATCAATCCTGGCAACTATTAGCTAGGAAGAGGCCAACTGTTTGTTATGTGGTGGTGCAGTGGTTAGAATGCAGTATTGCAGGCTAACTCTGCCAACTGCCAGCAGTTTGATCCTGACTGGTTCAAGGTTAGCCTTCCATCCTTCTGAGGTAGGTAGATTGTTGGGGGCAATATTCTGACTCTGTAAACCACTTAGAGAGGCTGTAAATCACTGTGAACTGGTATATAAGTCTAAATGTTATTGTTATTACTACTAACTGTTTGGAATTCTTTTTCTTTTTTAAATATTTGGTTTTATTTTCAGACAGAGACACACAACACATATAACATAAAAGCCTCTTCAATTACACACAGTGTGTCGATTGGTTACAAAGTCTTTTTGTGTCCTTTCCGTAGTCCTCATTTGAGTTTTATCAAAATTCACATATTGACAATGTATATCTTTGTATACATTGTTATTATGCTTCCTCCTATTCTAAGTCATTCAATCATTTTAGCATTGACAACATTATCTAATAGTTTCCAATTTCATGTTTTTCCTATTATTAGTATCATCAATCTAATATACATGTATACAAATTGTTATAATTATTAAACATCCATTAAGCCCAGCTATTATTACATCCTTTCAACATAAAGCATTTTAAATTTAAAGTAAATTTATATTATGACATTTTATTACATCATCCTGAAATCATCCAATGATATTACATCTTTATATTCTATTCTATATAAAATTGTTTAACTTTTGTAAAAAGCCTTTTCAACATCATCTCCATATCCTCACTTACAGTATTGTATAAAATTTCATATTTTCAATCGTATATAAATGCTTTATATATTGTTATCATTATTAATCATTTAGTGATTATAGCTATTATTATGTTGTACATAGCACTCAAAATTAAACTACATTTAAATAAAAAAAATTGTTGTGACATTTCATTTCATCATCCTGTATCCTTCCAGAGATAGTGTAGTCCAATATCTCTTGCCATTTGTAAAGTCTGTATTCTAAATGTTTTCTTGATAAGTCTTATGTGGACTTCTCTTAAGAACTTGTTGTTCATTGCATATCATCTAAGAATTCGAAAACCTTTATCTGCTCTTTTTATCAGCTTCACTTTTGTTATCATTAGTGCTTTTGCTAAGATTACTCTCATTATTTCTGTCAAATTTTCTCCCCTTTCTTCATCTATTTTCTGACTTCATCACTGTCTCTGTACTTTCTGTATTTTGCTCTATAATTTCAAGTCTCTTTTCAATTCTCTCTGTAATTATTAAAACTTTTTGAATTTCTAAGAAAATTCTTTGCAAACTTAGTGCCTTTTCTTCTTCACGCTGTGCCATTTTCCATGTTATAAACACTGCTAAAACATCTGAGACTTTTTAGGTCAAACAAATTCAGTGGAGTTTTCCAAATCAAAGCTTTCTCTTTCCTTCAAAAGAACACCTGTATCAACAAAACGTTTTCACTGAGCCTTTTAGTAAACAAAGCTTATAGCTTTATATTGCCAAGCCTCTAGCCACTAGATGGCAGTGTTACCTCTTTTCCATCAGTTTCTGCCTCTGTCCGAGAGAGGAAAAGAAAAAAAGTGTAAAAATTACGTTCCGTCCCAGCCTTACGAGAGAAATAGCTTTTAATCCACGAATACAAAAAATGGAGAAAGTATAGAGGAAGAAGGAAAAAAAAGAGAACAGTCCAGTTTAAAAGTAAGAGGCATTTGTAAAGAGTCCATCCATAGAAAACAAACAAAGTTAAGGTAGAAAAGATAACACAATTGTCTTAGACAAGAGTTAATTTGCCACTTATTTTCTTCTATCTTCAATTTTATTTTAAATTCAAATTCTTTTGGGTTTTCGCTTCTCTAATAATAATAAAAAAATTCTCACCAATTTGACACACTCCTGTACTGCTTCTGTTTCAGAGGCTTGTCCCAACCTTCTGCAGCCATTTTGGTTGCTTCTCTTATAGCTGGCAAAAAGAGCTTTCTCCTGGATCAATCAGGGGCTTTGTGATACCCCTGAGATCAGCAGGACATGCTCTTCTCTACCACTGTTCCTTCAGAACAGTTTAGGTCCAAAAGGACCATCCAGAAACAGATATCGACAGCAATCCTGGAGACCCAAGATTGCATGTCGTGTCATTGTGACATCAAATCCCGCCCCTGTTTGGAATTCTTCTTTACCCATATGACTGATGGGGGAAGAGGGCTGTGGAAAAGTCAGCATTAAATGAATCAGCATTATGAAATGAAAATGCTATCAAGATCCTTTTTTAATTCATACTTTTTGATAATTCCCTCTTTTACAAAGTTAATCTGAATTCTTTGTGAGTGGAATTTTCATTTTATCTAATCATATATGCAACATGCTACTCAGTGGTGGGTTGCTCTTACTGTCACTACCGGTACGCTGATCACTCACTCATTCTGTTCGCACACACGCCTGAGTTGTGCTGTGCGCAATCCACCCCTGTGACAACCAGCTGATTGTTGGGGCTTGCGCAGGCACCGCACGGTGTGCACGCATGCACACTTTGCTGTTTGCCATAAAAACAGCTATAGAGCACAGATGAGTGGGTGGGCCAAACGAGCCACTGTACCAGTACACTCTCAGCTGTTCCCGGCCACTACCGTTATGACCATATCACGCCGTACCTGCAGCAACCCACCTCTGATGCTGCTACATTACTACTCCACCTGTTATCACAGAATCATTTTGGCAAAAAAGACTGCTTACTCAAAGGAAGTCCCAGGAAAAGTAGAAATAAATATTTAGCTTTTGTAGTCTGAAAGAAAAATGGGGATGAAGGGTTAAAATCCAATTCAATTACTCAAACTATACAACTGTGTTTCTCTCGTGTAGCTGTATGCACACTCACATAGAGGTTACATTTGGATTTCTTATCACTAACTGTGAAGCAATTTAGGAACCTCCAAATAATTTGGACTACTGCTCATCTAATTCTTTTCCTATAGAGGCTTATTGGCAGGTGAAATTTAAAAATATCTGGAGAACTCCAATTTACTTAATCTGCCAGTTTTGTATTTGTCTCCAATTTCCTCCACAAAATGCAGCTCTAGAGATTACTGCCTCTGATTGCTAATGCAAGAACTACTATAAGGTTTGACCCTCAAAGCAGGAAACTGTTTCTAAAAAGGAAAGGAAATTATTCTCAGGAGAATATTCTCCAATTGAATTGGTGTCTTACTCATAATCCTCCTCTTCCAAAAGACCAAAACTTCTTTTAGTAGCTGGCAATCGAGGAAGATTTTTAACTTGATGATTTCTGAAATCTCCCACTGATGTCATCTGTATTTATCACCATTTGTAAGAAAGTAGAAATGGAGCAGGGATTTTGATCCATTTAAGACTACTGCTATTTTAGCTGGAAACACAAGTGATTGGCAAAATAGACTACAAATCAAAATTTCATGGTTAAGTCAAGCTATTTAAAGCTATTTAAATTCATATCTCTGAGTTCCTTTTACTCATTCCTAATGTTTTAAAAACACACCTTGCATCACCTATAGAAAATGTTGTACTTTCTGATTATTATACAATTTGGGAATCTTTTTACCGGTGGCTACAGAATAGACATAAGAATTAATAATAAAAGAAGTTGTGTAAAGTATAGAAAATGTATTAACAATTAATATAATCAATAGAGTTAAATAAATCATGATGAGGATTGTTATAGTATTGGACAATTAAGCTAAGAACAAATTAAATAATGAATATTATTGTAAATTTAAAATATTGGCACACAATATTTGTACCCACACGACACACTGTTTAATGAAAAATGGACTGGTTATATAAAAATAAAATTTAAAAAAATATTAAGAAAAGAAAATGTTGTATAAACAATTAGGGGCTTTTTCCTGCTTGCAATTGTATAAAAAGAGGGACCTGAAACAAAGGAAAAGCAGGGATTTTCATAGACGTTGTGGGTTGCGAAGCTGGGAATTCCAGAGATCTGATTTGCTGTGTAGTTCTGGTGAGGCTAGGTAGAAGCAGATTTCCATTTACCTGTTCCATTTATCTCCAAGAACAGGTAAAAGCCACACTTTGAAATGCAACCAGAAAGACCTGTTCTTAGGGCATAGATGTCATTGAGGTGATCAGATGCCTGCTCTCAATCAACACTGGAATCTTTGCAGTTTTCTCACCTTATTGCAAAATACACTTCCTTGTTAAGCTGCCCTCCAACTGAATTCAGAATAGAGCTTCCACTCTTTTAGGGTGCTAGGATTGTAGACGACTATGCCTATGGATGGGGATACTTTGCTTGAGATTGGTCAGATTATTCAAAGGAGGAAAATGAAATTCTAGGTCAAAGCAAAGAGAAAATCTAAGTCAAGGTGTGTATGGCAGAGGTTGAATTTCCTTTAATGAATTATGGCCAGATGTTTTCAAATTTAGCAATGTTTAGTACAACTGTGCAAATATCACCTAAACAGATATACCCGTACTGTGGAAAGTGGCAAGCTTACTTTGTACCAGTTGGATGTATCTTATTTTATTTTATTTCACTATATACTGCTTTATCTCATTTTATTGCATTTTACTGTGGCTGTTCATGCTTTGCTATGGTCAATTTATTAATCAATAAAGTATTCTACTGGTACTGTGACCAGCTGGATGTGTTTTACATCTCATCTCACTCCCATGTGATAGGTCCAGGGTATCATATAGTTAAATGGTTAGAATTGTTTGCTTTTCTTTCAATTGGGATGAAATTTACAAACAAGATAGGCCATTATAAGAGATTGAAGCATGTTGGATCCCCCCCCCTTTCCCTGTAATTCCTTTTATCAGAATGGAGTTGGGGTGACTGGCGTGAGCGTTTACTGGCTGGATGCCTTTCCTGATGCCTACACAGAGTTCATAGCAGATATTTTCTCTTTGTGTCCTGGTAGAGAAACATCTGTCACTGCCTAGGATTGAACTCTCAACTTTCTAAGTGTGAGACAAGCATCTTCACCTCTAGGCAACCATGCCGCTCAGATTGAAACATGTTATATATTCTACTCCTGGTTTGGTCTTTAAAAATTAAAGGGCTGAATTTCATAGGATGGCTATCAGTATGTTTTAGAGTAGAAGTAAATAACTGGAATCCCAAACTTGAATGCATATGTGACAGCTTTGGTCAAAGCCAGTCTCCCAAATACTCAACTGCTGTCAAATAATTTTTAGTCCTAAAGAAAGAAATTATTGAATGCCAGACTTGATAATCTTCATAATAAGTATAATTGTAAAAAAATATAAATACATAAGAATATGGAATTTTATTTAAGACTTCATAATCATATGTATTTATACTTTTTCACAGTTACAGTTAACATATAAGATGCTATGATAATTTATGAATAAATATATAAGTATAAATATAAAAGACTAACATGGCTTTTTTCTTACAATGTCTATAAATATTTATGAAATCAAAATTCATGTTTGACCTTGCTGTACTCATTCATTTTAGAGCTATGTTCCTGGGATACCACTTAATAAAACCTAGCATGGCTCTTGAGCCAGGAAAAATTGTGCATCCTTTTTTTTAGGACTCTAAAAGATAAAAATGTAAGATGATAAGGGGCTGCCAGTCAAAAGGGTATACCTCTGCCTTAATCATTATTGTTGTTGAAGATAGGCAGCAGATACAGCAATTCAACCATAAGGTTATTTCTTAAATTACATTCCAAAGAGTACATCACACTTTGGCGGGAGGGAGGATAACCTTAGATCAATATAACTATGGAAATACAAAAGGCTATATCATACATGTCTTGAAGTAAGACTGAATTGACCCAGGTTCTTAGTTCATCCTCAGTCATGGAAGTTTCTGAATATTTGGGTCCTTTCTTTCAACCTGATCTATGATACAAGATTGTGATTAGAGTGGGATTGTTTAAAGATGGAAATCATGAAGTAAGCTATGGTGCCACCCCGAAAGAAAGATAACATCGATATTTGTTGATTTCTCACCACATTTGGGAACAGAAGTTCTGTTGTAAGTAATCGTGATTCTAAATCGAGTTGGGTCTGATTTTACGAAATTTTTATAGCAGTCATTAAGTGAATCTCTGTGGTTGAGTAAGTTGCCAAGCCTCTGAATTTTGATCATGTGACTGTGGGGATGCTACAACAGTAGTAAGTGTGAAAAGTGGTCATAAATCACTTTTTCCAGTGATGTAACTTCAATCAATTTATTGTAAGGGGACAACTTAATGACAGAAAAGTTTCTTAAGAAACTTAAGAAACACTTTAGGGAATTCTGATTTTTTTTTTAAATCAACATTAATGAGTTCATTAATACATTATTCTCATAACCATTAAAAATAAACAAAACTATTTTTAGCATAAAAACTGTTACACCTATAAATCAACCTTCTTTCTAAATCAGATTTTATATGTTCATAGTGTCCGTATGCTGTCTAACAATGAGCTTGGCAGCTTTCAAACAGTAAAACAATTCTATACGGCATTAAAATAAGAACACCTAAATACATTATAAAACCAGTTGTTTTTATTTGTGTGTGCCTTTGAGTCTGTGCTGATTCCTGGTGACCACCCAGACAAGCTTTGTAGTTTTCTTGGCAAGGCTTTTCAGAAGTGGATATCCAGCTGGCTTTCATGCCTATTGCAGTGCTAGAACTCACAGTCTCCCAGTTTCTAGCCTGATGCATTCAACGCCAACACTGTCTCTCTCTCTAGCTTAAATAATACCACTTAAAACTTGCAGCAACAGTAAAATAAATAAAAAATTAAAGCCCCAGAAGTAATACAAAAATCACTTATTATTCTGCTAGTATTGTATTTTAAATAGAACTTTAAATCACACACGTACAGTATATACATCCTGGGAGGAATCTTAGTTAAGCACCAATAAAAAGACTATTAGTTGCTTCAAGCTAAGACTGTTGGTTGCTTCAAGCTTCCGTGGCACAATGCTTCAGTTTTAATTAAAAGAAGAGATCAAAAAGAATTTGGGAACATAGCTATAAACATGTCTGCAGAACCTTGGAGCAACTGTGTCTTTTCCTGAATTTATGTTGCATTTGAATCCAACATGTAGAAGATTCAATCATCCAGGACAAAAATATCTCAAAAGGTTAAGTCATGGCAACTGGATCAAAGTTTATTAAAACGGAGGTGTTTTGTTACTCATCCAGGTAACTTTGTCAGTCAAACGAAATTTTGATTAGGCAAAAAGTAATTGGAATGAACCAACCCTTGCCATGCAGACTGCAAGGGGTTTCTCCCCAAAATGAAAAGCAATATGTAAATGAAGATTCAATCATCATGTTGCTTTTCATTTTGGGGAGAAGCCCCCTGCAGTCTGTATGGCAAGAGTTGGTTCATTCCAGTGACTCTGCCTACCCAAAATTAGATTTTCACTGAAGAAGTTACTTGGACGAGTAACAAAATGACTCAGTTTTAATACACTTTGGTCCAGTTGCCATGATTTAACCTTTTGAGATTTTACATTTGAATCCAACTTTATTTAATGAGTTCCTTTCTCTTTCCATTTCATCTTCCTAGTTGTTTCTGGCTCACTGGCTTACATTGTGTATTTGCATTTTTTAAAAAAATTTTTACACTTTAGAGCACATGTTGGCCAATTCTTCCATTATATTTTAAAAGCAAAATGTACTCACAAGATTTTGCTTGGGGCATAGATTTAAAAATAGTTTTCCCCATTGTGAGACCCTTGACGAAATAACCAGTACTGACACCGCTGCAAGGGAAATGAAGCGCTAAGTATCTTCTGTAGAAGTTGAGCTTCTACAGCCCATGAACACAGTCACACTATCCTGTTGGGCCTTCTCTGTGCATTGCCTGCCCTATGGGAGAGTTCCAACCCTGAAAGCTTTTTGCAAGGCAATGAAGATGGGGTTGATTTCGCCAGGCTTTTAGACCAGGAGGTTAAGTAAATTCTGCAGCTGCCAAGATATTTTTCTGCAGTTGGGTTATTGTTTAGTCTTGGGCATTGTTAGACACATGCAGAGGTGGATTCCTACCTGTTCGGACCTGTTTGGCCGAGTAGGTAGTAACTCAGCCTGCCACACCCCCGAACTGCTTCTCTCGGTGGTGCCATAGGCTCCCAGATAGCGCACATAAAACATGCCTGTGCGTGCATCCCTGAGCGAACTGGCAGTAGCAGCAGTTGGAACCCACCCCTGGACAGATGTTGTGGTTTGAGATTGAACCCCTTTACCCCGTTTAGAACCACTGTTGTGAGATAAATATTTTAAAGAAATAAAAATAAATCAACAAAAAGTAACGTTCAGAGCGAAAGGAAGTAAGACAATGTCAGATTGTGCATTAGAAAATGTTTCCTTTCATTTTGAACATTCTGTTTTAGATGAAGGATATATTTTCCTTCAGGCTCCGACAGCAAATTATTTTCACCTTCCTCTTATCTATTTCACGCAGGCTAACACTAGAATTTCAGTGGCACCAGATAAAAGGCCCTTCTCTATCTTTCCTCCCCTGTACCATCTTGCCCATCTGACAGCCAGTTTACCACATGGTCAAAAAAAGTCAGAGCAGAGCATCATAATCTCCTCCCTGGATGTTTCCATTCCCTGGCTGGGTTGAAATGGAAGCTTGATAAACATATTTTGAGAAGGATTTAAGGTGGATTCCAGTTCTGACGAGTGAGTTGATCTTGATGGCTTGAAAGATCCCTTCTAGGATTTCTTGGTAAAAAAAAACCAGCATTTTGTAATGTTCTCATTTTCTCGGTATGGGTTATCCTGGGAAGTTATAACACTTATAATCATAAAACATTATGATCCTACCCTAACCCTAGCCCTAAACCATGCCCGTTCATTCAGACATAAGCTAAGTAGGAAAAGCTGATTGGAACCTCCCACTCCAAGCTAGTTGTCGGCTTTGCAAAGTAATCTGGAAAGAGAGTGAAATCAGAAGGGCTAATTCTACTTTATTATAAGGTTACATTAACAGAATCTTTCAAGAATCTTGAAAGTACAAACTGTTTCTCATTATACTTTCTCCTTATAGGCTAATAGAAATGATCTCTTATCAGTTGTTTCCACACCCACATTTCTGCTGCAGCCTAAGCTGCCCCTTGCCTGCCTGCCTGCCTGCCTGCCTGCCTGCCTGACTGCCTGACTGCCTATCTATTTATCTTAAGGTGACCAACCGTCCTCCTTTAGGGAGGACAGTCCTTCTTTTGTAAGTTCTGTCCTCCCTCGAAAAGTGTCCTCCTACATGTCCTCCTTTTTGATATTTGAAGGCTAATCTGTTGCGCGTTATGTGACGTATTTTATTAAACAGTTTTTAATGTTTTTTTTTACTTCATCGCAAGTATATTGAACAGATATTGAATCTTGTGTTGAATTTTTTTCTAAAGAAATGCTAGACATTAAAATAGACGACAATTGTCTCTTTGAAGAAATTAGAAGACTGAATATATATTTAAATTCTGAAAATTTAATACAATGGGAAAATCAACATGTTGAAATTGATAAAAGATGGGTGGATATTTTCAGCCATTTCAAAAATGAACATATTCCATGTGAACATTTATTTATACTTGTTCAATTTACACTGTGCTGCCCTGGAACTAATGCAGCAGTTGAAAGAGTTTTTTTCAATTGCCAATGATTTTTCGACAAGTGAGAAATCGAGATTGAATGTTGATACTCTAGCTGCAGCACTTGCCGTAAAATTCAATATGAAGGATATTTCTTGTTCAGATATTTCCAATATATTGTTAGAAGATGATACATTGACAAAAAATATTAATTCAATGGAAAAGTACTCATTTAAATAATAATTAACAGGTATGTAAGCATAATTACAATATAAAATGTTGCAAATGTTTTTATTATGCATATATCATATTTTAGTGTATTATTTCTTTTATTTACAATATATTTTTTCCAATTTATTTGTCCTCCTTTTCATTGTAAAAAAGTTGGTCACCTTATTTATCTGTCTGTCTGTCTGTCTGTCTATCTATCTATCTATCTATCTATCTATCTATCTATCTATCTATCTATCTATCTATCATCTATCTATCAACTTACTTACCTACCTAATCATCTACATCTTCATTTTTGAAGTGCCCATTTACCTCAAGAGAAGATGATGTACTCTCGATAATGTACCATAAAATATTAAAATTTAAAAACAATATACAAATTTAGAAACAGGGAAGATTTACCACTATTAAAATTGATGGAAAGGCGAAGGGAAAGCTCCATAGCTCTGTGCTCTTCTAGACTCTGCACAGGAGGCTTCAGAACTATGTTTGACTCCTTTTCTGAAGGCCAGGAGAACGGGGGGGGGGGGGACATTTTCTGGCAGAAAAGTCTCTCTTCCAGGATCCCATCATGCGGTCTGCCTCCCTTGACTTGATGAGATGGGCCAATGTAATGGGACAAAGATGTTTCCAAAAGTAGCTTGGCCCCATGGCACATAGGCTCAGGATACTCTGCCTCCAAATATCACTCTCACATACCATTATATCAGTGCAGTTCCTGGAAGTTTGAATAGATTTATTTAAAGCAGAACAGGCTTAGTTGGGACGGGAATCTTTTGTGCATTAATGTTCTTCCCTGTGCATCATCTCAACTTCCTGAAGAGTGAAGAGCAAAACCGTGTGTGCTTTCTTTTGAATTCACTGCCTGCTGCAGGCAATGTCCTTTTTAGAGCCTTGTTTTTTTCCTCAAACTTCTTTTGTTACTGACGACTTGTTGGTTTTTTTTTATTTTTTATTGCAACTGAGGTTTTAGTTTTCATGAGCTGTACTTTCCAGAACAGAATGCTCCTTTTCTAGGTTGGAAGGTTAATAATTTACATGCACTTCATTCAGCTTCTCTCAACAATCACTATTTCTATAAGGGAAAGGCAAAGTAAAAATCATTTTAACTAACCGGTTTGTATTAATAAGCTTACATGGACCCGGGTTAGAAAACGATAACTCTAATCCTCAGTTGCCTTGATGCAAGCCAAGGTCAGGCTAAATTGTTCTAATGTCATTCCTAGGGCCTGCTGATTATTTTGAGTTTTTCTCTTCCAAGAGAAAAAAATGGTGCACCCAGAAGAAACGGCAGCCCAATATGATACATATGGCTTAAAACAAGACCCACTGAATTAAATAGACTCTTTTACTAGCAAGGTTGATTAGGGAAGCCTATATGACCTTTTGCCTTCAGGAAGACATCAGTATATTTCTTTTAACTGCACCCCCAACCCTATCAAATTGCTCCCCTCTGTGCTATTTGGAATTTCTGTCCTTTCTGCCCATTTTAACACTGAATAGCAATCACAATAGCATTTACACTTATATAGCCCCAGCCCATAGACTTATATACCACTTCATAGTGCTTTACAGTACTCTCTAAGCAGTTTATAGAGTCAACATATTCAGTGGTAGGTTTGTACCGGTTTTACTAACAGTTTGCTTGTGCATGCTCTCTCTCTCTCTCTCTCTCTCGCACACGACACTTTTGCGCATGTGCAGAAGCGTCTGGGTGGGTGGGCGGAGCCTCCTGCCACTGCCACTACCGGTTCAGCCGAACCAGGCCAAATTGTGAGCAGCCCACCTCTGAACACATTCCTCCCAACAATCTAGGTCCTCATTTTATCGACCTCGGAAGGAGGGAAGATCTTAGTCAATCTAAGTCAACCCATCAGGATTGAACTCCTGGCTAAGGGCAGAATTGCCTGCAATATGGCATTCTAACCACTATGCCACCACGGTTCCTGAAGAAGTTTCTTTGATGAGAAGGAAAACATTTTCAAGGGAAAAAGCCAAGAAAGTCCAGTTGCCTTTTGGAAAAGCACCTTTGGGACAAGCGTGAACCTGGATGATTGAGAATCTCCACAGGCATTTGTCCCACTTTAAAAGTAACTTTGCACTGGTCCTGACTGTAATTTCTAGTAAATATCTCCAGCTTGCTTGTTGTGGATGATAGTTGTAAAGGACCTGAGGGGAACAGGTATGTGAAAAACTACGTAGTTAAGGCATAGTACAAAGCCTCACTGACCTATTTATTTTTCCCTAGCATTTTTAGATGCTGGGTGGGAAGTTTGGAAATACGGAGCAGAAGAGGAAATCACGAAGAAAGTAAGCATGAGCTTCAGCGGTAAGCAAAAATAAAATGAATCATTTAAAATGAAATGATTTTTTAAATAATACTATGTTTATAAAGTAGTGCCCCCCCCCCACGGTCTATTGACCTTTACAAAACAGTAAAAGCCTAAAAAAAATCTGTAAATATAAATATTGCATTGAAAAGCAAAATGTTTTAAAGCTGGAATTCTATATCTACTTATAGGGAAAAGAGCACAATTGGAAATTGAATTGACAGAGACATACAAGCAAGTTAGGTCTTCTTTGTAAAATGTTTACTGTTACCATATTCCCACACACAGAGACCTTCATTCTTCTTGATTTTGAAAATGGAGGATTATCTGATTAATGGGCTAAAACCAGCCTTGTTGAGTTTCCCAAAGCTGTAAATGGTACATCCTCCACCATCACACATTTGCCTATTTATGAGATCTCTCTCTCCCTCTCCCTCTCCCCCCCCCTCTCTCTCTCTCTCACACACACACACACCATATTCACTGAACTGGAATGTTACATTGAGGAATGTAAACTCTAATGAACAACTGATTGTTAGAAGAAAATCCATATTCACAAGACTTCTAATGAGCACTAAGGACATATTAATGTCTGCAGAAGAAGATAGGAAATGAAAATTCCTTATATCCCCCTAAACCCCTAGTATCTAACATTGCCAACATTACCACCTGTGGACTTCAACTCCCAGAATTCCTCAGTCGGTCATGCTGGCTGAGGAATTCTGGGAGTTAAAATCCCCAAGACTTAAAGTTGCCAACGTTGGACATCCCTGTCCTAAATAAAGAAAACCTGCATTCTCAAAGGAGGTGGCTAGCATGTCCCTTTATAGGAAAAGGTCAGTTTCAGAGCTTCAAGAAGAGTTTCTTCTCTCCACTGGCTTGTTTGGGAGGAGGGAGGATTGTTGGTGAGAATAACAACTTGATCCTGGAACTGGTTCTCTACTCCAGATGTATTTTCAGAAAAATCATTCAGGGGCACTAGCATTCTAATTTGTTTGCCTGATGACCAGCTGTTCCATCACTTAAATCTTTTGATATCACAATTTAGGTGAAGCAGGGCTTGACGTTTTCATTTTAGGATACTCAGGGAGAGGAATGTTCACTTCTTTATGAGCTGACAAGAAGCGACATCTAAGCGGAACATACTTCTTTGGCCATTGCATGAGCAACAGGGGTTTCTTAGTCAAACAGTGTTATTCCACAGGGATGCTTAATCCCTCCCCTGCGCCGTATTCAAAAAGAGTTTGTAAAACAAAACCACAGCAGGTATTTTGTCTGTTCCAAATGTTGAAAGCCACGAAGCTGCTATTTTTTTTTTTACTCCTAAATTCCATCTTGACATTGAACCATAGTTTGAACAACTAGGAAGAAAGGCAGCTGTCATCTCCAATGGCTGGGCAGAGTGCCTAACACATCGCAACTTTGCAAAACCCTGCTGATTGTGCAGTGACATTTGCTGCTTGCAGATGGAAGTTTTCCATTTGACAAATGCCAGGAAACTGCTGTAGGAAGAAGCTAAGACCTATTACAATGGTCAATCCCCATCAGTGACATCATATGAGGTTAAATGTCAAGGACAGTCAAACTCCATCCAAGATTGGATAGGAATATTCTTTCGATAAGGCTCTGTGTTCGGTTGTTGCTAGTAACCAGAGCTGCGTTTGAATGGATAATTCATTTTGGTGTATATTTTTCATTAAATAATCTCTCTGTCGTAGAGGCCTACAGCAAAGTTGTATCAAAATTACACGTGCTCTTGAATACTTGCATATCTTATGTCCAATTCAAGAGAAACGTCTTCTCATTTCACTTTGTTTTACTCATTCCGTGGCCATCTTGGGTCTTAGAAAAAGAAGAGACTGTGTCCATACATCGTTGTTTCATCCCCCACCCTTCTATTTTCTTCCCTGCTCTTCTATTGTTATTCTAGTGCACCCTCAGCATTAGTGGATCTTTCCCCAACCCCTGAATACATTAAGTCTTTCAGATGGAGCTCAATGAAAATTGACCTTTACCTGACCACAAGACTATATGCTTTGACATTTTTCCTGTTTACACTTCTCAAGGCTCTTGTTAAGTACCTATAACTCAATACATTCTGTGAATCTTTGGGTCCAGCACTAGTTTTAATTGCTGTTAATAGCTAACCCTCCTGACCGCTAGAATTCACCAGGGGTTCTTTCTATCACTGTTGCTATGATTTTCTCTCCTTTGTTTGCATTACCTTATTGATGGGATTTTTTTTTAATTATGTACAATAAATGTCTAAACAATGTGCATGAAAATGCTATAAAGTGAAGGAGGGGGAGTAGCAGGGTAAGAAAGAGAGAATCCTGAACTGTGCCCCTCCCAGTTCCAGACTTTAATATCACTTTGACCCTATCTGCAATGCAGGAGGATCTCTGGTCCTGATATCAACTCCTAGGGTGAGGTGTCCCGTGACTTTTGTATCAAAGTTTAAACCAACTCTTGTAATCAATTTGGATTATCACATGGGAAGATTGGAACACTTTGGAGAGGTTTGTCAGTGACTCCTAGAAAGTGGACTGGCTAGCTTTGCGTGATAATGTTTTTAGCTTTCCTGATGCTGAGTGAGAAGGAAGCAGACGTTTCCCAACAATTCATCTCACACAAGCCAATTATGTCTATTATCTAAGACGCAGGTGTCAAATTCACTGTATCACATGGCATATTATGACATTTTCCCCTTCTTGGAGCTGGGGTGGGCGTGGCCTGTATACGACGCATCTGGCCTGCAGGCCGCCAGTTTGACACCTCTGATATTAAGGAATCATCGGATAGGTCAGAGGACTTCACCATATTAACCTTCAAACAGGAGAAGAGAAGGACTATCCAAACAAGCCTCTCCTCCTCCTCCTCTCACACTGTGTTGTAGATTTTGTTATTTTGTTTTAGGGTATCAATGGAACAAGAGGCTTATGAATAGACCTCTTTTTTGTCATCTAAAAACATGCTGGCACCTTATTCTCATTCCATGTAGCTTTTCTTATTTCATAAAGACATAATGGATATAATATATATATATAGAGAGAACTTTGGTTAGCTAGGTGTGTGTACCAGTGGTGGGTTCCTACCACCACTGGTACACACACCAAACCGGTAGTAGCTTGGCAGCCTGGGTCACTGGACCAGCAGCGACCCAGGCCTGCCAAACCTTCGTACCAGTTCTCCCAGTGGCGCTGTAGGTGGTACCATCTTGTTTTTGGCTTCTGCGCATGCACAGATCAATTTTATTTGGAGTGTGTGTGCACACATGAAGCATATGGGCTCATGCGGCACATCCCTTAGTGAACTGGCAGTAATCTCTGCCAGAACCCACCCCTGGTGTATACTATATTATAACATCACAGAACTGCTTCCCTAACATAGACATTATCCTTGGATAACAAGGAAGAGAAGAGAAGGAAATGTTCTTTTTTGGGTAAAAGTCTGCTTTTCTCAATGTTGACTGAAAAAGGTGTGGAGAACTCCCTCAGGTCATCACTTGGTAACTTTCAGTTTGCACAACAATTTCCCCCCTTGGACTTCACAGGGTGAGAGTGTGTTGATCTAAAACAGGTGGCTTAGATACAGCCAGGCTAGGAGGCCTTGTTGCATTAAACATGTTTAATGAAGCAATTCCACCATTCAGTCTTGTAACTTTTCCGTGCAAAGAATTTGGCTGACCTTTTCTAGATGCAGACACAGTGTTTACAGGGCCATAAAACAGAAAGCAATTTTCAGGAGCTGGAAAGCTGCTCTTTTTAGGCCTATTCAAATCCTATCAGTTCCCCTGCATGATTGATAGCTGCTAATTATCTTCAGCTGTATGCCTGATGTAAATTCTGTTAGGTAGCCACTGCAGAGAGGAATGAGAAAGTAAAACATTAAATATGCACCGCCAGGTTTTTTTTTAAGTTCTGATGTCGTTCTTTTTATATTTTCTATTTCAATATTTTTTAACTGACTTCCTCCAAAAATCCATCCCTTGCAAAATTTTGAAATTCATATCTGTTCTGCTTCTTACTGATACAGGAGTTTTTTATTTTTAAAAAATGTTGTAATTAATTAGTATTGAACAAAACCGGAGAGCCAGTTTGGTTTGTGGTTAAAGCACCAAGCTAGAAACCAGGAGATGATGAGTTCTAGACCAGCCTTAGGCTGGCATGAACACCAGCTTCGAGAACTTTGGGCCAATCGCTCTCTCTGAGCCCAACCCACCTCACAGGGTTGTTGTGAGAAGAATAAGAGAAGGAAGGAATATTAGGTATGTTTGCTGCCTTGAGCGATTTATACAACTAATAAATGTGGGATTAAAAATAAATAAAATAATAAATAAATAAATAGATCAGGTTTCCCCCCCAGGGACTTCCTGATTTCAGAAGAACAAAAGAGTGCAAATACCTTACAACTACTTTAAATTTATTTTATGGCTACAGAGAAAACATTAAAAAATTAATTATATATTTGTAAATGCTGTAGTTTCTGTAGTAGGCAATGACGTCTCTCAAATATCAGAGAGATGCAGAGAGCATTCTATACCCCTTCAGATTGCTTTACAGCCCTTTCTAAATGATTTACAGAATCATCACATTGCCCCCAACAATCTGGGTCCTCATTTTGCCAACCTCAGAATGATGGAAGCCTGAGTCAACCTTGAACTAGTCACAATCGAATTCCTGACAGTGAGCAGAGTTACCCTGCAATAATGCAATCTGATAATCCTGTCATATGCAAATTTGTTTCTCTGCCTTGTTACCTTTTCTCTAGAACCAGAAAAGAAAGAGAAGGCACAACTTTGGCGTATCTTCATCTGTATTGGAACCTCTGTCCAATGATGGAGCTTGATCTTGTCTACATCGTGCCCTGCAATCAGCCTTTGTCACCTTCAAAGAGTTTTATCAGCCAGGCCGCTACTGATGGAAGAATGCCACTGATCTAACTTTAGATTAGTTTTACCACATTCCTGTAAAGTATTATCCACTAGTCCTAGATTTAATTTGCATTTTTGCACACAGTGCCCCCCCCCCCTATGTTCCTAACATGCATTGTTTTTTCTTATGGAGTCATCTGTATACCAGCTCTGAGACAGTTTTTAAACTACAAATTCATGTCAGTTATGAGTGCCACTCTGAGTGCCTTGTATGCATTTTTAAATGCTGTTAAAACATTCATCATAGGAAGCATGTTTTGCACAACTCTTACCATTGCTGTACACTAGGATAGGGAGAAGTTACATGATTTCAAAAAGAAATTTTAATATATTAATGTCCTTTTGTTCTTCTGTCATTGTATTTTTATTTTCTGAGTTTTATTCAGCGCTGCATATTTAAATATTTCTTTAAATATTATTTTGAAAAGTAAAATGATAAAACAAATGTGAAGCATTTAAAACACGAAGACTGCAAGAAATTCCCAACGTCTCTTCTTTTGGATCAGCAATCTTGCCGCTGTTCTTCATTGCTCAATAATCAGGTAGTTGTTTCCCCTTCTATGGAGTGAAGAAAATTCAGGCATTTGTCTATTCTATATTATTATATTTCTAGTTCAAAACTTTTTAAAGTTGAATGTAGTACTGTATATAGGAGAATCCCCATTACAGGTAGACTACCAGTGGTGGGTTTCAAAATTTTTTAGAACCTCTTCTGTAATTATGGCCTGCTTTGTGGGAGTGGCTTGCCGGCCATGTGGCTGGGTGGGAGTGGCCTGGCAGTCATGTGACTGGGTGGGTGTGGCCAACTTGTAAAATGTGGTGAGACTCACTTAACAACGCTCATGCTTAGCAACCAAAATGTTGGCTCAGAAACTCTGGCATTTGAAGCACGCAAGTCTTAAAGCTGTCAAGTTACAACACCCTTGTACCCCTAACCCTTAAAAAAAATCCCAGGGGTGTTCAAACTTGACAGCTTTAAGACTTGTGGACTTCAACTCCCAGAATTCCTCCTCTCGCTCTTCATCTTGATGATGTGTGGACAGGCCAGGGGAGGGAGCTGGAACCGGTTTCTCAACGGCACTGTAGATTTGAGGAACCTCTTCTATAGAAGTGGTTAGAACTGGCAGGAACCCACCCCTGTAGACCATGCTTAACAAATGGTTATTTTACAATCATTCTGCAAGTGGAGTTGGTCCGCCACCTGTGGTGCATCTCAGATAGCATGTGAGCATGAAGCAAATTAACTGCCAATCTTAGCCAGCCAAATTACTTTGTAGTAACATTGTAGGCTGCCTGGCTTTCAATGTATAAATGCCATACACTAAATAAATCAAATAACAAAAAGATAGGCTGTATAAGTTTAAAGGAAACAAGAAAACTTTATTTTGTACTGAATTACTTGTCCTGGCAGGCAACCCCTTCTGATGCTCTCCCCAATGAAAGAAATTTAGTAGAAGACTTCCAGAGTCTAATATCAGACTGCGAAGATGTCAATCTCCAACTCCTGAGGGATCGGCCTTACCAGGCTAATGTTTCACATTTCCTTTAAACATTTTTTTTCAGACCATAAGTGAAGTGCTTTGTAGTTGCTGTTTTTTTTTAAGTTTCACTTTTATTCAGAATTGCTTTAGAAATAAAAGAGCTCAGGTGCTGTCTTGCTCATGCCATTTGCCAGCTGTGCAGACTTGGCATGCAGAATTTATGGGGGCTTTGGGTAAATAATCCTTGCCAGGACTTATATGTAGCATTGCAACTGTATAATTGGTGTTCAATTATAGTTGGCATCGATTTCCAGGCACCTGAGAACAAGGCAGCCTCCTTCTCTTCTCTTCTCTTTTCCTCTCATCTCCTCCTCTTCTCTCCACTCCACTCCCCTTTCCCCCTTAACAAGATTGTGAATTTTCTACCTAGAAAGATCCTTCACAAGTTCAGAGTGAAGGAACAGAGTGCTTTCTCTTCACTTCCAACCTCCTTATAATTGTGTAGCTTTCATACAAGTTTGTCAAATGCAAGCCTTATTTTAAAAATGGTCTGTATGTTAATATTAAATGTTAACAAGGCGAATTTCTGATTTGGATCTAATGCCATCCCATTGTGGAAGTCTTTCATTTTCCAATTATATGTAGAAGAGAAGGCAATTTCACTTACAACTCAATTTACTTTTATTTTCCTACAGTAATAGGGCCATTACAGTGTGCATACTTCATGAAGATGAGTAGATAGCCTATTCTGCTTCTGAAAAGTACCTTTTAATGAAAAGCCTTACTCTATAATTTGTTCCTGTCTTTGCTTATTGCAAATTGAGTAGTTATTCCCCATTTCGTGATAAGTCTGGATGCATTCACACATGAAATGGATGTTTGTTTTGATTCACTTAAACAGACTGAAAAGTTTGCTCTTAATCAAATATTGTTTGCACACATCAGACAGATGATATTGCAAATCATATATCCCAGATACAAATTCATGCTCATTTAATAGTTTCAAGAAAATCTTTGCTTTGATTGGCCAGACCTATGTAGAACTTTTTTGTAGCCTGTATAAAAAAGCTTTTATTGGCTTTTGATTGGCTCTTGAAATTGGAAAATGTATCTTCACTGAAAACAGATTTAGTTGCTGGAACAGAAAGGAATTCTCTTTCCCCAGATTCTGCACATTCGTCTTCAAAATCTCCAGAGTGTCCCCCAGTTTCCAACACCAGATTTCATGGATGAATGGAGTTGCATAAAGCGAACCCAAAGAAGAAACTCAGTTGAACTAGAGGAAAACTGTACATTGGATGCTTAGGGAATGCTCATCCTGCTTCAAAAAGGGGGTGGATTTTGCAAAAAAAAAAAAGTATTTTAGAACACTTATGAAATCAAGAGGAGAAGAAGAAGAAGAAGAAGAAGAAGAAGAAGAAGAAGAAGAAGAAGAAGAAGAAGAAGAAGAAGAAGAAGAAGAAGAAGAAGAAGAAGAAGAAGAAAAGGAGGAGGAGGAGGAGGAGGAGGAGGAGGAGGAGGAGGAGGAGGAGGAGGAGGAGGATTGTGATAATCAATCAGTTAGTTAATTAATTACATAAATGTATTCTCAATTTCCCGTGAAGTAGTTTGAAGGGAGTCAGGGGTGGGTGCCTGCCAGTTCTAACCTCTTCTATAGAAGAGGTTCCACAAATCTGCAGTGCCATTTAGAACCGGTTCCAGCTTCCTCCCCCACCCGTCTGCACGAGGCTTGCCCCACCCACCGCTCCCTGATTGGCTGGCTCACCAATCACCCTGCCCACCTCTAAGAGTCCTATCTAAACCTTAAAGTCTTAAAGCTGTCAAGTTTGAACATCCCTGGTTTTTTTTTTCCTAAAGGGTTAGGGGTGCAAGGGTCGTAACTTGACAGCTTTAAGACTTGCGTGCTTCAAATGCCAGAGTTTCTGAGCCAACATTTTGGTTGCTAAGCAAGAGTGTTGTTAAGTGAGTTTCACCACATTTTACAGGTTGACCACGCCCACCCAGTCACATGGCTGGCAACCCACTCCCACCCGGTCACATGGCCGGCAAGCCACTTCCACAAAGCAGGCCACACCTACAGAAGAGATTCTAAAAAATTTTGAAACCCACCACTGAGTGAGATGGAATGATTTGATCAGTCAGTTATGAATTTCCACAACAGAAGATGGATATGAACCTGAATCTTCCCAATCCTAGTTCTTAACATTTTCAAATTTAATCAGTGGCTCTAAATCTATAGAATCTATTTCACATATATAAATTATTTTTAATATAATTGATTAAAAGATCATCCCATAGCTTTTTTCCCATGAGGAGATTTGTAAAGATTCTCATTTAGGTGAAGTTCCTTTTCAGAACAAGTTCTTAACCTCAACCATTTTTAATATTTCCTTTGAAATAAAATTTGGCTGACCGGAATTAGAATTCAGGGTTTTGTTTTTTTTCTTTTATAGAAAAACATGAAGTTACCTTTAGTTTTGCAACATTTTCAAGTATTTAGATCTCCAAAATATTTTAGGCATGTGAATGAGCATGGGATTCATTAAAAGGAAAGTTAGTTGTCTGAACATCAGTAAGATTCAGAAACTAAAGAAATGTGCTTGGAACAAAATCTTTGATCTGTCTCCCACTGTTTGTTCCTATCAGAAACATCATGGATGGCTGTCAGATTCTTAGCTGGTAAGATGTGGCCAAGGGCAGTCAACAAATGTTCTACCTTTCATTGTACCATCATATCTTTATCAGATCAATATCCTTGGTTTCTGATACTTCAATAAAACCCCCGTAGAAGGACATAAGGAGGTTACTCTGTCCAAAGGCATTTTTAGAACAAGGCAGTGTAGGCACCCCTGGTGATGGTAGAATAATGGAAATTTGCGTAACTGTAAAAACTCAAGAATACCAGGATCTCAGCCATCTCACAATGACAACATATCATTGAAAACATGACAAACATTTTTAATAATGGCTGTTAGGTACAGTGGCAGAAACCTTGTCAAAGGGGAATCACTTTGGGGGGAAATTAGAAGAGGTTTCACTTGTATTAAATCTGAATATTAAGAGGACCATTTTTCAATGGGTTATTTCAGTATGTATGTAGGAGGTGAGAGAGGAATAGTTTAGAAGTCAGAAAAGCAGGGAGAACAAATATGAAACAAACATGAAATTTTGGCTACTTGTTTCTTCGTGTACATATATACAGCTATTTTTTTTCTAGGCATCTGAGTTGACCTATAACTTTTTAAAATGTTTATAAGCCAAATCATGCGCTAAAACTCTTTTTATTCCATTTAGATGTTGACAACAATGATATTCAGATGTTCATGCCTGAAAAGCAAAGATGTTCTTATTTAACAGGCATCTGAGGAGGTGCAAGATGTTTTAAAGCCATTCTTATTCAAATGGAATAAAGAAGACATTTTAATGTTTATTCATATCCTACAATTGCCATTATTACAGATTCTCCTGCTTTCAGATCAAATTTCTCTTAAATCAAAATTAACTGATGAGTCCACCAGGAATTTATTTGCAAGCAAATCGGTTACAAACCCAAACAAACGTGTTGCAGCATGAATGGGCACTTAACTACTTCTTGTTTCAGAGTTACTATACAAAACATTTTGCCTTACTGGGGCATTTGATTATTTTAATTCTGTTTCATTTGTTTGATTTTGTTGACATTTTATTGTAGATACTTGCGTTATTTATAGTTAGATATTCAGACCATAGGTAAGATGGGTGATCATATATATTTTCAAAACAATAAAATAATAAAAGCACATTATGGGACTCTTGAAGTGACAGCCTTTAGTTGGTTTTCAGTCTTTAACTTATTTACAAGTTTTAGCTTGGTTCTCTTCCTTCTGCTAACGAATTTCACTTGTCAACTCTACTCCCAGAGCCTCTGGATGGGCCCTTCACTTACCTGGAATAATAAACGGGCCATGTGGAGACTCATGGAAGGGACGAGGCGAGCTGGGCCAGCCGGACCTTGCAACTACCAATTTGGTGAACTGAATGTAAAATTAGTATCCGGTTCGCCCGAACTGGTGTGAATCTGCTGAATCTCAACCCTGCATTCTACCCAAACCTGAACCAACTGTAGTCATTGTGATTTTTCCCATTCTCTAGACCAGTGATGGCGAACCTATGACACGCGTGCCAAAGGTGGCACGCGGAGCCATTTGTCGGGGCACGCAACGTGCTGCCCTGAGTTCACCCTTTTTAAATCCATTTTTCGCCCTCACCAGGCTCCAGAGGCTTTATAGGAGCCTGTGGAGGGCGAAAAGAGCCTCACCTGCCCTCCGGAGGCCCTCTGGAGGCTTCATGACTTTCCCTGAAGCCTCCGGAGCACAAAAAAACCAGCCCAACAGATTTCCGGTTTGCTCGGAGGTTCATTTTGACTGCTCTGGAGGCTTCAGGGAAGTGTCCTGAAGGTCCCTGAAGCCTTTGGAGCACTCAAAAGGACCCTCCGAGCAAAGCGCTCAAAATGACCTGCTCTAGAGGCTTCAGGGAAGCCTCCTGAAGGTCCCTGAAGCCTCTGGAGGGCTTGTGGGGGGTGGGGGAGGCTGTTTTCGCCCTCTCCAGGCTCCTATAAAGCCTCTGGAGCCTGGAGAGGGCGAAAAAAGCATGCAAAAAATGGGGGGGTCACGCCTGTAGTGTGCGCATGCACACAGGGGGGATTGTGCATTGCATTATGGGTGTGGCACACCCACACACGGCCCCCCTGCTCTCCCCCCATTTATGGCACGCGAGCCAAAAAAGGTTCACCATCGCTGCTCTAGACCATGGGTGTCAAACTCACCATGTCACATTGCCATCACGTGACATTCCCTGATGTTTTTTCCATTCGTGGAGCTGGGGTGGACGTGACCTCCATGTGAAACATTCGGCCCATGGGCTGCCAGTTTGACACTTCTGTATAGACAATGATAATTTTACTGAATTAAATCTCAAATCAATTCTGATCAAATGTCTTTCAATATTGAATGCTGCATTAAAATCAAATCTTCTTTCTAGCCTAGGGATGAATATTTTTTTTTTACTAAATCAAGCCTCAGAATGAATGAGTTTGCCCCTGAATCACAAGCTCAAATCTAGTTATGTTTGAAATTCCAACTTTCAATTCAGATTGAATCAGGGCTGATACAAACAGAATAATTCACAGGCTGAATTATTGTTGATTTTGTGTGTGTGTGTGTGTGTGTGTGTGTGTGTGTAATTGCATTATCGTCCTTCCATTGTTTCATTTCTTGAGTGGATCTGGCCCAAGAAACTGTGAATAGTGAAATGAATGCTTTGAATCCACAGCATTCTAAAGGGGACTTTTTTTTCTTGGAAATTGTTACCACATGCTCATTTTAAGGCTCCGCATGGGATCTAACAGCTCTGGAACAACATGAATGGATTGCTAAGCACGCACTGCCAATAACAGTGATGTCATTGAAAACACAGACACAATTCTTGTTCTGAATCCAGGGAAGTTTAAATGCATATTGACTTTGAGTGACACACATTAAGATTAATTCTGATGCCCGTGAAACAGCCTCCTGTGCAAAATACTATAGAGCACATCTTTCTTCTGCAGATAGTCTATCACTTCACTTAAGGAAATAAGTCATGAGCAAGTTTCTGATGGAAATGGTTAGAGATTTATGCTGTTCCTGTACACCTAAAAGACTTTGAAACCATTTGGTATACTCAGTAACTTTATTTATTACGGGCTTATAACTAGATATGGTCTAAAAATAAAGTAACAATGAGTACAATCATCTATTATAATTCATTATATTAGAATATAAAATAGGGCGTCTCCAAGTTCATGATAGCCTGTGGTATGTAATATATATGTTAACAATTACACAACAGCTAGGATTTGTTATATTAATGAATTTTAAACTGATAGAATGTCTGTACAACAATAAAAAACTGTGCTTTTAGGTTTTAAAAAATCAAAACTTATTCATACCAGCATTTCCAGGAGGCTAAAGAAACTATCAAATATTCTAAAACATCCTTTTCTTTTTACCGAATTACAAAATGAAATTATTTTAGCTAGCTGGCTAGTCAACTTGAAATAGTTTATTTCACAACACCGTGAGTGCTGTGGCCCACCATTGGCCAGTGGAGCTGGCAGCAGATTCAGACAGTGAGGAGGTTGGGGAGGAACATGGGCCAGTCCTGGAGTCTGGGGAAAGCTCTGATGAGGGCTCTTTGTCAGAGGCAGAGAGGAGGCCAGAGCCATATGCCAGTTATCAGCTGCCTTCAGAGTCAGACATCAGTGAGTCAGACGAACAGCTGCAGCCTGAACCAGTATGCACATGCGCAGAGTTGCCAAACAAAGGGAACAGCTAAAGAACAGGGGTTGACTTGGGAGTAAGGCCACAGGTGGATGATGAATAGCCCCTCCCAGAGGAAATAAAAGGAGCGAAAGGGGAGTGGAGTTTGCAGGAGACAATTAGTTCGCTTAATTGGTTCGTGACTCTCTGAGACTTCTTGCCATGTTTTGCAGATATCGGCTTGGCAGCTCTCCAAGCCAGATAAGGTCTATGACTGTAAATCCTCCCTTGAAAGATGTTGGATGTGAATGAAAAGAATTCACAGTAAATTAATAAAAGGGTTTTTTCTTGGGGCAAGGAGTTTGCTTCATGCTCTTCGGGAGCCTAGGTCAAAACAGTGAGCTGGTCAAAAAAAAAATTCTTTATTATTTTTAAACGACTCAAGTAATACACGTGATGGTTTCATGAACCCAGAAGACTAACTCTCTGCCCCACTACTCACTTTCATCTCTCACAGAGTTAGTCCCATTCAGGATATCACTTTAAAGAAAAGAAAATAACACTCCAAAGACCCTTGTTTCACCTGTATTTGTCTTCCTCCTTCTTCCCATTGACCTTTGCTTATAAGCCAAAGGACAAAGACCATCTCAATGCCCCTTTGATTTGCAGGGTGGGGTGGGGAGGGAAGGGAAGGTACCACTGGCAATCTTTTCAAGGGAGACTCAGGAGAAAAACCCCATTAAATAAACAAAAATTCATTGTCTTCTGTCAAACTCTATTTCATGGTTGCCATAGTTACTTGCTTCTATATAAAGAAGCACCACTTTCTTTTCTCCACCCCCACTAGAGCCAGAAAAGTATTCATGCATATTATGTATATGTCTTGTCAGTGGCAGGAAAGATGTATTTTTATAGCAGGCCTGAACTTCTCTCCTCTAGCCCAAGCCAGAGCTCAGAATGAACATGACTCTAAGCAGGATTTAGCTCAGGGGTGCCCAAACTTGGGAACTTTAAGACTTGTGGACTTCAACTCCCAGAATTCACCAGCAGGGAGTTGAAGTCCACAAGTCTTAAAGTTCCCAAGTTTGGACACCCCTGATTTAGCTAATTCAAAGATGCCGAGGGAGCAAATCAGCACAGCACTGGATAGGTCATTAAGGCACCTTGCTCACCAACCTTGCATTTCTTAAAAGGACATCATCATGACTTACTTCCTAGTTTGCAGAGCTGCAAGGTATTTGGATCATTAAAAAAAAGAATGCCTATGAATGTTTCCAGGAGTTCACAGAACACCACTTTTATGTATTCGTTTATAAATTACATTTAAGTATAACATTTGGTTGCCATACTTTATGGAACCCCAATTATTACATTGTTTTAAAAAAAAACTTCCTGGAAGACTTTGAAAATGTTTAATTAGTTGTTTTAGAGAGCGAGGTCTGTGAAAATATGAATTTGTCAAATGGCACATTGAGACATCCCCAGATCTGAAGAAATAGTTACAGAAGCTTTTGTGTTGTGTTGTGTTGTTATCTTCCCAGCGGGCGACACCTAGGAGTAGAGCCTTCTCTGTGATGGGCCCAACCCTCTGGAATGACCTCCCCCCCGACATCAGAACCACCACCGACCTCCGCTCCTTCCGTCAAAAATTAAAGACTCGCCTGTTTCAATTAGCTGGCCTGGCACTCTCTTAGTTTTGCCTCCCGGGGATATATTTTAACTGGGTTTGGGTATTTTAATTGGGGATGTTTTTTAGGGTTTTCATAGCATATTTATTTCTTGTACAGTCTCATCTCCTCCACCTAAATGTTTAGTATTCAATTGTTTTATATTATTTATATTGTTATTCATGTATTTTATCTGCATTTTATCTGACTGTACACCGCCCCGAGTCCCTTTTTGGGAGAGGGGGCGGTTTAGAAATCTAAAGAAATAATAATAATAATAATAATAATAATAATAATAATAATAATAATAATAATAATAATAATAATAATAATAAAATTCCTATGGTTTCGGGAGGCGTGCAAGAATTTTGTCCTGTTAAAGATCATGTAATAATTATTCGATGCAATTGTCAGTATGTGTTCATCTGTCAGTCGTCTAATGTGTGTGCTTTCTTTCTGACTCTCTAGATTTTATTTTCTATTTGCACAACTCACAACCTCTTTTTTAAAAAAAGGAAGGTAACTTTTTTGGAATTTTGAGAGCATATGATATATCCACTTCAGGGGTGGGTTGCTGCCGGTTTTACTATCGGTTTGCAACCCGTGCGCTGCGCGTTGGCTGTTCAATGTAAATTGTTCTTCATGCATGGGCAATTTAGTGAACTGGGCAAGCGCAGTCATTAAAAACCAAAATGGTGGTGGCCCAGTGGAGGTAAGGGAACCAGTGGGAACCAGTCTGCAACCTAGGCCTGAATTCCACTACCAGTTCATCTGAACCAGGCCGAACTGGGAGCAACCCACCTCTGATCCACTTATACAATGGCTGCACTGTAAAACTGTATATATGTCTGACATAATGCCCATGGCCTATCATAAAATACCTACTAGCCCCACAACCCCAGAATTCCTTTTACCATTCTAACCCACATTCACAACCCAATATCGCTCCTTCAAAAAAAAAGTAGAGTCCTGAGGCTGACAGCATAGCTTCTCTTTTTTCTTCTCTCTCAGGCTTGTACAAAGCTCTAACTCAGGAGTGTCCAACCTTGGAAACTTTAAGACTTGTGGACTTCAACTCCCAGAATTCTGACATACTGGCTGAAGAATTGTGGGAGTTGAAGTCCATAAGCCTTAAAGTTGCTTAAGGTCGGACATCCCTGGTCTAAATGTCATACAACTGTGTCAAGGTCTCCTCCAAGCCTTCATCAACACCTCCAATAGTTATAAAGAGGGGTCTCCATCTGTGCTATAGTGGCATAGAAACCTCCTTCCACACATATTGTAGCTATACAAATAGAAAAAAACTCCTGCATATACAAAATCTTTGCCAGATGTTGAGTGGTGATTGAGATTGCACAGCAACATGATATGTCAAAATGCAGAGGTATTTCTTTAATTTCAAGACTCTTTTTTAAAAGATTAAATGTCATCCAATTTTAATACTTAATGAAAGCTGGAATCAAATTGTATAGTGTATATAATCTATGCTATGGAAACACACATATACAAAGATGTTTCAATATAAAATGTTGGTATATCACACTGCCTTCTAGCTAAGAATAAAAGAACAAAAATTCTAACCCTAGTGATAAAGACACCATAGGAGGAGATAGGTATGTTAGAAATGTATGGCATCTTGAGTTATTTGTAAAAAAAAATCTCTCAAAATAAATAAGAATAAAACTGTCTACATTGCCTGTCATAATGAAAAATGAGGCTGGCAAGCAAAAGAGAAGTAACATTCAGACTTATAACTACATGCCTATCAATTAAAATTCTATGTGTTGAATGCTTCCCAACTCTTTATTATATTGTGCTATTATAAATGATATCTGATTGTTGACCTTTAATAATTACAAAAGTCCCAATGAAGAAGAAAACAAAGCCCCCTATACAATTTTTGCAAGCACAGAGATAGTAATCAAATCAGTTATTTGGACTTAATTCTTCAAATAATAATAAATTATAATTCTTCAAATAAGTGTGAGACAAAACATTAACAGCAACAACAACAACCACCTGGACTAGAAACAAAAGTGCTTTGAGACTTTAGAATTCAAAAGACAATCACCTGCTGTATAACACTCTAGATTTAACAATTGTTGATAAGAAAGACAAAAATTTCCGGATAGTGAACGTAGCAGGACCCAGAGACAGCAAAATAGAAGGGAAAGAACTGGAGAAGATAGCAAAATACAAAGATCCACAAATAGAAATAGAACTACTATGACAATTGAAAGCAAAAGTGTTGCCAATAGTAATAGAATCTTGGATGCAATCCCAAAGCAACCGGAGCATCACTTGAACATGATCGGCATTGACAAAATCCCCATCAGTCAATTGCCAAAAGCAGCTTTAGTTGAAAAGCTTACATCCTGGGACGATACCTCTAACACCATCAACATCCACATCTGCCCATTCCAGGTCTTTGGAACGGACTCAATAGATGGATGGAAATAGCAAATCCAGTCTGAACATCTGGCTGATGAACTACATTTAAATCTTCAATTATATGCATACTTAACTGGAGGAAACCCCAATTCACTCCCTAGGATTAAATTCTGAGTAAATGTAATGGGATATGCATATTCATGAATGGAGGGTGGTGGTAGATCCCCACTGATTTTCACTAGGGAATCTCTTCACACAACCCTTTCCAGAATGAACATTACTGGTTCATTAAAACTGTTTTTTTTAAAGAAAACATGCAACAAGATCAGAGACTTAGTGTAAAGTTGAAAAGAAAAAAAATTGAGCAAATAAGAGGCTGATCTTAATTTCTGATGAACTGAGGTCTAGATGCAAATACAGCATAAGGATCCCTCATGGGTGCACATATATGCAAGCACACACACACACACACACACACACATCCCACGCACAAATGCTCACACAAGTCTTAATTCATGAATTTAAAAACCAGAGTATATAATAGAGAAGAAGGTATCCTATATTGATTGTTTGGGGATCTGTGTTTTCACTGCTAAGACTGGCTGAAAGCAAGGTAATGTGAAAGTTTGCAACCACAGTCCTGGATCCAATGATGATAGATGGTAGGTCGGTCAGTCGGTCGGTCGGTCGGTCAGTAGGTAAGTAGGTAGATGGATGGATAGATGGGTGGGTGGATAGATAGATAGATGATAGATAGATAGATGATAGATAGATAGATAGATAGATAGATAGATAGATAGATAGATAGATAGACAGACCAATAGGTAATAGGTATAGATACAGTAGATGATTGATAGAGATTAGAGAGAGAGAGGGGGGGATAGGGAGGGAGGAGGGGAGAGCGATCATTGGTTGCAATCTTTCACATTTTCTTGCTTTTAGCCAGCTTCAAAAAAGAAAACACAGAACAAGTCAATAGAGAATAAATAATAGAATACCAGAGTTGGAAGGGACCTTGGGGGTCTTCTATTCCAACCCCCACTCGAGCAGGACACCCTGTACCATTCTTGACAAGTGGTTGTTCAATCTCTTCTTAAGAGCCTTCAGTGATGGAGCACCCGTAGCTCTTCCACTGGTTAATTGTTCTCACTGTCCAGAAATGTCTCCTTCGTTCTAGGTTGGATCTCTCTTTAAGGATCTTTCACCCATTACTTCTGGTCTTGCCCTCAGGTGCTTTGGAGAATAGGTCTACCCCTTATTTTCTGTGACAGCCCCTCAAGTACTGGAAGACTGCTATTATGTCACCCCTAACCCTTCTCTTTTGCCTTTTTAGAAACCCTCTTGACATGTGAAAGATACTCTTCTGATTGACTTTTGATAATTGATCCCCATGGACTTTTCTCTCTCTCTTCCTGTTACCTGGATGGTTTGGTCACACTGCATGAATCTGTTAGATTTCTCTGCATTCACTATACTAAGCACTGCACTATACAAATTGCTTTAGGCTTTGTAAGTGTATCTTTTTAAAATTCCTTTTACAGACTTGATGACTTACATTTGTCCTACTGTAGTTAAAACCCTGGCAAAATTTCAGCCTTGCAATGAAAATGACAGGCAATCTGTTTACTTTACAGTTTTTGGGTAAAGCCTAATTTGGCATTTATAAAATCTATATCTATATCATCTATGTCAGGGTGAAAAGAATTGCTTTCTTCCCATCACTAAGTTGAAGGAAAGCTTTTAAATTTACAAAATAAACTATCTTGTCAGCCCGGTGATTTCATTTTATTAAATAGTTCATCTGGAATACTTATAGAGAATATAGTTATTTTGGCTATAAATGGAAAAGAATAAACGTCCTCAAAGAATATTATGATGGATTTTCTAGAATGATTTGCGTCTATTGTGTTGCTAACTTTGAAAATGTTGAGAGAGAGAGAGAGAGAGAGAGAGAGAGAGAGAGAGAGAGAGAGAGAGAGAGAAAGAGAGAGAGAGAGAGAGATCTATTGGCAAGATAGTAATGGATCTCTGCTACATTTCTTTAAAGTTTGGGTGATATGAAATCAAAAAGGAAATAAGTCCCAGGTCAAACTGTGAAAGAAATGACACAGATGTGTCAAATACTTTGACACACAGACACAGCATTTTCTTTAAATCTCTCCCTCCCTCCGTCTCTCTCCCTCCCCCCCCTCTTTCTCCCTCCTTCTCTCTCTCCTCCCTCTTTCAATGTACTTCTCTCTCACACACGCACCATCCTTTTTACAGTCCTCAAACTACAAAGGGTTTCCCCTGAGCTACTTTCCCCACCCACATTCCTAACCTAAGCTGCCTTTTATCTGATTGTTCACTTGTTGTGTCTTGTTGCCTTATTTCACAAGGTTATTCTCACATACCATTACACCCATTGTGTGTTGCCATCACAGTTCTCTATCAGGATAGCACCCTGATATACCTCTGCAAACGCATCATGATATCCATAGACAGGCACACTTTTACCCTCCGCCACAACAGTTATACAGCCCTGCTTTAGGTCACTGAGTTCAGTTTCTGACGGATTTCACCTCACACCAATGTTTGATAAATTCATTTCTCATCTCTAATGTAGAGATGGCTGGGTTTCATCTATCCCTCGCTACATTTCTGCCCGCTTTTAAATCATTAGCATTTGAAAACGAGGGTGGGAATGCATGGAGAAACACAATCATTGATTCAGAGACTCGAGAGTTGATTTCATTTCCATCTTTTATGATCCTCTCCGCATTTTAATTAATTCTGATTTGCTACTCTAACATTAATTTACAAGTTGTTAAATAATAGGAGTTCAACTGATGAAGTAAATAATGGAGACAATCAGTGAAGAAATCATCTTCCAGTTATTTAAAAAAAGAGTTGATTTGTTTAAGTGTGCATATATTTAATAACAACAGAATTAAAATTCTACTCCAGCTTGAAGAGGAACAGCCCTTAGTAAAGCTTCTTTATTGGGAAACTATTAGCCTACAAACAGCTGTCTAGATAGATCTCGGTCACAATTCCAAGCACAACTGGGGCAGCACTTACATTTTGGGGGACCAAGATGGATAAAGCAGAGCAGGTGATGTCATGTTATAACCCACAGATGTCAAACTCAATTGGGTCCCGTGACATCATCTGACATATCATAATGTTTTTTGCCTTTGCGGAGCCAGGGTGTGCTTGGTCTGTGCATGGAGCATCCAGCATGCGGGCCACCAGTTTGACACTTCTGCTTTAACCGCAGCCCAGATCGATTTAACTGCAGCCCTTTTGGCTAGAGGTAGGGGACCAATAGCCATTCAGGGGGATTTTTGGCAGGACCTGAATGATCTTCTCTGTGTTAATGTCAGGCACAAGCAACCAGATCAGGAGTGGGTTCTGCAATCACTACTGCTGGTTTGCTCGTTGGTGTACCCTGCGTGCGTGCATGCGCAGTGTTATAAAAATTGTTCTGAGCATGAGCAGAAGCAAAAAAAATAAGATGGCAGTACCTATGGCACCACCAAGAGAACTGGCTTGGAGGCATGACAGGCCTGGGTCACTGCCAGTTCCAGCTTATTATTATTATTTGGATTAAGAAATAGGCTCAGCCAGTTTGGTACAGTACTAAGGAATCATAGTAGACACCAGGAAACTGGGACTTCTAGCCCTGCTTATTTTTAGGATGTATTCTGAATTAATCTAGGGGAAATCCCTGTCAATGATTGTTGACAATGTATTTGAACAAGATCATTTTTGTAAAATAGCTTTAGTGGTCACATGCAGCCCATTGAGTGTATATTGCTCATCCCTGCATCTGTCATATCCACATATCTACATTTGCTGCCTAAAAAGCTGTTTATGTGCTTTTATACCCTTCCATATATTACCATTATTTTGATAGGTTTTACAGTTTTGCAGTAATCGTCAAAGTCCATTAAGACAGAGATAAGCAATATATGTTGCTGCCAGTTCAGCCCAGTTCGACCCAACTGGTAATGAAATTCAGGCCTGGGTCCCAGAACCGGCAGCAACCCAGACTTGCCAAGTCCCCGAACTGGTTCCCTCGCTACCGCTTGGGTGCCACCATTTTGGAGTTTAGTGACTGCGCATGCGCAGTTCACTGTAAATTGTTTTGCACATGGGCGCAGAGCAATTTACATTTAATAGCGCACAAGCACATGGGTTGTGAACAGGCAATAACACCGGCAGAAACCCACCACTGATATGTCCTCTTGATAGAGATGCCCTTCAAAACAAGGCAATCTTGTTTTTATAAAATAAGAGATTGGACCATGAACACCTGAAACTTTTGGCCAAATTGTCATCCAATTCGAAGAAATGCTGTTGTAAAGCAAGACAGCAGTTGACTTCTTTTTGCCTGCTTGCTTGGTTCAAAGCCTTTGCAGTGGACCTGATTATAACACATTGACAGAAAATATTTTCAAAATGCCAATTGGAGAAACTGGACATGAAATTGATTAAAAAGCTCAGGACAAATAACTGTTAAGGAGAGTTATGGTTTTCAGGGTTGTTATCCAAGATAGTGATGTCATTTTACCACGTCCTTTGGGATACTTCAGTTTTGTGCAGCCTTCCAAAACTTACCCCTTGAAGACTGAAGAAGTTAGTACTTTGCTGAAGCTGAACATCAATTTCATGTGAACATTAAGGGTGAAACATTAAATTTGAATGTGGATGGAGACTGCTTTATCATTCATAGCAACAAGTGCCTTGGGTAGCATCAACAAGTTTATGTGCCCTATAAAACTGCTTGTTATTTGTTGTATGTCAGTTGGTTGCATTTTTAAAGCCCATCAAAATAAGAATACCATCACTTTCCCTAAACTAGTGTTCAATAATGCTAAGAAGCAATTCCTTCAATCTCCTGACAACGTGGCCTAATTGGAGAGTCGGGCATCATATCTGGACGTTATCAGGTTGGGGAAAGACAATATGGATAAATTAAGACTGGAGCACTTCATATTTGGTAGCATCCATAGCATTCATTCAGTAGCAGTCAAAATAATTTCATGTTGAACAATATTGTTGAGCTACTCCTAGGATTCCCTTCTTCTCACTTGGCACATCCTGATGGTTTACATGTGATTGAAAATAGAAGCATGTCTTCATGTGCAATTATTCATAAATCTTACAGAAAGAAGTCCATCTACCAAATCAACCTAGTCGTTACCCTGAATTTGGTTCTCGTAAGTATTTGGTAGAAATGTGAAGGCATCATTTTTTAGTAAATATTGCGGTAATATTAAACCAATGGTTTTGTGAAATTTAATTTAAAAAGTCTTCCATTTCAAATAAGTCTCATTGATTTTCTACCAGAAAAAGATTCTTCGTGGGGGAAAAAGTCACTATTCTAGTGTTCATCGCAATTGGGTTAAATGACTGCATGCTTAATGGACTTAAGATCAATTTCCCCATGAGATAAAGAAAATATTGTAGTTTTATTTGCTTGTTGTATATTTAAAAAGTATTGGATGACATCTCCCTGATACTATGTAAGCAGATCTATGTCAGCAGTGATTTATGGAACAAAGGCTACTCATGGGGACCAAATAGATGAAGATATTTGTGCCTCCCAATGTACTGGCTTCTGGCTACAGTCTGAAAGGGACTGCTTCCACATGGATAGGATGTTGTTGTGTTTTCTTCAGGATGATGGGAATGCTGACCAATAGGTTTTCCTCTCCACTAAAGGGAAATCCTATATGACTAGAAATCTTTTAATAGCCAATGGCCAGACTTTCCCCCTTCCTTCCTTCCTTCCTTCCTTCCTTCCTTCCTTCCTTCCTTCCTTCCTTCCTTCCTTCCTTCCTTCCTTCCTTCCTTCCTTCCTTCCCTCTCTCTCTCTCTCTCTTTCTTTCTTTCTTTCTTTCTTTCTTTCTTTCTTTCTTTCTTTCTTTCTTTCTTTCTTTCTTTCTTTCTTTCTTTCTTTCTTTCTTTCTTTCTTTCTTATCATCATCTGGTATAATCTATCATCATGCAAGGGGGTTGGTAGAATGCAGTATTATTGGTCTTTTGAGAATTTGGAGGATTTTTGTAGGGAGGTTTTTATTTATTTGCCTATAATAAGTTGGAGAGACATAAGTTAACATTGGAGTATCCATGGGCTGAGCCTGAGTTTTGAAATTTGATTGACTGATGTTGGCTTCCTGATGGTGGACGGTCCCATTTTTTCTCTCACTAGCCCTTTGGTGATTGTGGTGGGATGCTCCTGGTTCAGCCTGGTTTGACGGAACTAGTAGTAGTGGCAGCAGGAGGCCCCACCCACCTAGATGCTTCTGCGCATGAGCAGAAGCGTTTTGCGCACGTGCAAGCACATGCAGGAGCAAGCCCGAACTAGTAGTAAAAACATTTGCAATCCACCACTGTTGTGGATCATATGCCTGATCTCAGTGATAGCCTCTTATTTTAGGATGGGTATCCTTCAAATTTTCAAGCAATACTTCAGAAGGACTCAGAATCAAATATCAGTAGAACTGAACTAGTTTCAACAAACTATGTACTGAGTACAGCTACCCATTTTTTCTGCCATGCCCAGCACAGGACAGCAATTATACATGGTTCAGATGCCACCTGAACCAAAACTTGGCTGGCAAAGTAGTTATTTTCATTCCGTTTATAATTCACCACAGCTACTCTCGTTCCTCAAAAAAATAATAGTGTTGATTTGCTTTGATTTGTGTACATTACACACAAACAAATGTTGAAATCAGGTTTGAAACTTTTTTTATTTTTAAAAACACCAAAATCTTACCCCCGATGTTGTAAATGATTATTTGAGCATCACCCACAGCGTAAATGGTATTTCACCTGTAAAGAAAACATCACTCGTCTGAAACACCTGTCTCCTGCTGCAAGGAACATCTGGCTTTATCTGACTCTGTTTTATTCCTCCAGCATTAAACTCCTCTTTCAAGTATGCTCTGAAGTGTTTGTTAATCCTCAGTAAATTAATAAGAAGGTTGCCACTTCACTTAATCTCGAAGCTGAATTAGCAAAATTAACTTTTATAGCCATCATTAAAGTTGATTATAAGTAAGCATACATCTCACATTTCTACAGATCACATTTTCAAATCAAATTATCTTTGTCTTATTTAGTTTCAACTAATTGGCACTTTTATAAAGTCAATGTGTATATAAAAAGTGAGTTCTGCTTGATTTAACTACAGTAATTAGTGTGCAACATTAAGGCCTCTTTCCCACCACTGAAAGAAACCATAGTATGAATTTTAAATCCAACAGCTTCCTAATGAAAAAATAAAAGCTCAGCATATCAACATATTGTTGTATTATTTGTGTTGAAAAATAGACAGCATTTCTCATTGGATCCAAAATATTGTAATTTCTATTAGGAAAACGTTTGTAACTATAATCTTTTAATGACTGTAAAATCTCAACTGTTAGATTTCATACCATCTCCATTGCTTCATATTAGTTCTAAACATTTCTTTATTAAAAATGATGTTATGACTATGGAAAAGAAATGAACAAAGTCACCAGCTGTAGGAGAGAGGTCTCTTGTAGAAGTAAGGAGAGAGCCGTGGTGGTGCGGTGGTTAGAATGCAGTACTGCAGGCTACTTCTGCTGGTTGCTGGCTGCCAGCAACTTGGCAGTTCGATTCTCACAGGCTCAAGGTTGACTTAGCCTTCCATCCTTCTGAGGTCGGTAAAATGAGGAGCCAGATTGTTGGGGGCAATAGGCTGAGTCTGTAAACTGCTTAGAGAGGACTGTAAAGCACTGTAAAGTGGTATATAAGTCTAAGTGCTATTGCTAGGAAAGAATCTGTTAAATTGATCTTTTTAAAAAGTTGGTTATTTGCCTTCTTATGCTGGTGCAATAAATTTGAAGGTGCATTAGGTATATATGTCTTTTGGTAGCCTCTGATGTGTTGATTTCCAATATTGTGAGTCAGGTCCTTGGAAAGAAGTCAAAAATATTAATGTGTGACTAAATAATATTCTCCAGGAAAGGAAATTATCTATTTATGAAGAACTGTGTATTTACAGTGCTGTTAGGTTTTATAGTGCAAAAATGTGCTCTTAATGTATCCCATTCTCCTAATGATCTCCCATTCGAATAAGTATCAGGTGCATTACACTTACCTTCAACTCTCAGCTTTAAGTGCTTCCAAGTACTTTTAAGTAACTTTAATTTGATGTTTTAAAAATTACTCTAGCCGGGTTCATCCACGGCACATGTTCTGTAATTAAGGGGAGCCGAAGTGCTGGGCTCTTGAATCTGGATATTTCTGCTATGTAACATTTAGATATAGATCTGAACTAAGGATTGTTTTCATGCCAATGTGATTAAGTTGTTGGACCAGGACAATGAAACCTCGGGATCTAGTCCTGTGATGGTGAACATATGGCAAAAAGGGAAGCCCCTGGGCTCTGTGGGGTGTGCCCCCACCCCCCATTTTGGTGCTTAGCAGGCCTCCCTGAAGCCTCCTGGGACCAAAAACGGGGATGGCTTTGGCTCTCTCCTAACGGGAGAAGATCAGCACCCAACCTTGACTTGAAGTGGGGAGCCACTCCAGATCCTCATTCCCCAAATGAATTTGCCCCACTCAGTGGGGTTGGGGGAGGCCAAAAAGAGAGTGCCAAAGCCATCCCAAAGCTATTAAGCTGAAATATTCCAAGCACTGTGAATCACAGGCTCCCTTTGGCTACTTGGGAAAGGTATAGGGAGTTCCACCTCCCATTCCATTGCAGGAGACATGGCCAGACGGGCAGGCTCTCTCAGTCGCTGCCGGGTGAGGATAACTCCCTAAAAAGCCTGATTGCCTCTTCTTCCCACCCCTGAGTGGGAATCACTGAGAAAGGGGCCAGGAAGGTGGCGGCACTTGGCTGCAGCGTGTTTGCAAGCAGCCAGAAGTTGAGCTGTCCATCTGGCGACACAGGTCCAGAGAACAGCAAGAAGGAGCACATGTGCGAGGGATGGGGCCTGCGGGGAGGGGCATTGGATTATGGGTGTTGGCACGCACACACATGCTTTTGGCACCCGAGGGAAAAAAGGTTTGCCATCACTGATTTAGTCTGTCCTCAGCCATGGAAATTCACTGTGTGACTTTGTGTGAGTCTCTCTATATGTTCATCATATCTTATAGGGTTGCTATGGGGGTGGGGAAAGAGGAACAAATGTTACCTCAGTTGCACGAGCTTTTGGAAGAAATTTTGGATTTTAGTCTAATGAATGAACACACTTTGTAGAATCTCTTCAGCCTGTTGCATATGAGAAACAGGCAAAATTTGCTAAACTGTTATTTCACCTGACTCATTTTGGTTATCTAGGTTGAGAATATCAAAAGCTGTAGAAAAGTCTAGGAAAATGCAGAGGATCATATCCTTCTATCCACTCCTGTCACTGGGAACAAAACAACCATTCTTTTAGCCATATATAGTATATATTCTTAAATTAAGATGCATTTTCCCAATGCTTAAACTGAGAAGTTGATGGACCATACGATCGATAAAAACAAACCATGTATCATTAAATAAATCCCTTCTTGTCATCCCTTTCTAAAGATACATCTTGCACGTCAAAGTTTCCAATAATGAAGTCTGCCAAAACTCTTTTCATCTCGCTTTGTAAAGATTTCTGTGCCAAACCCTGGCATAAAGCCAGACTGAATTTTCATGAAAATGATATGCAAATGTATAATTAAAATTATATACACACAAATACATACTAGATACATTGCTATAACCCACTGAATATGAATAAAGTACTGGGAATATAGGCCTCTGGCTCAGTGGTTAAGATGCTGGGCTTGTCAAGTTCAAGACCCAAGCTCCATGTGACTGGATGAGTTCCCACCCTCGTCCTAGCTCCTGCCAACCTAGCAGCTCGAAAGCATGGAAATTTGAGTAGATAAATAGGCATTGCTATGATAGGAAAGTAACAGCACTTTGTGCTGTCATGCTGGCCACCTGACCATGGAAATGTCTTCAGACAGTGCTGGGTCAATGACCTTGAAATGGAGATGTGCACTGCTCTCTATACTTGGCAATGACTAGCAGAGACTCCACTGGAAATTTAGGAAAGATGGTTGTATTGGAAAATCTTGCCCCGCTACACCAAAAGCATGTAGCACAGGTGGGAGAATTCATTTTCAGCATGCAACTTTTCCATTGCAGTTTAATCAATACATTGAATTTGTTGAATAAATTGAAAAACACACATAACTTTTTATATTCTTAAACCTGGTGAAAAAAAACCACTATTTTTGCTCATACATGCCTGCATATTCTAGAGCACTTCTTTTAACTATGTGGACAAAAGACCTATCATTTGCAAATATTTATCTAGATCCTGTAAATATTTGAAATAATTGAAACTTGATTTGAATACATTGATAGAAGGTTCTTTCAGATCTTAAGTGGCTCCCAAAGTGTAAAATGGATTTGCAGTCCCCAGTAAAGTTACTAGAATTTTCAAATAGATTATCTTTTTCCTGGATATTCGAGGACTTGAGAACATCAGACTTTTAGTACCTTTATTGTGACTTGATTTCTTTCTTTTATTGACCCTTATTTGCTTTTCAGGATAAAATAGGATTTATTTGCATGCCAGCTGGCATAAGATCTATTCTGTCCTTTTCTACTTAGTATTCAATGCAATTGGACAGATCTTCCTGGGCCTTTCTATTAATTAATCCACTAAACTAGGTATTTTAATAGGGATAAATGCCTTGTGTTGCAACAAATCCTTGAAGGTGATCCAGTAATAATATGCCACCACTGCAGTTCCTTGAGTGTCGGTACTATTTACACTCAGGTAAAATAAGACTAAATTTTTGGCATTGGAAATAAGAGCCAATTCGTCAGGAAAAGGGCACTATTATTCCCTTGTACCTTTTTTTCTTTCCTTAGCTCCTTTTCTATGCATTTGGAAATATCAAAGCTGGCCAAAATATTTCATTTCACCCTTAGGATGTCAGGCGTGCAGCCAGTTCCTTTTGGGATCTTTGGCGTGCCACACTAATATTTTATTCTACTTTGCTGTTTCATTAGTGGGGAATTGGGAGGGGGAATAGTAAGGAGTAGAATGTGATGTTGCCAAAATAAAATTCCTTTCTAGAATCCAAGGTCATCCTTTATCTCGACACTTCTGCACCTGACCAGAACTGGATGGATGGAACTGCCAGCATGGCAGTAGAAGATTGGACCGTGTGATGGACCTGTGGGTGTGGGGGCAAGATCATGAACTTTCAACTGGGTGGGGAAAACCGGGAAGCTTTCAGATTCGGGTTTTCCCAGATGTGCCAACATGGCTCTCTTAATAAATTGGAAGTTTGAGCAATACTTTGCCTTGGACTCTGAATTTAATTTTGGATGTTATTTGGAACCCTGACATAGGATGCATTTGAGGAATTACCTGATATTCCAATATTAGCACCATTGATTTTCTTCCATGTACTTGATGGCCATCAAGTTCCCTTCAAGTGATGAATCCTAAACATTATCTTTTTATGTGCAACAGCAACGTTACATGAAAATGGTTTGAAGAAAATAAGGTGAAATTTCTCTGAAATACTAGATAATGTGTGTATCTTTTTCTCAAGTATTTTCTCTGCTCTGAATCTAAGAAATGCATGAACCTGCTGGTTAGAATAATGCTGTTGACAATATCTTATAGTTATGGATTGCTTTCTTATGAAGGAGGAGAAGCAGGGAAGCCCAGCATAAAAAATGCCCCATCTCTTATAGATATCAATACTCTTATAGATATCAGCACTCTTGTGAACATCAATGCAATAAATGGTCAATACTTTGATTTATGGTTGAGCATAGAGTCTCCAGGTCTTTCTGTATCATGTAAATTTTGTTGTAACATTATAGCTTTAATAGGAAACCTATAAGCTTCATGAGTTATTTACTGATTATACATGGGGGGAAACAATATTGTTTAGTTTTGTTGTAGTTGTTGCTCTATTCCACCAGCTGAATCTGTGCAGTATCCAAATGTAGCATTTCCTGCATCGGATGGAGAGAACACATCTTTCTCCTTTTATCCTGGCTACATTTTACAGAGGCACGATCAAGAGGGTTTTAACAAACTGCACCATTGCTTGGTTTGGTGGCTGCAGTGCCTCAGATAGAAAGTCCATACAGAGAGTGGTAAGAACAGCCGAGAAGATTATAGGAAGCTCGCTTCCTGTCATTCAGGATATTGTTTAAAAGCACTATGTGCTTAGAGCTGAAAGCATTGTTAGAGACCCCACACACCCACTTCATGATCTGTTTCTGCTGCTCCCCTCTGGAAGGAAGTTTCAAAGTATTTCTAGCAAGACTACCAGAGTCTGTAACAGCTTTGTTCCCTATGCCATCTGTCTGGTAAACTCACAAGATTTGTTTCTCTTGCCGTGTACATGTATACATCCAAACTAAACTGTGTTATTTCACCATGTCATATAATAAATGTGTATAGGCATAATTGTGTATGTATGTATTTATTTATTAATTTATTTTGTCATCTTTACGTACTGTATATTTGAGGTGAAGACCCTTTGAGAGATGTATGCAATTAAATTTCATTTTAATGTATGCTGATTAATGTACATTCAAAGTGACAATAAAGTTATTCTAAGTCTAGCACTTAATGTGATGTTCTGTGAAAATGGCTGTGAACAAGTTATAGAAACTTAAAAAGAAATGTTTGGAGGCACCGTGATTACCTACAGTATGTAATGCATGTTTTTCTTCTCCTCTTTCTTTTTTAGCAATGAAGTTTTATTGGGTCCCTCAAATGGTGTTGTTGTTTCACATAATATACCGGTAAATGATATACATAAATCAACTAATGATGAAATGGGAGGGGGGGGAAATAACAACTTTAAACTATTTTGCAGATTATTATTTAACAAGTGGACTACATAGTAACAAGTGAAGCATCATTTTACTTGCAGCAATTCTGTTTCTCCCCCTCTCTGTGAACACTGCTCTAGAAATAATCTATCCTCTAGGTAGTTACAGCTTCTTCAAGCTTAAAGAACTGGCTTTTTTCTAAGATGCCAGACTATCATTTTTGTCTGAGTTTTCCTTTCTTTTCCTACTTTTTGCTTCATTGGAGATTGTCTGGTAAAAAACAAATTCTGATTTTGAAAAGTGACACAAAGACCACTAGGATCTTAACTTTTGATAACTGCACTGGATTATTTACTCTATTTATCAAACACGTTTGTAAAGTAAATTTCTAAGGAAGGAGTGCATGGAGAAGGGATGATGAGAGACACAATAATAATTAAGAGACATCATAATTATCATCCAATATCACTTATGTGGGTTTGAATTAAATTTGAAGATGTTAGGCAGACCCATAAGTTTCTGCTTGGGGCAAAGCCATCATGGATCACACACCATTTCTCAAGGGCAACAATGGATGCATGGCCTTGTCCTCTCCCTGTCCCCAGCTCACCAGGAAAGCAACATTAACCTTCTTCTATGTGTCAGAAGTAAAATGCCAATTCAGAGGGTGCTCCGTGGTTCTTTGGTAAAGTTTCACACTCCTATCAGGTTATCCTTTCATTCTGGTTGGCTTTTGTGCTCTGGGAGGGAAATGCCCCATCTGTTCAGAAATTAGATGGTGCCCTGTACAGCCTTTGATCCTTGGATCTTGGTCTCTCTGAACCATCCTAAATTTATTGGTTCCCTTTAACTATTTTTCTAGTTCATTTAGAACTAGAGCTGTGGTGATACAGTGGTTAGAATGCAGCATTACAGGTTAATTCTGCCGACTGCCAGCAGTTCGATTCCTTCTAAGGTCAGTAAAATGGGGACCCAGATTGTTGAGGGCAATTGGCTGACTCTGTAAATCCCTTAGAGAGGGATGCAAAGCACTATGAAGTCTAAATGTTATTGCTATCTTCTTATCTATTTAGCTAAGTTATGTAAGTTTCAACTGATAATGATAAATCAGAGTTTGTTGAGGGAGGGAGGGGGTGGAGGATTCTCTTTGACCAGATCTATCAGGAAATTTGGGCATGGTGGCCGATCAGTTAAGATGCTGGTCTTTTTGACCAGAAGGTTGGTAGTTTGAGACTCAAGCACTGGGTGACAGAATGACTCTCATTCTTGCCTCAGCTCTTGACAGCCTAGCAGTTGAAAAGGATGCAAATGCAAGTAGATAAATGGGTACCACTTTAGTGGGAAGGCTGCAGTGTTTTGGGCACCTTGGCATATAGTCATGCTGGCCACATGACCATGATAGCATCTTCAGACAATGCTGGCTCCCTTGGCTAGGAAACCCAGATGAGCACTGTCTCCCAGATACGATTGGCAGGGGAAACTTTGCCTTTTTTAAAAAAAAACCAGGAGATTTAGAGAATGGGGTTATTACCAGGGGTGAAATCTAGCAGGTTCTGGAGAACCAGTAGTGGAAAATTTGAATTGTTCAGAGAACTGGCAAATGCCACCTCTGGCTGCCCCCAGAGTGGGGTGGGAATGGAAATTTTGCAGTAACCTTCCTCTGCCATACCCATCAAGTCATGCCCACCAAGCCACACCACATCCACCAAGCCACGCCCACAGAACTGGTAGTAAAAAAATTGAATTTCACTACTGGTTATTACTTTTATATGAAGAGGCAGGGCAGGTTACACATATTGGAAATATGGTACTACTATAAATAGAGGTTTCTAGTTCATTGAAGAGAAGCATTTTCTATTTCTTGGGCTTAGAGGGTCATAATGTTCCATCATAAGGCTCACACACACTTCTTTTTGCCATTTTCTTCCATCCTAGTGCTCCAACTTGCAGTAGTCTTAAATCTGTTTCTCTCTCTATCTTGGCTAATTGTGCTGTGTGTGGAGACATCTCTGGATATGGTGGTCCAATCTTCCAGTGATGTTCATCAATCTTACACCATCCTACAGAGGGTTCTCTGCTAATGTTACATCCCCAGCCCCCCAAAAAATTGAATGTGGTAATGAATGGAAGGGGAAAAGCTTTTTCATTTGATCCTTTCTGTTTCTGTTTGTAGCCTTCCTGGAGGATGGCCTCCAAATCTGGATTATTACTTTATTAAAAGAGTTTATTTTTAGTCACTCAGAATTCAGCATTCCATCTTTCCCCCTTTCTTTTATGGATTCTAAAAATACAGTAAAAGAGAAGATGCCTCATTACAGGCAACACCACAGGAACGGTATGATTTCTAACATCTTCCTGCTGTTTTAGTGAACTTCCTTATGGCTGAGTGGAGGTAGCTGGTGAGATGGGAGGTCTTATGAATTCTCACAGGAGAATCAGAAGGCAATTTTCAAAAAAGGGGAAATCATAACGTGGGGAGGATGGAAAACAGCTTTTAATGAAGCATAGGGAACCATTTAATAAACCTGCTGTTGAAAAGCATTTATTCTCTTTGATTTGAGTATTGTGGCATTTGGATGGGGATGGTCACGATCAGATTTGATTGGAGTGGCTTCCTAAGTACTACTCATTGTAGTTTGAAGCATAAACCCATGACGTGTCACTTGGGGAGGTAGAAATAGCGCCAGGATAGACTGGGACTCTAAGGTGTTACTAGTCTTCATGGCATCCTTAAAATCAGTTATTCACCTAACATGTGAAAGCAAAGGAAGTCCTTGACTTATAAGACTAGTAACACCTTAGATCATTGGATGTTTTTAAGAAGAGACTAGACAGTTACTTGTCTGAAATGCTACAGGATCTCCTACTTGAGTAGGGGGTTGGACTAGAAGACCTCTATTCTACTCTACTCTACTCTACTCTACTCTACTCTACTCTACTCTACTCTACTCTACTCTACTCTACTCTACTCTACTCCACTCCACTCCACTCCACTCCATTCTAGATTCCCAGTCTAAGTGATTAAATGGTCATTTAGTGACCATTTAAAGTTACAACAACAATGAAAAAGAGTGATTTATAACCCCTTTTTTACACTTAGGACTGTTGCAGCATCCCTGTGATTATGTGAACAAAATGTGATGCCTGGCAACTTGCAACAATATTTATGATGGTTGCAATGTCCCGGGATCATGTGATCAACTTTTGCAACTTTCTGACAAGCAAAGTCAATGGGGGAAGTCAGATTCATTTAACCACCCTGTTGACTAATTGAAGAACTGCAGTGATTTGTTTAACCACGGTTGCAAGAAAGGTTGCAAAATGGGGCAAAACTCACTTAGCAACTGTCTCACTTAGCAACAGAGGTTTGGGGCTCCGTTGTGGTTGTAAGTGGAGGACTACCTGTACTTCCATTAAAAGAAGCTTTTAAAGAAATTAAACAAAAAGTCTAGGGAATTGCATAGTTTGCTTCTGAATTTGGGATATAGTCATAGTGGAGGATCAGGTTGTATTCTAGAGTCCAGAGCAGGGGTCTCCAAACTTGCAACTTGAAGCCTGGCAGACTTCAACTCCCAGAATTCTGGGAGAATTGCCCAGCCAGAAGCTTTTCTAGCTGGGGAATTCTGGGAGTTGAACTCTGCCAGGCTTCAAGTTGCCAGGTTTGGTGACCTCTGGCCCAGAGGATGACCAACTGAGCTGTGGAACATTGTGAAGTGAATTGGGCTTATGCGTGGAATTCAATTACTTGTTGAGGAGTAATGGAAAGAGGGAGAAAGAAGGACAGAGGTGACAGCACACCTGGAGGAAGAACTGACAGTGCAGAATAATTGGCAGCTTAACTTGCTGGATGGTCCATGGCTGGTGAGAGGTGGTGGCCTTTATTATGCAACCAGAGTTTCTGGCTTCACTGTGTAAGGGGTTTTCTTTACTGTGTTTTGGTGTAATTGTACAATGAAGACATCAGAAAATACAAACCCAGCATGCTACCTTAGATGTTTCTGTTAAACACCAGGGCCATGCAAAACAGTGCCAAGTAACCTTAAGCACTGAACATAAGGGACTCCCTCCTGAGGAATGAGATTTAATCCACTGTTTATAAGATCTCAGTTCTAAGCGCTGCCTAATCAAAAAATACTCGCTGTGCTAAACTGTTAGATAGAGAAGATCTGTGATATAAATTCTCTTCTAAGTACTAGGCAGATACCATCCTCTAATTATGGTCAGATTTTTTTTATATAGGATAGAATATATCGTTTCTAAAAAGGTGAAACTAGTAAACCAATATATTTAGGCCACAAATTTAAAAAAAATATTCTGGAAGGTAAACCAACAGTGGAAGGAGTCCATTTGTTTTTCATACAATGAAAATTTCCATATAATGCAATAAGGTAAAAAAAAATGAATTGTGACAACAGTGTCTTCCACATGTGCATTAAGCTCCTAAGGAACATTCTCCAACCAAGCCCCTTGTAGAAGTGCTGGAAGTTTCTCTCACTTCTCAGAGTTGTTGTTGTAAGGAAAATAAGAACAGGGAATATGTTAGGTATGTTTGAGAATAGTTGAGAACATATAAAGAACGGTTGCTGGAATTGGGTATGTCTAGTTGAATGAAAAGGAGGACTAGGGGTGATTTGATAGTAGTGTTCCAAATATCTTGGGGCGGCCATAAAGAAGAGGAAGTCAAGCTATTCTCCAGCTATTCTGAAGGCAGGATTGGAAGCAATGAAGGGAAACTGAAGAAAGAGAGAAGAAATCTAGAACTAAGGAGAAATTAATCAATGAAATGATCAGCTTCCAGAAATTGTGGGTGTTCCACAATCCTGGAGGTTTTAAAGAAGAGATTGGACAACCATTGTATGAAATGGTACAGGGTTTCCTCCTGAGTGGGGGTTGGACCTCCAAGCAGGGGTAGGCTGCTGGGGCTTCGCACGGGTTCGGGCGATCTTCTAGCTATGATTCCGCACAGTTTGGCAAACCCCAAATGGCACCCCTGGCTGGCCCCTCCCATCCTGCCCCTCCCACCCTGTCTCTCCCAGGAGTGTCCACATGGCTCATTCATCATGCCAGGTAAGTGCGGGCCCATGCGGAGGCTCGGGCAGGGGGTAAAATGGGCCTACTGGAAGTTCCAGAAGTCCGGAAACAGGCCTGTTTTCAGCCTCTGGATGGCCTCCGGAGGCCGGGGAAAGCCGTTTTTGCCCTCCCAGAGGCTCAAGGAAAGCCTCCGAAGCCTGGGGAGGGTAAAACGCCCCCCTCTGCCATGGTGCAGGAGGCTGACTAGCCATTCCTACCATGGACATGCCCACCCAGCAATGGGGCAGCCAACCCATTGCGGCAATTTTTGAATTGCACCACCCTTGCCTCCAAGGTCGCTTCCAACTCTGTTATTCTGAGTTATTTAAAAAATAATAAATACAGGATACAAATAAAAAAATAAACAAGCTTCCAAAATATCTGCTAAACATGGCAATAACCACCACCACCCCCGGCCCCCAGGTTTCTAGAATCTGGAGTTACAATCCCTTGAGGAAGTCAGATGAGACAAACCATCTCAAGATCTTCAAGAGCCAAACAAAATGCTCAGCATGTCCAGGTTTTCCGCAGCTCTATGAACTCATAGTAGCTGACTTGCAGGTAGCACCAGGAAGTATTCTTCTTTTCATTGTGAGGAATGTGAGCACAGCACTGTACTATTTGTCTGCAAAGGTATTCAGAGGGTTTCCGAATGTCAGAGGGAATGTATATACTTGTGCAGTTTAATTAAAAAGAGCAACATCAATATTATATGGCAATCTCATCCCCAAAATTATACCACTTGAGAAGCAATGATAAAAGAAGGGTCCCAGTGGTTGGTATTTCCAAGTGTGAGACTAGCATCTGCTGTTATGGTTTTCAAGATTCTTTATTAGCATTGTCTTCAACATGACAGACTTAAGAAAAATATCTATATTATGCTCCATAATGCTCTCAGACACTTGTGCACAATAAAGAGTTGGAAAAACAGAGCTTTGTCAAGAATTGCCTTGACAACTTAGAAAGTGAAGTTCTTTGTGGAATATTTTGTGTTGCTGCCAAGACCCGCAGGTGGCAAAGAAGATATATTGGCTTAAAACATTCTTCTTTTTTTAAATTGTTCCAAAGATATTTCCTACAATGTCATCATTTTTTTATATTTAAAAAAAAACTTTAAAAGAAAATTACAGTCTTTACTTATAGGATGCTAGCTTTCAATAAGAGACAGTGACAGGAACCATTTAATGCAATGGATTATGCAATTAATTTCTTTTGTTTTCACTGCTTTGGGGCCTCACTGTGTTTTTCTAAATCAAAATGGGCTACTAAGAAGAATGGGCAAATGTTTTCTCCTAGTTTGTGTCACTGCTTGGCTCTTGTTTTAAATCTCTTTCTTCAAGTACACATCAGTAAATTTATTTTGTCCTATGCTCACGTTAAGCTTCTATTTAGTTAAAAAATTAACCCCATACTACTTTTCCATATGCTTTTTAAGTCATATTTTTAAAATGTGTATAAAAGTTAGGGAGGCACAAAAATCCCTTATATGGGATCTGCAGTTTCTGACGAATATTAAAGTATTCCGATGAACTCCATAATTTTCCAAACCTTTTGCAAACCCATGCCAGTTTTATATTTTCCAAAGTGGTCCAAAAATATTGGAAGTACCTCGTAACGATTGGATTATTCAATGTACTTATTTATTTGTATCCCACCAACAAATAAACAAATGCATTGAATAATCCAATCATCACAGGGAGCTGCCAATATTTTTTTGTATCCCACCAAGATGGCTCAGTGGCTAAGACTCTGAGCATGTCGATCAGAAAAGTTGGCAGTTCGGTGGTTCGAATCCCTACCACCGCATAATGGAGTGAACTCCCATTACTTGTCCCAGCTTCTGCCAACCTAGCAATTCGAAAGCATGTAAAAATGCAAGTAGAAAAATAGGGACCATTTGGTGGGAAGGTAACAGCGTTCCATGCGCCTTTGGCATTTAGTCATGCCGGCCACATGACCATGGAGACGTCTTCGGACGGCGCTGGCTTTTCAGCTTTGAAACAGAGATGAGCACCATCCCCTAGAGTTGGGAACGGCTAGCACATATGTGCGAGGGGAACCTTTAGCTTTTATCCCACCAACAAACCTTCCTCTTGCTATTTTCCCCACAACAACTACTCTTGTGAGGTGAATTAGGAGGAGAGAGAGTGACTGGCACAAAGCCACTCATCTGGCTTTCATGGCTAAGGTGGGATTTGAACTCATGGTCTTCTGCTTTATTGTCTGGTGCCTTGATCACTAGACCAAGCTGGCTATTATATATTTTCTATCCTGATAGATCTATAATGGAAAATTGCTGGACTATCCAGGATCATCCATACTGCTGTGATCTGAAGAAGGACTGAGACATGTCACAGTTCTTCAGTGTACTCTATCCAAACTTAATTAAAATGCATGTTTCTAAACATATTTCTTCTCAAATATGGTTATTTAAATAGATTTGCTTCCTTAACATTCCAACTCATTTCATTTCAGAAGAAAATAATAGACAATTCCCAGAATGATGAAACCCCTCCCCCGAAAATGTATTTTAGTTCTACATTATTTCAGCAGTAGATAATTTTTTTCATAAAAGACAATAGTTAAAAGCACAAAATTGTTTTCAGAGCTTTCCAATGGGATATAACTTATTTGTGCCAAAATACGTAGCTGCTTATTTTATTGCAATAATTGGAATGAAGGAACTCACTTTTTCTTCTGGCTCTCAATTTGTGGGCTAAGTTTGATATACAGGTACTGTAGTTCTTGACTTATGGCCATTCTTTAATGATAGTGGTGCAATGGTTCGAAGGTTAACTCTTCCCTCTGTCAGGAGTTTGATCCTGACTAGATCAACTTTGATTAAACCTTCCATCCTTCCAAGATCGGTAAAACCCAGATTGTTGGGACACTGTAAACTGCTTAGAGAGGGCGGTAAGGCACTATGAAGCAGTACATAAGTCTACGTGCTATTATTAAGTGCTGTAGTTCAAACTTACAACTTGGGAAAAGTGACACAACCTGTACTTCCACTTATGAGTGTGGCACCACCCCCACAGTGACATGATTACAATTCAAGCACTTGGGAACCAGTTCATATTTATGACTGGTCTCCTTATCATAGGGTCACTTTGATTTGTTAAAATCAATTATGATTTGTTATCTTTTTGACCATTTTTGGAAAAAACGCCCATTGGGAAGCTTAACAATCACAGTCATTCACTTAATGTCTACCATCAAAATTATTTCAAAATCTGGTCCAGATGTCAAAATCTGCCATTTATGACCGTAACAACATATGATAGAAATTCCACTTCCAATTGTGGTCATAAGTCAAGGACTACCACTAAATCAACCTTTGCGGATTCTCTCCCCCCATCTGCTGGGGTTCAGACTAATTTCTACGGAGACTAATACAAAATAAAATCTGGAAAAAAAAACTGTTTGCAGGGCAATCTGACATGTATATACTTAAAAACGGCATCGAAAAATCTGTGGATTTAGCTTCTCTTAGATACCCATTGTTTTCAATTCATTAACACATTTGTCAAATTTTCCTGGTGAAATAAAAGAACTAAATGAATATGTTACTCTCTGCAATTGACCTATGCTATTCCCAGCAAGGAGATAACCATGCTGTGACTATTTTCAATGTAGCTGTTAAATACAAAGGTTTTTTTAAAAAAAAAAACCATGAAAACCATAATTCAGTTGCCAGAAGCATAACCAGATATAAAAGGATTCAACTTCAGACATTTAAAGCTAAGTTTAAAGTGGTATACACTGAAATAAGAATTTGGGGTTTCCCACCCCCCTATATTTATTTACAAAAAACATCCATTAATGTCAAAAGTAGGATAAGTTGAGCCTGGCTGTTTGGGCCTCAAGAGATTACTGTAGGTTGATTTATTTGATAGTAAAGAACCATATAATTATAGGACTGGAAGGGATCTTGGAGATCTTCTAGTCCAAGCATTTAATAGTGAGTGTCATACCATGTGCATGAATCATACAAGTGGCAAGAAAATTGGGGCAGTCAGGCATAACACAGGTTATGTAGACAGTAAACACAGGGTCAATCAAAATGGACTCAAGTGTCTATACACCAATGCACATGCACGGAGTATGAGGAATAAACAGGGTGAATTATAAATTCAAGTAAATGAGGGCAGATACGATATTGTTGCCATTACAGAAACTTGGTGGGATGAAACATACAGCAAGAAGGATTTAAATTATTTAAAAGAAATAGACCAAATAAAAGAGGAGGTGGAGTTGCACTATATATAAGAAATAACTACATCTCTACAGAAATAAAGCACAACAATGATGAGAACTATCTTGAATGCATTTGGGTCAATATTAAAGGTTGGGGTGGAAAATGTCATTGACATAGGTCTATACTACAGGCACCCAACCAAGCAGAGGATGTAGATGAACTTTTTGCTAGTCAGCTAAGTAAGATATGTAGGAAGCAAACCACAATAGTAATGGGGGATTTTAACTACCCTGACATCAACTGGGAAACAAACTCTGCACCAAGTGGAAGATCCAACAGGTTCCTAATGAACCTAGTGGATAACTTTGTTTCCCCAAAAGTAGAGAAGGGAACAAGTGGATCATACATATTGGACTTAATTCTCACTAACAGAGAGGAAATGATAGAAGGTGTTGAAGCCAGGTGTTCTCAGGTGTTATGGAGAATAGGTTGATCCCCTCTTCCCTGTGATCATCCTTCATGTCTTGAAAAACTACTACCACGTCTCCTCACTTTGTTGGCTCCATTATCTGATTTAGCCTTCAGAAGCTTTATCATATACTCTTCTCTGTACTCATTCTAGAGCTGTCTGTTTCTTCCTCTTTTCTTAATTTTAAATGAACATATTCATATTCCTATATATGATTATGTATAATATGATATGATTATGTATAATATGATATGATTATGTATAATATGATATGATAATATACATATGATTCAGGCATGAAATCCTCTTACCTTCGCTACTGGTTCGGAATTGGGAGTGCACACATGCACTTGCTTGCTTCACTCGCATGGGCATTTCTGCGCATGTGCAGAAACTTCTATGCATGTGCAGAGCATCCGCCTCCGCTACCAGTTTGCCTGAACCGGGGCAAACCAGCGCGAACCGGCAGACTACCACCTCTAATATGATTTTAAATACACCTATAAGCCTTCATTTCCTTCCTATTTTCTATAACAGTGGGACAAATGGATTTCCCTACCCGGAATTAGGCTGTTAAACAAACTTATGAAAATGATGGAGGGGGGGGGGGGGGGGAGAATGCCAGTGGATTTTTGTACTGGTTTGTCAGTTCCATTACTGAAAACAGATTCCTAGCTTGAGCCAGGTGCTCAGAGAAATGCTATTGCTTCATTCTAGGTATTTATTTGTACCCTGTAGATGTTATTTGGAATGTGGATCTCATTGGGGAACCTTGACATTCCTGTAGCAACAACATTAGATTCTGAAAACTGGAGATCTGCCCATCCCTCACTGAAAGATAAGATACAAAGGCTTCAGTTGTTAATTGCAAGTGCCAGGATCGGCAGAGTAAAAACGAAATAAAAATGGAATAAAAGACTGAATGTATGCGTTGCTTTCTGTTACAAACTTCTGGTTCTCACTGAGAATATAATTGAGCTGTTAGCACTCCGATCAAACCATTGACTTTGGCCAGACACGCTTAAAAGCAAACCTACAGCGATCTAATAACACCTTCACCCTCAGATTATTATCCACCAGAAAAATTCCAGGTGCCCATGAATGATAACGTCTGATTATTTCCTTATCTGTACTTGAGAGATGTTGGATTATCTGGAGTGAAATATTTTTTTTTCTTTTTCTCTGGGTCCTTGAAGGAAAAATGGGATCTGTGGTAAAGTACAGAATAAATAAATCTCGGGGAAACTTTCCCTTCAAAGGACTCTGAGTATTGATGGAGGAGGTCATGCACTCCTCTTGCATTTTCAAAGATAAGCCTGGCTTTCAGTTGAGTCTAAGCTTGTATAAGATGCTGTACAAAAATTGTCTTCAAGGTGCGCTGAGAAGCAAAGAGGAAGATAAAGGTGAAATGGGTGCTTTATAAACAGGAAGCTCTTGTCTATGTGCACAGGCGGTCACGCGGTCATTTTGTTTTCTGCATGTTTCGTGGCTTTTGTTTTCTGCAGAGTCCCTGGCTGCCCTTTCTCTCTTGAGGATCTTTAAAACAGACCACCTGAGAAGAGGCTAATGGGGGCAGCTGTTCAAGTAAATTGTTCTGTGAGAGAGCAGGGATATTTGTTTCCAAATACTAAGCATTTAGGAGAACAGCTACTATCTCGTTCCCCAGAGATGGCATGCCACAAGCCTGTTAGTCTTGGGAAAGTGTAAAAAAAAAAAAAGGTTCTGGAGATTTGTAGCAGTCTGCAAGTTGACAAGCACCTTGCTAAGAATTTGTTCAAAATAGTTATAGATATACTTTTTGGGGTTGGAGGGAATATTCCAATTCTTTCTTCCTTTCTCCCTCCCTCCCTCCCTCCCTCCCTTCCTCTTGATTTTTTATGGACCAGCTTTAATCAGAATGAAGTCTCTGCAGGCTAAAAGAGTACAATTAATTCAGATACTGAATGCAGTTAATAATAGGAGTATCACAAGGAACAATTATATTGTAACTGATAAATATAAGTATATGAGTATTTTTTTTAGCAGTTAATTGCTGATTTGCTAAAGCAAACCAAAGGCCTTTATGTATTTCTTTATTTATTTTCATAGCAAATGTAAGCAATGTACAGCCTTAAGTTGTTGTCAAAATGTTGACACTACACTATTAGCAAAACATCAGGATGACAAATAGTTTCCTTTTTTGAAAGGAAGCTGTTGTTGTTGTTGTTGTTGTTGTTGTTCTTCTTCTTCTTCTTCTTCTTCTTCTTCTTCTTCTTCTTCTTCCTCCTCCTCCTCCTCCTCCTCCTCCTCCTCCTCCTCCTCCTCCTCCATCATCATGTCACACCTAGTCCTTTTCATTAAACTGGACATACACAATTCCTGCAACCCTTTTTCATATGTTTTAGTCTTCCATCCCCTATTCATCTTTGTTGCTTTTCTCTACACTCTTGCTAGAGTCTCAAGATCTTTTTTATATCGTGGCCAAAATTGGGTACAATATGTCAAATGTGGTCTTATCAAGGCATTATAAAGTGGTACTAACGGTTCAGGTGATCTTGATTCTATCCCTCTTTAATGCAGTCTAGGACTGCATTAGCTCTTTTGGCAGCCACAGCACACTGCTGGCTCATATTTAAGTGATTGGGTTTGAGACTCAGTGCCCTGCAGTGGTCAAAATATTTGAGTTAGGAACAAGAAGAACTGGGTTCAAGTACACCTAGTGTTAGGTTCAAGTTATGAAAGTTCAGCAACATTCAGTCCAGCTTCTCTCCTAGAATCGAGATGGAAGAGAAGTGGAAGAGTCATCTTAGGACCACAAAGAAAAGTGACCAATGTAACAAACGGCTTGCTAAATTTGACTTGCAGAATTCTCAGCAGAGGTTGTTTGAGTCAATAAATTTGTGCTACACAACTCACTCTTCACTCCATATGCTATATGGCCCTTGAATTAGAGTTTTCCAATAGTCTGCAGCCATAGCATTGATAACAATTCTCTTCCACATTGCATTCAGATGCTGAAGATAGCTGCTGAAAATGTGTATTTTATAACAGGACATTTCTAAGAAAGAACTGACATCACAATAATTCATTTTTCAATGGCTGCATTTAAATTAATTTGATTATTATCCTAAACATTTAATGAAAAACATGAATTGGGACCTACTGCATGGAAGATCCCATTTTTAGGGAATATTTTTTACTAGGTAAAGAAATTCAGAAACAAAATACAAAGATAACTGGAGCATGTAAACAACTCTATCTAGACACATTTCTTCTTTGTCTATGATACTCCTTCATTATTTAGGATTTATTGCATTTATTATTGTAAGACAGAGTCTCTTAAGAGTCTCATATGTTAGGTGGACCGCTGTATAAGATGGAATAAATAAACCAAAAGCCAAATAGATTGAATTAAAACAATTCCTTTCTTTAAAATCCCAAACTGCATTTTTTCCCATCCACAAGATGATAAAACTGTCAATTTGCTAATGCCCAGGAAGAAAATAACTCAGCAGCATAGAAGCTTGCCGAGAACGCTAGTTTCAAAAGTAAAAAAAGAAAGAAAGAAAGAGAGAGGTTGTCTCTAAGGAGAATTGAGTGGCAAGAAGAGAAAGATGGCAGGTGAATTCAAAGAAAGATCAAATTATCCAGGGTACAAAGTCATAGTCAGATAGACAGGCTAGAAAGTTCTTCAAAATAGCACACTTTCACCTCGGGACTTGTTATATACCATCTGGGAGTCGTAGAGCTAGCTAGGAGAGAAAAATCCCTACCATAAATCAGTGTGAAAGAAAGCCTGTTGATATCACTGTCTGGCTGATCTTTTCTTATTCATTATCACACACCTCTGCTAGGTGCCAGATAATTAAAATGAACTGTGGCGAGCTCACTTTTAGGAGGCATTTTTTACAGTGTGATATCCATATCAGCCTTTATTAAAGAGCAAAACTGTCTCCGAAGAGTTGTATTTTGTCATAAGCAAAGCTATTCTCTGATGCTCATGGCTGCCATGCGGCTTGAAATCAGGCCGCTCGGTCAGACAATATAAACCCTCGTGGACAAAAGAAAAAAAAAGAAACAACTACATTGTTGTGCTAAGCCTTGTTTTATTCTAATTAGACGGTGCAAAAACCCACTTTGTTGAAGAATTCTCCCGCTGATGTAGGAGGTTTCTCATCCCGACACATCAGAATCTGAAAGACAAAGGAAGAAACAATGATAGCCACTTTCCATTATCTAGCAACAGAAAGATCTAGGGGTCTGTTTTTGTGTTTGTGTGTCTGTGTGTGTTTGCATTTGTGTTTGTCTGTGGGTGGTAGTGGATGTTGATAAACATCAGAAGTTAGAGCAAGAGAAAAACATGCCAAATGTTGTGGATATTAATGCAAAGTTTTTTAAATGTCTATGGCCTTCTGACCATAACAGTCAAGCATTTTTATAATGTTCACAAGGCACAGTTTGACTGAATCCTGTCTCACAGTCTCTCTCTCTCTCTGGTGACAATGTTGACTAATATTTTATTAAAATATTTTAATATTTCTGAGGAAGATCATTAAAAAAAAATCATTTTATGTTTTTTCACATTTTTGACCTGCCCATCTACCTTCGAGAGAGACTCTGGGTGGCGTACAATAAAATATTAAAATATAGAAACAGTACATAAAAGTTAAACGTTTAGAAAGAGGAGAGGATGATTTAACACTGTCAAAATTAATTAAATTACAACATTAATTGTAAGGCAATTAAGGGCAGAAGTCAGCCCCACAGCTGCTAGTCTTCAGGGTTTTGACTCCTTTACAAGATTGGGAGTCTTCCTCACCTCTGGGAAGAGAACATTTTACAGGACAGAAGACATGGCTGTCTTCCTGGAGTCTACCAGTCAAAGTTCTTTAACTGATGGAGTCTGCAACATACCTTTCCTGTGACATACCTTCCCAATGAATGACTTGGGAAGAGGGTACTACGTAAAAGATCAAAAGACTAGAAAGTGGTAGACATACATAGCGTGTATCAAGGGTAGTGTGACACTTATGAAAATCAGTGCTGCCCCAGACATCCCAGTTTTTCTTTCCCATTCATCATTTTAACAATGATGTTAAAATACAAATAAAAAAAAACAGAAGTTATCAAACATGATCCTATCCTTGGTGTTCATAAAGGCCCCATATTGATGTGGAAGGTCACATTCAGCTGAATACTGGTGTAGCACCTTGTGTTACAGAAATCCTTATATTCAGGATCCTAAATTCAGTTGAATATAGTGGTATCGTCCTTTCAAAAGTGTTTATTCTTTTTGTGAAGATCAGGACAGATATGATCCATGACATGCCTTCCAACGTTTGCCAAATTCCTGTTATATTTGAAAGTTCCTGTTATATTTCAATAGTTGAAGGGATTAGCAGAAATGTTACCCATTCATTTTAGCCACAAGCAGATTTGATGTGCAATCTGTTTCATATCTTGCTTAGCACATTTTAAGGTAATTTCAGAAATATCTCGCATGGAAATCACAGGAACCGTGGAATTGTATAGTAATTGTCCACATTATAATTCACTTTCTTTTAGCTTCTAAAATTGATTAAAGCTGGATTTGGCATACATTTGCAGGGCATATGCTTTTTCATCATTTGTCTTGTACAATTAAGTTGTATCCAGTAAAATTGTATAATTATATAGGGCATTACACAACAAAGCAGTAAGGAAAAAAATAGCATTCATGCTATACTTGAAAATTGTGTGCTAATTTATTATTAAAATGAACTTTTGCTTTACTGCAATCAACTTTTGTATTTTCTTAGACAAATGTCTATGGAGATTCTCAGTCATGAACATATTTTTTTTCAAAAGACAACTGGACATTCTTTGTTTCTTGGATATTTAAAGAGATGTTTAAGGGAAAACTTCTAGGTATCAGGGATTTGTTCATATCTTTCCCTCCAATATGAGTCATCAATCATCTACATCAGAGGTCTCCAAACTTGTTAATTTTAAGATTTGTGGACTTCAACACCTAGAAGTCCTCAGTCAATCCAGCTGGCTGGGTACCTGAAATACACAAGTCTTAAAGTTGCCCCATTTAAAGACTCCTGATGGTTGTAAATGAACCCCAGACATCTTTATAACCAGATGTCTTCAAACAACAGCAGCAGCAGAAACCACCATCACAATTTGCATTGTGTGAGAAGGTAGTGTGATAAGGATGAAAAACAAAGTGTGATACAGATTGGGGGCTGGGGGAAGAAACTAGGCTAATTAGACAGATCAAAACAGGACTTTTAACAGAGTAATGTTCTTCCCTTTTAAATAATCTGAAGTATTTTGATAACAGTATTCTGTAATAACTGTTCATGCACAGAGGAAAAAGAAAGAAAGAAGGAAGGAAGGAAGGAAGGAAGGAAGGAAGGAAGGAAGGAAGGAAGGAAGGAAGGAAGGAAGAAGGATTAAACCAACCATGTTATCTTTTGAAAAGTTGTTTGACTTGGTATTATAAAATCCTCCACCATTTCCATGAAGCCAAAGCACAATTTGGGTCAAAATGATGGCTTTATCTCAGTGTCATTAGACTATTTATTCCACCATAACTGGGAGTGGGATTAATCCCCATGGGTCATTATGTATCTGGAGTAGGTGGAAACAGGTGTTCTAATCCTTAGCATGAAAAGACCGTTGGCAAGAATTCTAGAGCTGGAATCCTGACTGAAATGGGCCCAAGTAATCCATTTCTTTCAGGGTGTTCACAACTGCAACATAACAATCTTTCCTAAAATGGTGAGGTTAGTGTAATGCAATGTGAGAATGACCTTGGGAGACATGTGGAAGAGCCAAAACCAGGGCAATAGTAAGATAAGAGTCACTTTTTTAGTTCTCAATAGGAATGTGGGCATGGCAAACATCTCAGAAGGGACCCTCCCTAGTTTCTTGGACTGTGAAGGCAAAAGGGGGGAAACAAATGTACTTTCATATTTGCAAGACTGATATCAACCTTATAGGATAGTCCATATAGGAACCAATTCCAGATGAACTCTCTTTATTTTATTTTATTATAAAGTTACATTAACAGAATCAAAGTAAATCAAAACTGTTGTAACTACCTATACTTAAACTTTCACAAAAGATAAGTGTCTTTCCTAACCCTTCTAACACACAATTTGTCTAATCTAAGCTTTCACAACAAAATAAGCAGTTTTGTATTAAGTTGAAGAAGCAATGTTCTTCATATTGTCTTTCTTACAGTGCTATGTAAAGGGATGTGGTGGCTCAGTGGCTAAAATGCTGAACTTGTCAATTAGAAGGTCGGCAATTCAGCAGTTCGAATCTCTAGCGCCGTGTAATGGAGTAAGCTCCCATTACTTGTCCCAGCTTCTGCCAACCAAGCAATTTGCAAGCACGTAAACATGCAAGTAGAAAAACAGATGCCACTTTGGTGGGAAGGTAACAGTGCTCCGTGCGCCTTCAACATTTAGTCATGCCAGCCACATGACCACAGAGATGGTGGTTCGAATTCTTGCACCATTTAGTGGAGTGAGCTCCCATTACTTTATTTTATTGTAAAGTTACATTAACAGAATCTTAGAGCCGTTTCTTCTTAGCGCTGAGAGAGAGTGACTAGCCCAAGGTCACACAGCTGCCTTTGGGCTTAAAGTACAACTAGAACTCAAGTCTCTTGGTTTCTAGTCAGGTGCTTTAAGTATTGTATCAAACTGACTCTCACATGGCGTATAGTATGGTATGAAATGGTGTCATGGGGTGGTGTGGTGTGATATGGTGTAGTATAGTACAGCATATAGTACATATGCACACATACGTAAGTCTTCAAATAAAAATATGCATTTTTTTCTTTCCTCTCCTCTCTTCTACGCCAGTGGTGTCATCATTATTTATTACTTGGCTGCATTACTGTCAAGGGATCTAAACTCCTTAGGAATGATAGATGACTGCAGACAGCAACATTTTAGATTCTTAGCATGCTCCCTTCCTTTATATATATAATGTCATGAATGGGTTTCTTTCCTCCTCCCCCCACCCCCATCCCTGCCCTTTACTATGGAATCCCTACAATAATTCAGTTGACTGACTCTTCCGTGTAGTAGAGTTTCCCTAAAAATAAAAGCTCATATTTAAGGCAAGAGGCCAGATGAAAAAAAAAAAAGAAAACAACCAACCAAACAAATGCACCTAGATCTTCAGTGTAGCAGCCATTCCTTGATTTAGCACGCTTGGGGGCTCTTGCAAATCCTCTTCGGTTTTTTCCACTGTAGAAATTACCGGTGCAGAAAGAAACAAATAGAGAAACAACATGTTGGGCCTCTTTGCACAATGAGCAACATCTGTGTCTACCTTTGCTTGGTTATATAGCTGTTAAGTCGTTGGCTTTCTCTAAGCCACTTTGATCTAGTTGCTTCATCATACTGATGAATTAAAATGCACCAATGGGAATTCTTCTGTCTTTCCTATGAGCAGAATCGAAGAGCAAAAGCTGAGCAATGGAGTGACTCATTAAACTAAAAGGTAAAATCAAATTCACAAATGGTGCTTCACCATCAATAGATTCACTGACTAGTAGGAAATAATTTTGCGCTCACAGTCAAGCCCTTTTCTCTTTAATTTAATTTAATTTAATTTAATTTAATGCTTCTAGACCGCCCCCTCTCCCGAAAGGGACTCGGGGCGGTGTACAGTTCATACAAAATATATCAGATACAATAAAATTAAGTATGTACAATTGACAGTTGACATGGAGGAGGTAAGAATGACATTAAAAGAACTGTACAAAGCAGATTAAAATAAGTTCAAACCCCTAAAAACAAATACAGTGAATTAAAAAACCCCTAAAATAACCAGATATAGTGCGTTTGCCAGGAGGGACAGTTGAATTATGCCAGGCCTGCTAATCGGAACAGGTGGGTCTTCAGTTTTTGCCGGAAGGAGCGGAGGTCAGAAGTGGTTCTAATGTCGGGGGGGAGGTCATTCCAGAGGGTTGGGCCCATCACAGAGAAGGCCCTACTCCTCGGTGTCGCCCGCCGGCATTGTCCAGTGGATGGCACCAGGAGAAGTCCCTCCCTGTGTGAGCGTATTGGCCGCAGGGATGTATGTGGGAGGATGCGATCCCGCAAGTAACTAGGTCCCGTGCCATGGAGCGCTTTAAAGATGGTAATCAGCACCTTGAAACGCACCCGGAAAACAGCTGAGTATCATCAGCGTAGAAGTGACACTCAACCCCAAAACCACGGATGATCTCACCCAGCGGCTTCACATATGTGTTGAACAGGAGAGGCGAGAGGACCGACCCCTGTGGCACCCCACAAGTGAGTGGCCTCGGGGTCGACCTCTGTCCCCCTGTCAACACACATTGCCTCCGGTCGGAGAGGTAGGAGCCGAACCACCGCAAAACGGTACCTCCGACTCCCATCCCCTCCAACCGGCGCAATAGGATACCATGGTCGATGGTATCAAAAGCCGCCGAGAGGTCTAATAGGACCAGGATAGAGGAGCAACCTCTATCTCTGGCCCTCCAGAGATCATCAACCAACGCGACCAAGGCTGTCTCTGTGCTGTGCCCAGGTCGGAAGCCGGACTGGCGTGAGTCTAGATACTCGGATTCGTCAAGGTGTCGTGGAAACTGCTGGGCCACCACATTCTCAACAACCTTCGCTAGAAACGGAAGGTTGGAGACTGGACGATAGTTAGCTAGCTCCATTGGGTCGAGTGAGGGCCTCTTAAGTAAGGGCCTCACCACCGCCTCTTTCAAGGCGGTTGGTAAGGATCCCTCACCCAATGAGGCATTCACCAGGCCCAGAAGCCAGCCTCGTGTCACCTCCCAAGATGCCAGTACCAACCAGGAGGGACACGGGTCCATTAAACATGTGGTGGGTCGCAGCCGTCCACGCAACCTATCTAAATCCTCGGGGGCAACAGAATCAAACTCCTCCCAGGATGGTCTCACAAGACTCGCTGTTGGCGGCTCGTCTGGTCCACTGAGTGGGGCCCATCCGCTCCGGATCTGAGCGACTTTGTCCTGCAGATATTCCCCAAATTCCTCTGCTCTGCCCTGTAAAGGTGCCCCCTGCGTCCCCTGTGACAAGAGGGAGCGGGTCACCCTAAACAGGGCAGCAGGGCGGTTATCCGCGGACGCAATAAGGGTGGCACAATATCTACGTTTGGCCGCCCTTAATGCCACCAGGTAGGTCCGCAAGTAGGATCTTACCTGTGTTCGATCAGATTCGGAGCGTGAGGACCTCCACCTGCTCTCTAGACGTCTCCTGTGACGCTTCATCACCCTCAGCTCCTCGGTATACCAAGGAGCCCGGGTGGGTCGCTGCCGCAGGAGAGGTCGCAAAGGCGCAATCCGGTCCAAGGCCCCAGCCGCCGCCCTATTCCAGGCGGCCGCTAGGTCCTCCGACCGAGCGCGGGTCAGGGCTACAGGTAATGGCCCAAGCTCCGTCTGGAACCTATCCGGCTCCATCAGGCGCTTGGGGCGGTACCAGCGTGGACCGTCTGGTCCCGCCTCCTCGCGGTGGGGGGTAGCGCCAGGGAAGTTAAGCCGGAGACATGAGTGATCTGACCATGACAGGGGTGTAACAGTGAAATCCCCTCTACCCAGATCACTCGTCCACTGCTCAGATACAAAGACAAGGTCCAATGTGTGGCCTCCTTCGTGTGTGGGGCCCTGAATTAACTGGGTCAGGCCCATGGCTGTCATGGAAGCCATGAACTCCCGAGCTACCTCAGATGCTGCTCCCGTCGACGGCAGGTTGAAATCTCCCATGACCATGAGCCTGGGGATCTCAACCGCCGTCTCCGAGATCAGCTCGAGGAGCTCGGGCAGGGCTGCTGATGTATAGCGAGGAGCCAAGTATACAATCAGCAAACCCAACTGCCTCCGTGGGCCCCATTTCACACCAAGGGACTCACACCCGGATATCTGAGGAACAGTGAACTCCCTCGGCTCTAGACCTTCCCGTATAACTACCGCCACCCCACCACCCTTACCCAGGGCCCGAGGCTGATGGAATGCACGGAAACCTGGTGGGCACATTTCCACGAGGGGTAAACCACCCTCGTGGCCCAACCAGGTTTCCGTTATCCCTGCAAGGTCTAGCTCCCCCTCAGAGATCAACTCATTAATGAGGGGGGCCTTGTTGGTTACGGACCTTGCATTGCAAAGCATCAGCCGTAGGCCCGGGCTCTGTAGTTCCTGGCCACCTAGGTTGCGGGGGTTGGTGCAGACGACCGGGCATAGCCAACAACCACGGTCTCCCAACCGACCTTGTGATCTTCTCTTGTCCTCGCATCCCCCCCTCCCCGCGACCGTTGTAATCAAACAACCCTCTATTGGAATCTCTTGTTCCCTCTCCCCCCCGCTCCGCTCACTTCCTTCCCGGACTCACCTGTCCGTCCAGCACTGGCACTGGCGCCTCTCCCGGCCTGGTTATCACACCCCCCCTCCCTGGAACCCCTTAATAACAATAAAAAACTTTTGGATAAAAAGCCCCTCAGCCTCCGTTTCTTCCACCTCTCGGGGTTCACAAACCCGTCATCAAGGCAGGCCCTTGAGAGAGCCAAGGGCCATACCTGCGAGAGCGGGGCCTCCCGCAGGCGGAGCAGGTCTAGCCTTGAGTAAATTGATGAAGTATTAAAACCCAATTGGGTAAGGGTGCAGATGGTAAAAATTAATAGTTAATAGCCGGAGGCTGAGATGTTACTGGGGAGCTGGAGGGGAAAATGTTCCAAATATTTCCGGGACGTGAAGGTGAAGCAGGTGGAGATATCATAAAATGAGGTGACAGTCCAAGGTGGATTGAAAATAAATGTAGTACAGATGTGGGTTCCTTAGTAAATGAGGGGTGGCCTTCTAAGCCCAGCTGTTTTTGGTCTTAGTCTGGGCAGTCAGTTGGGCTCATCCATGGCCCTAACACGGGTCTTCAGTGACCTCTAAGGTTCCAGGTCATCCCCAACCATTATTTAGGTCTTCTTCTTTCTACTGGTTCCCCAACATCCTCACCTTGACCCCCCCATCCGGCGTCTCAGTTCTCAGTTCTCTTAACATTTGCAGCAATTTGGGAAAAGCTTCCAAAATTATCAGGATTCTCAAGACACCAGAGCAAGTTCCTAGGAGCATGGGGGCAGCCAGGATATGGCCAGCTGTTATGGGGGAGTCCCTGGGAGTCCCTGGCTGCGGTTCTTTCCACACACCCAATACCGCAGCCATCTCCCAGTGCCGCTCCCTGTTGCCTCCCCATTCTGCTCACCACTCGATGTCCTCTGGTGTTTTTTAGCGTTGTAGGGCGGCTCCAGAGGTTCCATTGTCTCCCCATCCTCTCTGGTGCCGCTGGCTTGCCTTTCCTGGTGCTGTCTTGCCTTTTCCCCTTTCCACTTTCAAATTTCGCGCCGCGCTGCCGCCGTCGCCGCCGCGCTGCCGCCGCCGCCGCCATTGCCTCACGGCTTCCTTTCTCGGCTGCTCAGCTCCGCTCCGCTCCGCTCCGCTCTTGTTTGCCTCCAAGCTTCTCCGACCACCCCTGGTGGACTAAAATAAGCCCCAAACATGCCAGGGTGGTCGGGCTATCCAAGTCTCAGCTCCCCGTTGCCATGGGGGCTGGCGGCAACCTCCTACCCCTATCGGGCGCTCCACGGTGAACTAGGAGCTCAAACAGGCGACCGCCATCGCCGGAAGCTCCTCCTCCTCTCCTTACTGACAAAGTTTGTCCATCAGTTCCAAAAAGCACAGTTTCAACCTGGCATAATCTTTTGAGAACTTCAGCTCAACCCTCCCAGGGGAATATTTTTATCAGAAACATGCTTTGATAGGAACTTTGATAATGATTTGAATATGCTTCATGTGTTCTTTTGAATTAGGGTGTGCAAAGACACATTTGTACCCACAATCACATGCCATTCCTAAACTTTTGGTTTGTCTCCCAGGTGCCACACATTTGAAAAAGAATATGGTGGTGCTAAAGAAACTATAATGAAAGGTTTAGCCCAATAAAAAATAAAAATAATAAAATATCATCCCCAACCTCCTTATAATTGTCCTTTTCATTATGTTACATTCCTTCACTTCCCAAGCGGTTAGCAAAGAATTATATTTTTTGTGAGGAACTGTTAACTTTTCTGTTATTTTAGAGCATTTTAATGTTCTAAAACATTATTCAGCAACTTTAAGACTTGTAAACTTCAATTCCCAGGATTTCCCAGCCAACATTAAAATTGCCAAGTTTGGAGAAGTTTTAGACCCTGTTCTAAAACTTCATTCAGCAACCTATGGTCTGTTGGCTATCTCCACCATCACCCACTCAATGTGTGCCCATGATCATTCTGGTAAAATTCAGTGGTAAACTTAGTGAATTTAATCAGTGTTGTTTCAAAATGTTATGAGTGGTTAGTATCTAAGGGCATCCTGAAAACATTAAAAAACGGATCATAAATACTTGTTTTGCTCTTTCCATTGACATCGTACCATTATCAGCTAGCCCCTTGCAACCCTTTCAAAGGCCAGGAAGCTAGGTTGTTCTGCTATCCTCCAAATATTGTCCCTCTGTGGTTTCGAATTGTGTTGAAAGCCAAGAGGGCAGCGATTAAGAGTCCAAGGGAAGATCAAAAATGCAGGCTGTCTTAAAGCTTAGCAGCACAATTTGGGAAGTTTAGAACTGCAGCTCATTAGAAGTACAGCCAAAGAGAGTGAGTTCAGAAGGACAGCTGGACAAAAGGAACACATGTGATTAATTGGACACACAGTCATCCCTTACCAAATCATGCCTTATGGTCGAGTGATGTGGAGGAAGCTTCCGGAGGAGAAGATTAAAAGGGCATAAGTTCTAGACCTAACTAAGGGAATAACATCAACCTGCAGAGACTAAAGGATAGAAAACTAAGAAGGGCTAGCATGAATTGAAATACATGAATTCTTCCAAAGAAAACTTCTGTATTAAGGTAGCAGTAGGAAACATTCCAAGTTGTGTGGGGAATAATCAGCCAGAGGATGTGTGCTTTAATTCCATTTTTCCCCTTTTTCCTATTTTTTGACATTTGGGATCTTGCATTAATTAACAATTGAATTTAACCAAAGATTACTGATAAATATTTGGTTTTACAGCTAAATATTGAAAGCATTTTATGATTCACCTCAGGCCTTTGAACTTTATTAAAGTCAATCAAACTGTCCCAGAAGAGTGGTGTTGAATGGACAGCCTTATAAAGGAAAATACTTGTAGCTCAGGGTTGATATGAGGGGTCCTTGGTGCTTTCTAAGATTGCTTGTTTTCTTGCAGATGTTTCATTACCTAAACTAAGTAACATCATCGGTGCTAGTAAGGAGTGCAGTTTGCTGTCATCTTTATATTCTGTGGCTTGCCTGTCAGTGTTGGTGGAGGTTAGAGATTCTTTGGTTGGACTATTTGCTGTTGGCTTCTTTAGCAGTTTCTTGATTGGGGTATTGCTTACTTGATTTGTTTACCACCAACACTGACAAGGCAGAATATAAAGCTGACCACAAACAGCATTCCTTCCCAGCACTGATGGTGTCACCTAGTTTGAGTAATGAAATGTCTGCAAGAAAACAAGCAGGCTCAGAATCACCAAGGACCGCTCAGGACAACATTATTTCTCTCTGACAGTGAGAAGAGGAGAAACATGAAGGCACATGGGAAAGGTAATCCTTTCCCCATAGGTTTTGCGTAGTATTAGTGAGTACAATATGCAGAGATCCATTGCCGTGTGCCTCGAATCTGTCTGTAACTTTGAATAGCAAGATGGGTAGCATATACATTTAATAATTAATTAGCAATAGCACTTATATACTGCTTCACCGTGCTTTACAGCCCTCTCTAAGTGGTTTATAAAGTCAGCCTATTTCCCCCAACTAACTGGCTCCCCATTTTACCCACCTTGGAAGGATAGAAGGCTGAGTCAACCTTGAGCCTGGTGAGATTCAAACTGTCAAATTGCAGGCAGCCAGCAGTCAGCAGAAGTAGGCTGCAGTACTGCAGTCTAACCACTGGTCCACTGTGGCTGAATTAATTAATAAATCTGGCCTTCGCCAAAATAATTCTGTACTTGCAGAAGGCAACCTGGCAGACTTATCGTATTTTTCGGAGTATAAGATGCACCAAAGTATAAGACGCACCAAGGTTTTGAAGAGGCAAATAAAAAAAAAGGTTTTGCACTCTACAAACCTCCCCCAAATGGCCCATTTTTCATGAAAATGGGCCTGTTTTTTTTAAAGGGCATGAATAGCCCTTAGGAGGCTTGTAGAGTGTTTAGGGAGGGCAAAAACAAGCAAAAAACAACCCATTTTTTTGAAAATGGGCCCGTTTTTTTTGTCAAAAAAAGGGCATTAGAAAGCTTATAGAGTACTCCTGGGGGCTAGGGAGGCTGCCCTCCCCAGCCCCCAGGAGCTCTCTGAAAGACTCCTACAAGCTACACATGGCCATTTTGGTGAAGGGGAGGGATATCAGGAGGCAAAAATGCTGTATTCAGTGTATAAGTTGCATCCCGATTTTCAGCCTCTTTTTTGAGGGGAAAAAGGTGCGTCTTATATTCCGAAAACATGGTAGCCCCAGGAAGAGAGGGAGCTGCTTTAAGAAGTAGCTTCTAAGCATCCTTGTCTTTTTTAATGTTAAGTGCTTCTTTAGGAAGAGTTTTCGAAATGAATTCTATAGCTTTGAGATCCAAATAAAGTTTCCATCCAAGAAATCATTTCCAGTGCATTACCTTCTTATCTACATTGCCATGATTCTAAAGTTCACCCAACCTAGTCCAAACTCGAATCGTTCCTTATCAATATCCAGTATGGCGCCATGGAGCCCATTTTGGAAACCCTGCTGTACATAGATACCTTGTCAATGTTTGCAACAAATGTGAATAGGTACATTGATGATATCAGAAAATGTCACGGTTTCTCAGTTCCCAATGTTTATCTGATATACAATACTCCACAAATTTTGTATTTACGATAATTGTTTGAAAAATATTGCATTAAACTAAAGTCTAACTTGACTACAGCTTGACTAATAGGGATTACATGGACATATCCATGCCCAAGTTCAAAACCAAAGTAGTTGTAAATGCATGCAAATACAGAATAGCCAGGAGACATTTCTGATACAGTCATGTGAAACTAGAAGACAAGACCACAGGTAATCCCAAACCTAGGGGTTGTTAAGTGAATTTCCCCCCTATTTTATGACCTTTCTTGCCACAGGTGTAAAGTGAATCCCTGCAATTGTTTAATTAGTTACCTGGTTGCTAAGTGAATCAGACTTTGACTTTGCTTGTCAGCAGGCAACAAAAAGGACCACATGACCCCAGGACACTGTTACCATCATAAATATGAACCATTTGCCAAGCTTTGGGATTTTGATCACATGGCCATGGGGATTCTGCAATGGTTCTAAGTGGTAAATTTAAAAAAAAGTTTTTGCACTCTGCAGGCCTCCCAAACCCTTTGCACGCCTCATTTTTTTGTGAAAAATGGGGCATGCAGAGAGTTTGAGAGGCCTGCAAAGTGCTCCTGGGGGCTGCGGGGGGGGGGGGGGACAAGCAAAAAAATGCCTGTTTTTTTTCAAAAAACAGGACATGCATAGGATTTGGGGGGGCTTGTAGAGTGCTCCTGGGGGCTGGGGGGTGAACGAGGAAAAAATGGCCCATTTTTCTCTTGTTTCTGCCCTCCCCAGCCCCCAGGAGCACTTTGTGGGCCTCCCAAAGCCTCTGCACTTCCTTTTTGTGAAGGGGGTGGGTGGGAGACCAAAAATTCTGTATTCAGTGTATAAGATGCACCCAGATTTTCTTCCTCTTTTTGGGAAGAAAAAGGTGTGTTTTATACTCCGAAAAATACGTTAAGTGTCTTGCCTGTCCTAACCCCTTTGATACACAATTTGCCTAATCTAAGCTTTCACCACAAAATAAACAGTTTTGTATCAAGTTGAAGAAGTAATATTCTTCATGCTGCCTTTCTTACAGTGCTATGTAAATGGATGGGGTGGCTCAGTGGCTAAGACCCTGAGCTTGTCAATCAGAAGGTCGGCAATTCAGCGGTTCGAATCCTTAGTGCCTGGTAATTGTAACTGACTAGACAACTGCCTAGTCAGTGGCTCTTCCTCCTGCCTCCCATGGATATTCCCACACAAATAGATATTCCCACACACCAGTCTTACAGAAGATTGTGCCAAAAGTAAAGAAAACCATTCAATTTTAATCATACAGAATCTTGACCCTCTTAAGGTTTTCTCTTCATACTGCCGTACATACACCTATGTACACTTTCACCCTTCCAACAGACATGCTAAAGGAAGACAAAAAAAATACAGTAATGACTTTACCTTTTTAAACAAAAAAATGAAGTAAGTGAAAAAAGACTAGCAAGGAGGATAGTGAGCATTTGAACTGGAAAAGTGCCTGCAAATTTACAGTGTGAAAGGCTTGTGTGCATCCGCAGTGATTTGATTTGGACGGAAGGCCTGAAAAGTGAAGAGAGCTTGATCTGATTTGAACTAGTGATTCAGATGATATGGCAATCTGGTTCAACCTGATTTAACATTTAAAACGACAACTGCCCATCGGCTACACTGGGGAAACTTGAAAAAATCAGAAACTACTTTCTTTATTTTGGGGTAGAACTGGAAGAAAGTAGCAAGGATGAAAGATCTTTTACAAGGGAAACATTTAACTGGATGGCTTCAAAAGTTTAATAATAATTTTCTTTTAAAATTCCCTCTACCTTTCTTCCTGACGTAGACAACGCAGGGCTGCAAGACAATCCAACAGACCTTTAAATATCTAAGGCAAGCCAAAAAAATCCCTAGAGACATTAGCCGGGCCCCCCTCAGTGGACCAGACGGGCCGCCAACAGCGAGTCTTGTGAGACCATCCTGGGAGGAGTTTGATTCTGTTGCCCCCGAGGACTTGGATAGGTTGCGTGGACGGCTGCGACCCACCACATGTTTAATGGACCCGTGTCCCTCCTGGTTGGTACTGGCATCTTGGGAGGTGACCCGAGGCTGGCTTCTGGGCCTGGTAAATGCCTCATTGGGTGAGGGATCCTTACCAGCCGCCTTGAAGGAGGCGGTGGTGAGGCCCTTACTTAAGAGGCCTTCACTCGACCCAATGGAGCTAGCTAACTATCGTCCAGTCTCCAACCTTCCATTTTTAGTGAAGGTTGTCGAGAATGTGGTGGCGCAGCAGTTTCCACAACACCTTGACGAATCCGAGTATCTAGACTCACGCCAGTCCGGCTTCCGACCCGGGCACAGCACGGAGACAGCCTTGGTCGCGTTGGTCGATGATCTCTGGAGGGCCAGAGATAGAGGTTGTTCCTCTATCCTGGTCCTATTAGACCTCTCGGCGGCTTTTGATACCATCGACCATGGTATCCTATTGCGCCGGTTGGAGGGGATAGGAGTCGGAGGTACCGTTCTGCGGTGGTTCGGCTCCTACCTCTCCGACCGGAAGCAATGTGTGTTGACAGGGGGACAGAGGTCGACCCCGAGGCCACTCACTTGTGGAGTGCCACAGGGGTCGGTCCTCTCGCCTCTCCTGTTCAACACATATGTGAAGCCGCTGGGTGAGATCATCCGTGGTTTTGGGGTTGAGTGTCACTTCTACGCTGATGATACCCAGCTGTATATTTCAACTCCAAACCACCCCAACGAGGCTGTCGAAGTGATGTCCCGGTGTTTGGAAGCCGTCGGGGTCTGGATGGGGGACAACAGACTTAAACTCAACCCCTCCAAGACTGAGTGGCTGTGGCTACCGGCACCTCGGTTCAGCCAGCTGATTCCATCGCTGGCCATAGGGGGCGAACAACTGCCCCCTGTGGAACGGGCGCGCAATTTGGGCGTCCTCCTTGATGCCCGGCTGTCAATGGATGACCATGTGGCAGCCGTGGCAAGGGGGGCGTTCCACCAGGTTCGCCTGGTGCGCCAATTGCGCCCCCTACTGGACCGGGATGCCCTACGCACGGTCACTCATGCGTTGGTGACGTCCCGCCTGGATTACTGCAATGCTCTCTACATGGGGCTGCCCTTGGGATGCGCCCAGAGACTGCAGTTAGTTCAGAACGCAGCCGCGCGGGCTGTGATGGGGAGTACGAGGTACTCCCACGTAACACCTCTCCTGCGCGAGCTGCACTGGCTGCCTGTGGTTTTTCTGGTGCATTTCAAGGTGCTGATTACCATCTTTAAAGCGCTCCATGGCACGGGACCTAGTTACTTGCGGGATCGCATCCTCCCACATACATCCCTGCGGCCAATTCGCTCACACAGAGAGGGACTTCTCCTGGTGCCGTCCACTAGGCAATGCCAACAGGTGACACCAAGGAGTAGGGCCTTCTCTGTGATGGGCCCAACCCTCTGGAATGACCTCCCCCCCGACATTAGAACCACTACTGACCTCCGCTCCTTCCGGCAAAAATTGAAGACTCACCTGTTCCGATTAGCAGGCCTGGCATAATTACAACTGTCCCTCCTGGCAAATGTATTAACTGGTTATTTTAGGGGCATTGTTTTTAACTTATTGTGTGTGTTTTAGGGGTTCAAAATCCTATATTTATATATATTGCTTTGTACAGTTCTTTTAATTCCATTTTTAACCTCCTCCATTCCAACTGTACATATTCAATTTTATTGTATTTTGGTATATTTGGCATGGACTGTACACCGCCCCGAGTCCCTTTTTGGGAGAGGGGGCGGTCTAGAAGCATGAATAATAAAATAAAAGCCGAACCATTGCTCCATCCCAGAGATATCAAACGGGGAGTCCACGGATGCATCATGTGTAGGCCACGCCCACCCCTGCTCCGTGAATTGGAAAAATGTTGTGAAACATCAGGTGACATCAATGTGATGCACCAAGTTTGACACTTATGCTCCATACCAAATTAAAAGCTTGTTAGATTTTCCTACCCCAAAATAATGGAAAACTGAACCCTATGTCCCATTCATTCAATTTTTCTCTTACCTTTCTATATACAATGTATCAAGCACAAGTTTTAAGAGCAAAATATAACAATGGGGTCTGCTCTAGATCAAATATTCTGTTCCTTTCCTATCATCCCACTTGCACCCTCCTGTCCTTTACTGTACTCTGGAAGGGTGTTCCAGGATCAGGGTTACGGTTCTGCAGATTTGGAGTGTGTGTAGATTTGAACGATTAGGAGAAAGCTTCTCCATCACCCGTCTTCTTCTACTCTTAGATCAGCTTAGTTGGTTACCATCCACGACATCGTAATGAAAAATGAAGTTATGAAATAGAAAAAAATAAAAAATAAACCATGCTTGACAAAGCAGATGCATTTATCGGGTGATAACAAATTACTTTTTGTTTAGAACAGAATACATCAGACACCAGCTTCACTCTACCTTGTTAAATATCATTGCTGATGTTACAGAATGTAGATACAGCTGCGTGTCCTTTATTAACAAATCATGACAAAGAAAAGTAAAAACTGTAGCATGACAATGAAAAAAGAAAGAACAATAAAAAATAAGGACGTCCAAAGATCTAAAGAAATGTTGAAAGTTAAAAAGAAAATTAAACTGTTAGGTTAAGAGAATTCAAGAATTAGTTAAGTTAGCTACTGAGTACTCCCCCCCAAAAAAAGCCTGGTGAAATTTAAAAAAAAACACCAAATCCTGGCAAGTAATGGTCACTAAAACATTAAAATTTATTAAAAACTAAGTACATTTGAAAGTGAAGAAATTAAAAAGGGAAATCCTAAACGTCTAACTAAAATGTCATCTAATGCCCAAACAGCATAACAATGTTATTCTAACTTACAATCACATTCTTAATAGCCACTATATATAGCTGAAATGTATTTATGCTTAATTGCCATCCAAGTTAAGGCAGATTGTCAAGTGCACCCTCTGAGTCAGAGAGGAAAAAGCCTGGTGGGTCTAGAGATAGTTCTTATATTTGGCAGTATTTTACTTTATTTTATTTTTTTAGTTTTAACTGTGGCTGATAATAGCCTTCTGCAGTTTTCTAGTTTGTTTGTGTTTGCTCTGCTTGTAATTATGCAATTAGATTTTTTATAATAAGGAAAAGTAGCTCTCGCAATAAATGGACCAGAAGAAGTTTCTAATTCTGATCAATACCCCTAATGGAATAATTGGAGATGATCTCATTGATTTGCGGGCTGGTCCGTTAAATCGTTTGTTCAGAGTCAGAGGTACATGCTCAAAGTTGCCTTAGCATCTTTGCTTTACAAAGAATTGAAAATCCATTATCTTTTAGCAGGGGTGCGAGTTGACAAATAAGGGGGAAACGACAACATTTGACAGGTGTTGCTTGCTTTTCCTTTCTGCCTCAGTTGACAAGAGGCTCTTAGTTCCATATTGTCAAATCGCCGGTGGCATTAGGAAAGCAGTGGGATTGCTAAATAGCAATAGCACTTAAACTTATATACCGCTTCACAGTGCTTTTACAGCCCTCTTTAAGCGGTTTTTTTACAGAGTCGGCATATTGCCCCCAATAATCTGGGTCCTCATTTTACTGATCTTGGAAGGATGAAAGGCTGAGTCAACCTTGAGCAGATGAGACTTGAACTGCCATACTGCTGGCAGCCAGTGATCAGTAGAAGTAGCCTGCAGTACTGTACTCTAACCACTACACAACTATGGTTCTAAAGGGAGCATTAAGGAATAAGGCAATTAAAGAATAAGTCTGGGCAACTCTTTCCGACTGTAGGTCCCTATTGCCCTTTGCTCCATAATCACATGGATAGATTTTACATGTCACCCTTTCGTGAGATCATACCTGTGTACCTGAAATGTATTAGGGAGAGGGGAAAGACTTTACCACTTAGAGATTTCAATTTATTCAATGTCCCCATTTTCATCTCACATTACCATTAGACCAATCCCACATTTTATACGTTTCTGTAGGTCATTCTCCCATATAGACATTTAATGCAGTTTTACTAGTTTGTGTTTTTATGCCAGAAATGTTCTTTAAAATGCTACAATTTTATACACGTGTATGCTCCAAATATATTTTTCTATACATCTGTTTATCAACTAGGAAAAAACTAGTTTAAAAACAGATAAACTAATAAACTATAAGTTTATTATATAATAAACTACAAGTTTATTAGTTAAGTTCACATTTTAATGTAAGTTTTCAGTTTATCGTAAACTTATAAATAGTTAAGTATTTATAAATAGTTATAAGTAGCACAGAGCCTTAGTGGCACAGTGGTTAGAATTTATTTATTTATTTATTTATTTATTTATTTATTTCTTAGATTTTTAGACCGCCCCTCTCCCAGAAAGGGACTCGGGGCGGTGTACAGTCAATACAAATAAAACCAGTCATAATAATAAAATACATTTAAGATACATTTGGAGGGGGAGATAGGCTGTACTAAGAAATAAATATATTCTAATCCTAAAAACATCACAATTAAAACCCCAAACCCAATTAAAATGAAATAAATCCCCGGGAGGTAAAACTAAGAAAGTGCCAGGCCAGCTGATTGAAATAGGTGAGTCTTTAACTTTTGCCGGAAGGAACGGAGGTCGGTGGTAGTTCGAATGTCTGGGGGGAGGTCATTCCAGAGGGTTGGGCCCATCACAGAGAAGGATCTACTTCTAGGTGTCGCCCGCTGGCATTGCCTAGCAGACGGCACCAGGAGGAGCCCCTCCCTGTGTGAGCGGATAGGTCGCAGGGACGTGTGTGGTAGGATGCGATCCTGCAGATAACTAGGTCCTATGCCATGGAGCGCTTTAAAGATGGTGATCAATACCTTGAAACGCACCCGAAAGGCCACAGGTAGCCAGTGCAGCTCGCGCAGGAGAGGTGTTACGTGGGAGTAACGTGTACTTCCCATAATAACCCACGCGGCTGCGTTCTGAACTATGAATGCACTCTAACCACTGCACAACCATGGTTCTAATGGAAGCAGGTTATTTCTGCTGATTGCCGGCTGCCTGCAGTTTGGCAGTTTGAATCTCACCAGACTCAAGGTTGACTCAGCCTTTCATTCTTCCAAGGTCGATAAAATGAGGACCTAGATTGTTGGGGGCAATATGCTGATTCTGTAAACTGCTTAGAGAGGACTGTAAAACACTGTGAAGCGGTATATACGTCTAAGTGCTATTGCTATAAATTAACTATTTATAGCCAAAGGTATTTTCAATTACAAACAAAATGTTTTGATTGTAGAGCTATGCAGAGAACCAGATTCAAGGGGAAAGATATGATTCGGAGTGCACGTGGGCAGTCATGAAACATCTATAAGAAATACCTGAATTCCAGCATGTCTTCTCCTGAAAAGACCTTGGAGAAGGAACAGGATAGATTAGAAAACATGAGCACAACCTAGGAAATGTTAAAAAGAAACTCAAATTGAGTCCAACTTAATGCTCTCGGCTATAAGGGATGGAAAATGCCTTCTGGTTTTCAAGACACTGTTACTATCAGCAAAGAAGAGTAAGTTTCTATAATCAATAGTTTATAATAGAATGTTATAAATATGTATTTAATGTGTTCAGTATAAAAACAAATATTAAATTATATTTATATTTTATAGTTCTCAATTTTCAATGGATATTAGTTACACTAAATGTGCTGCAATAAATGTATATTTAATATATAATAAAAAATACAATAGGAAAACATGCTTATGTCCTAAGATGTGCCCAGAAAGATGCTACATGCATGCCCAGGTATCTGCTAAATCATCTTTTGTCCTTTAGTACAGAATTCAGTGCAGCCTTAAAAGATATTTCATAGGATAGTTTGTCTTCAGTAGATTTATTTTTCTTTTTTTTATTTTATTTTTTATTTGTCAACAAGTACAAGGAAACAAGTATGAAAACAATGGAAAAAATGGCACAAATAAATGGATATAAATAAGAGAAACATAGGCATAAAGACATAAAAAGAGTACACATAAATGGGACAGTAGGACATGGACAGTAGGCACGCTGGTGCACTTACGCATGTCCACTTAGGGACCTCTTAGATGTTCTGCACTGTTTGATTCATGGCATTCCTTCCAATGTGCTAATTTTGTTATGGTAAAAATGGATGCTTGGACTTCACCAAGAAGTAAAGGTTTATTTTTAAAAAGACACAAATGAACATCAATTGTTTGTAGACTAGGCGAGAGTAGAACTGGCATTTAAGAATGCAAGACTTCAATGAGCATATTTATTGCCCAGATGCTAATGAAGCCATTACAAAAGATTTCAGGGATTGCTATGTTTCAAATCTAAGCTCTAATTAAAATGAAATTGAAGATTAAACTGATGCTCTCTTTTCTCCTACTCACTTGGTATAACAGACTTGAATACTCTTTTGGGAGTTAAAATGTATATTCTTGTAAGCCACCTCGAGTCGCCATGTGCAAATAGGTGGCAATATAAATTTCCTAAAATAAATAACATAAAAATAAAGGAATGGCTTCTCTCTCTCCTCTCTTATTATGGTAATGCATGAGTCCATTTTCAGGGGTTTTTCCCCCTCTTCTAAACTTACTAGAAGTGGCTGTCACCCAGAGAGCAATCCCAAGAATGTGTCACACCCATTTGCACTCTGATTCAGGTGGCTGTCAAGATACAGATAAACTTCCAAATGGCCTCAACTACTCTCAGAGTGCTAATCACCAGAGGGCTGCATACACTATAAATCCTTCCATTCCCCACCATTCATTTAGAACCAGTGGTGGGATTCAAAAAATGTTACTATTGGTTCTGTCAGCATGGCTTGGTGGGCATGGCAGGGGAAGAATATTGTAAAATCTCCATTCCCTCCCCACTCCAGGGGAAGGTTACTGCAAAATTCCCATTTCCTCTCTGGGTCTTGGGAGGCAGAGAATAGATGGGGGCAGGGCCAATCAGAAGTGGTATTTACCGCTTCTCCAAACTACTCAAATTTCCGCTACCAGTTCTCCAGAACTAGTCAGAACCTGCTGAATACCACCTCTGATTTAGAACTGAAGAAGCTTCTTGGATGAGAAGTGGAAATTTTTCCAAGGGAAAAACAACAACAAGAAATTCCAGTTGCCTTTTGGAAAAGCATCTTTGAGATACCCATGACCTGGATGAATGGGAATCTCCATAGACACTCTCACACCAAGCTTCTTTTCTTAATGGGGTAGACAGACTTTGCTATTATCTATTGTTTTCTGATAGATGAGCATATATTTTGGAAATGTGTTAGGAAAAAAAGCTGTTTCGCACAATTGTGCACAAAAGCTATTTATTAGGGCTATGTCTTTGACATAATATACATTAGAGAAAGTTGCATTCAAAATTCAGCAAATATTGTTTGGGCTCCTCCTGTTTGATCATATTTTGAAATCATAAAGTTGACAGTGTAACTTGAGAGAAGTTGGTATTTTCAGAAACATCTTTTCCTTGGCTATATTCCTAGGGTTTGAAATTTGTTTAGGCATCAAAATTTATGAGGCCTGTGAGAATGGCAGAGTAACCAAAAATATTATTATATTGTTTTGGAAAGAAGAAAGAAAAACAAATCTATATTAATTGTCCAGATGGATTGCTGATCTAGGGTATTTGTCAGTATTTGAATTAGTTATTTTTCCAAAGAAGAAAAAGATAGAGCATGTTATAATAATCTGATCAAATTTTGTAGCTTTCTTTCATCTTTGATTAAATGTCCAAGACAATTATATTTTTGCTTAAAAATTATACCACATGTGGAGTTTATACTGTCTATATATTACTAAAAAGGGAAGATAAACTTGAAAATATCTTGCAAATACTAATTACTAATTGTTCCTCAACACAAACAATACCTGCCTTCAGCAGCACAACTGCAACCAAGAAAGAGTGAGGCAAAATATACAACTTGCTTGATGTCATATTTTTGTTGATATTGGTGCCATGGTCATGCTTTCACTGGCATGCTTTCCTGTTCCCTGGACAAACCACCAATTTCTGCAGTATGAAGGGAAAGATCAGGATGGGCTCTTTGTAACCTCTACCTAAATGAACTCCTCAATTTATATGTCAGTGTGTATGAGAGTTCATGACTTGGCAGAGACATGGTAACAAGGTCAGCCAATGAATAGACATTGCAACTGGGTCAGCCAATGAGGACTGTTTGGAAACTGAAACAGTATTTGCTGTGTGAGCAACAAGGAGACAGCAAGGAGCCTGGGTGTGGCTTAGCTTAGGTCTGAAGCTCTGAGTCTGTGCTGAGCTCTAAACTAGTCTGCTGATCGAAACAGAAACTGAAACCGTTCTCTCCTCTGCTTGGGTTTGCTTGTATTTGCTATCACATTGGAATAACCAGCATGGGTATTGCATATATGACCTATGTGTTATTATGTATATAAAGAAGTTAATGAATCCTGCTGAATTTGTGTGTGCTTTATGGATGTGATTGCTGCTGCAAAGTTCAGGAAGAACATACAACTGCATCTTCCAAATATTCTTTTGTCCAAAGAAGTAATTCCACCAAGGAACAGATGAAATCCTCCTGTGGTTATTCAAAGGCAAATCCATCATTATATGGGACATTTAATGCCAGACCTCAGCCAGCAAGCCACATTTATTGAAATTTATTTCATGAACCTCAAAGAATTGAGAACGGGTTTGTTCCCAAGGATGTAATTCAACATGAGATTGTGGAATTATTGGAGAAAATACTATGATAACAAAACTCATACACTGTGTCTCTTTGACTTGTAAAAGAACAAATTCAAATATGTCAGAAGCTTCTATTGTTATTGATCCTGACCAGAGACCAGCAGTTTAACATAGGAAGAGGTTTAATGCATAAATTCTCAGCAAAGTAGCTGTCACTATACCAAATAATAACAATTTGCCTGTGGTTAATCTTTCTGAAAGAATAACCCAATGGATCACAGGTTGTCTAGTTGGTTATTATATTTGTAATACATAGCATTGACATTTAAATCTTTTTTCATGTTATTGTTATTATTTTTATTTATTTAATAAGGCAATATAAATTTTATGTATTAAACTATGGATGTTGGGGGAAATTATAAATCATAAATCTTTCAGGTTATTTTTTTTAAAGAGAAAAATACTTGGAACAGAATATTACAATCTGAAATACCACTGCGAACCAAATTTAGAATGCATATGTTCTATACTAGTTTAAGAGAAACATATGAATATAAGCCTTGATGATGCCTATATGTGCCTGCTACTTTGCCTAATTGCTCTTGCTCTAAGACATCACAAGTTTAACAAAAAATAACTGGGGATAAACAATGTAATCTCTAGTCATATTTTCTTTAAGATAAGATAAGATAACTTTATTGTCATTTCTTTTGTTATTGTGAGCGTACTGGCTCACATTAAAAATGAAATTCTAGCCTGATCTCAAGAGGAAATGTATATCTACACAAACACACACACACACACACACACACACACACACACACGACACTTGAGAGTTCATAAGGTTGATGCTCCATGGAACAAAACTGTGACTGATTCTAGATATTCTGCTTCAGATATCATGAAGCCTCCTCCCAGAAGGTAAGAAGAAAAACAGGTTGTGAAGAGGATGTGTAGCATCCCAGACAGTCCTGTGGACTCTGTTCAAGCATCGCTTATGTGCTATGATCTGGATAGAAGGAAGTGAAACCAATGATCTTTTCTGCCATCCTCACCCCTCTCTTCACCACCTTCCTATCTGAAGCAGTAATGCTTCCAAACCAGGCAATATGATAGGATGTTCTCAATTGTCCCTCTGTAGAAAGCGGTAAGGGCAGGGGAAGGAAGGTGTACTTTTCTCATGGGATGCAGAAAATGTACCGTATTTTTCGGAGTATAAGACACACTTTTTCCCCTCAAAAAAGAGGCTGAAAATCTGGCATCTTACATCCTGAATACAGCATTTTTGCCTCCCAAAACCCCGCCCCCTTCACAAAAATGGCAGTGCATAGCCTTTAAAAGGCTTGCAAAGTGCTCCTGGGGGCTGGGGAGGGCAGAAATGAGTGTAAAACTGGCCTTTTTTGCTCAATTTTGCGCCCCCCCAAGCACCCAGGAACACACTATAAGCCTCCTAAAAGCTATGCATGTCCTCTTTTTTTTGAGAAAAAACGGGCCTGTTTTCACAAAAATACGGGCCATTTTTGGGAGGTCTACAAAGTGCAATACCTTTTTTTAAGTGGACACATAGGGCTGTCACAAAGGAAATGCCTTGCACAGTGGTAAATAAGTACAAATCATTCAGGAGAAGAGTAAACCAGGGTGTCTACCTAGGTTTTATCAGTTCCAAGAATCTTTTCCCGTATTGTACGACAAATAACCAGCCAGCCAGTCGACTGACCAACCAACCACCCAATCAGCCAACCAGTGAGGTGCAGTGAGGTTTATGACTGGTGAGGCACTGACACAGTGCTGGGTTTCAAATATTTTTAGACTTGTGGACTTCAACTCCCAGAATTCCACAGCCAGGCATGCTCAGTTCCAATTTAAAGTGACAGCATTTGTTTTTCTCCTTTGCTCCTTCTTTCTTTTTCTTTTTCTTCTCCTTCCCCTCCTTCCTCCCTCTCTCCCTTCCTCCCCCTCTCTCAAACACACACACACACACACACACACACACACACACAGAAGTTGGATTGGACTATCTCTCCTACCCCTTCCCTCTCTCACTCACTCTCAAACAAACCCCCACACACAAAAAAGTTGGATTGGATATCTTTTCCAGTGGCTTGAAAGCAGCTCCTCTGCCATCCCCCCCCCCATTCCCCTGCTGCCTTTCCCAAACACCTCCACCATTGCAAATGCAGCCTGCTGTCTGGGTGGGAAATGCCTGGAACACAATAAAGCCCACCCACCACCTCCTGCTGGCAGGCTGGGGTGAGAGGAGAGGCAGAGAAGCCGGAGGGGAGCCGATCCGAGCCTTCCAAAAGAAAGAGGCTGGGGGGAAGTGTGTGTACTACAGCATGGCTCTTTGCCTGGCTTCCTGCCTCCTCCTGTGGTCTCCTCAGTGCTCGCTTGTGCTCTCCCTCCCCAAGTGTAGTTTGATTGCATGCGGAGCCACGTTGCCTTTTCAAGCTTGTAATCAGTGAAGCTGGGCTAGATTTTTATATAGTTTTATCCAGCTGTGTGTGTGTGAGAGAGAGAAATGAATGGGGGCCTGGGGAGGAAGTCACTACACTTGGGGAGGGAGAGCACCAGTGAGGAGACCACAGGAGGAGGTAGGAAGCCAAGCAAAGAGCCATGCTGTAGCACACACACTGGCCCCACAACGTGGCTCTGCCTGCAATCAAACTACTCTTGGGGAGGGAGAGCACAAGCGAGCCAGGGTCCTTCCCTCCAGCCTTTGCCCAAAGCCCTGCACAGCACCAGGAGGATGAAGTTTGAATTCCTCCCCCTCCCTCCAAGCCACACATACCTTTTCCAGCTTTTTTTAACAGTTAAGCAGAGTCATCCACGGTGAGGCAGTAACTAGCTCAGCTTTTTCCTTTTACTTTTTTTTTTCATGATGAGAGTGGTGAGGCTGTGCATCACTTGCCTCACCTGACTGCACGTCACTGCAGGCAACCAAAATTAATCTGACACAGGGAGAAATTCCAGAAATTCCTAATTCATTGACGTTAGTTTTGAAAAAAAATAGTAGAGGAAAAGGACTGATCTCCTACCATGTTCCTTAAAAAGGACTGCCTACAAACCTTGTAAACTTAGTTATTGCTGTTACTATATCTGTAGATCAAGGTCCTCAAATTACCACTCACTAAAGCCATTGATCCAGCCCGTGCAGGACCATGATGCTGCCCTGCTCACATTGCCCACCCTTTGGCCGAGTGCAGGACTTACCTTTGCAAGTCCCAGGGGCTGGAACTGGAAGGCAAGGCCAACAATTTTGGCCTGCAGAATGTTTCCAGAGGCAGGGGAGGTTAAAAAAATGGGGCACAAAGATGCTCCAGGAGGCATTTGTGCCCGTTTTTGGTCTGCAGAGACATTCTGGAGGCGGGGGACGTAAAAATGGGGTGCGTGGATAACCCGGAAGGCCAAAAGCAGATCCATTTTTCACTTCCCCCACCTCCAGAAGATAGATAGAGAAAGAGAGAAAGGAGGAGAGATAGACAGAGAAAGCTAGATAGAGAAAGAGAGAGAGAGAGAGAGATAGCGAGAGAGAGAGAGAGAGAGAGAGAGAGAGAGAGAGAGAGAGAGAGAGAGAGAGCTAGACAGAAAGAGAGACAGAGATAGACACACAAACAGAGAGACTTGTTGATTGTAAGCTTCTTGAGGTTGAGAATAATTGCTGCAAAACTGAGTTTCCTGAAGTGGACCTCTAGGCTTCTAAACAACTGAAAAAATGATCTAGTAAAAAGAAAAGTCAACCAAAAGAGCAACATGCTAACAAAAGCAGATAAAACACCTCTAGGAGCATAACAAATTAAAGTTTAATTTGTGTGCATTGTTTAATGGACTGTTAAATTAGCCACGCCCACTCAGCCAGATGAGCACCTAGCCACACCCACCCAGCCGGTCCAGCTCTCCAACAATCTGAGTGTGAATTGGCCCCGTTTAAAAAATTTGAGAACCCCTTTCTGTAGATTATATTTGCTGCAGTTACCCTATTTCAATAACACCAGCTATTAGATTGTACCCAAAAACTCCCTTACAATCCTCATCTAAAAACAATTCTAAAATTTCTTGTACTTCATTCTCTCTCTTCCTTTCCCTGTAATTTCCTTTAAAAGATCTCCATAATTAATTCAAATAAGTATTTCATCAGTAGCATTATTTAAAATGCTTGACATTCTAAGGTTATTTTTACAAGAATACATCACCAAAGGGAATCTAGATGCAGAGAATATTATAAGAGCTAAAAAACAAAAACAAAATTTCTACTTTCCTAACATTGTCACAGTGGGATGATTTAAAAGACAACAATGCTGGCAATTAAATACTAGAATTACAAAACCTCCTTTAACTTTGTACCATTGAATAATAGCCAAAATGGCATTTTAATTAATTTCTTTTGATATTGAAGTAGATTATTACTTTTGAAATCAAACAAGAAGTATTTTCAGCTTCCCCATACTTTTAGTTTTCAATCTTTGATTTTGTTTTTAGAATAAAAAATAACTCTTATTTGTATTAAAGTCTTGGGATGATCACTAAATACACTTTTCTACTAAGAATAACATATCTCAAAGTCCCAGTCAGTTGCTTCCCAATATTCCCAGCATTCTCCTTTAGAAAGAAACAGGAGAGAGGGCAAGGATGGGGGAATAGGAAGAGAGAAACGAGGAGTGGAGAGGGGTGGGGGAGAGGAGAAGGAGAGAGGAAGGGGAAGTAGGGTAGGGAAGGATGACAGAGGGACGAAAGGAGGTAAGGAGGGGAAGGGGAGAGAGAGAGAAGAAAGTGATGGATAAGGATAAATATGGTCTATGGAGAGCAGAAGAGCTAAACAATTGTGCTTTGGCAGCTGATGGTAAGATGAATTGATGTAAACACTTAATAATACAAAATGATGTTGGTTATGTAATAGTATACATGTGATTATATGTTGTGAAAATGGAAAAATTTTTTTTTTACAAAAAAAAGGTGCATTCTCCTTTAGAAGTTCCATATTTCAATAATGCCAATAATCAGAAACAGAAACATCCAGGACAGGAGAGGACAAAACGTTAGAGTGGATGATGTTTGGTGTTCAAAACCCCTGCGCTGCAAGTTAGAAATGGGTTGGTCATGCCCACCATTTTGATATTGTGTACGTACACACACACACACACACACACACACACACCCTCTCCCATGGTTTGAAATCTGAAGGTATACCATGACTTTCTTTGCTAAAGAAAGAAGAAACTCTGGTGATGTTTCAGAACGGTGTCATTCTGTAGGGAGACTCGGGAGCAATAACTGAGGCAAGGCCGTTTATTGGCAACAACTAACTTTCACATTCAGAGGCAGCTCTGGAACCGGCAACCGCCTGCTCCTGCTTCGACAGCTCTTTTATATGCGAGCTGTCAAACGGGCAGCCAATCACAGTGCGTCTATTTTCCCGCTCTAGCTGAGCGCTTTAACCAAGCAGGGAAGCCCTTGAGTGGCCACGTTGTTGAAGCATGGGCATAACAGTCATATCCAAATGAAACACAATTAGAGTCATGTTTAGAGAATGAATTGCCTCTAGAATATTAAGTTTGAGTTTGAGTTTATTAAATTTATAGACCGCCCCCTCTCCCCGCAGGGACTCGGGGCGGTGTACAGACAGTACATATATAAAACAACAAAGCACAACACGAAAACCCAGACAAACAACGTAAACATACAGCCTGTATATTAGCCCAAACTAATTAATAGTTAAAAACAATCTAAAACCAATTAAAACCCCCAAAATTTAAAATTTAAAAAGCCATCCAGGAAGGTCAGTAATAAATATTACTTATGATTACAATTGGGCCAGGCCGGCTAGTCGGAACAGGTGGGTCTTGAGTTTCTTACGGAAGGAGCGGAGATCAACGGTAGTTCTAATATCGGGGGGGAGGTCATTCCAGAGGGTTGGGCCCATCACAGAGAAGGCCCTGCTCCTGGGCACTGCCCGCCCGCATTGCTTAGCGGAAGGTACCCGGAGGAGTCCCTCTCTGTGAGAGCGGATTGGTCACAGGGATGTATGGGGTAGAATGCGATCCCGCAGATAACTAGGTCCCGAGCCATGGAGCGCTTTAAAGATGACAATCAACACCTTGAAACGCACCCGAAAAGCCACAGGCAGCCAGTGCAGCTTGCGCAGGAACGGTGTCCCCATAATTGCCCGCGCGGCTGCATTCTGAACCAGCTGGAGCCTACGGGTGCATCTCAAGGGGAGCCCCATGTAGAGAGCATTGCAGTAATCAAGACGGGAAGTCACCAGGGCCTGAGTGACTGTGCGAAGGGCGTCCCGCTCTAGTAGGGGGACTGCTTTAACTGCTGAGCTGAGGCGGTATTCTGCCGGTTCTGACCAGTTCAGGCGAACTGGTAGCAGAAATCGCGGGTAGCCCCGTCAACCCTCCCACCCACCCACCCCAGCTCTATGGCATCCCATTTAGGCCCTTTTTAAAGTGCGCATGTGCGGATGCGTGCACACTCACATTTGCGAACCAGTAGGGAAGGTAAATGAATATCACTCCTGCTTCTGAGCTCAAACTATGAGGTCAGACTCAGCCTTTGTCTCTCTCTCTCTTTAACTATCTGCGAATCCGCATGAAGGAGAGTACAAATCAAGTCTGGATTGATTGGGATGTCTAAACGGATAAATATTGAGTTGAATCTGAACTAATACAGGCCACTGAAATGCTGCCATGTATCTGCACAAAGGTTCCTAATTGGTTTTGAGCACTAATATTTATTTACACAGGCCTACTAAAAACGCCAAGAGCTGCAGAATGGATATTCCCTCTAAAAAGTAGGGCTGTGCACACTTTGAAAAGGACATGGAGGAATTGCTTTGGATCTTGCTTGATCAGTGTGTTCCTCTGCTATTTGTTAAAAAATGATCTGATTGATCATTTTTACGCTTTCCGAGCCTGCCTGAAGACAGGCTGCCACAGTTTTGAGGAATGCACTCATTAAAGTCAAGGCATGCTACAAAGCAGCAACAGTAATATTTTGGAGCTGCAGAAATTACCACTCGATGGCACCCAAGAGATAAAGGAAATTCCATTGTCAATCTGATGGTCATCTGGATTTCTGTAGCTTAGATGACATAGCCATGGTTAAAGCAAGTTTTCAATTATTGGTCCCTGTAATATTTTGTGGACCTACAGCAGGAGAGAGAAATCGAGATCTACCAAATCTAAACTTGAAAAATCTAGATGGCCTCGAGAGGGCAGCAAAGGGATGCAGAAAACACAAACTCTTTATTGCCATCTGGTGTCATACAGATGCCTGCAATCTGGATTTGATAGCCTTAAAGAAGCCTATGTCTCTCCTAATGTTGCTGAAGTATAATTCTTGATCTCCTATTTCCACTGTTAGGAACTATATTCCAAAGGACAAAGTAATCAATGCAGGGATACGAAAACTAAAGGATCTCTTTCGTGGTAGTTTTCTCTTCTATATAAACCTATACTTATTTAAGTGGTGCAGTGGCCTAGAGGTGGAGCTCTAACCTCACAAAAATCAGGAGGCTGTGAGTTCGATCCTAGATAGAGACTGATATTTCTCTCTCACACTGAGAATATATCTGCTGAACAAAACTCGGCATTGGCAACAGGAAGGGCATCTGACCATTAAAACACTCTGCTACCTCCATTCAGTTGCCCAAACTCCACCCTTCAAGGGATTATGGGGTCCTTAAATAAAGATGATAGACCTATACTTTATTCAATAAAGATGAAGCTCATTCTACCATGGATACGAGTTTGCAATCTTTATGGTAAACAATAAGTTACTTGCATCGAGGTTGTGGTTTGCTGGAGAGAATTGAACCCCAAAAAACATGTTTTTTTTTTAAAAAAACCTATAATAAAAACATGTCTACATACTGTCACTGAGAAGGTAACAGCGTTATTTTAGGCTATAGTTTTTATAAGGAAACTTGATAATTGCCATTAAATTAAAAGCATTAAACTACCAATAGAACTGTTATTTTAAGTAGAGTAGTTAGAAATGAAATCTGCCATCTTGTTAGTCCTTTCTAGCACTTATCTATTCATTTAAAAATGGACTGTAAACTTCAGCAATGATATGATTTAAAGATGGTTCTTTTAACCTGTTCATCTATATTATGGTGAACAATTTTAATGTTACAGCAGTTGCTGCATTAACTTGATTACAAAAATGAAGTAAAATTACTTTGTTTATTTAAGATTCACAGTATCTAAGTGTCTAATTGAAAATGCCAACAAGCTTCTATGCTTAACTACACATGTCTTAACTTGAAATGACCTGGCTTAGTATAATATTCTTTGTTACAATTAAGGATTTCATCTATTCAAATTTGCATTTTTTAAAGTAATTATTAACATTATCAGTTTGGAGTAATGGTTAAGCCATCAGGCTAGAGACCTTGAGTTCAAATCTCTCCTTAGGTGAAAGGTCAGCTGGGTATCCTTGGGCCAGTCTTTTTCTTTCAGCCTTAGGAAGGAGACAATGGTAAACCAATTCTGAAAAATCTTGCCAAGAAAATCTTGCATGGACTCATTCAGGAAATCTCCGACAATCAAACAAACAAAAAAGGCAGATATTTTAAAACTGATTCTAGACTCTGTTTTTATGTTTCAAGACCAAACTGCATTCTCCTCAGTTTTATTCAAATGTTAACTACAGAAAGAAGCGCATGTTGATGTGCTAAAAATAATAAGTGCTTGAATGATCAATAAGTTTTGTAGATCTGACCTTCCACAGGATAAATGTGTAAACAAGTCTAAGCCAATTGTCTAAATTCCCCTATCTCTATTTTTCAGTTAGAAAGTTAATACGGTGATAATGGCCACTTACCATCTCATCTACTGAACTGTGCATTTCTCCTGAACAGTTACTCTGTAGAGAGGTATTTAATTCCAGAGTTTATCTAGTACATTTAGGAAGGTAGGAAAAATGATATCCTGAGATAATTATCCAATGTAAGTGTGGATATTGCAGTGTATAGTATCTATCAAACGATAGAAACAAAACACATCATGCATTCATTTCCCAAAGACACAAGAACATACTCCAATTATTCAGAAAATGTAACATTTAAGGGTCTTTCTGTTTCAAGTGACAAAACAGCTTGGCCAGATTTTGAAACTCTCTATTTACTGATTTGTGGCTTCAGCTTAAGCAGCCATATCTGACTCAGATTAACACTGTTCTCTAAAAGTCACATTCCTACACTAACTTTAAATTGGTGAAATATCACTTTATTACTTATATTGCATTGATTTCAATGAAAAGCTAAGCTGAAATTTGACAGTGAAATCACTAAATAAGTTTAGCTCATGTATGTCAAGGCTGCAGGGCTGAAAACAACATAACCATCATTCTATTAATAAAATAATTATGCCCAAGAAAACTGACACCACCTATAATGATAGCTAGCAGTTGTGCATTAATTCCTATTATGTGTGACTGATTTGAGAGCACGTAAAACTAAGAGAGTGCATTCTTGACAACTTCACTATTATTCATTGCTATATTCAGGTCACCTATCAACCAATGGCAAAGGAAATTGACTCCTTTGCCTTCTAGAATGGAGTAAATGTCTATTTTTCCCCCTGTCTTTACTTTTTTCCTTTAATTTGCAGAGGGAGAATCAGCAGTTCTACTTGCACAGTTCCCAACAGATTTCAGTCCAAAACAGCCACCAGACATGTAAGTGTACAATCTCTGGGTGCAAAGGACATCCATGCAGATTAGCCTTAAAATTCAAAATAAATCTGTTGGTATAAAAACATGCCAATCATTCACATTTTATCTCTTAGTATGCATCTTGTAGTGTTTTGAGAAAGAAGGAGAGGAAGAGAGAGGAAGAGAGGAAAAAGGGTGAGGAAGAGGGGGAGAGGGGGAGATGGAGAGGAAGAAGGAGAAGAGAGAGGCAGGTCGAGAGTGAAGATGACAAAGGGAGAGAGAAAGAGATGGGGAGAGAGAAGGGAGGAAGAGATAGACAGATATACACAGAAAGAGAAAGTGATATACTGTATTTTTCAGAGTATAAGATGCACCTTTTTTCCTCAAAAAAGAGGCTGAAAATCTGGGTTCGTCTTATACATTAGATACAGCATTTTTTTTGCCTCCTGAAACCCCGTCCCTTCACCAAAATGGCCGTGCATACCCTTATGGAGGCTTTCAGAGAGCTCCTGGGGACTGGGGAGGGAAGAAATGAGCAAAACATGGGACATTTTTTGGCCCCCCAAGCCCCCAGCAGCACTCTATAAGCCTCAATAAGGCTATGCATGCAATTTTTTTGACAAAAACCGGACCGTTTTGATGAAAAACGGACTGTTTTTTGCTCATTTTGGGGGGGGCAACCCCCCAGGAGCACCCTGCAAGCCCCTCCAAGGCTATTCATGCCTTTTTTTTTTAAAAAAAAGGCCCATTTTCATGAAAAACGGGCCGGTTTTGGGAGGTTTGCAGATTGCAAAAATGTTTTTTTCCCTTTCGGAAAGCTCTTTAGTTAGAGTGATTGATGAGAATTAGATTGATCAAGTGCTGTGCCAGCAGAAACAAAGTCTTAGGTGCTGCAGGGTATCAGTGATATCCTTCTCCAGCACATATATAAATACACCTGGAAACATCTACCTACGTACCTATTCTCTCTCCCTTCAGCAAAAACACACACACACACACACACACACACAAACACCCTTCGTATTTTCTCAGTTCTTGATTTTATTATTATTTTTTTCACTTGTTACCTTCCCCCTCTCGTTGGTTATAGTAGCTCAAAATATATTAATTGGAACAAAATCAAACTACAGCAAATCTCTGGTATGTTTCTCTTCGCCTCCTGCTTTTCAAACTTCTAATTTATGGCAATTGGTTAATTCAAACTTTCTGCTCGGAGTTTCGCATTCCATTCACCACACCGGCAAGATTAGGTTATCAGTGAGAAAATAGTGTTTTCTTCTTGAGTTTTTTCTCCCTTGTTACATTCCATTTCTCATTAATTGGAGTTGCTTAAGATATATTAGTTAGAAGAAACTTGAACGAAGCAAACCCCACGTCTGTCCAGCTGAAGAACTTCCGGTCCTCTCATACCCAACTCTTCTCAGAGATAGATGTCCTCCTTCCTTTACAACCCAAAAAAACGGAATGCTCCAGGCCAAGTTAATTACTTCCTACCTGGGAGGGGGGGCATTTAAAAGTGGAAGTCAGAGAGCAGGTTAACAATTTGCCTTGGTTAAGATACATGGAAACTTATAGTATCTTGTGCAGTGGTGGGTTCCTACCGGTTCAGACCGGTTCAGCTGAATCGGCAGTAACTTGGCAGCCTGGGTCCCTGGAACCGGCAGGGATCCAGGCCTGCTACACTCCCGATCCGGTTCTCCTGGTGGCGCCATAGGCACCACCATCTTGTTTTTGGCTTTTGCGCATGCACAGAGCAATTTTTATTTTACTGCGCTTGCACATGCAGAGCGCAACAAGCTTATATGCGTGGGGCGTATCCCTGAGCGAACCGGCAGTAGCAGCTGCTGGAACCCACCACTGGTCTTGTGGCTTTAGGCTCTATGAGCCCCTATAGATAGGGTTTTTTTCTTTGTAACACCTCATTAAGTATGACTTAGGAACTAAGTCATTTCATTACCAAACATGAGGAAGACGTTGCAGCAATTCAGGGATAAGTGGCACTTGACACAAACTTACATTCCACATTTTATCATTAAGGTTTAGTAATGCCTTTCACTGAGATTAGTGTTGACCTCAGCAACAGTAGTCTTCCATACCAAACCATTGAAAAACTAAGTTGGATATTTCATCCATATTGACCCCTCTACTGATTGTAATATCATTTGTTAGAAAGTAGCAAATAAGTACTTCCATATATCCTTCTTCTGATAAATTACACATAGTTATAGACTATAATGGCAAGCAATTCAAGAGGATTTCAATATTAGATTTAAAATGATCTTATTAAATTGCAAGGCTTATTTTCAGGGGTTTAAAAAATATTTTCAGAGGTGATTTTTCTCAATTTTCCTTTCTCCCCCAAGTTAAAGTTATATTCCAATGGAATCTAGTAAGTTTTTGGTTTTAGATTTGTTGAAATGAGATGTAGTGTTGTAGTTAAATTTGTTTAACAAAGCAAACAATTAAAAAGCTTCCAAGTTTTAATTTGTTTTTCTCCCAAACTACAGAATTAACAGAAAAGAACTTTTGCAAAAAAATTATTATGTTGAAAACATTGATTCACACATACGCTCAAAGCAACTTGCTCTAGGTAAAATCAGAAATTATCACCTTCCATCAAACTGCACTTCTTTTTTTCCTGAATTACCAAAGGTTGCATTTCTTTGTTGTTGCTGTTGTTTCTTTTTTTAAAATAGAGTTAACCTTTTCAAAATCCTAATCTCTGTGCTGCTATCTAGCAATTATCCAGATGTGTGCAGTCCATCTACATATGGACACTAGATCTAGGCTGCAAAAATCTGAATTACAACTAGATAGTGACAAAGGATGAATGTTTTCTGTATCCCTTTGTTGCCATTGAGAGGCAATAATATTACAGTCCTGATCAAATTGTCCTATTTTCCTCTCTCCTAATTTAGAGCAAGAAATATTGTTGCTGGGGGGATAAAAATCATTTGTTCTGCTATTGTTATAAGCAAAGCAATATGTCAATCCCCCCCTCTAATTTGGTAGCATAATCATGAACTATTGGGAGGTAGCTGAACATCCCTGTTATAATCAATGCAATATGTCATTTGATCAAATAAGCAAGAGGCTGCATTCATGATACTTGGAGCTTATTTTTTTTTATAATAAAATTTTTATTGGTTTTTAAAAAAGATTTCAGGGAAAAAGGGTTATAGGGTATAAAACATTTTGACAGCTACATTGTGCGGGGAGAAGAAGCCCCCCCAGGTCTTGCAACTTACAAACAATGATAGAAAAATATCAACATTTACCTAAGTATTAGCAGTTTCAAATTTGACACAAAATCATCAGTTTGTTTCAATCATTTGTTTTGTATCACTTCCATAAAAATACATTGTAGCAACAATTGCAATAGTATTCCAAATCACTTTTGTGATCTGAGTCTTCTAGCTGTTGCATCCTCTCTCCCATCCACCAGCTGAGCCTTAGCCCCTCCCTCCCTTGTTTCTTGAGTGACATCCCCCATTTCACCTAAAAGAGCATGTTTTTTAGCGAAAGCCTCTGCTTCCACTGGTGTGTGAATTCTAATTCTGCTGCCCTCCCAAAAAATCAGCATGCCTTCTGGAAAAAGCCATCTGAACCAGACTCCATTATTATATAATTTTTTTGCTAAGAAGGAATATTTCCTTCTATTATCTCTTACTTTTTTGGGGATCTGTTTAAGAATGGTTATCTCTTTATCTTTATATTTTAGTGGTCCTCCCCTTTGAGCTCCTAGAACCTCATCTCTTGTAGTTTTTCTAAGAAATTTAATATGAACTTCCCTTGGGACGTTATGTGTTCTTGCGTAGGCCTAATTAACCCTATAAATCAGGTCAATGTCCCACCAAAGCTGTTGTTTCTCTCTATTAATATACTATGCTAGTATTGTGGTCATAATCTCCTTGAGATCTTCATTCTCAGCTTCTGGCAAATTTTGGAACCTAAGAAAAAAAGACATCCTTTCAAATTCCATTTTTAACATCTGGTTCCCAAATTCTGTATCCTCCCTCTGGATTGTCTTCATCTCATCTCTAATCCCAACCGCCCCCTCCTCAAGCACACCAATCCTCTGTTCATTCTGTGTGGTTTGCTGGTTCGTCTCTCTGAGCTCTTCCTTTAAGTCCTGCAATTGTTGTTTAATTTCATCCTGTCCCTTTAAGATGTTTTGAAGCATCTGCTGGGTAGACAGGTCTTTTGCACTTTCTTCAGAGGCTTTGGGTTGTAGGAAAGATCCCATTTGTGACTGATGTGCAGGGCTAGACGTTGAAGATGTTGGGGCTGACGATGCCTTACCAGGTGGTAATTTCTTAGGACCCATCATAAGGCTCAGAGTTAATTGTTATTCTGTACAAAGAAATGGCGTCTGTGGGAGAGCACAGCCGGCAGGGATCACCAAACAAGCAAGTCCAAAGGAGAACAGGTCCTCTAGCAGAGAAGTTAAAACAAATAGGTGGGTCAAAATATTCCAAGTCCAGGGGAGTAGCATATTTGAAGAGGCTCCTGGAGGTCTCTGGGGTGGAAATTAGTTGAAAGCCATAAAGTTTTCCAAGGGAGGAGTCTCATTCATAAAGACAAAGAAGAAGGAGGAAGTTGGCCATCTTGGGTCAGCCAGTATAGGTGATCAGGAAAACAACAAAGTCAAAATTTCCATAAGTAGTTCAAAAAAGAACCAGTTCAGCCATCCTTTCTCTCGCAATTGTATCCAAAGAAGAAGATTTCCCCCCCCCCCATTATTTAAGGAAAGTGAAAGTAGTTTTTAAACTTTCTCTCTCCCCCATGAAGGGGAGGGATTTTTCAAACTCCACTTTTCCGAGGGGGGTGGAATTCCCCCCCCCCTCCAATCTAAGCTCCTCCAGAGGTTGAAACAAGCAAGGCAGGAAAACTGCAAAACCATCAGAAGTGTAAAAATAGTAAAAGACCTGGAGAGGCCCCTAGGCTCACCGCTCTTCAGCTGGTTCATTCTAATTGTTTAACCTCCCAGGGCTGTCCGGCGAAGAGGCGATGTCACTCACCCCCCCCCCCTGCTCCCTGGTGCCTAGGCGAAGCTGGGAAAAACACTCCCACTGGCTGCTGCCGCTGCGGGGGGTCCCAGCAAGCCGCCTTTCGGCAGGAGACCCTTCGCTCGAGCCTCCTGTGCTCCTTTCGGAGCCCGCCAAGGGAGCGATCGGCAGATCGCCATTTGGTCCCGAAAGCGGAAGTTGATACTTGGAGCTTATTGAAGGCATCCCTAGAAAAGCTAATTTCAGACACCATAGGCAGTGAAATGATCCAAACAAAAATATTCTACAATCCTATAAGTGGAGAAGAGTCTTTTGCTTCGCCCAGCCTATCTCTCACAGCAAACTCTGTCTCTGTCTCTGTCTCTGTTTCTCTCTCTCTCTCTCTCTCTCTCTCTCTCTGTCTCTGTCTCTGTTTCTCTCTCTCTCTCTCTCTCTCTCTCTCTCTCTCTCTCTCTCTCTCTCTCTGACAATTTGTGTTACATTATATCTGAGCTACAACTCTAACACAGTAATAAAATGCAAAAAATGAAAGGCTATTTATTTCTTAAAATGGTTTTAAAATTTGTTTTTTAAAAGCAGGGTTTTAATTTTGCACAAGCGTGCATTATTAAGTTGGCATTGGACCCTGGATTGGAGCATAAACTTCCTCAGGTACAAGTTTATTCATTCATTAAATATTGTCCAAACTTCACCTGGTAAAACATCTGTAGTATCAGGTGGGAAGATAATCTTAAAGTCAATGAAAATGCTAAACTCCTGGAAGTTCCATTTCATTCTTTAAAAATGAGATTGTTTCTTTTTTAAAAAAAACTAAAAAATGAAACCATCAATCAAGACATAAATAGTGTGAGATCATCCTGTGAAGTAAAAACTTATTGTATTGATAGGAAGCTTTAGTATACTCTAGTGTTGCTCAGATTCACAAAGCAATTAGCCAATAATGTTTAAAAGTTATGGCTAATTTAACTAATGGTTAATAGAGCTTAGTAAAACTGTCAGAGTTGATGAGCCCTGTGAGATTTTGGGGAAGAACACACATTAAACTTAGGATCCTCATCTAATTTTGGCAGCTTAATCGCATTCTGAATAATAATCTGTCCAGTGATATGGAAAAAAAAACATTTTTGAAACATTCTCTTTAACATGTAAGTGCACCCAATTATAACAAAGTTTGTCTTGTGGGCAACTGTCTGGGTCATAGCTAGGAAGCAGCTCACCTATAACCTTGCTTTATTTATATTTTCCTCTATCAAGGATCTTCAGTTGTTATAAAGCAGGAACAGGTGACTTCTGAGCTCTGGGGGCTGAAGCTTGCCCCTTGATCTGCCTGGACATTTGAATAGGGACCATGAATAGGGACCAAATGATGGACATTTCCCCGCCCCTAATTTGGTAGCATAATCTGGGAGGTAGCTGAACATCCCTGTTATAAGCAATGCAATATGTCAATTGATAAAACAAGGAAGAAGGGGCTTTCAATAAGCTCATGATTCATGGAGCTTATTAGAAGCTCCATGAATCTAGAAAAGCTAATTTCAGACACCATAGACAGTGAAATGATCCAAAAATATTCTACAATCCTATAAGTGGAGAAGAGTCCTGCTCCTTTCAGGAAAGAGGCACAAACTTTTGAGGAAAGACATATTGGGAATTCTACTAGATTCAAAATACAAATGGTTAAGTAATCAGCAATTCAAGAAAAATGCTGGCCTGAAGGCTTGAAAAGGTCAAGCAACTGCAAGCTAATGTACCACCAATGTCCTCTGGTGAAAATAACGTGAAAAGTGATGCGATTTTCTCCTTTGATGCACACTACAAAGACAATGCAAATTGCCTTGGCAAAGTGCTTCCTGCCATTTCAAAACTTCCCAGAGTTTCCTCCTATCCCTTGCAAACTCCCGAAGTGGTTTCTGTGCTAAAGAGGAGCTGCAAAAAGAGTGTAGGGAGGGACATGGATTCTGGTGGAAACAGATTTTCTAGAGCACTTCACTCAAACAGCATTAAACACTATTCAGAGCTCTGTACAGCCACAACAGCACCGGTGGAAGCCTTGCTCAGGAACATTGTGTGGGGTATCATTGGAACGTATACCCAGTGAAATGTATTGCCTTCAGAATTTGTAGGTGCTTCATCACTGGAGGTTTTAAGAAAAGACTGAACAGCCACTTGTCTGAAATGGTATAGGGTCTTCTGCTTGCAAAAGGGGTTGGACTAGAACACCTCCAATGTCCCTTCCTGCTCTATTCTGATTGATTGATTGATTGATTGATTGATTTTACAGAACAGCTCCCTCTAATTATATGTAGTTATAACCAATAGCAATGGGACCGTAACTGAATACATATAAAATGGAAAGTGACTGGTTGAGTGTATCCTTATTTAGCCCTGCATATGTCATGTTACTCAAACTAGGGACAAGGCCTGAAGAATAGGTAACCTATGACTAGGGCACACATCTATTGTTTGAGACACAGAGGTATGAAGTTAAGAATAAATGAATGATTTTAGACCAGAATTCCCAAAGACGATTTGCTCAAAATTTGCAAATGGGCCTTGGGTGGCATTTGCATCTCTATGGGCAATTAGGAGATAGTGACAGCACTTTCTAGGAGAAGGTGAAATGTGCGCCTTAGAGAACAGTACCCTACTTTGCTTTTAGAAATCTTCCAAGTAAGTCCATCCATATTGGACATAAGGCTACATTTTTGTACTCTTCCCTTGGGCTATTTTTTTAAAAATCTGTTGTACAAGTTGTCCTTGAGGTATAACCACAGTTGAAGAGAAAAGTATGGTTATGAAGTAATGTGACCATTAAGCAAGTCATCACATGACCGAACCCAATTTTGTGAACCTTTTTACTGCAATTGTTAAGTGAATGATCTGGTTGTTAATCTGGATCACATTGTCATTAAGTGAATTCAGCTTCCCCAAAGGACATTGCTTGTTGGAAGCTGGCTGAGGAGGTGTTTGCAAAGCACCTGAATTGCAATCATGTGATTGTGGGAGAGTGATGCAATGGTTATAACTTTCAGGACAGATTGTAAATCACCTTTTCCAAGACTGTGGTAACTTAGCATTATCCTTAAAAAAAACTGTCATAAGTCACGGACTAGATATAGGCTGGCGCTTCTGCAATCAAATTGATCTGGAGGCATTGTCCCAAAAATGTATAAGAAGCTTTGTAACAAAAGCCCCCAAGGGCTTTTAAAAATAAATCTAACAACTAAACAAAGGGGCTTCCTGTGAAGGTAATCTGTGCTATATTTCCTTTCCCTTTCCCAACCTGGAATAGCAAAATGACAACTTGAGCTTATGAGCAGCATTTTGGATGCCCCTTGTGTGAAGGAAATGAGTTTTTGTGGATGAGTTTCATGTTTTATTCATGCCACATTGTGAACTTTTACAAGCTGTTGTGTCTTCCACAAAACTCATGTGACAGAATAGATTTCCTTACCTTCAGAAGGCTCAGCACCCCACTGTGAGAAGGATAGTAGCTTCCGAGCCTACAAATGCAAGGCATAAGGAATGCATCAGGTAATTCTAGTTGTGGTAGGAAAAAAGAAAACTTTTGAGCTAGAAATAACAACCACCAAACTTCAATCGACAGAGCGTTGCCTCTAAGGAAACACTTTCAATTAAATAGATATGACAAAATCATGAGACATCCCTCTTTGCAGATGTGGGGAATTTCAAGAAAGAAAATATATGTTTTTTATTTTTAATTGTGTTTTCGGAATGCTTGACTCCCGCCGTATGTACAATTGTTTTAGAATGCATTATCTTGGCTTTTCCTTTTCATTATTTATGTAGTTATTTCAAATTACATATGTATAGAGTTGGACACCATTGAGCAACTCAAACAGCTTATAACTTTGGTGGTGGAAGATATCCTGGGTAGCGAAGTACACAAACAAATGAAATATAGAACAAACCAAATCCCCAGTTCTCACTTGAGGCACAAATAACCAGGCTCAAGTGATCAGATTATGGACACTAGGTAAAAGCATAACTCATTGGAGAAGGCTGCAATGCTGTGGGAGGTGGAAGGAAAGCGATAAAGAGGATGACCACTAGCAAGTTGGATGAATGGATGCACCATTGGAATAATTGAAGGTTATAGATAGATCATCTTGGGGAAGTTTTAGCAATGTGGTCATTATAAGTCATACCAACTTGATGACAACTAATTACCAATTACCACAGAAATGGGACAACTGTCCATAGCCAACTCACCACGGCCATCTCACCATGGGACAACTCACATATATATTGTGTATGTGTGTATGTATGTATATATGTATATGTGTATGTGTATATGTATATATATGTGTGTGTGTGTGTGTGTGTGTATGTATGTGTGTGTGTGTGTGTGTGTGTGTGTGTGTTGTATTTGTGCTGATAAATAAATAAAGGGAGACTAGTATGGATCCATTTCAAGCTATTTAGCTGTCATCAGCTAGCCATACCCTTACTGGGATTCGAACCATCCAGACAGTAATGTGTAATATGCAATACAGCCCTCGTTCGGCTCATCACAGAAAACCATCCAGACAGTAATGTGTAATATGCAATACAGCCCTGGTTCGGCTCATCACAGAAAACCATCCAGACAGTAATGTGTAATATGCAATACAGCCCTGGTTCGAATCCCAGTAAGGGTATGCTAGCTGATGACAGCTAAATAGCTTGAAAGGTCTCCCTAGTCTCCCTAGTCTCCCTTTATTTATTTATCAGCACAAATACAACACAAACATAAAAAGGCAACATTAAAAATAAAAGTATGGGTTTCTCTCTGGATGGTTTTCTGTGATGAGCCGAATGACAGAAAGAGGGAGTAGTGAGCTCCCTCCCATATTTGGGCATACCAGGGGTTGTAACACAAATATATATAAATAAATAAATAAAGGGAGATCTATTTCAAGCTATTTAGCTCTCATCAGCTAGCCATACCCTTACTGGGATTCGAACCTGGGCTGTATTACATATTAGGCAGATGTATTAGCCACTAAGCCACAGGCTCTCCTCCTTATCAGCTGAACCAGGGAAATAGGTATGTATTTGTGTTACAACCCTTGGTATGCCCAAATATGGGAGGGACCTCACTACTCCCCTTTTCTGTCTATCGGCTCACTACAGGAGACCATCCAGGAAGAAAACCATATTTTTTAATGTTGCCTTTTTATGGGTATGGCTAGCTGATGAGAGCTAAATAGCTTGAAATAGATCTATACTAGTCTCTATTTATTTATCAGCACAAAAATACAACACAAATATAAAAAGGCAACATTAAAAAATATTATATATATATATATATATATATATATATATATATATATATATATATATATATATATATATATATATATATATATATATATATATATATATATATATATATATATATATATATATATATATATATATATATATATATATATATGCTGGTTTTGTTGTATTCGGGTCTTTTCCCGTGTAAGGTTGAGATTGTCTTTGCAACGTTTCGGCAGGATCACACCTGCCATCTTCAAGCTGTGGGCTTAAAATGGGAACGGAGCTGCCGTCTTTCTGTAAGTCTTGGTGGGAGGGGATGGGGTGGTGGCTTTGTTTCAGTAAGTGGAATGATTGGTTGTGTGGTTGTATCATGATTGGTAGATTGGTGCTGATTGGTGCAGGTTGTGTGTGCATTGTTGTTTTGTATTTTAACGGCTTGGGTGGTGGGTGGTGTTCGTTTGTTGGCTAGGGCTGGTTTCCAGATGTTTGGTAGGCGGGAGGTATCATCACGTTTGTTCATGCTGTGGGGGTGTTTCTCTATTTCGACGGCTTCCATGATTATTCTCTTGTGGAGGTGTTCTGTTTTGGAGATTAACCTGGCTCCTTCAAAGTTGATTCGTGTCCTGTAGCTTTAAGGTGCTGGAAAAGGGAAGAAGTTTTTTCTTTTTTTCTTACTGCATTTTTGTGTTCTGTGATGCGTGCATTTATTCTCCTGTTTGTTTGCCCTATGTATAAGCCCACAGCTTGAAGATGGCAGGTGTGATCCTGCCGAAACGTTGCAAAGACAATCTCAACCTTACACGGGAAAAGACCCGAATACAACAAAACCAGCATACCTACACCCGTGAAAATCTACGAAAGCATCTTCTATTCGCGGAGTTTTTCTTTTTTAAACCTGCGATCCTTAAGAAGACGCTTAAAAGGAAGCGAGGAGCCGAGGTATTAGGGTAAGGGTGTCGAGAGGATAAGGGTATTTTCGGACATACACCAAGCGACTATGTGAATGTCGACATTCACCGGTGAAGGTCCGAATGTAAAATGATGTAATGAAATATTTGGTCTTTCACCGGTGAATGTCGACATTCACCAGATTTCGGTCTTTCACCATAACATACATACATACATACATACATACATACATACATACATACATACATACATATATATATATATATATATATATATATATATATATATAAATTTTGTCATTCATATATTATTCTGTCTCTCCTTTTGCATCCTTTCTTTAATGATTTTATTCCACCATTTCTTTGATATTAGTGTAACTCGCGTCCTATAGCTAGATGTTCCCTAGCAATTTGGCCATGGCAAGTTGTCCCATAGCAAATTGGCCGTAGCAAGTTGGTCATGGCAAGTTAACCATGGTGAGTTGACCACAGCAAGTTAGCCATGATGAATTGTCATAGACCAGAACAGCATGTTGGATTTCTATTCTATGGATGGTCTATGGAAGACCATGTTGGCAACCCTGCCAATCTTCTAGAATGCCCTTAAAACATAGTTATGTTCCCAGGCGTGGAAGCTGAAGCCTTAATGAGGGCCTGTGATGTGCTTACATGTTTTAGATTGGTCTGGTCTCTTAGCAGCTATGTGTCTTGTTAAGTTTTAGAATAGAATAGAATAGAATAGAATAGAAACAGAAAACAGAATAACAAAATTGGAAGGGACTTTGGAGGTCTTCTAGTCCAATCTTCTGCTCAGGCAGGAAACCCTACACCACTTCAGAGAAATGGTTATCCAACATCTTCTTTAAAACTTCCAGTGTTGGAGAATTCACAACTTTAGGAGGAAAATTGTTTCACTGATTAATTGTTCTAACTGTCAGGAAATTTCTCCTTAGTTCTAAGTTGCTTCTCACCTTGATTAGTTTCCAACCATTGCTTCTTGTTCTACCCTCAGGTGCCTTGGAGAATACTTTGACTCCCTCTTCTTTGTGGCAATCCCTTAGATATTGGAACATTGCTATCATGTCAGCCCTAGTCCTTCTTTTCATTAAACTAGACATACCCAGTTCCTGCAAACGTTCTTCATATGTTTTAGCCTCCAGTTGCCTAATCATCTTTGTTGCTCTTATTTTCACTCTTTCAAGACTCTGAACATCATAGTGACCAAAACTGAATGCAGCATTCCAAGTGTGGCCTTACCAAGGCATTATAAAATGATATCAACACTTCACATGTTATTCTACATGTTGAAAATATGCTACATCTTCTATTGCTGTTTTTTTACCTAGTGTAAGCCATGCAGAATTGCTATTTGAGATAGATAACTATTTAAATTGAATAATTAAGTGTCTAAGTAATGCTATACTATGCACTCATCCCTCGATACCACCAATTGTGCTTTTTGGTTACAAGGTAGCCTTTCACAAATGTATGGCCACAAGGTCATTTCTTCAGAAAAAACAAAGGGAAAAGGAAGAATGTAAATACAGTGAACATAGAATTAGGTTTGCCATGATTATGCCTCGTTATTCTGGACCTTATTAACATGTGTATGGGTAATTTTATTTTAAGTTTCTTATTTCTTCTATCCCTTCAAATGTTTATAGGAGCTCTAAGGTTTTCCATATAAAGACCCATCATTTCCACAGAAAAGAAAGGAAGCCTACTCTGAACAGATGGAGCTTTGAAAATAAATACAATAGAAAAGTATTATTATTTGAATTCAGCTTAAACCATATTGTCTCCATTGAAAATGGCATGTTAGGCACCAGGCTCATTTCTCATTCAGAAACATCAAAAGACGGGTTGCTTTATTTTCATATAACAGTGATCTGAAGAAATAAAAAAAGAGATAAAGGAAGACCCCTTTCCTAACCTGGGTTGTTCTCTAAGAAAGAATGGAGAAATTAGGGAGTACTGAGAGACAGCAGAATATTATAGGAAAAACAATGGCAAGTTATAAAACAATTTCCCCCCCTGAAGAAATGACATTGAGCTCCATACTGCAGAATTTTAATATCTAAATACTTAACAAAGGACACTGCAAAACTGCCTATAAAGAATTTGAGTCTCTGTATAATTGAAAGATCAACATGCAAAGGATTGCACTATATTAGAATAAACTACCTACATTAACTGCAAAAACAGACGGCTCTCAATTGGATTTTAACTTCCAATGCAAAAGTGTCTATCTCTTTATCCTTTTCTGAGTTACATTTTAAATAGACCCTCTCTTCTGCAGAACCTAACAGAAGAGCTGTGTAAAAGTCCAATGGTTAGAATGCAGTACTGCAGGCTGACTTTGCCGTCTGCCAGGAGTTGATCCTGACCAGCTCAACCTTGACCCAGTGAGAACCCAGATTGTTGAGGTGATATACTGGCATTTGTAAGCCACTTAGAGAGGGTTGTAAAACACTGTGAAGCTGTATATAAGTCTAAGTGCTATTGCTGAGCAGAGCCAATATGCATTCCCTGCTAAATTCAAATCATAGCCTATGGCATGATTATATGCATGAAATAGTTCTGATAATTCTACAAACAGCTAATATTATAGTTCTAGATACCCTTCCTTAAAAATCAGTCAGCAAGAACACGAACCAGGGACCTATTCCTGTGGCAACTGATTGTTGTGTAAGTACAGATCCATTATATTTGGATGGTGCCTATGTGTATGTGCGTGTTATTTCTGAATAAATTCCCAGAGGTTCAAACTCCAGGAATTCTCAGTTGAGCAAGTGATAAAGCGATCTCATGCTGAGTATACTTGATGGATGGCATTTTGCTTTTGTTTCCCAGTGTGGTATCTGTCATCTAATGCCATTTACGCAAAGATAGAACTGTTGAAAACTGGACTGTGTCTTTAGAATTATGTGAGGACTCAATAAATAGATGGTTTATCGGTTGCCTGAGTTATTTCTGATTTGCTGGCTAGACACAGGACATCAGAGATGGAAAGCTATATGCCTTGATTCAGCAAAGTTCTAACCAGTCTCCCAAAGAGGATATCTCCCACATTCTAAAAAAAAAAAAATTAGGGCAATGCTGTGAAAAGAAGGCAAGAAAAAGAAGAAATGAAGAAGGAACAAGATGAGGCCCCATTATGAATGTCTGCCTCCCAACTACTTTCCAGGCAGGGAACATCTACTGAAACTTAAGGAGGTAATCAGTAGTTAAACTGACATTATTGACATGTATGTGTTTGTGTGTGTGTGTGTGTGTTTCTTGTCTTGCAGAGGAGTTCATGGGGAAAGTCAACAACATCCAAATGAAAAGTTTCCCTGTGAGCAAGACTGCATAGTTACTGAGCTCTTGTGTTTCTGGATTGGTACAAGTGTTATGGGATCAAGTCAGATAATCATTTCTATTTCCTTAGATCTGAGCTGAAAGAGGAAGTCCATCTCAAGGGTGTCAAAAGGTTGATTTACTTATTCATTTATTATTTATTTATTAAATGGCCACCAATCTCATCTCACTTTGCAAAGTGACTCTGGGCTTCGAATCAATTGCCATGGTTGTCTTTTACCAGGGATATTTTTTGGGGGGAAAGAAACAAACTTCCTGGGGGTTTTAAACTATCCTGGTTTTTAACACTCAGCTTTTTCTGGTCATGCCTATTTTTGTCACTGATCACACACTGTCCAATTTAGAACCAATCTATTTCTCTATCCCAATCTTTTCTGATACATATCTTAGAAGGCAGTTAACATCACCCCTGGCAGCAATGCTTTGCTAGCCGTGGACAATGGGAATTGATATCCAGCACATCCAGAGAATACCAGATAGGGAATTTTATTAAAATCAATGGCAAGTTTGTATATATATACTCAATTCTTTCCAGTAGTTCCAACTTTCTCTTCAAAGGTTTGTGCACAGAAGGGTTTCTTTTATTTCCTCTTTAAGACAGTGTTGTTTTATTTTGACAGAATTCTGACATGTTGCTTTATGGGATGGAAAAATTTAATTTTATAACAGGTGTTTCATATAAACAGTGGAAATTGTTAACTTATCTACCCTTGGAAGGAATATTCCATTTGAACCTCAAACCTTGGGAAACATTGTTTTGCTTTAAAATGATGATGAAGATAAATAACGATACAGTAGATTACCATGTGTAATTTATGCTCCCTTTTCATGAACACATGAAACGAATAATTAAAGATAGGCACCAAGACAGAAAGCCTAAATGTTGCCTCCGCAAAATATAAGGATAGTGGAGGAATCTTTGCTGTCAAGAAAAAATATCTCAGATTTTACAGGGAAAAAAAATTGCCAACATGTAACTTGCTATATCAGATGATTTGCGAAACAGAGACACCTACGTAAGTGCCGGTACCAACTATGTTTGTGGTTTGGGAAAACTACTTGCTCTTCCTTAGAGTAAGTTGGCCTCAACTTGTGTCCCAAGCCTCCCAAGTTGGCCTCAATTCAAAATTTTATTTTATCCAATCCCCAAATAGCCATAATTTGTGTTCCATTTTTTTTAAAAAAAGATGGATTTTATTTAGGGAATCATAAACCCTTGAGAGTGCAAATAATTTAGGGCACATACTGTAGGTATATGGAACCTTCTACTACTGCCTCAGTTAAATAGCACTCATAAAATATCATGAGCAGCTTTGCCGATGCTGAAGAAATGGGCTGAACAAGCAGTTGTTTCAGTTAAATGATGAAAAACAAAAACAATTGTGGAACCTGCCAGACCTTGACTTAACAAATGTGAATTATCTTGTGGCTGGTCCCTAGGAAGTAGCTGAGAAAGCATCAAGATGGATCTTTGAGAGGCAAAAAAATGCCATCCTACTCTATCTTTCATCTAGCTGGTTTTGTATCTCTCTGGAAACCTGACACTTTGATCGTATGATGGAGGTTCTTTAAAACACTACGTAAGGAAAATCTCATCTTCTACCAGTAAGAAGAGAGCTCTCCTTGTTTTCCTGAATAATATCCTCAATTTAAGTGGAGTGAGTCAGGATGAATTACTTCCATACTGAATCACAGCAGGATTGTGAAATTCTAGACAATTAGACTTGATTCTTGAGGTCATCAGGTGACTCTATTGATCTTAGTGAACCTATGCTAGCTTCAGAAAGAAGGCTTCCATTTGCATAAAGGAAATCCTCAACTTATGACCACATTTGAGCCCAAAATTTATGTTGCTAAGTGAGAAATTTGTAAAGTGAGTTTTTCCCCATTTTACGACTTTTTTGCTACAGTTGTTAAGTGAATCACTGCAATTGTTAAACTAGTAACACGGTTGTTAAGTGAATCTGGCTTCCCTATTGACTTTGCTTGTCAGAAGGTTGCAAAAAGTGATCATGTGATCTTGGGACACAGCAATAGTCATAAATATGAACCAGTTGCCAAGCGCCTGAATTTTGATCATGTGACCATGGAGATGCTGCAAAGGTTGTAACTGTGAAAAATGGTCCTAAGCAGAGGTGAGTTGCCATTTTTTTTACTACTGGTTCGGGTGCGCTCCTGCACGCTCTTTTTCCTGCGTACAACAATTTTGTGCATGCGCAGAAGAATCCAGGCGGGTGGGCGGAGTCTCCCACTGCCGCTGTTACCAGTTCACCTGATCCAGGCCGAACCGGGAGCAACCCACTTCTGGTCCTAAGTCACTTTTTCCACTGCTGTTGTAAGTTTGAACAGTCACTAAATGAACTATTGTAAAGTTGAGGACTACCTATATATGAAATATGATTGCCATGCAGACTGTAAATTCTGTACAGCTAAGACTGATGGAGATTTATAGAAATGGCCAAAATACTGCAATTTCCATAGACATAGCACATTGTATTTAGAATAATGTTCCCTGAAATGTTCAGTCTGACAGAAGCAACCAGTTCGGCTCAGAATTAGCTGATAAAATTGAGAGCTTGTGGAAAACCAGTTGTGAAACTGAAGGGATGTAAAATTAGAACTTTAAAGGGTGGCAGACAATTAAGACAGAACAGAGCAGATCTGAGAGAGGATAATGTATAAATCACCAATAAACATTTGTCCATCTGAAACTGTAGGCTATGATTATTTAGCCAGGTTTGTGCTACTCCATGATAAACAGAGAAGAGAGGGGGGGAGGGCGGGAGGGAGGAATGGAGGGAGGGGAGATATCAAATTATTCAGTGTTGAGTGAATGCTTTTCCTCTCATTAAACAAGAAATGAGCAAACACAAGGCAAGCCTTTCTGTTTACAGAAATCAGTCAGTAAAATTTGCAGTTTGTGTAATGGAAGATGAATTAGTTTATCACATACCTTTCCTCCCTAAAATTACTGCGATGTTCATTCTGTTACTCTTGAATAACTCTTCTGTTTAAACAAACACGCACACGCAGCCTGCAACCCAGCAGCTAGTTTTATTAACTGGGATTTTCAGGCTAGCTAGAAAGTTCATTTTTAAACGGTCCCAAAGGAACATTTGCATGCTGGTTTTTGAGATATTTTGCCACGGGTTTATGAGGAAATGACCAAGGATGAGGCTGTTGACAAAACATTTTTCTTTTGTTTTCACCAGACCATGAAGCTGCCACAAATTTCAGGGGAAACATGCTAGTCATTTTCCTAGTGTTTCCCAGACATTTTCCCGGAAAGTATTTTCAGCCGAGAAAGAAATAAAGGTAAAGTTTTCCCTCACACATATATGCTAGTCGTTCCTGACTCTAGGGGGTGGTGCTCATCTCCGTTTCAAAGCTGAAGAGCCAGCACTGTCCTAAGATATCTCTGTGGTCATGTAGATGGCATGACTAAATGTCAAAGGTTCATGGAACGCTGTTACCTTCCCACCAAAGGTGGTTCCTATTTTTCTACTTGCATTTTTACATGCTTTCGAACTGCTAGGTTGACAGAAACTGGGACAAGTAATGGGAGCTCAATCCTTTACGTGATGCTAGGAATTCAAACTGCCGAACTGCCAACCTTTCTGATCGACAAGCTCAGCGTCTTAGCCACAGAGCCACCGTATATCTTTCCAGAAAGAAGAAAATGGGATTAATTGGTCATTTGGGAACTTTATTTTACCAAAGAACCAGTGATATACAGGAAAGGGGAGTAGATAAAGCTGGATTAAAACGATTAAATCAATCCATGCGGGACCTGCTTGTTTATATTCTTTGTTCAATACTACTTTGAATGGAATTGTTACTTGAATTCTGGAGACCTATTAGCTTCAAAAACATTTGTGGAACATCTCAAACACTTAAGATAAATGTCATCCCCTGAACCTCACCCTGAACATGCAACCTCCAAATGCCAACCACTCTTCCCAGACTACTAATTTATTTTTTACAGAATATAGTTCAGCATTATTTGTACATTTTTCACACGCAACCTCATGTCTTCCTCCTCTGTGCACCGGGGAGGAAGGTGGAACTTCAATCATTCAATCTTCCTAGCCAGAATACAAGGGGACCAAATATGTAATGTTTTCAACCCAAATGGTCTGGAAAATATTCTTCCTTCATTACCTATCTTCAGAACTTCATGAGTCTATTTTGAATTTCATATTCTTAATTCCAGTGAATTCTATCATTTTTTGTCTACATGGATCCACTCTGTTTCAAGCGATATCTCATCACTCCTGCTTAGATATCATTATAGGTTATTTCACATAAACTGCTGAAATGCATTAAAAACTGTATCCTCAGAAAAAATCAAAGAGGAAATGATAGTACCTATGTGTTTATCATTTAGCTATGGTTACTATGAATCTAGTCACACTTCCTCTATATCTACTCTTGTTCTTTCATTCTTTGGTAAATAATTCTGTTCTCATGATTTTATACAGAGAATTTTACTTTTCCTGTAGTATTTAGGCAAATGTGATTTCTGATTGCCTTTGAGAACCACATCTAGTATTCTGAATATTGATGCTAGAACATCAATATTTCTCCGTATTTGTGGATGACTACCTACTGAGTTCTCAATTTACTGTGCTGTTGATGCCAATGTCATGGTGTATTTTGTTTCCGCTGCTGGGTTCCAGGTTTCTTACAAGATGGAAATAGTATCCCACCATGGTGCTGAGTAGCTATGGGGTTACCGATCATTGATTGTGCCAGACGTTGATCAGTTAGCCAACTGAGAAATGCTGCTGAGCTGCCAAAATAACATACCATTTAGATGGTTTTGGGGGAAAAGTAACATGAATAGATTTGTCACCATAGTGATAAGTTATGGGCTAATGACAGGAAAATATAGCTTAGGCTTTCAGATGCATGAAAATACAATAAATAGGAGTAATTTTCATGACAATAATTTAGCATCCATCAATGCTTTTTTGTGTTTCTACTTTAAAAAAATGTGTGTGCCTTTCCAGAATAACTCATTATGGTATGAAATCTATATATACAGTATATATGTCAACTTGAGATAACCCACAAATGCTCCAAACAGCTGTTCATCATGGAGAGATGGAAAGATAGAGGTCCGCTGTGGATCTATAACTATGGGAGTGGAGGGAATAGTCATCTTGCTCAAATCACAGGAAGCTCTTTTGAAAGGACATGCAAAGACCTCTAACGCTGGGAAAAATGGAAGGAAAGAGAAGAAGAGAATGGCCACCAGCAAGGTGGATAGACTCAGTTACAGTGAGTACACTGTTGCAAGATCTGGAGCACAGATGTCAAACTCATGGTGTCACATTGCCATCATGTGACATATCACAATGTTTCCCCCCATCATGGAGCTGGGATGGACGTGGCTTGCACATGACACATCTGGCCTGTGGGCCGCCAGTTTGACACCCCTGATCTGGAGGATCAGGTAACAGACAGATTGCTATACTGTATAGCAATAGTACTTAGACTTATATACCACTTCACAGTGCTTTACAGTCCTCTCTAAGATGTTTACAGAGTCAGCATATTGCCCCCAACAATCTGAGTCCTCATTGTATGAACTTCGGAAGGATGTAAGGCTGAGTCAATCTTGAGCGGCTCAGAATTAAACTCCTGGAGTGAGCAGTATTTGCAGTACTGCATTCTAACCACTGCGCTTTATATATCAATGTTCTCATTAGGTGTTGAGACCTAGTTCATTTTTAAATGTTATTAGTATTTGCAAATCCCTTGAAAAGTAACTTTTCTGCTGCTGATATTGTTTTAATATACAGTATCCCTTATTTGGTGACCATAATGATTGGCAACTGGACAGGTGAAGTGGCTGCTAAGTGAAACCACTGAAGCATTGAAGAAAGAGTTATATGCCACTTGAACTGAATTTTTTCTACGTCAAAAAAAGAAAGAGATAAGAACCTTCTTGCTTCCCTCTTAAGAGAATAAGATGTATTGGCCATTCTTAATTCTGCATTCAGATGTTAGAAATCAGTCATATTCTGACTTAAAGAGAAGTGGGTTTGAGACAGACCTCCATCTGTGTCCAAAGAGAATTACTCTCAGCTATCTCTGCACTTTTAGCACTTTATGGAGTAAGATTACAATTCTCAACCAGATAATCAGTGATCAGGTTGGCAGTGGAGTTTGAGGGCCTCAACAACTCTCTAAAAGGATGCAAATGACCAGCTGTCTGGAAGGAATATAAATCCTTCCATTCCTCACCATTGAGTCAGAGCTGAAGGAACTTCTTGGATGAGAAGCGAAACGTCTTTAAAGAAAAACAAGAAAGTCCAGTTGCCTCTTTAAAAAGCACCTTTGAGACAATCATGTGAATCTCCATAAACAGTTAGCTATGCACTTTGGGATGCATTATTTGACACCCTTCAAATAATGTGGAAGTATGAATGGATTTCCAGAACAATTGTGGACTGCAGGAACCATTTGTTCTTCAGTTTGAGATGCAGACAATACAGACTCATCCCCAACAGCCTGCACGTGTGTTCAACAGTGAAGGGACACAGGGCACAGAACACCTTGCCAAAAGCACAGCTTCACAACACAGTTCCTTCAGCATTTCCAAGAAGGCTCCACATCCATTTTCACCATTCAGGTGACTGAGGACACAGACAAACCTCCAAGTTGCCTCAATGACTCTCTAAAAGAATGTAAATGACCAGCTCTCTGCAAAGAGTATAAATCCTTCCATTCAACACCATCCAGTCAGAGCTGAAGAAGGTTCTTGGATGAGAAGCGAAATGTCTTCAAAGAAAAACAAGGAAATCCAGTTGCCTGCTGAAAAAAGCAGCTTTGGAACAACCATGACCTGAATGACTGAGGCTCTCCCTAGACATATAAATTAATATATATATGCTGGTTTTGTTGTATTCGGGTCTTTTCCCGTGTAAGGTTGAGATTGTCTTTGCAACGTTTCGGCAGGATCTCACCTGCCATCTTCAAGAGTGGGCTTAAAATGTGGGCTTAAAATGGGAACGGAGGTGCCGTCTTTCTGTAAGTCTTGGTGGGAGGGGATGGGGTGCTGGCTTTGTTTCAGTAAGTGGAATGATTGGTTGTGTGGTTGCATCATGATTGGTAGATTGGTGCTGATTGATGCAGGCTGTGTGTGCATTGTTGTTTTGTATTGTAACGGCTTGGGTGGTGGGTGGTGTTCGTTTGTTGGCTAGGGCTGGTTTCCAGATGTTTGGTAGGCGGGAGGTATCATCACGTTTGTTCATGCTGTGGGGTGTTTCTCTATTTCGATGGCTTCCATGATTATTCTCTTGTGGAGGTGTTCTGTTTTGGAGATTAACCTGGCTCCTTCAAAGTTGATTTCATGTCCTGTAGCTTTAAGAAGTTTTTTCTTTTTTTCTTACTGCGTTTTTGTGTTCTGTGATGCGAAAACATATACATACATACATACATACATACATATATATATATATATATATATATATATACGAATACATATAGATAGATGATAGATAGATAGATAGATAGATAGATAGATAGATGATAGATAGATAGATAGATAGATAGATAGATAGATAGATGATAGATAGATAGATAGATAGATAGATAGATAGATATAAAGACTTGTTCGAATCCCAGTAAGGGTATGGCTAGCTGATGAGAGCTAAATAGCTTGAAATAGATCTATACTAGTCTCCCTTTATTTATTTATCAGCACAAATACAACACAACATAAAAAGGCAACATTAAAAATAAAAATATGGTTTTCTGCCTGCATGGTGTTCTGTAATGAGCCGAAGGATAGAAAGGGGGAGTAGTGAGCTCCCTCCCATATTTGGGCATACCAGGGGTTGTAACACAAATACACACACACACACACACACACACACACACACACACACACACATTTGATTTTTTAAAAATCTATTGATTAGTATTCACCTAGAGGAGATAATTTTGTGTACATGCGTTGTAGTTTTTTGATCCAACTCTTTTCTTTTGAATATTTTGATTGTTTTGTGGGTCCCCCCCCCTTTGGATTCTTTTTTTGGGGGGAAGTTCTGTATTATGTACTTTAATCTTGCTTTGAAAAAAATAAAATTTATTGAAAACAGAAAATACATTTGATAAAAAAAAGAAATAATATTTAATTATTTTAATACATTGTTAATTTTAAAAGTACTGATTTAAGTAAGAGGAGAGATGGATAGCTGGTCATTTTATAAATATAATTTGGCTTTAGATTCACAGATCCTGGACTGGAAATCCCTTTCTGAATGTCTCTGGTTATCTTTGTTCACTTTTAAAAACTTGATTCCCTTCATGAGACAAGGAGGATAAACTGATTTGAAACTCAGAGGATGACTACAGAGATGATCTATTATGCAGGTGCCTGGCTGTGAATGAACAGTTTTACTCATTAACTTCTTCATGCTCAAATAACTTCATTTAATACAATTAGAGCCAAAAGGGTTCTCAAGAGGTCATCTTGTCCAAACCCCAAGCTCCCATATCAAGGCACTATTAATTCTAGCTAAACTATCCCTGACAGATGTTTATCTGATCTGTTTTTTAAATACTTCAAAAGTTGGGGATCCCTGTAATAATTTATTCCACCAGCAGTTACACTTGAAACTAGAGCTGTTCATATTATGCAGCTTTAATCAATCATTCCAAAACTTAACACCATTGCATGAAGAAAACCCCAACCATTAAAAAAATAAATCAGTTTTCAACACAGTCTGCAAGGTTTTTTCATGTTTTGGTAGCATACCAATCATCCTCAAATCTTTTGCAATACTACATCTTTAAAATGCAAAATTATTTTAAATCCTCATTTGTAGTTTTTTTGAAAGATAATTTGGGCTGCTGGCACAGTTAAGATGATTCAATCTTTTACTAAGGGGATGATGTTACAACTAAGAATTCTTACCAACCCAGAATATGCAGGGTTTCATGTCATCAGCCCTTTGAAGAAGACCTGTTAAGAGATGAACTCTACAGAAGATATAAAACTGTTTCTATTTAGATTGGCTATAGTAATATAGCCCTTCAGGGATTCATGGATAGGTACATAATCTACAGTTAGACTTAAGAATGTTCTGTCTGAGATGTTTGAACACACTTTCCACAATATCCCAGTCTTAATCTATGTTTTCTTACTTTCTCATCTCCCTTTTCTCTCTCAAGCCAGCTACTTTCATAAAATTTCATATCAACAGATACCATTTTCAGCTAATTTCATGATAATTATGCCTATCTATTATACATAATCATAGATATTCACAAGGGAGTGTGTGTGTGTGTGTGTGTGTACACACACACTAGTATAGATCTATTTCAAACTATTTAGCTCTCATCAGCTAGCCATAACCTTACTGGGATTTGAACCTGGGCTGTTTTTACATATTAGGCAGTTGTATTAGCCTCTAAGCCACAAGTTCTCTTCCCTTATCAGCTGAGCCAAGGAAATGATTACCATATTTTTCAGAATATAAGACGCACCCTTTTTCCTCAAAAAAGAGGCTGAAAATCTGGGTGTGTCTTACATCGAATACAGCATATTTTGCCTCCTGAAGCCCTACCCTTCACCAAAATGGCTGTGCATAGCCTTATGAAGGCTTTCAGAGAGCTCCTGGAGGCTGGGGAGGGCAGACATGGGCATAAAATGGGCCGTTTTTTGCCCCCCAGCCCTCATCAGCACTCTATAAGCCTCCATAAGGCTATTCATGCCTACCTACTGTATTTCTCTTTCTTTCTCTCCTTCTCTATCCCTCTATCTACCTACCTACTTTTTTTATTTGCCTCTTCAAAACCTTGGTGCGCCTTATACTCCGGTGTGTCTTATACTCCAAAAAATACGGTAAGTGTTATGTCAAAGACCAAATATGGGAGGGAGCATACTGCTTCCCTTTTGCCTTTCAGCTCCACCCTAGGAGCCTTCCAGGCAGAAAACCATTTTGTGTTACATTTGTGCTGATAAATAAATAAAGGGAGACTAGTAGAGATCTATTTCAAGCTATTTAGCTCTCATCAGCTAACCATAACCTTACTGGGATTTGAACCTGGCCTGTTTTTACATATTAGGCAATTGTATTAGCCTCTAAGCCACAAGCTCTCGTCCCTTATCAGCTGAGCCAAGGAAATGATTAAGTGTTATGTGAAAGCACCTGGTATGCCCAAATATGGGAGGGAGCAAACTGCTTCCCTTTTACCTTTCAGCTCCACCCTAGGAGTGGAGCTAACCATAACCTTACTGGGATTTGAACCTGGCCTGTTTTTACATATTAGGCAGTTGTATTAGCCCCTAAGCCACAAGTTCTCTTCCACAAAACCATTTTTGTAACACAAAAATGGTTTTCTGCCTAGAAGCCTCCTAGGGTGGAGCTGAAAGGCAAAAGGGAAGCAATATGCTCCCTCCCATATGTGGGCATACCTGGTGCTTTCACATAACACTACACACACACACACACACACACACTATACATATAATAAATTTGTATCTCATTGTTAGGAAAAGTGCATATGCCAACAATGGATCTTTTTTGATTTAAGGACTATAATCTTATCGCAAGAACTGCAGGCAGGAAAGGAATTCATATCAAACTGGCCCTTGAACGTCTTTAGAAAGGGAGGTAGAATGATGTCTCTGTCTGTGTGTGTGTGTGTGTGTGTGTGTGTGTGTGTGTGTGTGTGTGTGAATTTGAAGAACCTAATTTGATCTCCCTCAAGCAATAATCCCTTTTCCACAGTCCAAATCACTATAATATTTAGGTCATTTTCCCACTAATATTTTTTCTTCTCCTTTGTCAGACTGTAGCTGGAAGGATTGAACACAAACACAATGATTTTGGAGTATTCTGAATCCAAGGTAGGATTTGTCAGATATAAAAATGATATATAATTAAATTAAACAGTGTTTGTGTGTGAGAGTGGGGGGGGAGACACAGACAGACAGACAGACAGACAGACACAGAGATAGAGAGAGTCCATCAGATCAGATTTTGGGCAGATAGAGAGTGAAGGCTATCTGTTTTTCTTTGCTTTCTCATCTGTCTATCAATGTCTTCCTGCCTAGCCTAAATTAATAAAGGTAATATTCTTTATCTTTTCTATCCTTCTCCTGCCTTTTCCTGGTAAGCAAATTAGAAGAATATAATATAATAGAATTCTTTATTGGCCAAGTGGGATTGTACACACAAGGAATTTGTCCTCAGTTCATAACCTCTCAGTATACATATAAACAACGAAGTACAGTTGCTATAGGATACAATAATGATCATAAGATGCAACAACAAAGTGATAGCAATAAGATACCAATAGGAGTTGGTAATAGGAAAGGTAGAGAGATAATAGTTATACATTCCTACTACATGGTATGAAATCCTTAGGCATAAGACAGTACTGTTGGAATTATATATTTAGCAGAATCTAATTGCTTTGGCATGCAATGCTCTTTAATACTGTCCTGAGGGGAGGACCCATGTCAACTATATCAACTATATTCTATATTAATATATGGGATATATAATCAGATGGAATCTTCCCCCCCCCCCCCCCAAACTGCTGAGAGCACCATCCTGCCATAGTACTCTGGCAAAACAGTTGATGCTTACGCTATTGCTGACACCATCTATCTAGAGATAAAAATATATCCATATTTTTGATTATGAGTAATGTAGCTTTTGATTATGAGCAATGCTAAGAATTGCTGCTCTCAGGAAGCCAATGAATTGTGCTTAGATATTCCACACAAAGTAACAACAATCCAGGATGGAGTAAATGAACAATCTAGATCAGGGCCATCAAACTCACGGCCCGTGGGTTGGATGCATCACGTGCTGGCCACACCCACATCCGGTTTAGTGAAGGGGAGAAAAGTCCCAATACATCATGTGATGCCACCTTGGCAACATGAGTTTGACACCCCTCCTGATCTAGACTATTCACTCAGTAAATCATTATTAAAGCCAGGAGTAGAATGTATTGCAATTTGAAGTGTGGCTTGTTTCTCATAATGCATTGGGACTGAGGAACCTTGCCTGAACTTGCATTCAATTCTCTTCCATCTTCTCACCCCAAAGGTACTTTTTCAAATCCTCTTTAGAAGCTTCTTGGCTGAGAAGCGAAATATCTTCAAGGAAAAACAAAGTCCAGTTGCCTTTTGAAAAAGCACTTTTGGGACAACTATGACTTGGATGACTCAGAAGTCCCCACAGATACTACCATTTTGATATTTTATAAAATGAAAGACTTAGTAACTTGATAGTGTTGCAGGCATGTCAACTACCTTCTTGTAGCTCAGTGAAATTATTCACAAGGCTTTCTGAAGATCCTTCTTTGAATTGGTCAGTTTTTTCCTCCACCTTGGAGCCACCAGAACAATCTCCAGTGTACTGTTTTTGTTCAGGAGCCTGAATTTGGTCTCATACATTTGTCATCGCCAATTAATCCCACCCCAACATCCTTTTGAACAATGAGGTGGATTCAATTTTCCTTAAAGCAATCAGGGTTTTCACTATTGAATCTATCATCTATCTATCTATCTATCTATCTATCTATCTATCTATCTATCTATCTATCTATCTATCTATCTATCTATCTATCTACCTACCTACCTACCTACCTACCTACCTACCTATCATCTATCTATCTATCTATCTATCTATCTATCTATCTATCTATCTATCTATCTATCTATCTATCTATCATCTAGAGAGAGAGAGAGAGAAAGAGAGAGAAAAACACACACAGAGAGACATACATACAGTACATATATACATACATACACACACACAGAGTGCTTGGGATCTTCAAAACTTTCCTTGTATTCTCAGGTGACAAACCTCTTAAGTGCCAGAGGGGTTCTCATTCAAGAAAAGAAAAGAAAAGAAAATGCTGCATATACGTTGAAAGTTTGTGACATTGAAATGTTCTCTCTTGTCTCATTTAATGGTGCAGGTAGCAAATGCACTTTTTTCTTATTAGCTTTGTCTCCAGGCTGTAGTACTTTGTTAAACCTCTTGCTAATTGAGTCCCATTTTATTCAACAATTTTGTTGCTGATTCATTAAAGCTATCACCTGGATTGTCCATCACCTATACCATCTCTCAGTAATTATACTGGTCTCTCTCCTTCATTCTCTACATGATCTGCAGCTTAAGGTCAAGGGGAACATGGTGATTCTTCAGTTTTGATATTATCTCCTTGACATTGATTTATATGAAAAGCTTCAGTCTAAAATTAGGCTGTGTCAGACTGCCGGGGCTGCACAGCAACAGGAAGCTGTGGGCAGATTACTTGCTGCCAGTTTCAGGAGGGGATGAATTAGTGCTTCATCCTCTTACATTTGGAGAAGGGCTTAAAATGAATTCATTCCTCGTCAATGACTTCTCCAATGGAATTACTTCCCCCCTCCCCATCATTTCAGTAGATGCCCAATGATCCAGCCTATGCAAAGTCACATTCTTGATTCACTTTAATTGAGACTTTAGTGAAATGCCTCTCGGCCAAGACTTGACAAATGAAGATGAGCTTCCAGCTCATGCAGCAAAGGCCCTGTGCTGCATGGAAGAAGATGCTGTGGTGGCCTTTGATAGTCTTCTGCATATGTGTTTTCCCTGAAGCAAAGGGGCCCGCCCATGCCAACTTTTCCACTGATGGCGTCAAAGCAGAAAAAGGTCCACTCTCTTATACCACAATCCCAGTGGAATTAAGGTCATTTGAAAAAGCAAAGTTGATCCACACAGACGTAATGATGATTGTTCACAATTTATTCAATTCTGTCTTAAAGCTGATAGTGGATAGATATGAGGTTTGTGGTATGTATATATTCCTTAAGAAGTATTTTCTCCCTTCTCGAAGATTAGAATGTCCCCTATGGGCTTTTCACAAAGCTTTAAAACCTTGACTGTCTACCTAGGCCTAGGACTCAGAATATGAGAATGGTCTCGCTACTTGGTTTTACTGTTAGTTTATTAATCATCAATAAGGTCTTGCTACATGGTTTTACTATTAGTTTATTAATCATCAAGGGTGCTGTTTATAATCATTCATTTTGTGGGTGTTTTTATTGTTTAATGCCTTTGAAATTGTTTTGTTTTAAACTTTTAGAAATTGTAAACAATCCAGAGTCACTTGGTTGAGTTGAACTGTTGCAGAAACTGACTGACTGACTGACTGACTGACTGACTGACTGACTGACTGACTGGATGGATGGATGGATGGATGGATGGATGAATGAATGAATGAATGAATGAATGAATGAATGAATGAATGAATGAATGAATGAATGTTACTTTGGTTTATACTAGAAGCTTCAGGTATGTGTTAGGGTCGGGGTCAGGGATAGGGATAGGGATGGGGATGGGGATGGGGTTGGGGATGGGGATGGGGATAGGGATAGGGATAGGGATAGGGATAGGGATAGGGATAGGGATAGGGATAGGGATAGGGTTGAATAGGGCCAAGGGAAAAAGGTACAAAAATAATTGCATAGGAAGATGGAAGAAAATGCTTGTAGTTCGCCATCCATAGCTATTTGGTTTCATGCAAACCAAAAGCAATTTATTAGTCAACTCAGAGTCCAATAGTTGAAGCCATTAATAGAGAAATAAGATTAGGGAAAATAACTTGTCAGAGGGAACATTTGATGTTTAATCTAAGATGATTCTCCAGACAGAAGGAAGTGGGGAAGAGAAGACACAGACAAAGTGATAACAGAGGGAAAGAGGAAGAATGTGCAAAAATGACTTTTTCTGAGTTTATGTGGAGAATGTGGATCAACCTGGAAGGTAGGATTTGGTCAAGGGTTAGAAGTTCTTCCTTCATCCCTGATCTGATGTATTGGAAGGGAAAACTCTTGCTGTTATTATTGTGCCATTGGTAATCTGAAATATTACCAATGAGGCTCTGTTTCCTGTCAGTATTGCTAACTAACCAAATAGCTTGACTGCCATGTATATTTATTTTGGATATTTTTATTGTTTTAAAATGTTTTTAATGTTTTAACTGTAATATGTAGGTTTTTTTAGCTGTAGGCCCTTAAGCGTCATTGATTGAGATGGGTAGCTATAGAAATGGAATAAATAAATAAAGTGACAGATTATTCTATATTCAATAATTTTTGACATATTCCTTCAGCACAATACTCCCAATTTATTTTACAAGGTCATTTTTTTAGGTTACACCCACACTAAGGATTTCATTTTTAAAAGTAATTTATGTATCTCAAAAGAATGAAATTGAACAAATTCATTGAGTATGCCATAGCGATTTTATTATGTGTAATGTAATATGAAATGTTATAGGAATAATAGACTAGTGCATCAGAAAGAGGGGAATAATTATAATTAAATGGTGAGTGATATAGATTTTCTTGTCACCAAGAAATTGTCAGTGAAAAGCCATCTCAAATTGTATTTTTAACCATGGGAATCTACTACACACACAAGAAATTCAACGTACATGACAGGAAGTCATGGACACTAAACGCAGTCCTCGACTTATAATAGTTTGTTTAGTGACCGTTCAAAGTTACAACGGCACTGAAAAATGTGACTTATGACAGTTTTTGATAGTTACGACTTTTTCAGCATCGCCATGGACATGTGATAAAAAATCAGATGCTTGGCAATTGGTTCATACTGATGACTTTTGCTGTGTCCCAAGGTCATGTGATCCCCTTTTGCAACCTTTTGACAAACAAAGTCAATGGGGAAGCCAGATTCACTTAACAACCATGTTACTAACTTAACCACCGCAGTGAGTCACTTAACAACTGTGACAATAAAGGTCATAAAATGGGGCAAATCTCACTTAACAAATGTCTCATTTAACAACAGAAATTTTGGGCTCAGTTGTTGTTCTAAGTCAAGGACTACCTATAGTATTTATGAAGCTTCCGGATACCTTCTTAATCATAGGATTTAGCTTGATTACGAATGATGGGAAAGCAGACTACATATTTCTGCATGGCTACCTAGCAAGCTCAGCCTCTCATATTTGGAATTGGAAAATATGATACCACCTGCAAAGCCATATAAATATTTCCAGCTGTCTTCATGGAAGCATGGTAATGTTTGAAGGGGGTCTCTCATCCCTCAGTTCTTGGTTAATGTAGCTCATTGCTTATAAGAGTACTGGAGGTTATTATTATTTTTCTTTAAGAGTGCTCCTTTTCACCGGGAAACTAATACTAAATATGATTTTAGAATACAAATATTATGTCACATTTTATTTTTATTAACATCAAAGGTCCATACTCTTTGGGCCTTTGTGATTCTTCTTGTTTTGACTCGGCCATGACTTCATAAACTATCACTCTGGTGAATTTAGTAGGTAGGTTTGAGTATAATTTCAGGTTTACCTGTTCTTCCTCCCCCTCTTTGTTTTACACCTCTGATTCTCTGAGTTTTGACTTCTGGTTTTAACCAAAAACTTGCCATAATTATAAACCAAACTAGCCTTTTAACAGAAAGTGGAATGTTGGCATTTTTGTATTTTTATTGTGAATTTCTTTTCACTCCGTCAATAATCTGATCCTTCATTTAGGAAAAAAATCTGTGTTTACATAACTTTATTATAATAAAGCCTGCATTTAGTTTTCTCAATGATGAAACATGTATCAAATGTACAGTATGTAACTATTTTCATTATCTTCCGTATGTATACCAAATAGAATTTAAAAATAAATAGGAGAACAAACATATTAAGTAGACAATGAAATGATAAACTCTCTCGATGACCAGATACAACCATAGCTTGTAAAAATGACTCATGGCTAGGCAATATTGTTTCAAATTAGAGGCACCTCTGGACTGAAATAAATGAACATTCCCCAAATGTAGATAATATATGGAGATTTCAGGAAATAAAATCTTCAGGATAACCCTGGAAGACTGAGATGTTAAATTGCAAGCAGTTGTTTCAGGAAGAAATCTTGAGTCATCATGCATCCTTTCATTTGAATCCTTCTTTTAGAAGTACATGTAGGTTTGGGGAGTCCAGAATAACGACTGGTTGGTTAGTGACCATTTAAAGTTATTCTGGACTCCCCAAACCTACTTAAACCTGGATGTGAAGTTACTGCCACTACAACATCTCCATGGTCATTCATCCTTGTGACCAGCCACAAGGATGCTGTACCGCTCCCTCCCACCTATCTCCTCCCATTCTCACCACTGGATGCTGCAGTCCTTCTCACCCCACTGGGCGTCCATAGGCCTTTCCCTATATACACCAGGCTCCAATATGGCCATAAATTGAAGACTTCCTGAATCTATAACACTATTTCATCTTGTCTATGGAGATTTTATTTCATCATCTATTAAATGCTAACTAACAGGAAGAGACAAGCCTGCACACAATTTCCACGATCCTTCTCTTTTTAGCATTTTTGGGGGAATAATTTTCCTGCATTGCAATAATTCTAAGCCAATCAGTCATTTTTACCTAAAGGAAAGTTTCTCAAGCACACTATGATGGACTCGAGTAGAACTGAAGTAGTCGGAACTCTGAGACACCAAATATCTGCCAAATGATTAGCTCTAGCTGAGCTTCCTGTTAGGCCTGCAACCATCTTTTCTTTTGGATCTTTGGCCTGCCACACTTTCTATTATTCTACTATGCATTTTTTTATTGTGGGAAAATGGGAGTGGGGAATTGTACAGAGTTAGATGATATGTAATCATAACAAACTTATTTCTAGAAAGCCAAGATCATCCTCTGTCTTTGCACCTCTGCACCTGACCAGAACTGGATGGGTGGAACTGCCAGCATGGCAGTGGAATATTGGACCATGTGATGGACTTGTGGGTGTGGGGCAAGATCTTGAACTTTCATCTGGGTGAGGAAATCCAGGAAGCTTTCAGATTCGGGTTTCCCCAGATGTGCCAAATATGGCTCTCTTAATAAATTGGAACTTTGAGCAATGCTTTGCCTCGGGCTCTGATTTACTCTTGGATGCTATTTGGAACCCTGACATTCCCATTCTAAAATGCATTATTTTTGGTTTGCATCTACAGCAGAATTTGTACCATCTTTGATATTTGCAAAACAAATGCCTCAAATTCTTTGCTTTTATGTGCTTCATGTGTTTCAGTGAAAACTGATTTGGAGAAAAAGCACTGTAGATGTGATAACTGAGGCATAATTTAGCACCTTGCTTAAGATGTTCTTAGTGAATGTGCTTTAGGACTTGCCTATCAGGTTTGAACAATGAACATATCTGGTAGCAAGACACAAAGTACATGTATTATTAAAATGTAACTATCAGTTTGTAAGGAAGGAAACATGCAGGTTTAACTCAGGTTTCCATAGAGCTTCCCCTTTATTTAAGCCTTTATAAATAAGAATATGGAAGACACAATTGCTGGTCAATGGTGATAGACCGGGAGAGATTAACTTCAACAGAGAATCTTTCAAGGAGACTTATTATCACTGCTACTGTTTGTTATTGCACTGATTCCTCTGTTAGAAACATCGAACAAATCAGGACAGGATATCAAATATCAGAAACATCAGCCTACTTTACATGAAATATCTGAATCTGTATGGAAAAACACCATCTGAAATAGAATCCCTGTTCAACATTGTCCATATATACAGCCAAGATATTGCCGTGGCTATTTGGACTTGATAAATGTGTCATCCTTCCCATAAACAAAAGAAACATAATGAAAACTGAAGGAATCAAGATATCTTATGATGGCATGTCAGCGATAGTAAAATAGAAGACAAAGACCTGGAGAAGATCATAAATAGTAAGAACTGAAAATCAAAATTGAAAGATTATTGCATAAAGCAGTCATGGAGGTCCCAGTTGTTATTACCATATTTTTTGGGAGTATAAGACACACCTTTTTCCCTCAAAAAGAGGGTGAAAATCTCTGTGTGTCTTCTACACTGAATACAGCATTTTTGGCCTACTGAAATCTCGCCCCCTTTGGAAAAATGGATGTGCAGAGAGTTTGGGAGGCTTGCAAAGTGCTCCTGAGGGCTGGGGAGGGCAAAAAAGAGTAAAGAAACAGGCCATTTTGCCCCCTCAGCCCCCAGGAGCACCCTACAAGCCTCCCAAAGCTCTGCATACCCTCCCCCCCAAAAAAGAGGCGTGCAGAGGGTTTGGGAGGCCTGTAGAGTGCAAAAACCTTTTTTAAAATTTACCTCTTCAAAATCATGGTGTGTCTTATACTCTGGTGTGTCTTATAGTTCAAAAAAACACAGTAAGATACTGGGTGGCATGCCAAGAAGCTTTGGACACTTAGAAAATCTGCATATTGACAAAATTTATACCTGCCAATTACAAAAGGCCACACTGCTTGAAACTATACATATAGGGTAGTACAGGAGTGTCAAACTCAAGGCCCAGGGGCCTGATCCGGCCCACATGGTGCTTAGATCTGGCCCACAGGACCACCCTGGAAACAACAGACTGGCCCGTGGTACCTCTGCCAACTAAAACAGAGCTCACAAGTGCTGCAGGGACCCTTTCTAAGCCCAGTTTTCACTGGCAGACGGTTGCAGGAGGCCATCACAATTGAAAACTGAGCTTGGGAGCCTGGTTTTGCTGGCAGAGTGCTTGGGCTACCACAGGTGCCACTGACACAAGTGATGTTGAGCTGGCCATGCCCACCATGGCCACGCCCCCTGGCCCCCCAGAGATCAAACACAACCTTGATGTGGCCCTCAATGAAATTGAGTTTGAGACCCCTGGTGTACTATCTTGATACATTATGACATCCTATGTTCTTGGGAAGAATTCAGTAAACATAAAGACCATACCCAGCTAAAGAACTGACAGCTCTTTTTGTGTCTATAATAAAAACAATAATAAAAATATATGCCACCTGATTCTCAGCGACTCTTCATAGAGAATTAGTGTGAAGATAAAACTTATGAATCCTAACCCAGGTACCTCGAAAAAGAGGATAAAACAAAAATGCATAGAGTTTTCCCCTCTTAATCTGATTTAAAGCATATAATATCACAGAGGCAGTGAATTCCATTGAAACCAAAATGAGAAAAACAAGAAAAAAGGAAAAAGAAATATAATCCTGTGGTAGTGCTAAAACTTTCAACTTCTTCCATTACATTGAGAATTCAGAATTCACTCTTATCTTTCCGGTACACAAAGAATAAAAGTGTTTTTTTAAGGATTTGTGCTCAAACTCCCTTAAGCCCTTTTCAACTTCACAACCCTTATGTCAGAAAACTGTCAGCAACAGAGATTATTTAGTGGAAATAGATATTTTATTTATTGAGCTTTAGAGACATGTAGAAGAAGCAATGCATTCGCCCATTAGCTGCGAAAGCAGAGAAACCCATCTTAAAAGCAAACAATACCCTTACAAAGTATTGGCCAGACCCAGCATCTTGCTCTAAAAATCCTTCCTGGGAGAAGAGATCACCAATTCTGAAAAAGGACCTTTTTTTCTATCACTGGCTTCAAAGGTGTCTGGCAAGGCAGTGAGGTCAGGAATTCTTTTCTTAAATCAACAGATTTAAGCTTTTGGGTTTTCTGTAAATCATAGAGATCCTCTGATTTATGGTAAATGTAAAGGAATCCCTGTGGACTTTATGTCACTAGCAGTTGCTGACTCTAGCAATGCTCATCTCTGTTTCAAGGTTATTGAGCCAGCACCGTCCGAAGACATTTCCGTGGTCATGTGGCCAATATGCCATCATAAAGCATTGTTACCTTCTCAGCAAAGTGGTACCTATTTATCTACTCACATTTGCATGCTTTTGAACTGCTAGTTAGGGAACAGCTAGAACAAGGACAAGAGCTCACCCTATTATGTGGTGCTTAGGTCTCGAACCTCGGGTCTTGAACCTAAGCCCATAGTTTTAATCACTGAGCCACCACAACATCCCTGATAGGAAATAGATATTCGGATGATATACTTTCTCCTCATCTTTCTCCTCCTTCTTGCTAGAATAGTGTATTAGAAAGAGGTGACAATATTCCAAATTTTTCCATTTTTTTGAACAGGGATGTTAAAGAAAAAAATGAAATCCTAAAGTTAGCATTAGAGGTAGTCCTTGATGCATAGCAATTTGTTCAGTGACTGCTCAAAATTATGACCCTGAAAAAAGTGACTTATGACCATTTTTCACACTTACAACCATTGCAGCCTCCCCATGGTCATATGGTCAAAATTCAGACACTTGGCTACTGCATGTATTTATGAGAGTTGCAATGTCCCAGGGTCATGTGATCACCTTCGGTCACCTTTTGACAAGCAAAGTCAGTTCAGAATTCTGATTCATTTAACAACTGTGTTACTATCTTAACAACTGTGGCAAGAAAAGTCGTAAACTGAGGCAAAACTCATTTAGCAACTGTCTTGCTTAGCACTCAATTATCAATAGGACTCAATTATCATTGTTAATTCAATGATAGGTGGTCCTTGAGTTATAATGGTACAGTTTTTACCTGATTTGGGAATTGCACCATTTCGGATCGCAAGACCCTACAGCGAATAGTGAGGATGGCAGAGAAGATCATTGGGGTTGTTCTTCCCTCTGTCATGGACATATACACCACACACTGCATTCGTAAAGCCAGAAACATTGTGGCTGACCACACGCACACCTCATACACAATCTTTACTCTCCTGCCATCTGGAAAAAGATACAGAAGCATTCAGGCCCGCACAAACAGACTGTGTAACAGTTTCTTTCCACAAGCCATCAGACTCCTCAACACTCTCTAAGTTCTTAGATTTAGAGCTATATGTAGTTCTGTGTCCTGCTCTTTTTCTTTTTTATCTACGTATGTTGTCTGATGTAGCACCTTGGTCCTGGGGAAACGTTGTTTCGTTTCACTGTGTACTGTACTATATATTGTTGAAATGACAATAAAATGTACTTGACTTGACTTGATTTGACTTTTCTGTTCAACATTTTAACAGTGCTGAAAAATAAATCCCAATGAATTCCGTAATGTCATAACATGGCAAGAAATGTAAGCTAGGACTCCTGTTTGTGTGGAACCACTTCATACATTCCACCAGAAACTTTGGCATAAGGCCACGGATAAAGATTAAACATAAAAAAATATTATTGGTGTCTGTGGTGTGTGTGTGTGGCAGGGCAGGGCATGGCTAAAAGAGAAAAAGAAAATGGCTACCTTCACCTAGGTCACCAGATCAGGATTTGTCTTTATCATGGTTTCCTGACAGCCACAAATAATGATTTTTTAAAAAATTTGAAATAGCTTAATAAGCCAATATCTTATTTGTTGTTGTTTTTTTGTTTCTTCCACCAATATCTAAAATTACAAATATAAAAGTCCCGATTAAATTAATTCATTTTAATTTTGAGTTTGTTAGAAAACAAAACAATAGCAGTTTTATTCTTGGGAATGGAACTAAGCATACTTTTTCAGGTCTGTGCAACTTTACCACACACCCAGGCTTTGCAAGGATTTGCCCAGCTATAGGCAATTTAACAGTCACATTTTTTTTACATGACACGCTAAAACAGAAGTGAAAATATATTGACCAGAATTATTTGAAAACACTGCTATCTTGGATTAGTTGTGGGCAATTATTTAGTTAGCATGTTTAGACTTTCCAAAAAAAAGTTTTATCATTTATCAATTAGAATAGAATAGAGCTGGAAGGGACCTTGGAGGTCTTCTAGTCGAGCCCCCTGCTCAAGCAGGAGAACCTATACCACCTCAGACAAGTGACTGTCCAGTCTCTTCTTAAAAACCTCCAGGATTTCTGAAGGCAAGCTGTTCCACTGATTAATTGCCCTCACTGTTAAGAAGTTTATCACTTTAATTGTGTGTGTTGCCCAGAATCATGTGAGGTGAGCAGCTATATAAATTTAATTAATAAATAGTTTATTTTGTGACCAATTATACCTTTTTTTGTCACAGATCTTAAGCAAATCACTACAGGTTTTCACTGAATCACACAGTTGCTAAGTAAATCTGGCTTCCCCCATCAACTTTGTTGTCCGAATCCCCTGGGAAGGTCACAAAATGGTGATCACATGACCCTGGAACATGGCAACCATCATACATATATGGGAGCCAAGGGCTCAAATTTCGATCATGTGACCATGGGGATACCGTGATGGTTCTAAATGCAAAGACAAGTTGTAAATTATTTTTTTAGCAGGGAACAGTGACTGAACAAATGGTTGTAAATCAAGGACTGCCTATAAATGCTAAAAATTAAACCAAATGTTAAATGCTACAAGGAGAATAATTCAAAATCCACCCAGCAGCAGCGATATTGGTGATACATTAATCGAGTGACAAAGTTTTCTGAAACAACCAAACTTTCACAAACTTCATTAACAGGCATTCACTTACTGAATATCAAAAGCTAGCTCCCATTAATGTCATAAATATTTCCACCAGGATCTTTGGGTGATTTTCAGCAGCTTTAAGGCTGATGCTGTTTTTAAAAAACGAAGCAATGACAAAAGTAACCCCTTTGGCCACATTAGCTAATCCCTTCAAACATTCCTCAGAAATTAGTCAGCCTGCCTCTAGCTGCAGCAGCTGCCACTATGTGGCCCCTACTGATAAGCAGGCTAGATGTTTATTCCATTGATCATGGCTTATGTAAATGTTTTCAGAGTTTGCTTATGTTACATAATGTCTCTCTCAAATGAAGTTCCGTTTGTGGTGAAGCACATGTACTCATATACATCAGAGGTGGGTTTTTGCCGGTTTGGCCCGGATGGGGCAAACCGGTAGTGGCAGTAGTGGGAGGCTCCGCCCAGCTGCCCAGATGTTTCTGCACATGCGCACACACATGAGCGAACCAGTGGTTAAAAAAAGGGAAACCCACCACTGATCTATATGGTTTTCTTTACAGCAACATGGAAGATGTTTGTGAATACCTTTTTGAATTTCTCAGTTAGCCTACAGTCTTCAGATTCCTTGTTGGTCCATCAATCCAAGTGCAAACTAGGCTTTGACCTAAGCCAGATAAAGACAACCACATATTGTCCTCTGCTGAGACTTGTACATTTAGTCTCTCTGAAAATGTTCAATGAAGCTATGACACTACTTTCCGCCAATACGAGTGACAATTATCAAGCTTTATAACAATTGAAATCTACAGCTCTCTTCCATCATGTTTACAATTAACCAAAGAGCAGCTTAATTTGTGGCTTTGACCATGCAATGATTTTTGCATTTCCTTCAGAAAGACAATGTTAATGCATATATAACTACTTACGTGTGCAGAAATGTCAAAGGAAGTACAGGGGGGGGGGGGGGAATCCTTTCCTTCACTATGGAGGATTGGTGTTTTTTTCATAGTTGTCAAACAGCCAAAAAAGGCAAGAAGTAGAAAATATATTCCTAATATATTCCTTCTAATTTACTGAAGGCAGTGGATGAAGATCTGAGGATTGATACCAAAATTGACATGCAAGTGCCACCATTAAATACTTAAGTATGATGTGTGATGCAAAATAGATGAAATAGGACTATAAATCACGGAGCCTAGAATTACTCTGAAAATTGCTTTTAACATTTATCTACCATTTTTATTTGCTTTGTTAAACAATACTTTGCATCAAATCGCATTAATAAATATTAATAATACTTATTATTATTATTATTTTTAAAAATGGAGACTATTCATGAATCTCAACAGTAGCAACTGGGAAAGAGATCTAAGTGTCCTAGTTCACCACCATTTATATATGAGCCAGCAGTGTGTTGCAGCTGCCAAAAAAGCCAATGCAGCCCTAGGTTCCATCAACAGAAGGATAGTTTCAAGATCACATGAAGTGATAGTGCTACTTTATACTACACTGGTGAGACCACACTTGAAATAGTGATCACCCCAATACAAAAATGATCCTGAGACCCTAGAAAATGTCCAAAGAAAAGCAAGGAAGATGATAAGGAGTCTGAAGGCTAAACCATATGATGAATGGTTGAGGGAATTAGGTATGTCTAGTCTAAAAAAGAAGAAGGTAAAAGTGATATGATAACAGTCTTCCAGTACTTGATGGACTGTCACAGAGAAGAGGGGGTTGACCTATTCTCCAAAACACTTGAGGGCAGGGCAAGAATTTGGAAGATCTTTCCTGACAATGAAAACAATCCGTGGAAAGGTTTATCTCTGGAAATTGTGGGTATTCCATTGCTGAAGTTTTCAAGAAGAGGCTAGACAGCCATTTATCCAGGACGGTATAGGGATCCTGCTTGAGCAGAGTGTTGGACTAGAAGCCTCCCAACATCCCTTCCAACCCTATTCTATGTTCTGTGTTCTAAAATAATCCACATAGAAACATTCCCTTGGCAAGAGGAAAAATCTCATGGAAAGTGTTCAACATTTTGTAAGGAAAGGCGTAAGCTTGATTGACCAATGACTTGACATTGAATGAGGCAGAGTTCCTGGGATACCAAATGCTTATCAAAAGCAGCTAATATAGTTCAAATGAATTCTGCCATGGCTTACTGACTCAGTTGTACGTCGTTCACTTAACAGCTTGAATGATTGTTGCTGCATGGCTAGCTGGGGAATTCTGGGAGTTGAAGTCCAGTCTTCTTAAAGTTGTTGAAGTTCAGAAAAAGCTGCTGTGGAACATTTAGAAAACCCCATTTCCTAAAACTCAAAGGTCCTTGACCTGCTGTTGGAGTAGCCTCGTAGACCAGTTGCCTGATAATGAAACTGCCTTTAACTCTTGGACTTACATATTGATTTTAATAGGAAAATACTCAAATAAATCAAAAGAAGAGAGAGAGGATTAGATGCTGAAGAGACCATAGTGGGAGAAAAGAGAAGTCTGAGAATGAAATTACAACTCAAGATGAAATAAAACCAAAATTGACAACCTCCAGAGTGTTTTAAACGAGAGCTCCCAATGTCTCTTAACATCAGCCCTGTAGGCTGTTGCCAGTAGGGAATGAAACTCAGCAACACATTGAGGCCGTAGCTTTTCCACTCTTGAACCATAATGGTGGCTTTATATTTGAAGTCTGCATTTGGATCCAGCGAATTTCATATTTGGGCTTTCCAAAATATACATTTCGGGTGAAGTTCCTAATCTTAAAATGGAATAGGCTAAAGTGCAATCTACTCCATTCCCTGCAGAGCCACTGAGCAGATAAAATCACTTTCTCCTAAGTGAATGGTTCGTAACCTCTGTCTTCAAAAATGGCCTTCCTTATGCAGGAGAAAGTAACCGCACATGAAAGTAAACTTTCTCTGCAATGTGCCAAAATTAATACAGGCCCACTTTCAGCAATATTCAGACAGTAAGAAGAAGTTGGTATTTCTGAACTAGAAAAAAGAAGTTGGCATAATACACTAAAATTCATTGGCACTGCCTAAATAGAACTAGGCAATAGAACTTTAAGAGAAAGAATCTTAAAACAACTCATTTTTTTTCTTTCAGATTTAAGTAATTGGTTAAAACAAAGGAGTTAGAGTGCAATTCAATACTGTTACACACACACACACACACACACACACGCAGGCAAATATACTAAATATATTTGTCTAAATATTAGAGTAGGAATAAACATATTTGTAGGTTTTCAGGAGGGAATGCAACTCAATAGGTGCTATGTACATTTACACTCATGTTATTTCAGTTGTGGCTATTGTTTAGATTGCATTAAATGGATCAAAGATCAATTTGTTAATCTAAATCCTCAAATTTATATTTGGAATTACCTACATTTAAATTCAGGGGAACATTTTGAGACAGACCCATTGCATTGGACAGTTACATATCTTTTTTTAGTTATGACAATAACTTGTTCTTCCATTAATATTAATTTTCATCTCCATTCCGTCTCTATTTTCACCTTAGCTTTTTGTTTAAATAAAAAAATGCAATGAAAATAATAAAATCCCTGCAAAGTGGGAAAAGCTGCTATCACAAGGTGGGAAAAACTCATTTGGTTGTGTATACAACCATTATAATGGGACAATATTGCAGAGAAGGGGAGGAAAGTCATGTTTGTAGACAGTATCCCCATTCAGGCTTTTCTCCAATTATTCCAGCTCAGGAAGTTTAGGATTGCAATGGCTCATGTGGTTAGGATGCTGGGTTGACAATTTGCAAGCCAGCGTTCAGAGCCCAAGTGCTGCTGTGTATTGGGGTGAGCTCCCATCATTTGCTCCAGCTGCTCCCCACCTAGCCTTTTGAAAGTGTGCAAATGCAAGTAGATAAATAGGTACCACTTCAGTGGGATCATTAATGGGGACTTGAAAGGAATTCCCAACTGGGTGTCTCTTAGCAACGGTGATAATACCGACTAATCCTTTCACCACAGAAGTGTCTCATTGCTTCTGACCTGCAAGTAGTAGCAGCAGCTCAGGAAGTTAACCATTGAGCAAGATGGGGATATGAAAGATATCCTAGTGTTTCATTGTTACAAAATCACTACATTTAAAAGCAATATTTCCCTTAGAGGTTATATGGTTGATTGGAATTAATAATTCAATCACAATCCATTATATAATTACCCAACCATACACGAATCAGTACAAGAAGATCCATGTTACACTTATCAATTGCTTCCCAAATGATTCAATGGGGAATATGGTTGATATAGAATAAACAGCACCTTTTGCCATTCTTATATTGTACATCCTTTTTTGTCAATGGTAACTTACATTATACATGCATTAGGATTTTATTTTTTAATGCATACTTTACTCCAGCAAGCAAGCAGAGAAAAACAGTTCTATTGCTTTGTAAAGAAATTTCAAGAGAGCGTTCAAAAGAGACCCTTTGCTTCATTAAAAAACTATTTAGAATATGAGATTTGCCTCAAGCATCCCTTCAAGTTGCTTCATGCTCCATGCATTCAAGGAACACAGAACATCTGTTTCTAAAAACATTTGGAATGTTCAGATGACCTCCTCCAGAAGATCGAGTAGAGGGGTGTCAAACTTGCGACAACACGTGACATATCACAACTCCCCCCTTCGCTCAAATGGGTGTGGGTGTGGCCAGCACGTGACACATCTGGCCCATGGGCTGCAAGTTTGACACTCCTGATCTAGTAGATAAAAGATACTTCCTAAGAGTTTCCTATGGATACCCAGAAGACTTTTCCAGCTGCTATAGAGCAGACATAGTAGGGTTGAGAAGATGAATGTGCCTCAGTGAGATGAATAGCAGCCTCCTGGCACAGCATTTATATTTCTTATGTGGATGTTTCAAATTGTTGTATTAAAGTGGATCTGTCATCCCTTAAAAGTGTATTGCCTATGGATTCTTTCCAGAGGCCTCGAAACTTTGGAGAGCATATGTAGTCACAAGCAAATGCAAGCTCAGCTGTTTTGCCACTGGAACCTCTTCGTCCCATAGAGCTCCCCAACTTCACAAGTTAAATGATAGAATGATCAGAGGACTCAAACAAAGGGGATTCACTGGCTGATATCATCTATTCTCTTGACACCAGATTGTCAAGAGAGTTGAGGTTCCAAGTAGACTTCATGCAGTAAGCAAATTGAACCCAGTGTGCTAACCAAGGAGAGAAGCAACCTAGAATGAAGGAGCAATTCCCTAACGGTGAGAGCAATCAACCAATGGAATAGCTTTCCTTCAAAATTTGTGAGCACTCCATCCCTGTAGGCTTTCAAAAAGAGACTGGACAATCTTTTATCTGAAATAGTACAGGGTCTCCTGCTTGAGCAGAGGGTTGGACTAGAAGAACTCCAAAGTCCCTTCCAACTCTATTATTCTATATTCTAAATTTTGGTCTTAGTTAATTCATGACAACGTCCATCAGCCCCACCTACCTCACCAACCACTTTGTGTGCATCAGCTACAAACTTTAGAAAGCAAACACTTTTTTAAAAAAAAGAATATTCAACAGCTTGAAAGGCTTTGCTCTTAATGCCACAGAGTATGACTCAGAGGAACATTAACAGCTTTCTCACAAAATAATTGCTGATGAGTTAAGTACAAGCTTGAGAAATGTCACTGAAAGGGTAATTTTCAAGAAAGTTGAAAATGTTGAGGAAAACAGGGGAGCAGCATGAAAATGTCTCCTCAGTCACAGTTACCCCCAGTCGCCATAGCAATGTTATAATTATTTGTTGATTAAATCTGAAATTACAATGAATTGGGACTTTTTCCTACTCCCACATGATCATCATGGGTATCTGTTAGTACATATACTAATCCCATTGTATACTTGTCACAATAGCACAATTTTATTTTATTTTTATTTTTTTGGAAACATGCTGCTTCACTCTTGAGAGGAAGCATATTTGACAAGCAGCAAGATCCGGAGTGCTAAATAAGTAAATGGAACATAGTTGATGTTATTTAATGTAAAAGTTCATTATTAAGTCTGAGCAGTAAAGAAACACCTGTTGGAAATAATTTTCTTCTCACAAGGGGTACTTGCATAAAGGGCATCTATTATCAATTATGTATTTTCAGTAGGGGAATAAAATAATGTTAGGGTTATTATTATAATGACTACTGAGATTAGAACTGCAAGCCTATATACAAAGTGCCCTTGAAGACCACACAGAAACTTCAAATCATCCAGAAGGCAGCGACCCCAGATGCAATGCTCATAAGAAAGATACTTCAATGTGCAGAGATGGATAGGTTGACCATGGAACTGAAGGATAAAGAAGAATCAGAATATTATAAAGTGTGGAACAGATGGTATAAATGGTTGGACGATAGACATGAGATACTGTATAAGAACTTAGTATTATTTACAACAAATATGATAACATTGTATAAATCTGTAAATATTAATATATTTTAAGTGATTATATTACATATTATACAATATAGAATATATTAGAGATATAGAAATAGAGCTTATGTAAATACGAATTATATCAGCGAAAGTGATATGGACTGGCAGTAACGAATGGAAATTTGTGTTTTGTTTTTTAATGTTTTTAAAAAGCTTAATAACAATTATATTAAAAAAATTCACACACAGAGACTGCAGCAACCCCTGAGCCTTCTTTAGCATGCCCGTATAATACCCTCTGCCTTGCAAGTTGCGCTGGTTAGCAGTATGCAGTGATGTGCAGTCAGGGGAGCAGGGGAGGCACAGCCTCACCACTGTCATCATGAAAAGGAAAAAAAAATGTAAAAGGAAAAAGGCGAGTGCTGAAGTGAGGCTATCTAGCTGCTGCCTCACCGTGAATGACTGCCTAACTGTTTAAAAATCCTCTAAAAAAGCGCCCTCTACTATGAGGCAGGAGAACTGTATACCTCATGTAGTCTAGTCTGACTTCTAAGGCATCTTATGATCTCTTGAGCAGAGTTAAGCGAGGGTTAAAAGCCTAAAAAATCCCGAGGTAGGAGAGGTACGCAGTTCTTCTGCCTCCAACTCTCTCCTGAAGTCAAGGAAGACTGCCCGGAGACTGATGACGCTGCAGAAGGGAGAATTCCCATTGGTCCTCTGGGGCTTCGTTGGTTCCTGGGAAAATGTGATTCGCTGATTGTAGCCTGCATTTCTTTGCACAACCGGCATTTCTCAGGCATTGCTTCAACTTCTCCCTTCGCTTTGTGGAGAGAGGGAAGCAGCATGGAATTGGACTGCCTAAGCCAAAGAGGCATTGCTTATACTTTGTTTATGTTTTCATGTGACTTGTCCAGATTATTGTATTGTAACGCTATCACTTTATCGCATTTTGTTTTTATTTATTTATTCAATATCTATAGCTGCCCAACTCAACCAAGTGATTCTGGACAGCTTGCGATTCTAAATTGATAAAACAATTAAAACAAAAAAAACATACAAAAAATAAATAGCACCCACTCTGATTAATGAACTATTAATGAAGCCAAGCAAACAGGGCCCTTAAAACATTCTGAGGCCCAGGTACATAACCTAGTTTTAAAAAAATTGTAAAAGTCAACAAGGTTGGTTTCATATTGTGAGTTGCCCAAGTTGGTTCAGAATTGAGGGTCGCTGAAATAAAAATAAAAATATTACTATGTATTGTGGAGCCTTTAGAACTGTCTGAGTTTTCATCTTCAGTACTAGAAGAGAGTGATGTTTTGTCTTTGTAATATATACAGTTGTTTGCCCTGGCAGTGATGCGGTGTGTGTGTTGATTTCTCCTTGGTAGTTCCTTGATTAGACTTTGTTTACTGCTTAATTGTTTATCTTAATTGGTCGTTCCTTGCATAGGGTATTATTTACTGCTTGTTTGTCTGGTGTTAATCCTGGTGTTGATCCCTGCTTATCTGGGTGTTGTTTGCAGGCAAAATGTTGCACTCTTTTTATTTCCCCTTTTTCTTTTTCTATTTCTCTTTTGAATGATGCTGAAATGCTGTTTTTCTCTATGTGCCTGATAATGGCTGATTTTTCTGAGTGCCAAACTTCCAGGAATTCTCCACCATTTGTTTGGATTTAGCTTGGTCTAACATGCTCAATTTCCCAGTTGAAACTATAACTGAATCTATCCATGTGTTGCGAGATTAAGGACTTTTCATCATGTCTCAGACTTCTCGTGACTTTTCATGCATTTGTTATGCTAATTTTCTGCATGACTGTCCTACATAATGGCAGTTAGTTCATATATATGAACTTTACAAGCTGGCCACAGGGATGCCGGGAAGGCCGCGTGGAAGACAGGAAAGCATGGCAGGGCTGCAGGCCGAGGGGAAGGGGGCAGGGGCAGCTAGCTAAGCCGTGACTTGCAGGTTTACCTGGCAGACAGATGAAGGGTGCAGAGTTTAAGGCAGGCAAGCTGCAGAGCAGAGATGGGGCGGATGCACAGTACTAAAAAAAAACAATACAGCAATGCCTATGGCGCCACCCATAGAACCGTTTAGGGAGCATGGGCAGCCGAGTTACTATCTATTCAGCCAAACCGGTCCGAACTGGTAGGAACCCACCTCTGATATATATATATATATATATATATATATATATATATATATATATATATATATATATATATATATATATATATATATATATATATATATATATATATATATATATATATATATATATATATATATATATATATATATATATATATATATATATATATATATATATATATATATATATATATAACTCTAGCTATGAGTGCAACACAACCTACTCTTCAACAAATAGGACTTGAGAGTACAACCCCTCCCCCCAGTTGTGCACCAGTGAAGTACAGCAGGCTACAGGAGAGACAGCCTCTCCTCCCCTACAACAACTGGGAAAAAATTAAACTTCCCACAATGGTGTCTGCAAAAAGGATCAAGAAAGATACCATGATCAATAGTTCCAAATGGACTCCCACCATCTAATTTGCAACAAAGGGCATCTATTACCATGACCAATGTGTTTCTGTCCCATGTCCAGGTCTGAATCCTGTATGAAAAGAGTCCAGGTAGCAATAGCAATATCACTTAGATTTATATACAGCTTTGCACTGTTTTTACAGCCCTCTCTAAGTGGTTTACAGAGTTAGTATATTGCTCCCCAACAATCTGGGTCCTCATTTTACTGATCTCAGAAGGATGAAAGGCTGAGTCAGCCTTGAGCCGGGTGAGAGTCAATCTACCAAATTGCAGGCAGGCAGCAGGCAGCAGAAGTAGCCTGCTGTACTGCACTCTAACCACTACACCACCATGTCTCAGATAATTCATATCTTCTAGGATGCTCTGTAGCTGCCAAATTACCACCCTCTCCACTCCTTTACATCAACAGATCCAGTGAGGGCCTCTGGAAGAATGGTGAATCACAGCCTCCTTCAAGGCTGCAGACAGAACCCTTGACAATTTCCTGCAGCCAACCAATCATGTTCCTACATGCTTTGTGAAGGAACTAACACTGCAAGATGTTGTCCCTTTCACCAGTTTTGATCCCATCCATGAGAAATCATTTTGAAATCATTAAAACAAATCATTTTACCCGATAATATGACAATGACATTAGAATGGATATTTTTTAGATAACCTTGGTGTGATTCATCACTGCATTTGAAGTTAACATTAAAAGATGCTTTTTATGATTTAGGTGACACCGTTACTGTCCTCTCATGGTGCCTGGAGGCTACAGGGATCTGGATAGGGGACAGAGGCTGGTAAAATGGAGTGCTTAGTGTTCATTGAGCTTTGACATCCAGAACTTTAACACCTATACTTTGGGATGGGGTTGCACTACCAAGAGAGATCTGCTGCACAACTTGGGTTTTGTTTTTGTACTCTCAAGTCCTGTTTGTAGAAGAGTAGGTTATGTTGCACTCATAGCTAGGAAAGCCTTTGTGCAACTTTGTCTTGTCCACCAGCTGTGCCCCTTTCCTGGATTGTGAGTCCCTGTCCTCAATCCCTCAGGCCCTGATCTCCACATGTCTCAACTATTGCAATGAATTCTTAATTCATTGCAGTCCTCCCAGTATGCATCTTGCTCCCTTTCTTGTTTTCTGTGTAAGCCAATTTTAATGTTAATATTTATCAATGTAATGTTTGAATGCTTTGTCTTGTTGCTTATGTTTGATTGTAAGCTGACACATTTAAAGATGTGTCACAAATACCATTGTGTTAATGGTTGATACGGATTGCTGCCAGCATCCTATGTATCAACCAAGTACCTTCTTAAAATATGTGACATTCTGAGCAGTGCATTTTTTTGCAGTTCTGCTGGTGTTATTTCCGGAAGCTGCAATTTGTTGATGTATCTTATAAAATTATTGGACATGGTACCATGCTCCGATGTCAATGGGTAGCACTGTCACATGTTTAATCCATAGTTGTGTAGTTTCGATGGCCAGGTCTCAATATTTCATAATTTTTTTCTTGTTCTTTTTCTTTGACTCTGGCATCTCCTGGTACGGCAATATCAATAAACTGTACACTTCGGCTCTCTCTATTATTATTATTATTGTTGTTGTTATTGTTATTGTTATTGTTATTGTTACTGTTACTGTTACTGTTACTGTTACTGTTACTGTTACTGTTATTATTAGGTTAATCTTTGGTGAGATTCACAGCCTTTGGGGATGGTTGGTAGCCTAACAGCTCGAGTCCTAAACAAGGACTTAGGAACTGTTAAGGTAACGTTGGAGGATATAAGTTGTTCCAAGTAAGGTGGTTTTTTGTAGAGTCAGAAGGTTCAAGTCAGGTAAATTTAGAATGTTCAAATAGTGAGGTAGCCTTTTAGGTATTGCTCCAAGGGCTCCAATTACAATTGGGACAACACATGATTTCTTTTTCCACAGTCACTCAACCTCAATTTGCAAGTCCTGGTATTTTGTGATTTTTTTTCTTCCTGTTTATCTTCAATTCGTGCATCACCAGTTATTGCAATGTCAATGAACCATACTTTTTTCTTTTCAATTATTATGTCAGGTGTGTTGTAAGCTAAGTGCCTATCACACCAAGTGTGAAATTTTCAGTCCTTTCTTTTCAAGTTCATATCCACAGTTCACCTTCTTCAAAATGATTGTCAGTGGTAGCATTGAGAGTATAAAAAGTAGGGGTGAAAGGGAATCACCCTGAAAAAGTGCCTCATTTAATTTCAACTTCACCCAGTTCTTCTCCATTAGCCATAAGCTTCGTTTTCCAGAGGTTCATTGACGTTTCCATGAATTTTTGTATGTTGCTGCTAATGCGAAAGATTTTCAGGCATTTCTTGATCTAGCTGTGGGGAACTGAATCAAACGTTTTCTTACAGTCTATCCAAGCCATGAACAGCTTGGTTCATTTTTTCTTTGAATTCTTTAGGATTAGCTTGTCAATCAGCAGTTAGTCCTTTGTTCCTCTTGAATTTTTGCAGCATCCTTTCTGTTCTACAGGAAGCAAGTTATTTCTTTCCAAGTATCTGTAAATTTGGTTTGCAATGATACCAGTAAGGGGCTTGTATGTTGTTGGCAAACAGGTGATTGGCCTATAGTTTCCAGGGTCCTTTCCTTTATCTTTTTGGATCAAAAATGTCCTTCCAGTTGTCATCCATTCATCATTGTCAGGTGTTTTTAAGATCTGGTTCATTTGGGCTGCCAATCTTTCATGCATACTTGTAAGTGCCTTTAGCCAGAAACCATGTAGTTCATCTGGTCCAGGTGCACTCCAATTCTTCACTTTTCTTGACTGCCTTTGCACCATTTCTTTTGTTATTTTCACTTCTTCTTCTTCTTCTTCTTCTTCTTCTTCTTCTTCTTCTTCTTCTTCTTCTTCTTCTTCTTCTTCTTCTTCTTCTTCTTATTATTATTATTATTATTATTATTATTATTATTATTATTATTATTATTATACGATTGTATCACAGCGGCCAGTTGATTCGCCGGATTTGGCATTGATTACTAGTCGGGCCCCACCCAGGGGCCTAGGACGTGGTAACGTATTTTCGTAATATACGTGCAGATCCAAGCAGTGCAGCTTTTTGCATTTGACTGATGGTGATTTTGTCAAGTTTTAACTGTTTTAAATGTAATTCCAGTGCTTTTGGAATAGCACCCAGTGTGCCGATTACCACTGGAATTACCACTGCTGGTTTGTGCCATAATCGTTGGATTTCAATTTTTAAGTCCTGGTATTTCGCGACTTTTTCATGTTCCTTCTCCTCAACCCTGCTATCACCTGGTATTGCGATGTCTATGATTGTAACCTTCTTTTTCTCAACCAGTTTGATGTCTGGTGTGTTATGCGCTAGTACTTTGTCTGTTTGTATACGAAAATCCCACAGGATCTTGACCATCTGATTTTCGGTGACTTTTTCAGGCTTATGTTCCCACCAGTTTGTTGTTTTAATATTATAATTTTTGCACAAATTCCAGTGGATCATTTGTGCTACTGAATTGTGCCGCAATTTATAATCATTCTGCACGATTTTTTTACAGCAGCTGAGTATGTGGTCAACAGTTTCATCAACTTCTTTGCAGAGTCTGCATTTGGCATCATCAAAGGATTTTTCGATTTTGGCCTTAATGGCATTTGTTCGGATAGCTTGTTCTTGCGCAGCCAGGATTAGTGACTCTGTTTCTTTCTTTAATGTACCTGTTGTTAACCATAACCAAGTTTTTTCACTGTCCACTTTATCTTTTATTTTTTCCAGAAATTGACCATGTAAGGCTTTGTTCTGCCAAGAACAAATTATTATTATTATTATTATTATTATTATTATTATTATTATTATTATTATTATTATTATTATTATTATTATTATTATTATTATTATTATTATTATTATTATTATTATTATTGCATCAACAGAATTGTATCACAGCAGCCAGTTGTTTTGCCAGATTTGGCATTAATTACTAGTCGGGCCCCACCCAGGGGCCTAGGACGTCGTAACATATTTTTGTAATATGTGTGCGGATCCAAGCAGTGCTGCCTTTTGCATTTGACTGATGGTGATTTTGTCAATTTTTAACTGTTTTAAATGTAATTCCAGTGCTTTTGGAATAGCACCCAGTGTGCCAATTACCACTGGAATTACCACTGCTGGTTTGTGCCATAATCGTTGGATTTTGATTTTTAAGTCCTGGTATTTCACGATATTTTCATATTCCTTCTCGGCGACCCTGCTATCACCTGGTATTGCGATGTCTATGATTGTAACCTTATTTTTCTCAACCAGTGTGATGTCTGGTGTATTATGCGCCAGTATTTTATCCGTTTGTATGCGAAAATCCCACAAGATCTTGACCATCTGACCCTCAATGACTTTTTCAGGCTTATATTATTATTATTATTATTATTATTATTATTATTATTATTATTATTATTATTATTATTATTATTATTATTATTATTATTATTATGTTAATCTTTGGTAAGATTCACAGCCTTTGGGGCTGGTTGGTAGCTCGACAGCTCGAGTCCTAACCAAGGACCTAGGAACTGTTAAGGTAACGTCGGAGGATATAAGTTGTTCCAAGTAGGGTGGTTTTTTGTAGAGTCAGAATGTTCAAGTCAGGTAAATTTAGAATTTTCAAATAGCGAGGTAGCCCTTTAGGTATTGCTCCAAGGGCTCCAATTACTACTACTACTACTACTACTACTACTACTACTACTACTACTACTATTATTATTATTATTATTATTATTATTATTATTATTATTATTATGTTAATCTTTGGTAAGATTCACAGCCTTTGGGGCTGGTTGGTAGCTCAACAGCTCGATCCTAACCAAGGACCTAGGAACTGTTAAGGTAGAAGTAGGGTGGTTTTTTGTAGAGTCAGAATGTTCATGTCAGGTAAATTTAGAATTTTCAAATAGCAAGGTAGCCCTTTAGGTATTGCTCCAAGGGCTCCAATTACTACTACTACTACTACTACTACTACTACTACTACTACTACTACTATTATTATTATTATTATTATTATTATTATTATTATTATTATTATTATTATTATTACATTTATGGTAGGATAGAATATTGGTTTCTCTAGTCTTTGTTCTGCACTTTAACCATTTCATTATATTAGCTCTTCACAACCACTGCCCTACAAAAGGGTCTCTTTAAGTGAAAAAAAAGAATAATCTTTAGAAAAGAATCCCTAATACTATGCATCCACAAAAGGAATAAGTACTGAAATGTAGATGTTGTTTTCCAAAGGATGCATGTCAGACTAGATTACTTAAACCCATTTCTAGCTGTTCTGAGCCCAGATACAATCTGCCTAGGAAATGATATTCAAAATACAGAAACACTCTCTAAGGAACCTATGAAACAAATGGTAAATGGGGAGTACTATTGTTTGGCCTATTTTTCTAGGCAGTTCAAAATAAAAACTAATGCAGATGAATTCAGTACATACTTAATTGCTGTCAGTGGAAGAAGATACATCAACTGAGCCGGAAGACAGATGTGAAAATTTGCAGCTCAGGAATATAGATGTTTCTCTATCTTTAACCAAGCCACAATGGGGATTCTGTTCTTATAATGAACACTACATTCTATTCTTGAAACACTGGAATCTTAGAGAGCAGCAATTTATTACCAGGCAAGAAAATGAAATTATATCTGGATGTTGTAGTTGAATCATACACCTGTTATTATGCAGAAGAAAGGGGCATTTTATTAATATTATTTAAATGGAACTGTGATTTGATTTTAGGTTTTGTCCAGTTTTCAGCTGGTTCTCATACTCATCTTCCATTATTGGAGTGCATCCCCCTGCATATCACTCAAATATTCAATGGGACTTCCATTCTCCAAAACTTACTCACTTCTAATTACCTTTACATCTTTCTATAATCCAGCATCCCCAAACTGGTTCCGAAGTGTAACCCCAACCCTGTTCTCAAAAAATAGAAAAATTTCAAAGAGGATACAAAGACAGAAGTGAATATTTGTGACCTAGGGTTGAACTGTGGGGTTCTTAGTGCTCTCTGAGTTTGTTGGTTTTCTTTCAGATGTTTCATTACCAAACTAGGTAGCCTCATCAGTACTGATTGTCAAGCTTCAAAAGGCACTTTTACTGTTGCAACTATCCCAGCTTGGCAATGAACTATAGGGGGGGGGGGAGGGAAGGGGGAGATGGAATGTCAGCTCCAGACATCAAGAAACCAGCCGTATAAACCAAGGACATTTTGGCAGGGATTTACCACAGTCAAAAGACTTTCCCATAACAACATTATGAGACATAATTCGACAATGTGACCTGGTCACATTGGGAAGGGGGGAAGGAGAAGCTAAACTTTAACTATCATATTTTTTTCAACAAAAAATGGGCCAGTTTTCGCAGAAAATGGGCCATTGTTTGCTCATTTTTGCCCCCCCCCGGAGCACTCTGAAAGCCCACCCCCCAAGGCTATTCATGCCTTTAAAAAAAATGGACTATATTTTGGGGAGGTTTGCAGAGTGCAAGAACTTTTTTTCTCCTTTCGGAAAGCTCTTTAGTTAGAGTGATTGATGAGAATTAGATTGATCAAGTGCTGTCCCAGCAGAAACAAAGTCTTAGGTGCTGCAGATTGTCAGAGATTTCTTTCTCCAGCACATGGATAAATACACCTGGAAACATCTACCTACCTACCTACTCTCTCTCTCTCTCTCTCTCTCTCCCCCTCCCTTCCTCCCTACTGTATTTCTCTCTCTCCCCTCTCTATCTACCTACCTTCTCTCTTTCTCCCCCCTATCTATCTACTGTATTTCTGTCTCTCTCTTTCTATTTCTCTCTCTATCTCTCTACCTACCTACCTACACATTCTTTCTCCCTACCTACTTATTGCATTTCTCTCTCTCTCTTTCTCTTTCTCTCTCTTTCTCCCTTTATCTACCTATCTACCCACTATCTTTCTCTATCTCTCTATCTCTCTCTATTTCTCTCTCTCTCTATCCCTTTATCTACCTACCTAACTACTCTCTCTCACTCCCTACCTACCTACTTTTTTAAAAAAAATTGCCTCTTCAAAACCTTCAAAAAGTGCATCTTATAGTCCAGTCCCTCTTATACTCCAATGCGTCTTATACTCAAATACAGTGGTTTTGCATGGGAATTGGTTAGATCTGGTTTTGCCTCATCTGTGCCAAAATGATGTACTCAATAAAGTTTTGCATTAAGAGATTGGATCATCTTGACCATGCTTGCTTGTCAGTCGGAAACTTGACATCAATGAAGTTACCTACTTAGGTAGCATAACATAATGTAACATAATGAAATGTCTGCAAGGAAACCATGTAGCTCAGAAAACACGAAGGATCCCACAGAATACAAAGAATAAGGGACATTTGTTTCATTACCAAGGGATATTTCAATATATAGATTTTGAATTTGCTTTTTTTCTTGATTTATTTTTATAGCATTAACTAATCTTCAAGTTACATAACATTTAGCAAAATGGGAAAAGTATTTTTCATAATACTTGATTAACATTTTATCTAGACTACTTAGCTATTTTACCTAATGCTTTAATGCCTATGCAAACAAGTGGTGAATCATATTGCAATGTTATTATTGGTCAATTGACAATAGAAACTCTGAGAAATATGTGAAACATCCCGTTCTAACCTGATACAGTAACTTAGCAAACTCTCCAATAATATATCTGTTGATGAATAATCCAATACCACAAAATAGAAAGAACTGGAAATATATATTTTCATTATTAAAATCTGAAATTCAAAATAAAAATGTGTCCTCAAGATCTTTGTCCAATGGATCAATGTTTGAATATAACTATATAGGAACGTAACATAGGAACAGAAATCACTTTTCATTATTTCCGCTGTAGGTTTGTTGAAAACATGTTATACTTTTATTTTACACCTACTAAAACTACAATGGTATTTAGAAAGCAAAGCTTTCATGTATAGCTACATTGTTTGTAACTATGATACTATCTGATGCTTTCAGTAATAGCTTTCAGAAGTCTGGAAAAAATAGCAAAAAGTCAGCCAAGCAATAAAAATTCACAGGTACCTTATGATAGATGCATCTCACCCACATAAATTATGAAGGTCCAGTCCTCTCACAAACATCAGTTGAATGATCCTCAAAAGCACAATATCTTCAGCCTATACATCAGTGGTGGGTTGTAGGCGGTGCGCCCCAGTACGGGTGTACTGGAGCCTGCTCAGAGCACTGGGTACCATTCCAGTACGGTGCTCCGGAGGGCCCATCCACCCACCCTCCTTACCTGTCCTTTAAGCCTTTGGTGCTTCCACGCACACATGGCACATACGGCTCCTGTGTGACACTCCTCTGAGCAGCTGGAGTGTCGCAGAGGCTTGTGGAGGCGTCACACACAAGTATGATGCATTGGTTGGAATGGGATCTGGAACCCACCACTGCTACACATGATAATGTTGAAAACATGACCCTATTTAATTTGTCAACCGATTTAGGCAAATATGCAATGTGGCGAAAAACAACAATAACAACAACAAAGTGTGTGCTAACTTCTTAAAGATTGTCACACTAACCTTGAATGTTTAATGGCTCCATCTATGAAAGGGCATATAGGCCTTATTAAATCTCCTCAATCATGAGATTAAAAGGGGGGAAATCCTTCACCTCTTGTGGTTTCACAACAAAAGAACCAGATTAAACCTCTTTGTAAATGGTTATTATCTCTTTTTTTTTACTCACAAAGAATGCTGCCTAAGATGTTTTTTCATACCAGTCTGAAGGCTGGACCCCTTCCTTTAATCTAAGATCTGATTGTGTTAGATTAATCATTAATAAACCCAACATTTAATCCCATAATGAATGAAATTTAATACTTGAACTGAATGGTTTTGTTTATGGTTGAACATATACTTAATCACCCAAATGATGACATTAACTATAATGAAGTATAACTCACATCATGTCAGGGTTCCAAGCAGCACCCCTAACGAAAGAAGACTCCAAGGCTTGAGGGATTCCTCAAAGTTCCATTTTGTTAGAGATGTCATATTGGCACATCTGGGAAAACTTGAATCTGAACGTTTACAGGTTTTCCCCACCCAAAAGAGAGTTCAAGTCCCTGTCTAGCAACCATATGTCCATCACATGGTCCAATCAAGCACTATCCTAACTGGAGATGCCTCCCAGTCATGACAGGTGCAGGGCAAGGTGTCTTTGACTCTGAGAAAAGAATGTTATTTTGACTATATCTACCCCACTCCATATAATCCCCCCTCCCAGTTTCCCACAGCAATAAATGGGGCAGGCCTGAAGGCCCAATGCAAAAGATGGCTTCCAGGCCTCACTTCACATAAGCTATATGGTGGGACATCACAAAGCATTTTCTGAACTTTCCTGAAGATGACAGAATGAAGGTGAATTACAGAAAAGTATACTTCACTCTCTAATAAACTCTTGCAGACCATCTGTCAGAGTTCACTACAGTGTGTCTAAGATTCTCCTAGCATTGTTTCAGGTAGTACATGATTTATAAGGTACACCTACCTATTACTAGGCTCCTTCCTGATCTTGCGAGTTAAAATTGTCTGCAAAGAACAAAAAAAATAATAATGATGGGTTTAGCAATGCTGAACAAAGGAACATTTGTGTCAAGGCTGTCAGCTGACTGCAAAAGAAGGATTCAATCAATACATATCAGCCGGTGTGAGGGGGAAAAAAAGATATAAGCCTCACATTGGGGTTTTAAAAATCACCAGATTTTTTTTATTAGCCTGCACAAGAACATAGCATACAAAAGTGAGTTTAATGGGCTTCAGTTTAGCTGACTCCAGGTCTACTGTGGCATTTATAAGTACTTCTATATACTCTTTCTGTTTGATCTTGATCTCATTTAGGCCTAGCTTGATAATGCTTCTTGGCAGATCAAAGATGTATAGCATTTTATGCCTTCTTAACAATGTTTTATTTCTGAAGTCTGAAAAAAAGATATCTGGACAGCAGGAGATTTAGCTTTATCCTTAAAAAAGAAAATGATAATAATAATAAAAAAAGGAATAACTTGTCTGATGGTTAACTTCGACAGAGCTGTGAGTGTGTCTTTTGGTTCCTTTCGAACCAAGGGCATAATTGGATTGAAGCTGTTTGCATATTATTTTTTCAGAAACATGTTCTGGAAGTTGAAAATAGTTTTTGTAGAATTTACTTGTATCATTGTACTTGCAGGTCTTAAGCTAATGCTGGTTATAGGTTTTTAATCTGGATTTCTGATAATTGCAACACATGTGGCATCATCCATGTCACAGAAGAGACATATTAAAAACTCTACTTTGTATACATGTTTACTATGCAACATTTCCTTTGTTCTAATGCATTTGTATATTATCATCGTCAATATACATGCAGCATTCTGTCCATTAATTTTAACTGAGATGTCAATTTTATATCTGCAGAGGAGTGGGCAGATAGAATACCAGAATGGAAACTCTCTGGGATGGTCATGCTTTCAGAAGGTTATTGATTGAAGCAATAGGATTCCATTTAAACATCCAGAATATGCCCTAGTTTAAATTCTTTCCCCATCTTTAGATTTGCAATGATGGATTTGGATTTATCAACAGATTAGAGCTTTTCTTTCAAAATTGTCATAAAGAAAACTTCAGTTATCTGACTGTTAAACTGTTCTTTTGTAAAGCTGACACAACATCATTAAATTCTATAAAAAGAAGACTTAACATAGATTAATTAGTAATTGAGTAATTTTTAAACTATAAAAAGCAATATTTAGCAAAGTGAAATGTGCAATTAATACATAGAAGCAAGATCCTCTTAACAATGGTAAATCTTAATTATCTTGTGATATGTCATTTATATTCAACTTATAACATCCAATCTTGTCTTGCTGTTCAGATATCATGGGTGAATCTGTCGCTTGCATTTTTAAAGTGTTGTTAACTAAGTCACAGAGGAAGAAAAAAATGCTTTAAAAAGCATTCTTAGCAGCTCTCTAGACTACATAAGAACACAAGCTTTCAACTCCTATGAAAGTCTTTAGCTCTTTATAGTGTCTAAATATTACACTTAACATTTGGTGCAACCCGAGCATATTTAAACACATTTGAGGATTTTTTTTTCAATCTAAAACATTATTTAATCTAATGAACAGCTAATGACTAAAATATTTGAATATTGTTTTGTTTCTTTTTTCTATTTAATAAAATGAGCACTTCTGAAATAAGTAACGCAGCATGATTTGAAATAAAAAATATTTACAGAACAATCTGATTCCTCCATCAGAGATTTGAAAAACCTGAAGAATAATGTTTTCTAAAAGAACGGCGGGGGGGGGGGGGAGGTGTTGCACTACATATAAGTTAAAATCAAGAACAACCTACATAGCAAGCTAAATTAAGTATTGGAAGGCTATAATTCCTTAGGAACATTGAACAGTTATTATTTGGTTCATTCAACTACCTAAGGAAATAAGATTTAGCACAAAATTGGTCCAATCATGAAAACTGCATCATGTGTAGCAGTAAATTAACTTGTCAGTCATGGTATGGGAACGGGATCGCATCCTACCCCACACATCCCTGCGACCAATTCGCTCCCACAGAGAGGGACTCCTCCAGGTACCATCCGCTAAGCAATGCCGGCGGGCGGTGCCCAGGAGTAGGGCCTTCTCTGTGATGGGCCCAACCCTCTGGAATGACCTCCCCCCCGATATTAGAATTACTGCTGATCTCCGCTCCTTCCGTAAGAAACTCAAGACCCACCTGTTCCAATTAGCTGGCCTGGCCCAATCGCAATCATAATTATAATCTAATCCTGACCTTCCTGGCTGGCATTTTAAATTTTTAAATTCTGGGGTATTTTAATTGGTTTTAATTGGTTTTAATCATCAGTTAGTTCATGACTATTGTACAGACTGTGTGTTCAATTTATTTTGTCTGGGGTTTTGTATTTTTGTTGTCTATTGTATATTTTATTTCTGTCTGTACACCGCCCCGAGTCCCTTCGGGGAGAGGGGGCGGTTTATAAATTTAATAAACTGAAACTGAACTGAACTGAAACAGACAACTGACCCATGTTTGCATATGTAATTTTGAAATAAAAAGGAGATTGTGGGAAAAAAATAAACAAAAAAGCACCTCACTATCAAACCCAGTAACAAATTGGGTATCTTCTCAATATTCCATAGAAACACTCTGAATAAGCATATATAATACCACAAAGAAACTTCTGTGGTATTTGCCTTGAACATTTTGGATTGTGTGAGTACCTCTTTTCCTTGATTTTAACGTACACAGAGTACAAAAAAATAAAATCCCTTTTAGAGAATACATACATACATACATACATACATACATACATACATACATACACACACACACACACACACACACACACACACACACACACACACTTTTATTGTAGAGGCTCAGGGGCAAATATTCCATTCTGAATTCAATTTACTTTCTTCAAACCATGTTTCAACAAGCAGGACACTAAGCAGCACTAAGCAGAAAAAATGAATCCAAGGAATCATTCTAACAGCATTTGCCATTTTATTTTTATGACCATTATTATTTTAGAGAAATGTATAATGGATTCACTGCAGTGGATAATTACTATCCAAACAGATAGGTCCTGTCACTTAAGCACTTGCCTTGTTTGTTTATATATCTATATCTTCATGGGAGTTTAATTCTGGGAGTTGAGCCCACAAGTCTTAACAGTGTCACAATTGGACATCCTAATCTAGATAGCAATAGTAATAACATTTAGACTTATATACCGCTTCAAAGTATTTTTACAGCCGTTTCTAAGTGGTTTATAGAGTCAGCATATTGTCCCCAACAATCTGGGTCCTCATTTGACCCACCTCAGAATGATGGAAGGCTGAGTCAATCTTGAGCCAGTGAGATTTGAACTGCCCAACTGCAGCTAGCAGTCAGCTGAAGTAGCCTGCGATACTGCTCTCCAACCACTGCACCACCTGGGCTCATAGATTCTGAATCTCCATTCCTATTGTATTTTTCATAGACTATCTAGGTTTTTTTCACAGTGTCTGACCAAATATTCCAGATGGAAAAAAACCATCCAATCACTAGTTTGAAAGGATGTTTGAAAGAATTATGACCCATATACCAGCAAATTGTGAGTTTTAAATATGGGGAAACTTTGACTTCAATTTTCATGTTAATTGTCCCTTGATGATTCTATTAATAATTGCCATTAGAACCAATTGTATGTAACTGAGACAATACATCAGATTTCTTATTCTTAAGTCTCATGTTATCTATCAAAAAAAAAGAGGGTACATTCAGAAGATTAATATTGAGAAAAAGTGTTATCTCTTTAAAGTATTCTAAATTATCTTAGTCTGCACCTTAATAAATCCATAAATACAAAGTTACTGACAAAGAAAAGTGAGCAGAAAAATTACTGGATGCATAAGACAATGTAGAAATAAATCTTAATTTATTATACTGTACTGGTTAAATAGAGAAGAATATAGAAAAATACTAAGTATCAGTTGTTGTTTTTTAAAAAGAGAAAACTTGTTATCAGAAACTGTATTCTCAGTATGAGGGCGTTACTATTGACATATGTATTAGCAATGAGAACAGCATACTTTTAAACCATTTACCTTTAAATTGAGAACATGTCAAAAATGATATTTTTTTCATTTATTGGATTCATTCGCAAATTCGATTCTCACCACATTCAACATGATATCCAGAAAAGTTGGATTTCATTCCCAATTTCTATAAAATCATGATTTGTATCCAAGAGACTAGCAATGTTTAACCTCTCACTTCCCAAAAGTTGTTGCAGAATGCAAGAGTGGGGAGGGGAGGGAGGGAGGTAAACAAATTACTCAAATATTTGGTTCTCCACCAAAAAAGTCTGAAGACAAAACTTTATCGACTACCTGCTCAAACCCTTTTCACCAGAGGTGGGTTGCTGCCGGTTCAGCCCAGATTGGCCAAATGATAGTAGCGGTGGTGGGAGGCTCCTCCCACCTTCCTGGACTTGTACACATGCACATGTGTACAAGTGGTGTGCAAGCACGCGCAGGAGCACACCCAAACCGGTAGTAAAAAGATTGGCACACCACCTCTGCTTTTCATTCATATGGATAAGTATAAAAATTGTTTACTCTACATAGATATCTATAGAGATTTCAGATTTTGTTTGACTTTATTTTCAAATAATCTCATATACTTTTCACAATTCCCCAAACTCTCCTTTAGTTCTTTGCTCACTGAATTTTGCAATCCAATTACCTGTTCAAAAATTCTAAATAATGTATATATTGGGGAAAAATATGCACTTGTGTATTTTAAGGAAAGTTATGAATAAATCAACACAGAAATTGTAAGACTGAGTAGGAAATCTCATGAAGCAAGAATATGAAAGTCTAAAGCTGATTGGATGACAATTAATCTGTACAAACTAACAAGAAGGGCTTTCTACAGATCAAAGATGTTATAACTGTAAACCAAAAACTTGTTATCAATAAATTTTGTTTTTTCACTATCCTAGAGACTCTTAGTTCATCTTCATTTTATACACTCTTATTGGTGGGAGAAAAGATAATTGAATCTTTTATCTTTGAGCTATGTGTATGTTCATGAATCTGTATGACACATTGAAAAATATATAAAGAAATTATGTCCAAATATCTTGACATAATGCACTGATACACATTTTTATCTTCTTTGTATTCCACTATTTCCCAGAAATTCCAGGCGGGAATTTTAATTTTATCATTATTTTAGATTTTCCTTAATTTTAATCTTAATTTTATCATTATTTTAGATTTTTCATGTTGGCAGTTTAAGAAAGTTGGCTGATTATTAATTGATCAGTGGTGACTCTTGGATTTTCTCTCTGCTATCTGCTCCTAACCTGGTCTTTCTGGTTTTCTAATGGTGTACCCCAGGGGTGGGTTCCTATTGGTTTAACAACTGGTTCACTGCGCATGGAGTTTACACAATACTAACTTTTTGGATTGCTGCTTGGGACAGAAAACAGCTGAGATATGCAATCCACTCTGCTGCACGACTTAGCTGAGAAGATAAAGGTAGGTAAAGCACAGGAGCGGGAGGGCGGGTGGGCCCACTTGCTTGTGGGAGAGAACTGGTTCACTCACAGCTGATAATCGGAGCTACCGGTTTGGCTGAACTGCCGAACCGGTAGAATCCCACTCCTGGTGTACCTGTTGCCTTTATAATGGAACCAATCCACCTTTCTGCTGATCATCTTCCTTTCTTCTTTCTTCCACCTGCTTTGAATTCTTCCCAAGAATTTAGGATATCATCATGTCTCAACATAATATATGCATGGATCCAAGTGGTATTATTATTATTCTGATTGTCAACAATTATGGCTGGGTCACAAAGTTATAGAATAATTCATTTGTGGTCAGTACAAAAGAGCTTACTGAAGCCATTTTCTCAGAGGAACCTTTGTAGTTTGGTTATTCTTTTATACTATGCCTCATAACACCATGAAAATCTATTTTATATGTACCCTTTCTCCATTTATCTCTCGGCTGAGATAATGTTGGCAAAGGCTCCCTTGTCTTAAGAGCCACTGACTGCCCATTGTGAATTGCTGTTTCCTGCTCAGAAAGCAAAGTTTGCTGGAAAGAGGATAGGAATTGTACATTCCCTATTTATTGAACAGAATGTCTTCAAGATTCCCCCTCCCCCCCACACACACAGTATGACTTTGGAGCAGAGTTTGTAGACAAATATAAGGTAGCAAATTTTCGGGGAGTGAGCAAACACAGGATGCATGTCAGAGAACCAGCAGACCTTTGGCAAGGGAGAATGTGTTTTCTAAAATATTCTTTTTCTTCTATGCACACAAGATATGGAGGTACCAGATTGAGGCTGGAAAAGTCTGAATGACTTTTAGACGGCAGAAAAAGTAATCCTTCTGGAACCCAATTGACTTGAAACCTTACAAAAGTATAAAAAGGAATAAAACCTTTTCCACTGATGGAAGATGAATGGACAGGACTTTGCATCCTGGCTTGCAATGCCTGTGGCAAGTTTCTGTGCTTGCCAGAAGGCAATCTGGCAGATTGGCAATTTATGCAAGAACAAGCTTTTGACAGTCTTTGAAGAACAAGTGGGAGGACTGAAGCAGCAATTACCTGCCCAGTAAAGTACTTTCATGGAACAGAGTATTGCATGCAGAAAGAAATAAAAATCAGATAGCAACACATAGAAATATATCTGGAGACTGGGGTTTATCTTTAAAAAGGAAAAGAATCTTGTATTTAGATAGAAAACCTAAACATTGCATCTGTTTTTAATAAAAGGGTGAAAGGCCATGTAGAGTGTTTTAGACCATGTGAATCTACTTCATTACCTGGTTTGGCTTGGGGGAGAGAGAGAAAGAAAGAAAAGGAAGGAAGGAAGGAAGGAAGGAAGGAAGGAAGGAAGGAAGGAAGGAAGGAAGGAGGAAGGAAGGAAGGAAGGAAGGAAGGAAAGAAAGAAAGAAAGAAAAATAAAAGAAAGAAAGACAGAGGAAGGAAGAGAGAGAGGAAGGGAGGGAGGGAGAGAGGGAGGGAGGGAGAAAGGGAAAAAGCTAGAAAGAATATATAGGCACAAGTAGCAGGAATTGAAAAATATAAGATCTCTAAGAACACCACTCTAACCAATTATAGGTCTTATTGATAGAGGGAAAGAGGGAATGGCAAAGAAGTCAAAAAGAGGAGTCCCTGAAGTAACTGACTGCACCTGTTGTCAAGAAAGGGAAAAAAAGCAGTGGATTTTTCAGCATACACTTCAGCTAATAAATAAAGCAAGATTTTTTAGATCAAACAAAGGGAGCATGGCAGCAAGGTGTCACAGAGAACATCCTTCTCTATAAACAAGAAGACCAAGTAAAGGAGCAATGCAGTAGACAAAACTGCTAACCTGAATTAATACCCATAGAAGATATTCTGCACTGCTGGAACACAGAATTTGCTTTCCAGCTTTGACGAAAGAAATAGCTCTGAGTTTTTGGGGGAATTAAAAAGATACTTCAGGAGAATGGCCTCCCTAAGGACTTTAAAATAAGGGGGGGGTGCTAAAAGATACCTCTTCCTTCTCCCAGCCCTCCCAAATAGATAAGTACACTGTAGAAAGATATGAAAGTATTGCTATAAAGGGACTTATTAAAGTACTCAGAGAAAAATAAGAAAGAACAGTAACTCATAAACTTTGATTAACACCCAGTTGTCTTGAAAACCCCTGTTAGCAGACCAGTGCTGCTCCATGGTGCACCAAAAACAAGGCCACAAGAATAAGCAAAGCCCCACTGCGCAGGTACAGGATGCAGGTAGCATGTGCAATCACTCCCCCTCTGGTTCACAGAAAAACCTCTCTCCATGGAACCAGTTACTGAGTGGAGGCTGCTGTAGTACAGCATTTCTGATTTAGTCTCTATTGAAAATCTTCTGCCTTATCTTTGCCTTGCCTTTCTTACACCATCACTTAGAGATCCGTTCCCATTTCCCTCACATATTCCAGCAGAAGGTTCTATTGCTTTCAGGATTGATTTACAATGTGATCTATGGCAATTTAGTATGAAGAGCAAGATTTCATTTCAGAGGTCTACCCCTTTCTATTCCCTCCAAGGAGATGAAAGTTCAGGAACTCTGTCAAGAGGAGCTTGATTACTATGAACAACTTCAAAATTAGAGATGCCTTGCCTATACCCTTAATGGCTTTCTTGGTGACATCTGGTCCCTTTCATTATGTCCAGAAAGCTGGCTAAGCAGCCACTTGAGCATGTTTAGTTTCCCAGTTTCATCCAACAGTGAGCTGCCCCTTTTAGAATTGTAGCAGAAACGTCTTCAGAAAGATGATGAGGCAAAGACTGGCTGTAGTTATGCTGACTATCCAATTTAAAGAATCCCAACAGGGCAACAAGAAGATTCTGCAGATTATTACTTGACAGGGGACAAAGGTCAGCTTTTATTTGCTTGCTACATTTGATAAACATTTCAGTTAAACAGGCACTGAAATAAACATGAACACATAAAACATTTACTTTTAGCCAGGGGATCACTGGTAAAAGGAACTCTGTGTCAACTCCTTTTAGGAGGTCAAACATTTTGGCAGTATTAGCAGAATAAACCAACATTAATATTTCTGGAGATTAGTACCTCAGGAGTAAAGAAGAATGATGGCCTCCTTAATGCATCCTGGATGCACATCTCCAAATGACCTAATCAAGTGTTTGCTGAAAACATACACAATTAATTACTACTCATTATGAGGCAGAAATAAGGGGAATTGATAGCTGTGAGGAAATATAGTCATTTTTGAATATTGAGTCCAGTTCTAGGTGCTACAGTTTCAGAAAATTTCAGACAACGTTCAGAGGAGATCAGTTAAAGGGTGATTGGGGAGTGAAAACTAAGCCCTGGGAGAACAGACTGAGACTTGGATTTTAGTATTGAGGAGAAAATATTTATTACCTGTATGGCTTTAATCACAGAGAAGCCAAACATTTCCTCCTGTGTTCCTCAGAGTGAAAGACACAGGTTGCGATTCTTCAATTATAGCAAGGCAGGTTCTAGAAGAATTATAGGAAAACATTTCTAACAGTAGGGGCAGGGTGATTCTGGAACCCATTTCCTTGTGATATGGTGGTTTGTCTTTGTTTAACATATTCAAGAAGAAGCTGAATGGTGATCTGTTGGAATGAGGAAGCAAACCACTACATTGCAAGAACACAAGCGAGTGGTCAGACGAGGAAGCCTGAACTCATTGGAAACCTCACATTGCAATGAATAAGAACAAGATTCAATTTCGTAGCTATTAAGGTTGTTGGCCGAGCAGGTACAAAGATAGCCAGGGAGATGATTGAAGCCATGAAACGGGCCCCTTTGTCAGTGAAAAGGAGTGCTGATTTACTACCAGCTTATCAGATACTGAGAAACCAAGGAGTTGAAAGCACAAGGAAACAACATCCAATGACTTAATAGTCGGCCATCAACACTCGATTAACAAATTTTTAAAGAGTTGCACCTGACCAGGCACCACATAAATACTATGCATAGAATAGCCCAAAGCTCACATTCTGGTAGAGAGAAGTTCCCCGAGGACTGGGCTCTAGCATGAGTCTGAAAGCTTGGAAGACTAAACCTCTGGTCTCGGTGACCGACCAAAAGTGGATCGGTTGGAATGCTTTAAGATGTGTCTGTGCATTAGATGAGAGCTTGTAGTCCTTTTATAATTCTAAACCCAAACTCTGGTGTGCTTTCCTGCCGTTCTGACTTAACTACATATAAATGCAATGCATGCAGTCTCTATTCCTATTTCATGAATCATTTGTTGTTGTTGTTTTCACTCATTCCTCCAACCTGGAGCTCTCAAGATGAACTGAATTACAATCATTTCCAAGGTCCATTTGGCATGACTACTTCCAAAGCAGGTTGGAGAAGACTGAACTTGGCTATTTACCTTCAGAAAGACTTTTTTTAAAAAAGGCAACATTTACATTTCACAATCAGAAGCTTTTTCTTCCTCTCTCATTTTGTTCTTAAAAGGCAAAAAAGTTAATTTCAGTCCCCAATCTCCTCAAAGTAGAAATGAATGTTGCTTTAATGTTGCAAATAAGTCCATAATTTGGAAGGAAGATATGTTGATAAAGGAATAAATGCAGATAAATATGTATTTGGAAGCAGAAAATTCTTAGTAGATATCCATAGACATAATTAACCTTGCTGATTTAACCATTAGTATTCCTCCTAGTAACTGTGAAAATATTAATAATGTGAAAACAACAAATGGTTGATATATAACTAAACATAATTGCATTTGGATATTATTATTTTTAAATTAATACATATCATAATGGCTTAAATAAAGTATTTCTCCTGGAAAGATGGCCAAGATTTTAGAGTACTTTTTGTGCTAGAAACATGATACAGCAATTTTGCTGATATTGTTGATCATTGATCAAACAGGAAAATATTTGTGAGTCTTACAAACATCCTTTCATAAAACATAGAATAACAAGAGTGGTAAGGGACCTTGGAGGTCATCTTGTCCAACCTCCTGCTTGAGCAGGAGAGTTTATACCATTTCAGACAAATTATTGTCCAGTCTCTTCTTGAAAGTCTCCAGTGAATGGGGCACCCATAACTTCTGAAAGTAAGTCATTCCACTTTTGTTCTCACTGTTAGGAAAATTCTCCTTAGTTCTAGATTGCTTCTCTCTTTGATCTTATCGTTTTCTTATATCCAGTGGTGAAATTCATTTTTTTTTTACTATTGGTTCTGTGGGTGTGGCTTGGTGGGCATGGCAGGAGAAGGATACTGTAAAATCCCCATTCCCACCCAACTCCAGGGGGAAGGATATTGCAAAATCTCTACTCCCAACCCACTCTCTGGCCAGTCAGAGGTGGTGTTTGCCGGTTCGCCGAACTACTCAAAATTTCAACTACCTATTCTCCAGAACGTGTCAGAACCTTATATCCCATCTTATATCTTCATCTTATATCCCATGGCTGTAATCATTAGGTTTGCATGAAATTATTTGGATTCACCTAAACAAGATGCTTTCCCTTGTGGGTGCAATGTAGTAGCCATATTGCAGTAGCTTCCTTGAAGCAAAGAAGCCATATTGTTTGTCCCAGCTAAGCCTCTTTTGTGTCCTAGCTGTCCTGATATCACACTTCTAATAGCAGAAGAGGATTTGGGCATTTAAAGTGTTGGAGGAGAGAGATGGAACAGAAAAGTGAAGCAACATTGCTGCTCTGAGAAGCGAAGGAGCCATGCTGCTTCGTGAAGCAACTTCAAGGGAATATTTTGTGCAAGCAAATCAAACAGGATTGATTTATGTGTGTCTACTGAAATGTTTAAATGATAACTCACTATGTTCTGGATATGTAAGCAAACTATGTGCTTCAAGGTATATGGATGGATTGCTGTTTTTATCTTTACTTATTTATGTGTTAAACTTAGAGGCCACTCATCTCATTCACAGAGCGACTTTATATTCTCCCTTCCTTCTTCCTTCTCAAGAATTAAATAAAGGATAATTGTACTGACTCTCTCTCTCTCTCTCTCTCTCTCTCTCTCTCTCTCTCTCTCCCTCCCTCCCTCGCTCCCTCCGTGTGTGTGTGTGTGTGTGTGTGTGTGTGTGTGTGTTTTGTTTCAGGCTGGCATTTTCTCAGTTTGGATGGCTCCTTTCTGTCTTCTTTGCTTCCCATGAAAATCATCTACAAGGAGCAGATCTGCCCTTCATTAGTCTTCTTCTTCTTTCAGCAGGTCTTCTAAAGAACTCCCGCACACCTTCATTTCCAGAGTCTTACATTATGCTCTGTTGGAAACAATGCATCTCTAATCCATTTTGGTTTACCACTCTCTTCCCCAGAGGACCTTCTTATGGTGCTGTCCCTTCTGTTCTCAGGGTTTGCTGCCAGTTAAAATGAACAACAGGATCATCTAGGTGAAAGGATAAACTATGGATGATTGTATAATCTCACATATCTTTTTGAATTTCTGCATATCATAGCAATAAAGTTTCCCAAGGTTTTTTCCACGTTAGAATTTTTCCCACTTTGATCTTGCGTTGACTCTATTCTTCGATCTATTTCCTTTTCTGAGAATTATGATGTCATCAATTGCCAATCATATAGGAGTATGATAAGAAATGTGCCCAGAAAATGGCCTGATTAATAAGGGATATAGATGAGGCAGTTTTTTTGTAATGTTTAATCAGGATATTGGCAGAAAAATATTTTTGAACTCTTGAATGTTGTACAAATCGTAGTAATTTCCACCCACCCTACAAGACATGCACACTAATCTCTGGTGCTTTATTAATTTCTTCTGGAAAACTAGTCCATAAATTAGAAGGTTTTAAGTTACCTGTTCCTGCTCAACTCTTACCATCAGTCAGATATGACCAGCATTGAATAAAAAGAACAAAATGTAGATGTGATTCATAGGAGAAATATTGTATATGGTAAAGTGTAGCAGTGCAATGGCCATGCCTTTCTTTACAGATTTCTGGGCATTGCTGTAGCTCCACACCTAATTACTTGCTTATTTGTTTGCTATTGGAGAAGTTTCTGCTCCTTCCATCCATTGCTTGATAGTGTCTACACTCTGATAGATATAGTAGTTTATTATTATTTTTATAGTGCTGCTTCAAAAAGGTTGTTTTCCCCCTCTTTAGAATTTTTTTCTCTTTTTTTTTTCATGTAAAGAGAAATGATTTTAAAAAAACCTTCCTTCCAGTGCATGATGCAATCTATTGTTTGTAATATCAGGCCTTAAAAATCAAGTTTAATCAAACATGTACTTTACTCGGACAATTCAGAAATGGACAGGTGTGCAAAATTTAGATAAACAATTAATAATTCTTTTCAAACAGAAAAATCTCCTAATAAATGAGAATATTTGTAACTCAGGGGTTGACATAAAGGGTCCTCTCAGAGCTTGCTTGTTTTCTTGCAGATCTTTCATTACCCAAACTAGGTAACATCATCAGTGCTAGTCCTGGACTAGCTAGTCCTAGTCCTAGTCCTAGTCCTAGACTAGCACTAATGATGTTACCTGGTTTGGTTAATGAAACATTTGCAAGGAAACAAGCAAGCTCAGAGGGTGCCAAGGACCCCACACAGAAATTTCCTTTTAATTAGTGTGTTAAAAGTGGAATTTATATTGGGTGTACACTCTATCTTCATTTTTCTTTTTTTCCATTTTGTTTCAGTTTCTCCTTCTTATAAATAACTGCAGTGAACAAGCAACAACAACAAAAAGGGGCTAATGGAAAACATTAAACTCTTCTCTAACAGATTCTTTGTGCACAGTTTTAAAAAGTTAATTCTGTGTCTCTAGTGTCCCCTGTGACTTGTATTCTGGGCAAAATGGAGTCCTTTGGCATGAAAATTTTGGTTCACAAAATATTTTATGTAGAGTCAATCTATAGCAAGAATAATAACAGGAGACCACACAACCTTTGTGTGACTCTTATCCCTCTGAAACATTTTTGGGAAGCATTTAAGACTAATTATTTATTTTATTTTATTATTTATTTACACATACCGACACACACAAATTGCAATAAAATACATGTCGTAACTAAAGATAATAGCAAAGAACAGAAATATATGCAAGTTGCAGAATACTTGGCAAATGCAGGAACAGGCATCTAAGCTAATCATTGCAATCTGGATTGACAGAAGGTAAGAGAAAAGGAACAGTAATGAATCTAAGGAGACAATGGAAAGGTAATTATGCTCGGCCAAATAAATAAATGTGCTTTTGTACTATTGGAACATAATTTGTTCTATGTACTTAACATACTGCTTGACTTATATGCCAACATTTAGATATAGTCAGAATGATCCATTGCCTGAACCAGTGAAAGAAATCTCACTTAAAATAAGTTGATGTTGCCTGCAATTGTACTGGTGATCTATTATAAACATAAAAAAATAATCAAAGCTAAGACAGCTGAACTTTCAGTTAATTATCCAGTTGGGTTAGCAAACAGATCAAGTCACCCAATTTGTGATATTTATTCTGAAAGCATATATTATAAAATGACTAAGTCCTATGTTGCATGCCAGCTATAATCAATCCTGAATTTAGGGATTCTTTTTTTGGAATAGGGTTATTTTAAGTATATATTCCTAGCAGAGCTAGGAATACCCACACTTGGATTGAGCTACTGACTGTCTGAGTATTTTTGTAGGCGGAGAAATAAATATACAAGACACTGGGCTGCATTTATGAAATCCAGCCCACTGGTTCTCAATTTTGTGAGAATGTTGTTGATATAAAAAGGTCAGAGCAGTTTTACTGTAAGAATGCAAGCTATTGTCTACATATAACTTGGTCCAATTACTTAAGGGTGCATTAGAACATAGAATAAGAGACTTGAAAGGGACCTCGGAAGTCTTCTAGTCCATTTCCCTGCTCAGTCAGGAAACCCTATACCCATGAGGGTGAACCTATGGCACACGTGCCAGAGGTGGCATGCAGCACCCTCTCTGATGGCACATGAACTGTTGTCCCAGTTCCATTCTGCCACACAGGCGCGCGTGCCTCCCACTGGCCAGCTAGTCTTTAGGTCTCTGCTGCACATGCACGGTAGGCATGTGGGGGGGCGTGCATGCATGCACATAGGGCATGCAGGGGTGCATGCGCAGGACAGGGTGCATGCGCAGGACAGGGTGCATGCACAGGGAATGCACATGTACAGGGCACATGCACGCGGGTGCATACATGGGGGTGCACTGCATTTTGGGGGTTTGGGTGTACACTTTGGGCACTCGGTCTGGAAAAGGTTATCTATCACTGCCCTATACCATTGCAGACAAATGGTTGTCTGGTCTCTTTTTGAAAGCCTCCAGTGATGGAGCACCCACAATCTCTGAAGGCAAGCAATTCCATTGGTTGATTGCTCTCACCATTAGGAAATTTCTCCTTAGTACTAGATTGCTTCTCTCCTTGGTTAGTTTCCAATCCTTGTTTCTTGTCTTACTTTTTGGTGCTTTGGAAAATAGTTTGACCCCCTCATCTTTGTAGGAGCCCCTCCAATATTGGAACAGTGATATCATGTCACCCCAGTCCTTCTTTTCATTAGACTAGATAGACCCAATTCCTGTAACCATTCTTTGTATGTTTTAGCCTCCAACCCCCTAATCATTTTTGTTGGTTAGATAGAAAGCCTATCTCAGATGCTAGAAACATTAACACTTTTATGAGGAATGTTCATCAATCCAATCTTTCAAAGTTTTAATGAGGGTAAACCAAATTTCCAACTTCAACAATCCTTGCAGATCCATTTGACTGTTTTTCCCCCTTCCCCTTAAACTGTCTTACTTCATTATTCTTCCTTGCTTGCACTATACCAGTAAGAGAGCATAACACTCATTTCAATATAGCACTAAATTTTAAAAGAAAATCTTCATATGCCTGTTTCAACCATTACAGAACACAAGATTTAAATGATGCTTGCAAAGAATGCATTATAAAAAGAACCAAGCCGCTGCAAGTTACTACATTTCGTACTTCATGTGCAAAACATAAATAGAAGTAGATAAATATTCAGAAACCAGATTGTGGTGACAGTTTGTGGGAAAAGAAAATCAGTTGTTCAATTCCGCACACTATGTATGTTCCAAGGTGGTCAGCTCAGATCCACCATATGGTTGAATTCACTGGAGTATGCATAATTAAAGGTTGATGATATAATTAATAATTTCTGTATGATCTAGATCATGCAAAAGAGAAAAAAGAAATTACAAAAAAGCTTTCTGTTGCATATAGTACAGGGTATCGATGATGGGATCAAAAGATCATTGGTATGATAATGTATCAAAGCCCTTCATTTTTACAATATGTGGCCCCTTTGCAGTTGCTCTGATATCTTCTCGATGAAGTCCTTGATGATACTAAAGATATCAGAAGTAAACATGGAATAATTTTACTGTTTGACAAGTGGAGGCAACTTTCTAGTTTCTGCATCAAAAGCAAGATGCATCCCTCTTCTTTCAAAGATGCAGAATGTCCTGCCTTAAAAGTTGTGGTAATATGACCTTTTTCAAGAAGATTTTGTTGCACCTGTTCTGAACAATTTCTTGAGAAGGTTGCAGCTTTAGATATCAATGGAAGATAGGGATTATTAAAACCTTTTTCAGTCTGTTTCAGACTACGGCAGTGATGGCTAACTTTTTTGTCATTGCGTGCCAAAAGCGGGCATGCATACCCTCACCCATAATGCAATGCGTGTGTGACAACAACCCCTGCATGCTCTGCTTCCCTGCACATGTGTGTACAACCCCCACAACCCCCCTATGTATGTGCGCACGACCCTCCTGTGCCCTGTTTTCACTGTAGCAGGCCTTCCTGCAGCCTTCTGAGAAAAGAATTGGGGCGTGGGGGGCATGCCGCACCCCCGTGGCCCATTTTGGGCCTAGTAGGCCTCCCTGAAGTCTTGTGGGATAAAAAATGGGGCATGGGGGAAATGACATACCCCATGCATGCACACACAACCCTTTTGCCCCCATGCATGAACGGGCATCTCCCGCATGCGCCCCACCCCTGCGCATGTGGGGCAGAGACCTGAAAATCAGCTGGCCAGCAGGAAGGGCCCACTCATGCATGGTGTAGCTGAGCTGGCACGGCAGCTCATGTGCCCGCAGGAGGGCTCCATGTGCCACCTGTGGCATCCGTGTTATACAGTATGTTTGCCATGACAGGACTAGGGCATTGCAATGATCTCTTTCGTTAATAACCTCTGATGGAGAAAATATGGAGATACCTCTGTTGATTTCTCATGGCTTTCAATACCATCAACTACTGAAATTTTCTGGATCAACTGCTGGGAATAGAGGGAGGGACAAGATGTTCCGGCAGTTCTTCTTTCTTTGTATGTGGATCCACTTGATCTTGATGTGGGGGACAGAGAGCAAACCATAGACCCGCGTTATATAAAGTGTTTCAGAGTTTGAGTCTCTCATTCCTCTTGGAACAGCTACATGAAGTTGCTGGGTGAGATTATTCATTGATCTGGGATCCAGTTTTCTTGGTATTTTTATTTTCTTGATTAGTTTTACATGTCACCCATCTCGTCAGGCTGGTAGTGCTGTCACAATATTCTTAGTCACATCTAGGCGAGATGGGGTGGCACATAAAATCTAATCAAGAAATTAAAAGTAAATAAATATTCTCAAAGTGTCTGAACACTCCATGGGTCTGGATGGAGAGGAACAAGCTTAGGCTCAAATGTAACAAGACAGAATTAGTTGTTGGACCTCCTGAGTATGTAGCAGTCTCATCTTTTGGTATTGAATGAGATCACATTCCTTGTCCTCAGGACTGCTGAACAATTAATTAATTAATTAATTAATTAATTAATTAATTAATTAATTAATTAATTAATTAATTAATTAATTAATTAATTAATTAATTAATTAATTAATTAATTAATATGAATTATGATCCCATCTCACTAAAACAGCAGCTCTGGTCAGCTTACAATATAATAGCAAGTTTAAAAGTGCTAAAAAAATAGGGCTTTTATTGGATCCTGCTGAATCAGCAGATAGCAGCTAGAGTTGGTCCAGCATGTGGCTGCATGTGCGATTATTCAACAGGACTCCATAAAATCAGGATTGCCATCAGTGTTGCCTGGAGGCTGCTTGGATAAAGATTCAAACCCATGGCTCTCACAGTACATTGTCAAAAGCAGAAATGCCTGAAAAGGATAGAACAGATGCTCTTATTGCCACAATTTTGTTCCCATATTCGTTGTTTCTTTAAATGAGAGGCAAGCATATTTTTGGGTAGGACATTTTCCAACTGCTGCTTTTCATTAGGAACATTTTGAAGGAAAATGTATCAGTTTTATTGTTCCGAACTAGTTTCTTATTGTGTTGAATTTTCCCTGAGAACCAGCATTGTCAGAGGAATACATTTTACTCAACGGTTATTACAGTGATATTTTTGTACCACTTCCTCTACATCAGATTGTATTTTTCATTTTAAAAACTCTTTCTCTTTCTAGGGTTGAAAAACCAGATGAGAACAACTGCTTAGAAGAAAAGTGATATTTGGCAGGCTACTAATTCCTGAGCAGGAAATGCATACTCTCCTTATTGGCTTAATTGCAATTGCTGCGCTGGGAACATCCACAATATTCAATGTTGCATATCTTTGTGTTTGCTTTGTGAAGTTCTCATAAACCCTAGATGGCATTATGGTTAGGTTTGATGACCTCACTGAGATGCTGTACATACTGTAGTTCATTTTCATTTACAGGTGTTTACGAGGGGACAAAAATACAGCACCAGATTTGCTATCTGCAAACCTGAGAGTTGACATGTGCAGCTACAACCATTTCTCTCAACGGGAATGGCTACCTCATTAGGACCTAGCAAAGTTCAGCCTCTTTAAGGATTCCCCCAGCATCACAGAAGCAGACCTCTCTTTACCTCACATGATTCCTCTGTCCCTCTGTATCTGCTTTAACTGTGACAGACTGCATTGACTATCACATGGCATTTCTCTGCTGCTGAACTCATATTTCAGATAACTTGACTGTAGCCTCTTATTAAAGGAAATCTTCCAATCTTGGAGGAGGAGGAAATGTTTTTTTTTCCCCTGAAAATTGCTATTTCTATTATTTTCGTAACTTCTGTGTATGTCTGCTGTGGATACTGTTAAACAGAACGATGACTATTTCAAAAGTGAGATTATTGTTTATTGTATTAAGGTTAGAACAGTGATGGTGAACCTTTTTGGCACTGAGTGATGAAAAGGGAGTGTGCGTGCCTGGGCCCACGTGGCACAGAGTGCCGAAAACAGAGCACTTTGCATACGTTCATCTGGGCCGCGACCAGGAAGGGTAGCTGTAATTATGCGTACACTGGGAAATTAACTTCCACTTTCCTGTGCATGCATATGTGCCAGCCAGCAAGTCTTCTGGTTACTGCCGCGCATGCGCACACGACAATCAGCTGGCCAATGTGCATGCTTACACCGGAAAATGGAAGACCAGCTCTTTCAGTTTCCGGCACTGCTGCAAGCACAAAGGCCAGCTGATCATTGTGTGCGCACGTGCACCAGAAACCCAGAAGAATGGGCGCTGCCATGCGTGCCAGGCAACATGGCTCTGTGTGCCACTTCAGGCACACATGCCATAGGTTCTCCATCACAGGGTTACAACATTATCAGTAGGGATAGCAGGTGGTTGTAGACTAAGAACCTACTTCCTGACAGTCTCGCCTTGCAAGGGAAATGGATGATTTTTTGGAATACAAGGCCAAGAAAATTTGCCTCGGCATTGCATTGAAAAAGTTTACTATAGAACTTCCATCCTGATTTTAAGAGCTAGTAATAACAGCAGTTATGTAAGGTCAATCCTGCTTCGTATTTAGATACAAAAGCACTTGGAAATCTTGCAGTTCTAGATTAGACTGGGTTGTAGAACAAATGACACCCACTTAACCTGGGTGGCAATTCCAAGCTACCTCCCCGTTGGTGTTAAGAATGCAACATGGATATCTTCACATGTTCAAGAGAAATTGAGCTTATTTTAAGACTTTGCTGTTATCTTATTGGAGTCAACGTCAGTCCCATAAACCCAAGGTCTGCTTAACTCTAATCCCTGGTGTCCGACTACATTTTTTCCCTTCTGTGATGACCAATACTTCACATTTATTTTTGGCAGCAAGGAGCATCATCTGAGCTTTTTTGAACTGGCTTTTGACCTGTCAGAACATTGGGTGCTTTTTCTTCCAACTCCTCCATTTTATGTCATGAGAATTGTCTACTCCAGCAGCATGTTGAATTTGATAAGTCACAGACCTCAGGAATAGGTGACTCAGAAAAAGTTTTCAAGTGGAAAATCCCAAGGGGTGAAATGAGGCAACTCTGGCCTCTTGACGATCTTTTGATTCTAGGGAAACACAAAACTGCATTTTATAAGAGCTACTGGATGATGCAATCTATGTTTGTGACTTACTTGATCCAAGTCAGATTTTGGCTATTACAAAAATTGCCTTTTTATATGTTTGTTAGCCATCATTTTGATGTACTTTTTAATGCATGACCAGATGTTCATTCAATATAGAAGAAACAGTATTCTTTCCCTCTTGAACTGTTCTATAAAATCTTGTAAGAATCTCATATTTGCATATTAATGTGATTTTCATCATAGCAGAACAGAACAGCAGCTTACATTGCAATCTAAATGACAGGAATGTCCTCAGATTGCTTTATAGAATAAAATCTGTGCATATTTATATATAATATAATGCTGCTGTTCTCATGCAACTGTACCTAAAATTGCAGGCTTAGAGCTATACTTATTATTTCCCAGGATTTAAAAATTATTATTATATTGTATTGCTGTAATATAGGATATAAGAGAAAAATCTAGAGTGATATTGTTCAGAAAATGCTACAGTGATTCAGAACTGTGGGTTTCTCAAACCACGATATATCCTTTTATAGGATAATTAAATAGTTCTATCACTAAGTACTTCTGACAAGAACTAGGATCCTACGTTGTCCCCTCGACAGCAGAAAAATTCAAGGTAGTCCTATGACTGTCTGTGACAAAACTTGCTTTCAGTAAATAATATCATGCTCTGATATTAGAAACACATAAAAAAATCTAGACCATTAGGTTATTTAGAACAACTTTCTCATTTGCAAGACGCAGAACAGAATATATGGAGACAAAAGTGGTATTACAGAATTTTAATAGCAATAACAATAACACTTAGCCTTATAGTGCTTTACAAACCTCTCTAAGTGGTTTACAATCAGCCATTACCCTCAGCAATCTGAGTCCTCATTTTACTGATCTTGGAGGAATGTAAGGCTGAGTCAACCTTGAGCAGGTCAGGATTGAACTCCTGACAGTCAGCAGAGTTAGTCTGCAATACTGCATTCTAATCACTATGTCATCATGGGTCTTCTTAATAGACATTTATATGTGAATTTATTGTGTTTAGTTTATATGGCCATAATTTTGCACAAGTAATGCTGAACAAATATAATATGTACAAATTTGTATCTCCCTGGGAAATATTGCAGTTGTTTTGATGACTACAGAAAACAGATAGGTAAAAATAAATTGATCTGTGTGTGAAGTGTAAAAAATATTTTTGCAAACTTCGACTCTTGAATTCACTCCCAGCAGGGCTCTAGAGAAGCAGAGAGACATGTGAGAAACTGGGTGTAAATAACACTGAAAAAAATGATCATTCCTATTCTGGAATGACAATAGAGGTTGACATTACGGTTTGGAGGATTATATTTGATCCTTCAATTGTCATCTGCAGATCTCTACTCAGTATCAGAAGAACATTTTTTAAAAAAAGAAAACATTCAATTGTAATATTTCATTCTATAGTCACAAAGTACAACAATATACTAAACTAACATGAAATGGAAAAAAAAGAATTGTCGTATCTTTCAGAATGGTACACAAGACCCACATAAAAAATAGTGAATGCTAGCACAGATTTAAGAGCTTCTGTATTGGTGAATAGAGATTTTACACATTTGTCAATAAATCCTTTTTATCCGCATGTTGGATTTGACAGGGATGGAGAGGAAAAGGAATTTTGTGAATTGTTTTGAAAAATAATCTGATGTTGATTTCATGGTTGGCTTCCCAATTAAAAAAAAAGCAAGCCATTCAATTTTTTTGCATATCACAATTTTGAGTATAAATGAGACTTCTGCTAGAAACATGGCAAGCTAAACATATCTCTGGGAGAGCAGAGATAACTACAGCAAAGACTGAAGAATTGGTGGGTAGAGCAGTTCTTCAGAACCTTTCAGGACAAAGAGAGGATGGGAGATTGCCCATATTTGCTCCAGATTACTGCTCCTGGCAAAGAAACCACAAGATAGTGGTTTCCCATAGAGCTGATATCTTCCCAGGAGACCAAGAGATCAATTATGAAGCTCACAACCATTTTGGAGCCTTTTAAAGGACACCAAATTAAAAAAAAACTTTGCTTCTAATCATTTTTGGAAATTGCTTATTGAATCATCATAAAACTATGAGAAATCTAATTAATTTGAATATGGATATAAATGTTGCCACAAATGAGAAGACATATTGAACATATAAAGCAGTTGATTTTTTAATTGACTAAAGGTATACAACTATTACTAGAGACTATACAACTATTAAATCTGAAGAGATATTTGGTTAACTTTTTCTTTCCAGATGTACAAATGAGATCTGCTACAGTTTTGAGAAAGGACACATTTGTCTTATGGTTGTACAGAAGAAGTTTTGAAAGATTCATTTAGAAAGGACAAATAAAAATGAGAAGAAATCAAGATATGGGACTTTATCAGAAGGGGTTAAAATCAAGACTGATAAAAATGAGAAGGAATACAATGCTGGCTTATTGGGTCAAAGTTAATATGGACAATTATTTATATCTCATAACCCCTTATTAGACATTTGCTGAGAAGAAACAAATGATGAGATGTTGGGGTTTGCTTTTTTTGTTGTTACGAGATGAGAAATGGAGTGAAATTTGGTTATGAGATGAGAAATGGGGTGGAGAGAGCATATGTTGTATCTGAAGAGACGGTATATAACTGAAATTGTATTGTGATTCATGGGGAAATGTCATGCCTTTTGGTGCTTTTGATTGCAATATTTGCATTGCTGGCTAATGGAAGCTTAAGTATAAAATATTTGAAGAGAATCAGATTGTTCCACCTCCATTTATAAAGACCTGACTTTCTGGCAAATTCCATCCTGCTTTGAGAGAGAGAGAAAGAGACAGAGACAGAGACAGAGAGAGAGAGAGACAGAGACAGAGAGAGAGACAGAGAGAGACAGAGAGAGACAGAGACAGACAGAGAGTCTGAAGGTTCAAAATGATAGATCCTACCAACAAAAAGACATGTCTTTGTAATATCTTATCCCTCCTTGCTTTATCTCTTAATGAAATTGCATTATACTTCAACTGCTTATTATGTAGCATACCTAACAGCTCAGCAGGCATACCAATAAGTGTATTCAAGTGGAGAAAACTGCAGCATAGTGGAACTACTGAAGATGGCATCTCTTATTATATGGAGCATCCTATTACGTATGGCATACGGAAATGAAGTGATGATGATGATGATGTTCTCTAGTCAGTGATATCCATTTCTTGGTGATTCTATGGGCCAGATCTCTTTCCACATCTTCCGATTTTGTTTGAGTTATTCTCTGCTTTGCCTGGTGTCAGCTTTGATGGTGTCCAGCCCCCATGTTCTTGATGCCTGGTTTCCTTCTACTGCTAACTCTTTCAAATTTAATTGTTGGCTCCAATGAATTCCTCCACATGACATAACCAAAATAAGTGAGACACTGAAATGAAATAGAATCTACAAAAAACTAAAATATTGCAGTGAGTGCCGCTCAAGTTTTGCTCTTAGATTGGTAATAGTAATGGATAGATTATTATTATCATTTAGTAGCATTTTATTGATACTGATTTAAACTGATTGGGGAAGTAGTGTAGAATTCCTGATATCATATGCACTTTAAACACTTATGGGAAATCAGCTTAATTGAAATTAACATGGTTTATCTCTGACTAAAAGGGTTATATTGTGCAGTAAATTTCCAACTTATTTTATTACTGCTTTATGGCTGTTGCTGTTGTATCCTTTCCCCCATCAAACTATTAAACTTAACACATATAGGGTTGACTATGGAACTATTCCAATCAAATTGTCTTCCAGTTATGTGGATGCTTTTGTCCAAGGAAAGCCAAGGATAGATAGATAGATAGATAGATAGATAGATAGATAGATAGATAGATAGATAGATAGATAGACAGACAGACAGACAGACAGACAGACAGACAGACAGACAGGCAGATGATAGATAGATAGATAGATAGATAGATAGATAGATGATAGATAGATAGATCATAGAGCTATGATGTAGATAAATATACAGCTACAGATCATATAGATAGATATAAGTGTAGATTACACTTAGTTAAGTTTGTACTTCTGAAGGTAGATATAGTAGAGTTTATTGAAATAAAATGATATTCATATTGATGGTAGAAAGCCTCATTGGTATCACTACATCTTGACAGCTCTTACATAATTCATGTTGAAGCTACAGCAACGTGGGTGATTCAAATATATGGCTCTACTTCATGTACTCACTACAAAGCTTCCACTTCGATGAGAAAAATCTAGCTGCATTCATGCATGTGGAGACCAGAAGCCAGTGCTGCATCTTGTCAGATGCCAAAAAAACTCTGGCATTGCTAAGCGGCAAGTACCCCCAAAGGTGAACAAATAGGAACGCACAAGTAACTCATGACCATTTATTGCAGATATTGTGCAGATAGATAGTTCTATTTCTGGCAACATGGGTTTCTTACCCATGACGCCCCATTGTCCAGAAATGGCAACTTTTATGCAACTTGAAGAACAGTTAGCCACCTAAAAACTAGATGCTTCTCAACAAATAAGAATAAAAATGTGAGTAGCCAGATCCAAGCATAGGTCCAAACCAGGTTCAAGCCAAGCATAATGTCTGAGTCATCCTATAAAACTGAAGTCCTGCTAGTTGAAAATATGCTTATTCTGCATTTCCATAACTAAAATATGCAATTGAAAAGAAACAGATCTGTGGAAAGGAAAACAAGGGTTAACACAATGAAATTTTGCATCAGAAAGCCAGTGAAATCCACTGCTTTAGTATGCTGCTTCTCTATATTCAAGCCTGCAACATTCATTTTATTGCAAGAAACATACCACATGCTTTGCCATCTGTTGGGTCCTCTACTAATTTCTAGTAAATGAATAGACCAACATTTAAAATACTGTATTCATAAAACACACTACCCTTATAAAGAGCGTTGTTATATAGTCTGTAATTTCTTGCTTTACATCTTTGAAGTATTAATTGTGTGTTTGTGTGTGTGTGTGCATGTCTGTCTGTGTTAGCATTAAAGATAGACTTCTTCAACACTCCAAAGGAGATGGAACATACGATAGATTTGTTAATGCATCATTCTATGCAATGTTTTGAACTATGCAAAGGCTATCAGGTGTGATGTTGAAACCATGGTTTATATTTTAACATTAGATGAATTATAACATTAACATTAGATTGGCAATTATAGCTTATATGAAACTGGGCAATTATATTTTATTGAGCAAAACATTAGTAAGTAAAATGTAGCTCAGTGTGATATGTTAACACAGAAAATCTGTAACAATGGATTGGATAGCTTCTGAGTGATTAAATGTTTGCATAACTAGGATGTATTTCTCTCTCATTAGGGAAAGCATCCCTAGCAAGGAAGCAAACAACTTTAATCTATGAATATCTATCTATCATCTATCTATCTATCTATCTATCTATCTATCTATCTATCTATCTATCTATCTATCTATCTATCTATCTATCTATCTATCTATCTATCTATCAGGAATTGTCTGCATTCTGGTGGTTTGAGGCCAGCTCTGCAAGATGGGGTAAGCTCCTGCTATTTGCCCCTTGGCTCCTACCCACCTAGCAGTTTGAAAGCATACAGTATTGTGAGTAGATAAATGGGTACCACTTTGATGAGAAAAATCTAGCTGCATTCAAGCATGTGGAGAGCAGAAGCCAGCGCTGCACTTGGTCAGATATAAGGCATTGTGATGTGAGGCAAAGTGAGATGAGGCCAGTGGAGGAACCTGGAAGAGCCAGCAACCCAATCTGGGAGGAACAGATTTTTGCTGATCAGTTCTTTGAAAATGACACATTTTTTTTGACTGAAGGAACATTTATGATAAAATCATTAGGCTTAAATTATAAAACATTTTGCATAAATATGGGGTTAAAGTTAATTGCTCGATGTGTGAAAATAAACAGAATGCTGAGTGAATGGTTCAACAATTAAACAGAGGTATCATTTAGTACTTCTTATTCCTTTTTTGCACTTTGCATAATGTTGCCTGTTTTGAAAAGAAATGTGATGGGTTATGTATGTGCATAATATAATATGTTTATAATATGCATAATATTCTCCCTGAAATGGCGTAGGCTTCCTATTGTATTGTATGAGCAGCTTAAGGATCAAAACAGAGTTTTCTAGTTCAAATCAATGTCCAACTTATTCATCTTTCCTTTTTTCATCTTGCAGAGACATCTTTGAGAAATTCAGTGAATTCTGGAGATAGCTAACATATACTGAATAACGAAAAATGTTGGAATATTTTCTGAATTTACAGCATTTGTCCCTAGAATTGCAGGATGACCTGATGCAGCTTTGCCCTCAAATTTGCAGTTTTTCAAAGAACCAGATGCAATTTACAACTAAAAAAAAGGAAATACAAAATGGAGATAGTGTCCTTCAGTGAACTTCATTACAATTGAGTGGACACGTTCTGCAAAAAAATGTGTTCATTGGGAATAGCATGCTCAAAACGCTCATGAATTTTCAAACAATTTTTCAGATGGCTTTTCATTTTTTTAATGCATATTTCAAAAGCAATTAGTTCTTACAGTATCATTTTCCTAGTATATTTTCCTAATATAAAATGCCAATTCCCCAAATAATAGATCTGTAAGGCCATTGATTCATGGAATATGGCCAAGAAACTTCTCTTGACACAAAAAAGAGTTGGCTATCAAATTCATTCATTATCTCCAGACTCTATCATCTCAGCACATGGTCAGAGATGTAATGATTGAAAAGTTTTCATAGGCAATGGAAGACATTAATATGTTTTTATTCTCCTCTTTTTGGATAAGAGAATTAACAATCTGTTAAACACCTCTGAGGTGTTCTTTAGGATCAGCGAAATGCAATAATGGTTTCCAGTTTGATGGGAAATAGTTTTATTTAAATTGATTCCAAATTGTAACAAGCAATAAGAGGACTGTCCTTCGTGACCTTGTATTTTCTCTTCAATGTCTTTAAATAAATATTAAATATTAATTATATATTTGTATATTATCTCTGAAATCCAGATTTCATGTTGATCTAACAATAGCTGTTCATCATTATAATTATCTTCTAAATGTTTGTCTACCTTTTTCCTGAAATAAGTTAAGCCAGTGGCTATTCATTAGTAGTATTTGTTTTAATTATCGATTGTGAGGAAAACTACTTTTATATCTTAAATTTACTGCTAATCAATTTAACTGGATTCCTCTGAACTGCACCATTAAGATAAAGGCATAATGTTTCTCTACTATGTTTATAATATCTATTGCATCTCCTGAATCTTTCTTTCCCACAGCTGAATATATTTCTCATAATGAATATGGTCTTTCTTCATAACCTATTATATTCTTGCTTTAATTTCCTATTATGGAACTTTATGTTTCTTGCTTTAAGTTATCATTATGAACATAAATAGATATAGACAATATGACTGCACCACAGAGTCATAAAATGGTATGATTGTATTGGAGTTTATGAAATATCTTCGATTCAGTTGTTGACTCTGAATTTAACTCCCCCCCCCCTTATGCCATAGATACCAGTTTAAACCATCATTTGAAAGTGCTCCAGGCATTTATTTAACAATTCCAGAATACTTTACATAATTACATGATATAATCCAGTTTATCTTTTAAATAGGTACATAATCGTGGAAGCCAACTGGATAAGAGGGAGCTGGTTATTGTCTCTCAGCCCAACCACTTCATAGAGTTGTCACTGAAGGGAAAATAGCTTGCAGGAGCATTAGGTGGGTTCACTGCCTTGAATTACATATAAAAAGGATGGGATAAAATATACTGTATTTTTCAGAGTATTCCAGCAATCCGATCCACTGGCCAATCAGCTGTGCTGAATCAACCTGCAATAAGTGCTGAAGCTGACCTGGCTGGTCAGAATTTGCAGCAGCAATCACATTGAGAAAGCACTCACAAGTAACTAATTCAGCAAGATTGAAAATAATAATAATATACAATAAAATACCAAAAGCAGGTTTTCCAAGGCAGCAGTAAATACAAGCAAATCACAAGCAGTTTCACTTTCAGTTCTCAACTAAGCCAGGCTCCTTCCCTCTCCCTGTTGCTCACACAGGAAATACTGTTTCAGAGTCCAAATAACCCTCATTGGCTGACTTAGTTGCTATGCCTATTCTTTGGCTGAACTTCTACCATGTGGTCCAAGTCAGGAAGCTAGCCAGAAGGATGCCGGTAGGACAGAGGCAGATTTTTTCTTATTATTATTTTCCTCCCCAAAAACTAAAGTGCGTCTTATACTCCAGAGCACCTTATACTCTGAAAAATACGGTAATTAATAGTAATAATTTTGAATAAATTTCCTCAGAATTGTGGCATATAAAATGCCTACTGTATATTGGCAAAAAGGAAGAGTGTCTCTTCTCCTGTAGTCATGTTAGATTCACTAAGAATATGGTCATGAAGGTGGACTTCTTTTCTTATTCTTCTTTTCATGAATGCCTTTAAAATTCAGAGTTTATTTTCTTGTAATATAAATAAGTACAGGTAGTCCTCAATTTACAACAGTTCATTTAGTGATAGGATAAAGTTACAATGGCCCTGAAAAAAGTGACTTATGACCATTTTTCACACTTATGACCATTGCAGCATCCTTGTGGTCACATGACCAAAATCCAGAGGCTTGGCAACTGACTTGTATTTATGACGGCTGCAGTGCCTTGGGTCATGTGATCACCATTTGTGACCTTCTGACAAGCAAAGCCAATGGGGGAAAACCAGATTCACTTAACAACCAGGCTGCTAACTTAATAACTGCAGTGATTCACTTAACAGTGGTGGCAAGAAAGCTTGTAAAATGGGGCGAAATTCATTAACACGTGTTTCACTTAGCAATTTCACTTAGAAATGTTGGGCTCAATTGTGGTTGTAAGTCAAGGACTGCCTGTAGTTCTATGATATCAATAATTTCTGCTTAACCATATGAGGTCAAAATCTCTGGATGAACATTCCAATGTAATGTCTTCATGATTGCTGCAGTGGCACAGCAGTTAGAACGCAGGTTACTTCTGCTGACTGCCAGCTGCCCGCAGTTTGGCAGTTTGAGTCTCCCTGGCTCAAGGTTGACTCAGCCTTCCATCCTACCAAGGTTGGTGAAATGAGGACCCGAATTGTTGGGGGCAAATGCTGACTCTGTAAATCAGGGGTGTCAAACTCATGTCGTCACAGCGGTGATGTATCGGGACTGTTTTGCCCTTCACTAAACCGGACGTGGACATGGCCAGCATGTTACGCATCTGTCCCACGGGCTGGGAGTTTGACACCCCTATTGTAAACCATTTAGAGAGGGCTGTAAAGCACTGTGAAGCTATATATAAGTTTAAGTGCTATTGCTATTGCTCTATGTAGAAAGGTTACACATCTTTCCAATTTATTTATTTATTTTTATTATATGTCTATGCTGCCAAGAATTATAATGGTGGTAATTATTTCCTCCATTTTCTGCTGTTTTGTTTTGTTCTGGTATGTCACCATCAGCATAAGATTATGTCTTTAAGACTTGCAGCTCTTGTATTACCTATTACCAACACGGCAATTGATCCAAGACAAAATAATCATCTCAGTGATCAAAGGCTTCCTTTAGGCTTATTTATTTAATTATTAAGATGAACAGCACTCAATTCGCTATAAATAATAGCCTCTCGGAGGTAAAAGAATAAAAAAAGGGGCTAGAGTAAACATAAGTTATTGTGTTTAATGTGTAGAATGGGTTTTGAATTAGGAAAGTATTATAATTAATGTTTTGGGCCATTTCACAATCATTCCTCAGGGTAAAATAATGAACTCAAAAGCTTTCAAGAAAAGCTCATATGAGAGAGTTATTTTTGTGTTAAATGTAAGCAGACGCATTTCATGATAAGGAAATGAAGCTATGAGAAAAGATTTTATAAACAGAGCTCCATCGGGTTCTGACTGTAGATTTCCAAATGATGACAAAGAGTACTACATGAATAATAAGCATTCCTGTTTAATCAGAGAATGACTTTATTAATTTACCTGGTAAAATAGTAGATTAATTTGCCATTTCACTTTCATCAAGTTTAGTGAAATGATTGAGATACTGCTTGTGAACTATGATGCCATTTGCAGAATAAATTGTGATTTAAAATATATAAAGGTTTCATTACCTTGGTTTTGTTTCCCTTTGTTTTAAGATTAAATAGGCCGAAGGAAGCAAAAGCATTGTTTATTAGAGATATTGCTATAAAGAATCATTACACTGGCAAAAGCATTACAGACAATCAAATGGCTTTGAAAGAAAGAAAAAAAATCAAATATTTAGAAAACTTTGGTAATTCTTGCGTTTTGGAATGCATTCATTTCATTCCATGTCTTTGCTGCTGGGAGAGCTTCTTTTAAAGCATTGGTGGGTAGCTCATTTTCATAGTAAGCATGAGCTGCTTTCAGTGAAAATTATGAATAGGACATCCAATCTACTGTCAAAGAGAAAGGATGCAATATGACACATCAGTGGAGGGAATATGAAATAGCAAATCAAAAGTGTTGATCCCTAGGGCTATTGAAGGCCACTGCTCTGCAATTTTGTTGACTTTGTCCTCATCCATCAGATAATAGGTGTGAAAACTTATGATGGAATTCATCTTCATCATATGGAAGCTAAGTGCTAGAATTTTCTCTCTACCATCTCACTTTTTTTCCCTTTGCCAGGCCAGAGATAGACATCTGTGGAGCCCATGTAATGTTCATACACCCCTGTTCAGGCCTTTAAGACAACCCTAGACCTAGCTTAAAAGTTGAAATTTTATTGTCAGTGTGACAGAAGAAAAAATGCATTTAACTACATTTAATATTAACTAAGAAAAAATTAATTTTAATCAAATTAAAGTTTGCCCTAGCTCCACACATTTCATGAAGTACATGCCTGTTTAGAAGACTGGGGGATTCTCCATTCTTAATTTATAGACAATGGCAACAACAAAAAGTTGAGCAATACACAGAACACTTGAAATCACCTTTCTGATGAAATCAAGTAACTTATGATCTGGGAAGAATGTTCTTTCTGAGTTCCCTAATTATTGGCATGCTCTTAATGTAAATATGCCTTCTTTCTGATTATTACACCCTCATAAAACTGGTGACCAGGCCAATTAAAATATGAATTACTTGCCATATATGGACTTGTACAGGACCATTTTTGGTATTTAAAACAAGAATCTTTGAAGCTTTTGTGCAGATTAGATATATACTGATATTGATTGGTTGATTGGTTGAATGAATGAATGAATGAATGAATGAATGAATGAATGAATGAATGAATGAATGAATTTTATATTTGCATTAGAGAAGAAAGCTCTGGTCTTCAGGTTTAGGATAGTAAATGATTAATCTCAGCTAGTCCCAGATAGTTAAATGTATTACATGAATCTTCGTGTATGCTATGAGTTATGGGCTTGGTCCCAGATTTCTCCTCAGTTCTCAGTGGTTCAGTTTGATTCATCCTTCCTCTCAAATTAACCCTACAAACCTGTAGTGTGCCTGATGCACACATTAAAATACATAGTCTATTTTATGTTGTTTGTCCTCCAAGACTTTCTTTCAGAATGTCTCCAGTGAACAAAGAAACAGAAGACCTCATACACATTTTACAAATGAAAAAGCAAAGCCGTAGAAAGGTAAGGCATATGTCATAGACTGAATTATTGTGAACATTTTCCTTAGTCCTCTGAGTGATGCATACATCCAAATAAATTTACTTTCTTTGAGATGAAAGCATTCTGGGTGCCTCATTCAGACCTTATAATGTCTATCTTAACTTTTAAAAGAAGATTCAGGTAGAACATAAAGGAAGGGGAAAAAAAACCACCGAAAGCATTCAGAGATAGAGAGAGGGGGAGAAAAACCCCTAAAAAACATAAATCATGCAGAAAGACCTTCAGAGCAAAGTTGTAATTCCTCATCCCTTGTTCTTCTCCTTACAGGATTTGATTTTGGTTTTTTCACTCAAAAACGTTTCCCCCTCTCCTATACATCTTCCAATGAGGAAAGCCTTTCCATTTTCCCACTAAAATTATTTTGCAAAATACTAGATTCAGCCTCTTAACTCTGCAGGCAATTTTCCCATTCAGGAAAAGAGTTTAATTCCCTTTAAGGAAATATCAATGAATTTGTCCCACCTTTTAGCAAGTAATCAGTTTAACAAAAGAATAGTGACCCTTCTGCAATATTTTAATCTCAAAATGTTAAGGGAGATGCTGCCCTGTCCTCAGAAAGAACAAAAAGAAAGATCTTGATTACTGCCTGCCCTCTCAGCATGCCTTTTACAAATCCCTGGAGACAAGCCAAGATCCAAATCTAAATTTCCTACCAACAGGTATTTTTGCATTAGCATTTGATAACACCTTCCAAATGCTACTATAGCAAGGCAGCTAACAGATTTTATGTTGCTGCAGCAGTGACTGAGTAATGTAATAAGTGAGGAGAAGTTTATTATATATGTAGTCCACTCTTACTCTAATTGGTATATCTAGTCCTCAAGAATCACATCTTATTTTCACAAAATCCCTATCAAATAGATCACCCTGAGCAGTGGTGATTGGTTTAAGATTACATACTTTAATGGTTGGGTTGAGGTTTGACTTTGGGTCCCTACAATCTCTTTGTTACTGCATTGTTTTATCATTAGCATGTGTCTGAATTCATTTGTTGCTGTCCTTGAAACATGTACATTTCAGGAGGGGAGGAGGGGGAACAGCAGCAGCAGCAGACACAGGAGGAGGAGGAGACACAGAAGAAGAAGGAAGAGGAGGAGAAGAAGAGGAGGAGGAGGAGGAGGAAAGAAGGGAGAGGAAAAAGGAAAAGATAGAGGAGGAGGAGGAGGAGGAGACACAGAAGAAGAAGGAAGAGGAGGAGAAGAAGAGGAGGAGGAGGAGGAGGAAAGAAGGGAGAGGAAAAAGGAAAAGATAGAGGAGGAGGAGGAGGAGGAGGAGGAGACACAGAAGAAGGAGGAGGAGACACAGAAGTAGGAGAAAGAGAGGAGAAGAGGAGGAGAAAAGAAAGGAGAGGAAGAAGGAAAAGAAGGAGGAGAGGAGGAGAAGGGAAGAAGAGGGAAGAGAAGGAAGAGGAGACAAAGAAGAGGGAGGAGGAGGAGACACAGAAGAAGAAGGAGAAGGAAGAGGAGAGGAGGAGAAAAAAGAAGGAAGAAGGAAAAGGAGGAGAAGGAGGACAAGGACGAGAAGGAGAAGGAGAAAGAGAAGAAGAAGAAGAAGAAGAAGAAGAAGAAGAAGAAGAAGAAGAAGAAGAAGAAGAAGAAGAAGAAGAAGAAGAAGAAGAAGAAGAAGAAGAAGAAGAAGAAGCAGAAGCAGCAGCAGCAGCAGCAGCTTGGTAATCCTATCCTATTAGGTGTAACGTACATGTCATCTCAGTACTCTTTATATAAGCCAGCATTTTGTTTCACTGATCAATGTGACTTGCTGGTTCTTGGATGCTTAATACAACAAGGACCTGGTTCTTTTTCTCTTCTTGAATGAACTCTGCTGCAATTGTCAGCTTGAGCTGCAGAGTTGATATGCTCTTCATCTGGTCTTCAAACAGGGAGCATGGCACATAGTAAATCTCTTTCATCCCCCCCATTCTGTCCTCAAACTAAGTTGACTATATATTTCCTGATACATTTCCTTTGCATGACAAACAAGCCATAGGCATCCCCCCCCCCCCCCCAGGGGAATTAAAATTTCTCTGCTGCCTTTATCAGAGAAAGTGCTTATTTGGGTATATGCATGAAAATGCAGATTCAGAAAGAAGCTCCTCAAATCCAGTTTGATTGCAGGTGCATCACAATCTCATTCCACTAACCTTTTTTTTAAAATTGAACATTTTAAAAATGACATTCAAGCAAGCAAGAAAAAGAAAGCAAGAAAGAAGATATAAAATAGAATATAAACGAATAAACAAGGGATTTACAAATGCCATGGAAGTTAGCTTTCCAATACATCTACTTGAAAACTTGTGCGGAACTTGCATTTATTGTAGTTTATAAACCCATTCAGTTCTACTGTTCTGATCATGTTTATTGATATTAATGTAGTGCTTTCAGCCTAATCATTATTTGTAGTTTTTTAAAAAGTGTGATACATCCAGGGATTATAAGGTCAGCTCTTTAGACTGTTAGGAAGCATGAAAACATTACATCCTCTCTTTTGCAATAGAGGGACGAATATCTTTATTATTAATAGTAGGTCAGTACAATTAAAATAATGAATGAAAAAAATTGTGCGAGAGCTGGAAGAACCTTGGAGTTGTTTTTCTTTAAAAAAAAACAAACCCTCAATAATAAAAGTTGTGAAGACATGCCTTCATTTACAACCTCATATATCTGGGGTATAGATAAATGTCTGAGAATAATATAATTATAGAAGAGCTTTGTTTATACTTCTGAATAATTGATTTTCATCTCATTATCTGAAAATAATTAATAATATGCCACCAGGTTTCTTTAAAAAAAATTATATTTTCTTCGGCGAGCAAAATAGACCTTTTCTTTGTAATGATATTCAAGGCATTTTTTCAATCAGGATCAACTAAATTAATGAAGATGTTCGTGGATTAGGAAAGCACTAACAATGGATTATTTCTTCCAAGTCAATTAATATCCTGTAGGCTTAGTTAAACCAAAAACAAGACCAGTTATGTTCCTGGTTCTGTTAAAATAACATTGCTCATCAGGAGCATTATGGAAACTTTTGAACTCAGTTCATTTTACTTTCTGGGAGTTCAAGGGGGGAAAAAAGTAAACTTTCCCAATAAAATTGGGCAATTCAGAGCACATTTCCCAAATGTTCTGCAATGATCAAGACATACCTGCTGCTGTCAATCTGGCAAATGGGGAAGTAAATAGGAATGCCAAGAACCTTGCCACTACAGGTAGTCCTTATTTAGCAGTCACAATTGGCACCAGTTATTTGGTTGTTAATTGAAGCAGTTGCTAAGTGAAAGTGTATTGCACATGTTCACACTGGTGTAATATAACATAAGAGAGTGTTATGCACATATATGTATATAGGATCGTGTGTCTGTTAGGTTGATTTACTGGGTTGAGATCTTCTTTCTTCACTTATGAGTTATTGAGATGTATTTTGTTTTGGAAGGGGAGGGGGGCTGCACTAAGGGAGGCTGATCCAATCTCATTGTACACAGGTTGTGCATTGTCCATAAAGGTTTGAATTTGAATTTGACGTATGCTTACAATCTTACTTCATCTTTCTTTTGCTCTTCAGACCTGAAAATTGGTTACAAAATTACTATTTCATCACTGTTATATTAGCAAATGGTTGGTAAATGAGACAGTTGCTAAACAAGGAGTATTGTACAGGGGTGGGCTGCTCTGGGTTCGTCTGGGTTTGGGCGATCCTCTAACGAAGATTCTGCACTGTTTGGCGAACCCCCAAACCCCACTCAGCCCCTCCCAGGAGCCTCCATGTGGCCCATTTTGGATGCCAGGTAAGTGCAGGGCCTATGCGGAGCTCGAGAAGGCCGGAAATGGGCCAGTTTTTGGGCTCCAGGGAGCCTCTGGAGCTCAGTGAGGGCAAAAACGGCATTCCTGCCAAGGTGCATGAGGCTGACTAGGCCATGCCCACCATGGCCACACCCACCCAGCAAATGGACAGAGAACCCATTGCTAAAATATTTGAAGCCCACCCCTGGTGCTGTATATATTTAGCACAAGGGTGGTTGGGATTTCAATGATTCCCTGGAAAAAATGGATAGGGATAGTTTCTGTCTTATTTGTTTGTGTATACGATAAGTGATGATTTTCTACTAGACTAGAGTCAGATATAGCGTATCTTGCAAAACTGGTAAATGTTAAAGCTCTGTTAGTTTGAAGAATAATTGAAACCCTAATATATAACAGGACATCATTTCCTCACATGAAATTTGAATCAACAAAAATTAATAACCCATAAATGAAACCTACCCTGATCAGCTTTCATTTTATTAATGGTGAATCTGGACTCCTACAGCAAAGCCTAAAGATAAAACTTGGACTTTGGCAATGTTTTTTTTCTTTGTATGCTGTTTGTTAAATTATTTTTATATTTAAAGACGATAAGAAATGAAATAGGAAAAAAAAACACCACCATTCTCTGTTTCAGCCTATAAAAAAGGATGCATTGGCCAGAGCTAAGTCAGATCTGTGTGAATGGTTGCTTTAAAAAAAAAAACACACACACCAAAATCCCAAATTTGCAAAGTATATTGGGGACGAAAAGCATATCATGTGTAAGATTGGATATCTATTTAGATAGAGTATTGAATTTCTGGGCCTAAAATATCTATATTAGCAAATACACGTATGAAAACATATTATGAAAACATATTTTGAAAACATATTATGAAAACATATTATGAAAACATATTATGAAAACATATTATGAAAACATATTATGAAAACATATTATGAAAACATATTATGAAAACATGCGTCCAAAATGTCATAGGAAAAGTATGTGCAAGAACAATGATGGGATAGATTGGGAATTTTGGAAACACTCACAGAAAATATAATGGACTAGACCAGGGCTGTCAAACCTCCAGCTTCCAGGCCAGATGTGTCACATGCTGGCGACGCCTACATCTTGTTTAGCAAAGGGGAAAAAAGTCCTGATATCTCACATGACACTGCTGTGATGTCAGTTTGACACTCCTGGAATAGACTAATATTGGAGTGCATATCCTAAGGAAGCAAAATCTCTGTCTATAAACCTGAAAATAGCACTTAGCAATAGCAATAGCACTTAAACTCATATACTGCTTCATAGTGCTTTGCAGCCTAAAGCACTTTTACAGAATCAGCAAATTGCCCCCAACAATCTGGTTTGTTCCTTGTTTTACTGACCTCAGAAGGATGGAAGGCTGAGTCAACCTGGAGCCAGTCAGGATTGAATTCTTGTCAGTGGCAGAGTTAGCCTCCAATACTGCATTCTAACCATGGCACCATCAGGACTTTTGTTCTATCCTATTTTTTACTTTTTAACAAAATGGCATACTTTTTCTTTTTAAAAATATATTAAGTAGTTTAAGAATAAATTTTCCCCCTACTCTTGCTAGGGTTTGCCATCATGGACTGGCTTTGAATCTTCTACCAAATGATAAACAAAAGGTTTGATTTCATTTTGCAATGCAAGACCAATGGAATTCCTTCATCATCTCTCTGTTGTGGCCTGCCAGTGGCCAGCAGAGCTGGCAGCAGAATTGGACAGTGAGGAGGTTGGAGAAGAAAATGGACCAGTCCTGGAGGCTTTGGAAAGCTCGGATGAGGGCTCTGCATTGGAAGCAGAGAGTAGGCCAATGCCCTCTGGCAGTTCTCAGCTGCCTTTGGAGCTAGACAACAGTGGGGCAGAGGAACAGCTGGAGCCTGACCCAGTGTATGCATGTGCAGAACTGCCAGAAGAAAAGAACAGCTAAGAAATCAGGGTTGACTTGGGAGTAAGGCCACAGGTGGACAGTGAATGGCCCCTCCCATAGGAAATAAAAGAGGAGTGAAAGGGGAGTGGACTTTTGCAGGAAACAATTCATTCGTTCATTGATTTCAGGAATGTGAAGATCTGTCCGTGAATCTCAGAGACTCTGTGCCAAGTCTTGCACAACACTACATTTGGAAAATATTTACATGGCAGCTTTCCAAGCTAGATAAGGTCTGTGGTCATAAATTAACCTTTGAAAGACTGTTTACCAGACCTTTGCTGAATATGAATGAGAGGAATTCTCATTTGTTTAATAAAAGTGGCTTTGCTGGGACCAGAAATCTGCTTCATGTTTTTTGGGGAAGCCTAGATCAGCACACTCTCATGGTGGAAAGAAGGCCATGTTATTCTTTTGTTGACCATCACTCTCATCATACTTAATATATCTATTTAAATAAAGCTGCTTATAACTGTAGCATGGCATCAGAAAAAGGACTATTTCCAAAACCACAGTTTGATTTCAGATGTTTTAGAGGCAGAAAGAGTTATATACCAAGTAAACTAAAATAAGAAACAACCAGTCTTTCTTTGTTTATTTATTTTGCTCAGAATAAGCTGTAGTTGTTAATAGATGGTGACAAATATGTGTTCAGTTTTTTTAGTACTTCTGTCAATAAACTGAATTAGCGTTTTAATTACTCTCTATTTAAAACAAAGAACAAAAATCATTCTCACAAACAGAGGATTTACCGAATGTTCACTTATTGCAACAGAAGTGAAACATCCTGCAAAACAAACAAAAAAGATATGGGATTTAAGTAAAATATTTGGAGAGAAGAAACAACTACCTGTAACCCAGAAAGGAGGAGGCGGGGGAGAAACAAATGATCCATTCTTTTTCACATTGTGTATGCTGGTGACAGTTCAGTGGTTTGAAAATCTTTACTTTTATAGCTGAAACAAAGCAGCTACAAAGAAGGCGGTAACAACATTTCTCAGTCAGAACCTGAAGCTTTTCAATAATAATAAAAATATTTAAAACAAAAAAAGTGCATTGAAACCTCTTCCCAGATGCTTCAGTGAAAACTGAGCATGGCCAGAAGTTCCTAGACTGAATTGATCACTGGAAGGAAAAGGTAAGTAGAACAGAAAGTAGAATTGACTGATATCAAAAAGAAAAGAAAGCCAGACAGAACAGATTAATCATGTGTAATTATTTCATGGTTCTCACTGAAAATCTATTTTAAATGCCAGAGGATGCAACAGAGGATCTGTCCACACAAATCAATGGAGAAATCTAAAACATGAATGCTCCCGGAATTGGGTACAAATACATCCATCACACAAATTCTCCCCCTCAAATATATAGAAACAACCTCCAAAGGAAAAGAAAGAGCCCCCAAATATAAGACTGAGTATCCTCAATCTGGAATGCTAATTATTGAGCAAAATTAAGAAACCATGCTTTATGAAGGTTGCCATATCAGGGGTAAAGAATCTGGAAGATCGGTAGATGTCAGGAACAAGTTAAGAATGTAATGCATCTGTGATCTCTTTTTCATGAACAGAATGTGCAACCCTCCAATGCTTGATTAGGTGTGCTCACATAAATTATGTTACCTGATGGTTCAGTTATATTCTATTTCAGTAATGAGTATGCTGACTTGTGCAATTCTTATAGTTTTAATGTGGGACAATTTATGGATTGCAGTTGGTAGATCCTCTTGACTCTGTATATTATCCTGACCAAGTAACCTGCTGGTAGGGGAAATAAAGCACTAATTGCTGCTTTAAACGTATTTCATTAATCTAGGACAATGGTGGGTAGTTGCCAGGGATAGAGTTTGTATCAGCTTTCAGGTTGCCTGAATGTTATGATACAAGGGTGAAACTGTGACTGAACTTGAATCTAGCAGAAGAGGACAAATGCTAATTTAAAACTGGAAGAATTAAATGTGAATTTAAGCTGCCTCTTGTGTTGGCTCAGAAGAAGACAAAATGTCCATCATGAAGAAATGTCCTCTAAAAATGGTTAGCAAAGCATTTTGTTTTGCTATAGTAAGTGGGGCATGAAGATAAACCTTATATTTACTTTTTTATTTATTTATATCCTACTTTTACAAGTAATTCGAGGTGGCAAACAATCCCCCCCCCCACCGAATGCCATCACTCTGCTTAACAAGCAATTTCCACAATACTGTCAATAGTTTACTAAGAATGTATTACTATTATTCTTCTCTTCCTTCCTAGTATCTATCTCTCCACACTTATGACTATAACCATGTTGCTTGTATCTTTCAAATTATATTGTTTTTGTTTCCTAGTATGATTTGACAGATTATTAGTAACCTTGACTATCACTAAGTGTATCTTTTTATTCTTGATGAATATTTTTATTCTCTTATGTACACTGAGAGCATATGCACCAAAGACAAATTCCTTGTGTGTCCAATCACACTTGGCCAATAAAGAATTCTATTCTATTCTATTCTATTCTATTCTATTCTATTCTATTCTATTCTATTCTACTCTACTCTACTCTACTCTACTCTACTCTACTCTACTCTACTCTATGTCCAACACACCTCCTTCCTCCGATTTTCTCCACAACAACAACCCTGTAAATTGAGTTGGGCTGAGGAAAAAAAACATGACTGCCCCAAGGTTATTCTTCTGGCTTTTATGCCTGAGGTGGGACCTGAACTCATGGCACACCAATTTCTAGCCTGGTGCCTTAGCCACTAGACCAGGAGTCTCCAAACCTTAAGACTTGTGGACTTCAACTTCCAGAATTCCTCAGCCAGCTATTCTAGGAGTTGAAATTCACAAGTTTTAAAATTGGCAAGTTTGTCCTAGATCCCAAACTGGCTCTCTATTGCCTATATTGGCCAATGAAGCAGAACTAAAAAGTGAAAGTGCCTGCAAAATCTGGATTTCCGGAGGTTATCCTTTTCATGGCAGCCTCTTGGCAGTTTTTTCCCATACGATTTTGGGCCACCTTCACAGATGTCTTTACTGTCTATAGCAGGGGTCAGCAACCTGCAGCTCTGGAGCCATAGGCAGCTCTTCCATTTCTCTGCTGTGGCTCCCTGTCGCGGGTAGGCTCCACAATTGATAGGTCAGGACAGGTAGAGGAAAAAGGATGCCACACTAGGAGGAGAGTCTATGGTGGGGGAACAGACTTCCAGTCGGCTTCAGAATTGAATGGGGGGCTTCTGGTTATGACCTTTGTGGCTCTTTGAGTGCTTAAGTTTGCCAATCCCTGGTTTATAGTCTTCATACTTGAAGTTTTAATGCATAGTTTTAGAAGACCCTACAGTGAGGCATTTTGATTATCTGTAAAATTAAAATTCAAGCATGATGCATCCTTAGGGAAAGCCAAAGTATATTTCTAATTTTGAAAATATTCTGGCTTGTTGATTGTTAAAATTGCTTCATGCACTTTAAAACCACTGTCTTTTGTGACGAAATATGATAGCTATATGTGGCTTTTGCTGAACTAATTTCTCCTGTTTATATGCATAGGAAATGTAACATCTAGGAGTGCTAAGGGCCCTATAAATTCCCAAAGTCCCTTGTTTGATCCTGCTTTTTGGTTTCTTATAAAATTTTATAACATCTGCTCAGGCTACCTTTTTGTTCCATTTCATTTCTAGCTCTCTGTTTATCTCCTTTCTCCCTTGCTGCTAAGGCTTTGAACAAGACTATTTCCTCTTTTTTTGTGAATACTAATGTGGAATTTTGCTATCACTAAACCTCTGAACTTTGAAAAAAATATTTCCTTCCTTCCTATAGATATTTCAAATCACCATCTAGAGAAAATGCATCAAAGAGAAAAGAGATTTACAAGCTATAAATTTAAATTTTAAATATAAAATTAAATTAAAATTTCTAGCTAATCTTAGGGTATTCAATATCAAAGGTTTCTTGTAGTAAATGAGATTTCAAATCATTATTTAACAAAACAATCATTTTAAAAAATAACGACCAATATAAAATGAATCATAAGCCACAACAAACTATTAAGAAATGTTTCTATTCTGATTAAAGTAATCTGCATTTATTGATTCAAGCGATATTTAATATATTAAAACATCAAGTTAAAAGAAACCCAAACTTTAGATGCAATACAAGTTGAACTGTAGACTATACATTATAATAATAACTGATATAATATAAGATATAATTATAATAATAACTGTTGAATTAATTATCATGTCCGTTTTTTTAAAATGTAGTCATTTTGTACATTTGTATGCAATTAACCATTTTCTAAAGAGAGAATTAAAAGCTTAAAAGGTCCTGGCAATATATAGATCTAACTTGGTATACTCTGTAAGTATATAAAGTTTGGTAAATTTTAACAATAACATATACAGCTGGGAAGAAAGAGAATTTGACCTGAAATACTTAGATCAGTGCAATCATACTGAAGTATTATCCTGTCAATCACATAGATGGACTAGACCATAAAATTACCTCCACAGGATATTTGCAATTACTTTTATTGAGGTATGATATAACAACAGAATCTTGCAAGTCTTGTTTTGCTGTATAATCTCTCCTTCTTATAGTTGAATACACTAGGGAGGTATCTGAACCACTTCTGAATGTCCACATGTTGTCCACAGTTTCAACTATTGTTGCCTTGACAACAAAGTCTACTTATCTCCATCACGATTATCTGTCTTATTATCTACATTTTCCTTACTCTTTACATATATTAACATCTTGTATCAGTTTTCTCTAAGTGTAAAATTTACAGTGAATTTAATATTTTCCATTCCCATATCAATTGTCCTCTTTAAATTCTTCATCCCTGTAGCTATACAGATAATCCACAATTGAGCGCCAAATTTAAGTCGCTAAATGAAATAAGTGAATCATTGCAATTGTTCAGTGGATAACATAGTTGTTAAGTGAATCTGGCTTCCTCTTGACTTTGCTTGTCAGAAGGATGCAAAAGTTGATCACATGGTCCCAGAATACTGCAACGGTCATAAATATGAATCAAACTGAACCAAGCACCTGAATTTTTATCGTGTGACTATGAGGATGCTGCAATGATTATAAGGGTGAAAAATGGTCATAAGTCACTTTTTTTTTACTGCCATTGTAACTGTGAATGCTCACTAAATAAACTGTTGTAAGTTGAACAAGACTTACTTAGGTTGAGCACTACCTGCACAATGTTTACCTTGCTTGGTTTCTGAGTCATATTTCTGTAACAACATGTAAATCAGGGGTGTCAAACTCACGTCATCATGGCATCGTCACGTGATGTATCATGACTTTCCGCCCATTCGCTAAACCAGGTGCGGGCATAGCCAGAGCATGATGCATCCAGCCCAGGGGCCATGATTTTGACATCCCTTCTGTAAATTAGTCATAAACAAGTTTTGTATTATCCATTTTTCAAATTCAGACATCCTTAAGTATCCTTCCCTGTTTTTGAACTGAGATGCATATTTAAAAATTCTGAAACAATAAAGTGAACCTATTTTGAAGGGGAAAAAATATCAAGAGAGTTAATCTTTTCTTAATTAAAAAAATACAGAACCTGAAGCCTGTACAAATTATTTCTCCATTGACCAAAAATTATCCCGCTATAAGGGAATATAATCTAATCTGTGATCCCAATTAAGCAGGTGGCTGGCTGGTACCATTTGAAATTTCTACTGTTAGTTCATGTCATTCTTTCAAGTTTTGTAAAATCGTGGGTTTAATTTTTGATTTCAAATGTGATCATATTTGGTTAGCTATTTGTCTCTGCCACTCATTTAATACTTTCTCTTATATTTTTACTGTGTTCATTTGAAATAGAAAATCTCACTGAAAGATTCCATTAACTTGATGCTAGTCTCCCTGGACAAGTTTAACTTTCTCTGTTTTATTTTTCCAAGTCTCTGAATATTTTTTTCTTAACTTTCATTTTCTTTTGGTTAAGTGAATCCCCCAGTACTTAAATATAACAGTGATTGTGAACTCTGCTATTTGTTGCAGAAGGAAATTTCCATGAGATTATTAGATTCTTATTCTAATTAATCTGAGACACTGATACCAAACCATACTGCTGTATATGTTGCATGTTTAACTGTAGAGAGCCTTTGGATGAGCAACTGTAAATGAATAATATCCACATGAAATGTTAGCGCTCTTGATTTTCCAGTTTCATTTGTCCAATTATATTTTTGTGTTGCATCTTCCTTGTGAAAGGTTTTACTGCTAATTGAAATAAGGAAGGAGAGAGAGAGAGAGAGAGATGGAGAAAGGGAGAGAGGACAGAGAGAGGGGGAGGGAGAGAGAGAGAACATCTATCATAAAAGTTCATTTATTATTATTTTGGCTACTTATTCTTTATACTGTAAATGCTCCATATCCATATATGAAAATTCAAGCCACAATCATGGTGTTCAGAGTCGTGAATATAATAGCCCATTCTAAATAAATTATCAAGTGCTTTCTCTATGTTAAGAAAAAAACAACAACAATTTTCTTGTTATTTTGATTTCTAAACATACCTGATCTTGTCCCTTATGCATTTATTTGGGACAAATTCTGATCATGCTACAGTCAGGTAAATGTCGAGTAAAATGTCATTAAATCTTTTTGCAAGTGTAGCCACAAAAGGTTTATAATCTACATGCAATTGAAAGACGAGTCTGGATGAGCTGGATTATTCTCCTTTTAATAAATCAAGGCTATAATTTAATAAATCAAGGCAATCAAAAAGGAAGTATCTGATGGTGATTGTAATTTATTTCCTGAGTTAATGGTTTAACCAACTTTTCTTAGATGATCTATAATAGATTTCATAAAAACCATCTAGTCTGAGGGATTTCTTTTTTCAATTTCAGTATTGCTTCATTTGTTTCATCTTTTGCAATTAAATTATTGAGTGCCTGTAAGAGAAGGGACAGCAGAACCCGAGGGCAGAGTGAAAAGAGAGCTCAGCCTATAATCCCAAATCCCAAGCCACAAGAGAACTAAGTCTAACCCTCCTTGATTGTTGTTGACTCTAACTCTAAGCAGGTGTGGTTAGTTGAGAAGATTCTTATGTATATGGTTATAACAATCAGTTTAATTTAACCTTTATGTGTGGACCTTTCTTGCCCAACAGTGCTTCCATTTATTGATCTTTGAATTCCTTCTTTTAAATTGCAAAAGGATCTTTTTGCAATTAGAACAGACCATTCAGACTCAACTTTTCCAGACTAGAGCTTCTTTTAGTTCAGGGGTGTCAAACTCACGGCCCGTGGGCCGGATGCGTCACATACTGGCCACCCCCCCCATTTTAGCTAAGGGGGGGAAGTTACGATACATCACATGACTACAACGTGACAAGGAGAGTTTGACAACCCTGCTTGAGTTAATCTTTACAAATTTAATAAATACTAATAACCTTACAATTATTCAATTATGAATAAGAGTTGCAAATGAGACAGATGTTTATTTCTGAGCAAGTATTATGAATGGAAGGGACATGGTGGCTCAGTGGCTGAGACGCTGAGCTTGTCAATCAGAATGATCGGCAGTTTGGTGGTTCGAATCCCTAGCAGTGTGAAATGGAGTGAGCTCCCGTCATTTGTCCCAGCTTCTGCCAACCTAGCAGTTCAAAAGCATGCAAAAATGCAAGTAGAAAAATAGGAACCACTTTTGGTGGGAAGGTAACAATGTTCCGTGCACCTTCAGCATTTAGTCATGCTGGCCACATGACCATGGTGATGTCTTTGCACAGCGCTGGCTCTTTGGCTTTGAAACGGAGATGAGCACTGACCCTAGAGTCAGGAACAACTAGCCCATATGTGCAAGGGGAATTGTTACCTTTATCTTAGTATGAATGGAAGAATACAACAATAGTTAAGTTTTTTCTCCAAAGATTATACATGCTTTCTCTTTTTTTGTAAGAAAGAGTGGTAACATATAGCCCAAGATAGTTTTGGAAAGAACACATTTCATCAGTGGTCACAAGGTCCCCTCTGTTTCTTGTACAAGCTATCTAGGCAAAGCCAAGCTAATTTGAAAGAGTGCTAAAGCCTACCTTCTTTGACTTTGCATCTATCAACTTTCTGATTATTTTGCCTAGTTAATGTGAGTGATAATATGATAAACTTTCTGAAATCTTATGCAACGATGCTGGGGGGGGGGGAATAAAAGGGAACTCAGTGATGATAAAGTAATTAAAAACGACAAATACTGCATCAGTGTCCTGCAGAATTTACATGTCTATATTGGTAATGGACAAGCATCTCTCTTTTAGAAGAACATAGGTAAGAGATAACTACTTTAACACTCTTCCTTTTTATTCCCAGCACTTTGTATTCAGAGACTGAATACCTTTGATAATGGGAACAACATAAAAGTAATCACCGATAGCTTTAATTCTCCAGGATGGTATATTTTAATGATCATTCAAATGGTGAATAGTTTTAAAATATCCTTTCAGCATAACTGCTTTTCCTTCAACCAAAATTAGTCAGTTTATGCCTATTTGTAAAATGTCTCATATACTCCCCAAATATATCATAGGAATAAGTATATTGGTCGTGAAAAGTGAAATTTTATTTCAGGTAAAGTTTAAAATGAATGACTTCAGTTAATAGTAAAAGGCTTTCCTGTGGGGAGAAGAGGGGGGTAATTTTGAATTAGAAAAAAAAACCCTCAGCATTAGCTCATTCCCTCCCCTACCCAAATAATTTAGTAACATACTTCCTAGTACTATTTTAAAGTAGACATTTACTAATGGTAACTATAGGATTTTCAGAAGAGTGTAGGTTTTACAGTATAAAGCTATTCATGTATAAAATCCATAGTTAAATGCGATTGTCTGGTTCATCATAGTTAAAATAAAACAACAATAACAAAAAAGGACAGATTTTTAAATAAAACTCCAAGGAGAACTCTGTATTTCTGATCCTTTTGGTACTTTGACCTTTCTTAGTCAAAGAAGACTAGCACAATACAAGACAGTGAACATACTAATAGAATACAAAAACTAGACAACTGGATTAAGACAACTCTCAGCAGTGATGGTATTCAGCAGATTCTGGCGAATCGGTAGTGGCGACCTGTGGGTAGGCCTGCCCCCCCCCACCAGCCCCGGCTCTATGTCATCCTATTCAGCCACAGCCACATTTTCTAAGCTGTGTGCATGTGTGCAAGCCACATGTGTGAGCAAAGCACATGCACGGAAGGCCGCATACATGCTTGGAAGGTATGCGCATTCACAGTTTCAGTGCATAGCAAACAGATGGCTGACTCTCTGACTCTTAGTCACCTCACTAAGGAAAACCAAATTACTAAAGAGGAACAGTGGCAGATGAGACGCAGTGGACCCATCTTCCCACACTATTACGGACACCCCAAAAGGATCATGAGGGTGAAATCACGATCTCATTTGATATCATAGCCCTTTTCACGTCCTTAGATCTGGAATTAGCCAAAGAATCTATGACCACATTGCTCCACAGCACATATGACTTAACCAAATACGCGAAGATAGAAATACCCAGCATTATAGATCTCATAAACCTCTGCCTAACCACATACTTCCAGTCAGATGGACACATTAACCAATGAATTAAAGGCACCTCTATGGGATAACCGCTTTCAGGACTTGGGGATCATCAGCTATTTTGGGGTTATATCAGCCAGCTAGTCCTGGGTTTTGTTCTTGTACAGAGAAAACTGGAAATAGGCTGTCTGTATAAAATCTTGTGCAGATTGTTGATCAGAAGCAGTTAATGGGCAAAACAGGCACAAAATGTAGACAGATGAAAGAGCAACTAAACAGAAGGTTGGACTTTCATATCCATATGCATATGTTTATATACACATATAATTGAAAGATTTAATGGCAATAATAAGAACTAATGCTAACGGAAATAGAACAAAAAGGAAAGAGAGGAATAAAAGAGAAAGCTAAAAGGGAAATAAGAATACAAGTACAGGAAAGTAGAAAAAAAAGAGAGACACATAAAGGCATAAAGTAATTTTGGTTATTCTTTGCAGCAGTTGTAAGTACAATTATATTATAAGATCTCTCTCTCTCCCAAGTTATATCGTGGCTCTCATCTTTCTGTAAGCTATCCCACCAAATACTCAGAACCCTAAATCCCAAGTTCATTTTTCATGTGAAAAAGCCACAAGGGGTTTCCAGTCACCAGCAAATGTAGAGATTGTCCTTTCTCTATTCAAAAAAGTTAGTTTATAGAAAGTTGGGTTTCTTATCTGCTCCTTAGGGTGGAAGGTGGGGTTAAGTGGGTGGGGGAGAGGTGTATAAATGTTTTAAATAAATAAAACATTTCAGTACTTCTCTTTATCAGTAATAACTTTAAAAAAAACCCAGAACAATTGTTTAATTAACTTACCATAAAAAGGGGTTACCAATTTGAAATCTGGCAGAAATTGTTCTTTAAATAATATTTTCCAGAAGTAGGTAAGCCAAAGGTTTGACATTCGATCACTTGCCTGAAATAGAAGGATTTTTTTCCTTTGGTTGTCAGAAAGCCCCTAGGGTCAATTAGACTATTTGTTCAGGAAATCTCATCCACAGGAAGGAAAAGGCTAGATTCCTTGGATGAACAAGGCGGGAGGGTACAGCAGCAGGAGAACCATCCAATGGAAGGATGTGGTCACCTGTAATCCAGACTTGAATACCTTGCCACCATTGGAAAAGTGTCTCCATCTACACAGAACTTGAGCCAGTTTAATGTTCAGTTAAAATAAGCACTGTGTTTCAAATCCAAGTCTTATTTTAGTGTATAATTGGGGCATAAGACAAGCCGAAGTGGGGCAGTGTAGTACTACTACTTCAGCTGACTGCTAGCTGCAGTTCAGCAATTCAAATCTCGCCGGCTCAAGATTGACAGCCTTCCATCCTTCCGAGGTGGGTAAAATGATCACCCAGATTGTTGAGGGCAATATGCTGACTCTATAAACTGCTTAGAGAGGGATGTAAAGCACTGCAAAACAGTATTCTATTTCGATGGCTTCCATGATTATTCTCTTGTGGAGGTGTTCTGTTTTGGAGATTAACCTGGCTCCTTCAAAGTTGATTTCGTGTCCTGTAGCTTTAAGGTGCTGGAAAAGGGAAGAAGTTTTTTCTTTTTTTCTTACTGCATTTTTGTGTTCTGTGATGCGTGCATTTATTCTCCTGTTTGTTTGTCCTATGTATATTGCTGGGCAGATTTTGCATGGTATTTTGTAGACTCCTTGGTTTTCTAGCTGGATTTTGTCTTTGGGGTTTCTTAAGATGTTGGCTATTTTTTGGTCAGTGGTGAAGGCTGTCCTGATATTGTGCTTGTGGAGAATAATCATGGAAGCCATCGAAATAGAGAAACACACCCACAGCATGAACAAACGTGATGATACCTCCCGCCTACCAAACATCTGGAAACCAGCCCTAGCCAACAAACGAACACCACCCACCACCCAAGCCGTTAAAATACAAAACAACAATGCACACACAACCTGCACCAATCAGCACCAATCTACCAATCATGATACAACCACACAACCAATCATTCCACTTACTGAAACAAAGCCAGCACCCCATCCCCTCCCACCAAGACTTACAGAAAGACGGCAGCTCCGTTCCCATTTTAAGCCCACAGCTTGAAGATGGCAGGTGTGATCCTGCCGAAACGTGTGTGTGTGTGTGTATGTATGTATGTATGTATGTATGTATGTATGTATGTATGTATGTGTATATATATATATATATATATATATATATATATATATATATATATATATATATATATATATATATATATATATATATATATATATATATATATATATATATATATATATATATATATATATATATATATATATATATATATATATATATATATATATATATATATATATATATATATATATATATATATATATATATATATATATATATATATATATATATATATAATACTCCTTCATCCTATTTTCCCCCACAACCATGTGAGGTAGGTTGGGTTTAGGTAGGGGGACTGGTCCAAAGACACCCAGCTGGCTTTCATGCTTAAGGCGTGACTAGAATTCATAACATCCTAATTTTTAGTTTAGTGCCTTAATCACTTGAACAAAGATCAGGCACATGTCATAATTATTTTTTTGCTTTGACAAGGAGCCAGCCATACCACAGGATAGATAGATGATATATAGATATATAGATATAGAGATATATAGATATATAGATATAGAGATATAGAGATATAGAGATATAGAGATATAGAGATATAGAGATATAGAGATATAGAGATATAGAGATATAGAGATATAGAGATATAGAGATATAGAGATATAGAGATATAGAGATATAGAGATATAGATATAGATGTGTGTGTGTGTGTGTGTGTGTGTGTGTTGTATTTGTGCTGATAAATAAATATAGGGAGACTAGTATAGATCTATTTCAAGCGATTTAGCTCTCATCAGCTAGCCATACCCTTACTGGGATTAGAACCTGGGCTGTATTACATATTAGGCAGATGTATTAGCCACTAAGCCACAGGCTCTTCTCCTTATCAGCTGAGCCAGGGAAATAGGTATGTATTTGTGTTACAGGGCATACCAGGGGTTGTAACACAAATACATACATACATACATACATACATACATACATACATACATACATACATACACCTATACACCTCTCTCTTTCTCTCCTCATCCATCCATCCATCCATCCATCTGTATCTGTCTGTCTGTCTGTCTGTCTGTCTGTCTATGATGGGGACACGGCAAAAGTATGCATAAGTTTCATTAAATTGTTTGGCTAATAAAAGGACTAACCCTTATAAATCCTTGCTGGAAATACAAAAGCAACAGTAAACTTAAAAAACACGAAAAAGCTTCTCAGCCTGTTATCGCCTACCCTGTCCTTCCAAGATTTTATGCAGATATAAGTAGCTGGCTTAGGAGTCAATGGAGCTTGTTGCTTCCCTCTGGCTTTCCTTTTTAATCAGCAGGAGATTGCTCTGTTTCCATACAAATCTTTGTAGGCAGCAGCTATCTGCTCTCGGAATTCTAAATGAGTCACTTTATGCTCCTCTACAGCTGGCTTCGAAAGCTTTTTGGGGGGGAGAAAAGAAAAGGTTCTTGGTGATTCACATGGGGAGTTAAAGGACCCCAAGGTTAGCCTGACTCATGAATATGATCATCTTGTTACACAGTATGGGAAGTTGATCAATACTGATGATCGATAGAGGCACTTAGCAAACAGCCACATTGTTTCGTGGAAGGGGAAATAACTGCATCCCAGTTATTATTATTAATATATGAGTGAAAGCATGTTTGTAATTCAAGAAACTGGGTAATTTCCAGTTTAGTTTCCACTCAGCACTCTCAGTTAATCCCTATGTTGAAATTATAGTAACCACACAGTTACTCTGGTCAGATAGATAGATAAGTGACATACGACAGACAGACAGACAGACAGACAGACAAATGAGATAAGAAATATCTCATCCTTCTGTCTGATAAGAAATGTAGAGAAATGTAGAAATCAAGATAGAGATTCAGAAAGATACAGATATGGATATATACTGTAGATATGTTGATATTTATTTAACATTAGCAAACACTAAAACAGTTTACATGTGCTGCATAAAAAGTAGGTGAAAGCAGGTAAACAGAGATATGAGATATGAGTAATGGCCTCTATCTCTCTCTATCTCTCTCCCTCCCATCCTTCCTCCTATCTATCTATCATCTATCTATCTATCTATCTATCTATCTATCTATCTATCTATCTATCTATCTATCTACCTACCTACCTACCTACCTACCTACCTACCTACCTCTATCATCACCTCTCTCTCTCCCCCCACATCTGCCATTGTTCAGTTTCCATGCATGATTTCAATTCTAGAATTGTGTGCATGAGAGACAATAAAATTTCACCACTCATTCTATCCATAAGCCACACATTCTCAGATCTACAGGAACAAGCTTCCTTGAATCCCACATCCTAATAATTTCAGTCAAATTTTATAATAAGCAGGCTGCAGAGATACTACATAATACCCTGATTTTGAACGTAGCCGCCTCCATGGTGGCACCCTCACATATAAGAATGATGTCACTGCTGAATTTGCAAAAGAAGGTGAAAACTGAAGGAACGTTAATGGATTTTTAAAATCATCTATTTTCAATGATTAACATTATTGTGATATCTGTTCATTCTCACTATGTTGAAGTTGTCAACCTTTATTTCTGTTGTATACTAGTTGGAGCCAATTTGAAGTAAAGTGGTATAAAAATGCGAGTAACAAATAGAAAGAATGCCAGTAGCCAGCTTGACATTTGAAGGATTAAGTAGTGGAAGTTTGAGTTTCCTGATCTATTTATCCATTTTCTTTGATTTTTTGTTCCATTACAACTCTGGACATAAATTGTTTCGACTCCTACTCTCAAAACGACACTATAGAACACTGTACATCAAGACAACTAGACACAAGAATAGTTTTTCCCCAAACGCCATCACTGCTAAACAAATAATTCCCTCACTACTATCAAACTATTCACTAAGGCTCCATTACTATTAGTCCTCTCATCATTCCTATCACCCATTTCTTCCCACTTATTACTGCAGGACTGTAACTGTTACTTGTATCCTTATGATATATATTTATATTTATATTGTTTCCTGATTGCTTATTTGAATTCTATGACTACCATAGGTACCCTATGATTCTTGACAAATGTATCTTGTCTTATTATGTACATTGAGAGCATATGCACCAAAGACAAATTCGTTGCGTGTTCAATCACACTTAGCCAATAAAGAATTATCTTCTGTTCTCGTCTCGTCTCTTCTCTTCTCTTCCCCTTCTCTTCTCTTTGGTTTGATAGCTCCAAGATTCTTCCAACTTCTACTGCAGGAAGTTAAATTAAGAAGATATGTTTCTTGCTTGATGCTTAACTTATGGATTTATTTAATTCCCATTCTGCATTAACTGGTATTATTCCTTTTGCTTATAAAATGGATCCATAGAAGGAGGGGAAAAAGAAATTCTTGGTTTTTTGGACCCATGATCCAAAATATTTCTTCAACACAAAACAACAAGGGAGATATATCACATGCATATGTACATCTTCACAGAAATTGCTGCTACATTATTTAAGAAAGCTTTCTTATTTATTCCTTCCTTCTTCTTTGATTGCCCAAAACCAACTTCAAACTTTTGCTAAAACAGTACAATAGTAAGACTAACATCATTATTAAGCAATGTCTGGGAAGGCCTCAACGGGTGGTCAAAAATGCCAAATCTAGTCTCAACATTTGGATAATAATAATAATAATAATAATAATAATAATAATAATAATAATAATAATAATAACAACAACAACAACAACAACAACAACAACAACAACAACAACAACCGTATTTCAAAGCCATGGTACTGGTAGTCCTCAACTTACAACCACAACTGAGCCCAACATTTCTGTTGCTAAGTGAAACATTTGTTAAGTGAATCTTGCTTCATTTTATGATCTTTCTTACCACAGTTATTAAGTGATTTACTGTAGTTGTTATTTATATAGTTGTTAAATGAATCTGGCTTCCCCACGGACTTTGCTTTTCAGAAGGGTGCAAAAGGGGATCATGTGACCCCAATACTTTGCAACCGTCATAAATAAGAGTCTGCTTCCAACTGTCCAAATTTTGATCACATGATCATGGAGATGCTACAATGGCTGTAAGTGTGAAAAACGCTCATAAATCACTTTTTTTCAGTGCCGTTGTAAGTTTGAATGATCACTAAATGAACTGCCAAGGACTGCCTTTACTCTGTGATTCAATAAGATGTTCTTAGTCCAACTTTTTTGTATTTTTACTTTTCTATTTCTTATCTACAGAATTATTGAAGAAGACATGTAAACTTTCCACTTTTTACCTTTTACTTTTTCCACAGAAATGTAGCTCCCTTTTTTCTCCCCCTTTGCTCAACCCACTGCTTTAATATTATCACTGATGGACAATAGCAGCGTAATGCATTAGCTGTTCTGTCCATTGTGATCTAATGGCAGCAGCTAAGGGTTACAGTCTCATCTCTAATTGACACTTAAGGGAGATTGTGTGTATCATTTCCAGCACATGAAATGAGAATATGCTCCCTTGATTCCACATTCTTCCTCTGATTAATCGGTTATGCATTGTGCCTCTGCTGTATTCATTTATTCTGAATGTTTTAAAGTTCTGCAGCTGATATGCTCTATATTTTTAGCTCCATAAATTTAGCCCACCTTCAGTCAAAAGGAAATAAATTGCCAGTAACTTTCTTTGAAGCTGATGTAGCTATGTTCCTTCATGCATTTTTGTTTTACTTATGTGAAAGATAATGTAGGCCATTCTTGCTTAAACCTGAGCTGATTGAAAAACTCAATCAATATTTTGCAAAGAATATCTCCTGTGATAAATATTGGGAGACTAGAAATAACAGCCCTACATAATGCAATTCAAGTAAAAGAATCACCAATTTTCAGCTGTTTGGTTTCCCTTTGTTTTTCAAGAATTTGATCAAAACTGGTAATATCTTGAAATAAAGCCAGAATCTGAGAGGAGTGGGTTGACTTCTAATTCTAGCACCATGCTCAGGCAACACATTTATCAGCATGCTGAAACCATATTTATCCATGCTTCCTCCACTTAAAAACAAACAAACACCTAGCCCAAAATAAATAAATGAAATAAATACAAATAGCAGTTTTTCAATTGCAAGCTTTTTATTCCTTTTATTCATGACAATTTTTTACAATTAATAAACAAACACAACCAAACTGTTCAGACTCTGTGTGAAGGCAATGATTCTGGTTGATTGTGCATGTTTTCCAACTCAAAGTGAACTATGTGTTGCTCAGTAGACTAACTCAGTAGAGTTAGAGACTGCTGGTGCATCTTTTGTGGATGGATGGATGGATGGATGGATGGATAGATAGATAGATGATAGATAGATAGATAGATAGATAGATAGATAGATAGATAGATAGATGATAGTTCAAGAGATAGCAATAGCACTTAAACTTATATACCACTTCATAGTGTTTTACAGTCCTGTCTAAGTGGTTTTAAGAGTCAGCATATTGACCCCAACAATCTGGGTTCTCATTTTACTGACCTTAGAAGGATGGAATCTTGAGCTGGTCAGAATCGAACTCCGGGCAGTTGGCAGAATTATCCTACAATACTGTATTCTAACCACTGTGCCACCATGGCTCCTTGAGATAGAGATAGATAGGGTGAGATGACAGCTAACTAGATAGATACATAGATAGATAGATGATAGATAGATAGATGATAGATAGATAGATGATAGATAGATAGATAGATAGATAGATAGATAGATAGATAGATAGATAGATAGATAGATGATAGATAGATAGATGATAGATAGATAGATAGATAGATAGATAGATAGATAGATAGATAGATAGATAACCCCAAAGGCCTGGAAACAGATCATTAGGCTGAAATGGACTATGGATAAGTGTAGAGACAATAGATAAAGGTATGGTTGATTTTTTTCTTTCACTCCACTCTCAGAAAGTCCTTACTGTTTACTTTGGGCAGATGGATTTGGGGCCAGATAAGCCTACCTATCAATTAAGGGATCACGTTGTGTTTACCAATGGATCACATTTTCAACCAATGTTTATTTTTTCTAGCACAATTGCATCCTGGGTTCTGCATCTTTTACATGAAGTTTGAATTTTTAGTTCTGACAGTAGTCACATACTTTTGTTTTGAACTTCAAGAGTTTTCATATTTCATTTTGTGGGAATTCCTCTGCTGTCTTAATCTAGGTTTGAGTGGGATATCCATATATAGTGGCCCCTAGTTATTTAAACAGATCCAGGATGGATTGCTGTTTGTTTCCAGAGACATTAGACTTCGTAACAAATTGATCCCATAGTTGCACTGAGGTTTTTGCGTCAATAAAATGAGGGAAAAAAGTGGGACAGTATTCAGAGGGAATTGGAAACCTAAACTGGAGAAGTTCAGCCGTCTTCGATCTGACTTAAGCGTAGTACATAAAATTATCTGTTACAATGTCGTACCTGTCAATGAATACTTCAGTTTCAACCACAATAACACATGAGATCACAATATAGATACAAACTTATGGTAAACCGCTCCAAACTTGATTGCAGAAAATACGACTTCAGTAACAGAATTGTCAACCATTGACAGCTTGGAATGCACTACCTGACACTATGGTTTCTTCCCCAAACCCCCAAACCTTTAACCTTAGACTTAGACAGTAGACATACTGTTGACCTCACCCCTTTCCTAAGAGGTCTTTAAGGGGCGAACATAAGTGCACCAACGTGTCTATCATTCCTGTCCTAATATTCCCTTGTATTCATATTCATTTCATATTCATTTCATGTATACATAATCATGTCTATACTTATATCTGTTATCTAATTCATACTTGATGAAATAAATACAATAAATAAAGATTCTATCCCTGAAGAAATATGAAAGAATATTTCAGCATGATTTAGGAAACAGGATGGGTCAGGAAAAGAAAAAGAACAGCATAGGGCAGCGATGGTGACCCTTTTTTGGGTCGCGTGCCAAAGTGGGGGGAGTGCAGGGGGGTCGTGTGCAGGCGTGCCACACCCATAATGCAATGCGCAACCCCCCAGTGCACATGCGTGCACTACAGGCACGGACGACCCCACTTTTGCATGCTTTTTTCACCCTCCCCAGGGTGAAAAGAAGCCTTATAGGAACATGGGGAGGGTAAAACAGCCTCCCCCGCCCTCCTGTAAGCCCTCTGGAGGCTTCAGGGACCTTCAGGAGGCTTCCCTGAAGCCCCTGAAGCAGTCAAAATGACCCTCCGAGCAAACCAGAAGTCACTTCCGGTTTGCTCGGAGGGTTTTTTTAAGTGCTCCAAAGGCTTCAGGGATCTTTAAGAGGCTTCCCTGAAGCCTCCAGAGCAGTCAAAACGACCCTCCGAGCAAACAGGAAGTCCATTCCCGTACTTCCGGTTTGCCCATAGGGCCGGTTTTTTAATGCTCCGGAGGCTTCAGGGAAGCTCATGAAGCCTCCAGAGGGCCTCCGGGGGGGGGCTCATTTCGCCCTCCCCAGGCTCCTATAAAGCCTCTTGTAGATCTTGTACCATTGGAGAATAGGACATAAGCAGATCTTGTACCATTGGAGAATAGCAGATCTTGTACCATTGGAGCAGATCTTGTACCATTGGAGAATAGGACATAAGCAGATCTTGTACCATTGGAGAATAGCAGATCTTGTACCATTGGAGCAGATCTTGTACCATTGGAGAATAGGACATAAGAAAAGGGGAAACAAAATTTTACAATACCAAATTTTTTAATCCTTGCCTATCACCATGCACACAATAATATTTTCCCCTATTTCTAGACTAAAGCAGTTTAATAATTTGAGCTTCCCTGCACATACCGTATATACATTTTAATGTGTTTCAGGTTATTCTATCTATCTAGTATGTATGTATGTATGTATGTATGTATGTATGTATGTATGTATGTATCAGTGGTGGGTTCCTGATCCTGTTGCAACTGGTATGGTGCAACAGGGCCAGGCATCCACCACATAAATGTGCGCAGCATGCGCATACATACTTACTGCCCGTGATTCACCGTGGCGCCTCCATGACGCTCCAGCTGCTCGGCGTGCATGGAAGCCCCAAACACCTCAAATACAGGTAAGGAGCGTGGGCGGGCAGGCGAGCCCTCTGGAGCACAGTACCAGAACGGTACCTGGTGCTCCCAGCAGACACTGGTACACCCGTACCGGGGTGTACCGGTCATAACCCACCACTGGTATGTATCTGCATGCCTGCCTACCTGCCTCCCTCTTCCCCTCCCTCCCTCTCTGTCTCTGTCTCTCTCTGTCTCTCTGTCTGTTTGTCTAGTCTCTTTGTCCCCCCGCCCTCTCTCTCTCTCATATTTCTATAGCCACCTTAAATACAGCTTGAATTGTAGAACTGGTAAAATATTAGTCAAATCCCAGCCTAACAGGACCATTTTTCATACCCGTATGGATGCTGTTCTTTTAATTCAACTAGGATACCCTAATTGATTTATTAATGTTGTGTCTCTTCTACATTTATAATAGTTGGCATAAATCAATAACGAACAATGTGATTAGAGCGAAGTTAATGGGAGTATGTTTACAGACCACAAACAATTATCCCTAGCAGGCCATATCTGTCCAGGTACATGCAGTGAATTTAAATGTTAAAAATTAACTATTATTCTCACAACATCAGTACATTCCTGAACAAGCTGCCATTTATGTAAGTCGCCATTTTTCTACCTCATAGCATCAAACGTGCTTTGGATGCCCTAAGGCAGCAATTTGTGACCTGAACTCTCACACACAAGTCATTCACCAATGCAATTTGACCAAAGGAGGAACAAGTTATAGGTTACAGAACATAAATGTACCTTCCTTTTCCCTTTTAAGAATCTGCTGAATGATTGATTCAGCATCAACCATTGTGCCGAGAAGGCACAAGAGATACGGAATGTTTCATTTTGAGCAAATGATTTTGAGAGGCCTGCAGTCCTGGATATCCACAGGGATTTCCTTGTACCAGCTCCCCCCCCCCCCTTAGTGCTAGAGAGAGATGAAGAGACAGGCAAAGTGGCCAAATATTCCTTCTGTTTTCAACCAAAGCTTTATGTGGATGTTGAGGCCTTCTGCTTTTCATTTGTTTGCATTGCTTTTTAATGCAGGCTAGCCCATTCTGTACAACTGTCTGAGGGAGTCTTCTACGAAGTCCTATTAATATTTTTGAAGTTATTTGACAGACAGAGCGAGGTTGGAAGCAGTAAGTTCAACTGGACGGAGCATGGTCATGCGGTGCATTGCTTCCAGCAACTTAAACAAACCCTGAGGCGACGGCTGTTCTGTTTTGATGGTTTGGTGACGCCTTTCTCCATATTTAAAAGGAGACTCCCAGTGAGATGTTAACAGGCAAAGGTGCTGGCTGGTGATCAATGTCTGAATTTTAAATTCTTTACCATGAACATTGGGATTGGAGTTTTCGATTGAAGCACTTGGCATTATTGTTGATTTGTTCCTAATAAGGTAAATTATTGCAGAATTGATGATAGCTGTGTATTATTAACAAACAATGCAAAGCATATTTAAAACCCTCTTATTTAATAAGGGCAAAAGAGAGAGAGAGAATATTTCACTGAATTCTAAGAGGAGGAGAAATAGTTCTTGATCATTTTTATGGACCTACAAAATATGAATCTGAAATATTTCATAGATGAGGGGCAAGAATGCATGCCTTAGTAGTTGACCATTTGATTTTAGGAGGTGATTCATAAGGATATTTCTTATGCTCATATAATTAATTTGAGAGAGGGATCTTGGAGTCCTAGTGGACAACCATTTAAATATGAGCCAGCAGTATGTTTCAGCTGCCAAAAAAGCTAACACAGTTCTAGGCTGCATAAACAGAGGAACAGAATCAAGTTTACATGAAGTGTAAATACCACTTTATAATGCCTTGGTAAGGCCACACTTGGAATACTGCATTCAGTTTTGGTTGCCATGATATAAAAAAAATGTTGAGACTCTAGAAAGAGTGCAGAGAAGAGCAACAAAGATTATTAGGAGACTCAAGGATAAAACTTATAAAGAATGATTGCTGGAACTGGGTATGTCTACTCTTATGAAAAGAAGGACATGGGGAGACATGATAGCAGTGTTCCAATATCTCAGGGGTTGCCACAAAGAAGAGAGAGTCAAAGTATTCTCCAAAGCACTTGACGGTAGGACAAGAAGCAATGGGTGGAAACTAATCAAGGAGAGAAGCAACTTAGAACTAAGGAGAAATTTCCTGACAGTTAGAACAATTAATCAATGGAACAACTTGCCTCCAGAAGTTGTAAATGCTCCAACACTGGAACTTTTTAAAAAGAGATTAGATAACCATTTCTCTGAAGTGGTGTAGGGTTTCCTGCCTAAGCAAGGGATTGGACTAGAAGACCTCCAACATCCCTCCAACTCTGCTATTCTATTCTAATTTTAATTTATCTAGATTATTTCCTCTTCATTAATGGAGTTTGTTTTAGTCTCTTCTATTGTTCTATCTTGCCATGCTCGTATTATATAACTCTATCATTTAAAAAAGTTTAAACCAGTTAATGGATGATGGTATTTAAGTTATATTAGACAATTAACTTCAAAGAGCTTTTCTTTTTTAAATTAATAGTAATTCATCCTATTCCTACAGAATGTATAGGACTCCTATAAGCCTTGTATGAAAAGTTATGTTTCAGTCCAACCTTTTTGGTACCAGAGACTGATTTTGGAAGAAAAAATTGTCTTCCATGGATCAGGGGGTGGATGGTTTCATGTGCAACCTAAACTCTCTGCATGTGCAGATGAAGCTTTGCTCGCTTGCCTACCACTTATATGACCCAATTGCTAACAAGCCACAGACCAGTAGCAGCCTGTGGCCTGGAGGTTGGGAACCCCTGTTTTAGGGCATGCTTCTTAATCAATAAAAATTATTTTGCACAGACAGTTAGAATGTTGATCAAAGAATAATTGTTAGATTATTATTTCAGCACTTTTGAGTTACAATGTGGCACTTTATAGGGCAGCTTACTTTCACTCTTGCTATTAAATTTGATCCTTGAACTTTTGGTTTCCAATGTTAAGGTCATCTTTAGACATTAAGTGTATTACATTGTCAGGATATGAGCATAAATTATTTTTATATGTTGATGATATGTTGATAGTTTTTTTTTATCAGTGTTCTGTTCCTCTATCTAATTTTATAAAGGTAGTATGATATTTTGGAATGTCTCATGCTTAAAAAGATTTATTGGAATAAATCTTTTTTTAAACTGTCCTTGAGCACTAACATATGAATACAGTTATGTAAAGAGCTGAGTTTTGTCATTTCTATTGAATCCAGACTTGGTATTCAGCAGGTTCTGACCAATTCTGGAGAACCGGTAGCCAAAATTTTGAGTAGATTGGAGGTAAATACCACCTCTGGCTAGCCCCACCCTATCTATTCTCTGCCTCCCAGCTGGGACAGATCATGGGAGGAAATGGGGATTTTGCAGTATCCTTCCCCTGGAATGGGGTGGGAATGGAGAATTTACAGCAGGAGTGTCCAAACTTGAGAACTTTAAGACTTGTGGACTTCAATTCCCAGAATTCCCCAGCCAGCAATGGGAGTTGAAGTCCACAAGTCTTAAAGTTCTCAAGTTTGGACACCCCTGATTTACAGTATCCTTCCCCTGCCACGCCCACCAAGCCATGCCCACCAAGCCATGTCATGCCCACCAAGCCACGCCCACAGAACTGGTAGTAAAAATATTTGAATCCCACCCACTATACTGATTGTATTAAATCTTTGAGATATTATATAAATATTACTAAATATATGGAAATGAATACATTTAAAGTTTCAGAAAGATTGAGTTGAATGGTAATAGATGGTTAAAAGTCCTTTAAGCTTGTGGGTTAAATTAAAGTAATTAAAATGAATATTATTCCACATTTGATTGATGCTCCTACCAAATATTTTCTTTATATTGATAGACTATTTAGGAAATGTATGTGGAAAACAGAACTACCAAGATTTTCCTTACCTAAATTGAGAGTGACATTTGAAGAAGATGGCTGTAATTTATCTGATTTGCAAAAATATCATTAGGTAGTATTTCATCAGTCATCAGCAAATGGAAAATATATACAGTATATGGTGAAATATTGCCTTTTATGAACTACGTTATTATTTATTCCCTTAGCAATCATAGCAAGTGCTTGGAACAAAATATGATTGAAAAGGTGTTTTATTTCCAGGAATGGTTGTAGTAAGAAATATTTGGTCCATATGGGCATGTATCATTTTGATAATGGGAAGTTTTTCGAAATATTCTACTTTGAAAATTGATGATAAAATGTTCTATTGGAAAATTTGGGTGAAGACTGGAAGACTGCTTACAGGATTTTTCTTGACCTCAAGTTGAATTTGTTCTTCCTAGTTTGCAACAATAGTAGTGTCAGCCTCTACTTTGTTTGCTTGCTATTGGCTGCCATAGTAGCAGGGAGTGTGGGGCCTAATGGTATTTGGGAAGGGGATTACTAGATACTGGAAGAGATATCTTTAGGGAGGTTTGTTCTCACCATCTTCTGCACATGCTGATGGATCATGTTTGGACTTGGTCAATGTTAGATCTGGGCAACGAGAGACAGACTGCGGACACGAAGTGACTTAACAGCTCTTTATTAGTAGTAGTAGTGATCCAGCTTGCTCTGTGGTCGGAGGGTTCCCCTTTTATAGGGATCGGGTACGCCCCTCGACCAATCAGAACGATACCTGTTTCCCGCTGTAGCAGCAGACCAGAGGGGAGACTTGCCACGATATATGCTAATAGCTAACACCCCTCTCCTCCTAGACAGAACGTTGCGGTAGGTAACATAGTCTTTTAGGTATGTGGGGGGTTGCCTTACTCGGGAGGAACGTCGTGGTTCTGGTTGGTCAGAAATGGTTTCCGGATCAGATGCTTTTCCCGTTCCATGTTCGGGAGGTTTCGTGCCCTCGTTGCTAGGGCGTTCCGGAGTCTGCTCGGTTTCGTTGCCTGGGGGTTGCTCTGCTTCGTGCGTGTTTTCTTGTTCCAAGCTTGGTTCGCAGGTGTCGTAGTTTTCTATGATGGGGCCCTCGCGTGGCTGACTTTCTGTAGGCAGGAAAATCTCATCTTCGTTTCGAAGGTCTGAGTGTGCTAGGCGTCCCCGAAGTTGATCGATGTGCCTTTTCCAGTTCCGCCCATCTTCCAGTTCCAGCAGATACGATCATGGACCCGTGATGCCAATGACCTTTGCCGGCATCCACAATGTTCCCCCTGCATAGTTGTGGGCGTATACTGAATCCCCTATGCTAAAAGACCGAATTTTGCTTGTGGAGTCTGGGGGAGCTGTGGCAGAGTAATTTGGGTGAAGACGGTCCAGGTGAGACCGTAGACGGCGGCCCATGAGTAGTTCAGCGGGGCTCCTACCCGTCGTTGCACTTGGGGTGATATGCTGAATTAAAAGGTAATGATCAATGCGTGTTTGCCAATCACCTGGATCCATCCTAGCGAGGGCCTCTTTTGCGAATCGTACCATTCTCTCCGCCTGTCCATTTGATGCCGGATGGAATGGCGCGACGAGGGCGTGCCGAATTCCCTGACCTGCTAGATATGTCTCAAATTGCATGGCCATGAACTGGGGCCCGTTATCGGAGACCAGGAGGTTGGGCAGGCCATGGGTGGCAAAAAGTCGCCGTAGAACCTTAATGACTGCCTCTGCCGTGGTTGAAGTCATTAGGACTACATCTAGCCATTTTGAGTATGCATCCACAACTATAAGGAAAGTCTGACCTTGGAATGGCCCTGCGAAATCGATGTGTATTCGCGACCAGGGTGCTTTAGGTTTCTCCCATTCTGCGGCGGGCGCTTCCGGGGGTGCTGGTCTCGATTCCTGGCATGGGTCGCAAGTGGCCACCCACTCCTCTATTTCTTTGTCCATGTTTGGCCACCAAACGTAACTTCTTGCTAACGCCTTCATCCTAACAATCCCCGGATGACCCACATGTAAAGCATCTAATACATTCCTACGTAAAACATACGGAATAACAACTCGATCCCCCCACAATAAACAACCTTGCAACACTGAGAGTTCGTCCCGTTTTGACCAAAACACTTTGAATTCCGGGCCCACGTTTCCCTTCGGCCACCCCCTCCAAACCCAAGTTTGAACTTGCTTTATTAAATTGTCTTTAGAGGAGAACCTTGCAACGTCGTATGAAGAAACCGGTCCAGAGTCCAAACAGTCAATGAGCAATACCGGTACTTCTGGAGTGGGATCTGGCAGAATGTCAGGTAATGGGCAACGGCTGAGTGCGTCTGCGTGTCCGAGAGTGGAGCCCGGTCGATGAATCAATTTGTATGAGTACGCAGCCAGGAAAACAGTCCACCTGGTCATGCGTGGAGAAAGGGAGACCGGAGTGGGGCGGTTTCCCGCCAAAAGTCCCAACAGCGGTTTGTGATCAGTAATTAGTTCAAAATCGCGGCCGTAGAGGTATTCATGGAAACGTTTTACTCCAGCTACCGCAGCTAACGCTTCCCTGTCCATCTGGCTGTAGTTCCTCTCGGCCGATGAAAGAGTTCTGGAGTAGAAGGCGATGGGCGCTTCTTTTCCGTCGGGCATCCTGTGGCTGAGGACTGCTCCAACTCCGAAGGGTGATGCGTCGCAGGTCAATACCAGCGGTAGGGTCTGGCTGTATTGGACAAGCAGTGAGTCAGTGGTGAGCAGGCACTTTACCCCGGCGAAAGCTGCAGCTTCAGATCGTCCCCATTTCCATGGTGCGTTCCTCTGGAGTAGATGGTGTAGTGGCTCAGCAACGGTCGCCTTCTGCCTCAGAAAAACGCTGTAGAAGTTAAGTAGTCCGAGGAAGGCCTGCAACTCGGTCTGATTTCGTGGTGTGGGGGCGTCCTGGATCGCCTTAATTTTCTTTGAAGTGGGGTGTATTCCCTGACCATCGATTCTATAACCCAGGAATTCTACGCTAGGCACGTTAATTTGGCATTTTTCCTTTTTGAGGCGGAGACCCTTTTCTCTGATTCTGGCCAAAACAGTTCTGACTCTTTTATTTAATTGCTCCTCGTTTGCAGCGGACACCAAGATGTCGTCAAAATAGGGGACGACTCCCGGTATCCCTTGCAAAAGTCGTTCCATGACGCTCTGGAACAATCCTGGGGCAATACTCACACCGAATTGTAGCCGGTTGCATTTGAATGCTCCTCTATGCGTCACTATAGTTTGGGCCTCCGCTGTGGCGCTATCAACTGGCAGTTGCTGGTAAGCTTGTGCCATGTCTAACTTAGCAAATACCTTTCCTGGCTCCAACGAGTGCAATAAGTGCTGTACTACAGGCACAGGATATGCGCTCTGTTGTAGCGCGACATTAATTGTGCATTTATAGTCCGCGCAGATGCGGACTGATCCGTCTGGTTTGACTGGGGTCACGATAGGTGTTTCCCAGCGCGCGTGATCCACCGGCTCAAGGATTCCTTACTCCACTAACTTATCTATTTCCTTATCTATTTTTGGGCGGAGTGCAAAAGGCACTCGTCTCGGTTTAAGTCGGATTGGCGCCACTTTGGGGTCTAAATTGAATGATATTGGTTTACCCACATACTTACCAAGACCGGGGCTGAACACATCCTCGAACTCCTTAAAAATCTGTTCAGCGCTGCTGTTTCTCACGGCGTTGATTCCGGTGACTTCTAACCCCAGGGCTTCAAACCAATCAAGCCCCAGAAGGTTCTGTAATGGCGCGCTGGCGATGGTCACGGGCAGCTGGGCTTCGATGTCCTTGAAACGGATTTGGAATGTGCCTTGGCCCACGATGGGGACTTGGTTCCCCTGGTAGTCTCATAGCAGGACGTCTGGAGCGCGTAGTTGGCTCTTTCTGAGGCTAGGGATAGCCTGTTTCATGGATGCCCATGAAATAATCGTCAGGGTCGATCCTGTGTCAACTTCTAGCTCGCAAGGTGAGCCCTCCAAGAGGACTGTGACTCTCAGCCTTTTTGGCCGCTTAGGGCGGACCTGATGTATTGTGGTGAGATACGTTCGCAACTCCTCTCTCTGGGTCAACTCTATCTCATCGTCTACATCCTGAAAATACTCTCGTTGAGCGTCTTGATAGAACGCTCTTTCAGCTCTTTGTGTGTATTCTCTCTGGGGATACGCTCGCTCAGCTCCTTGTGAGTAATCTCTCTGGGGATACGCTCGTTCAGCTCTTTGGAAATTTTCTCTCTGGGTAAACACTTGTGGATTTCTCTCTGGGCGCCCTTTTTGATTTCGCCAAGCCCCTGGGTTGGGCTTCTGTTGGCGGTACATGGGTGGCTGCCGTGCGGCAGGGACTCCGCTCCGGCACACTCGTGCGATGTGCCCAAGTTTGTTGCAGTGTGAACAAACAACGTTCCTGAACCTACAAGTAGACCTGGGGTGATTCCCTCCGCAGCTTGCGCAGGGCGGCAAACGGAATCCGGGTCTCCCCCCAGGCCTCAAGTGACTGCTCTGCATCAGGTGACTGTCCTCGAACTCGGGATTCTCGTAGTCGGGGCTTGTGTCCTCGTAGTGTACTCTGGTTTGCCTTGGTGCTGGCTGATTTACGTTGGCCCCTCGTTGTATGGTCACCGATTATTTCTCCGCTGACTCTGACGCTCTTGCTTCGTTTAGCGCTATCTGTAGGGTTAAATTCGGGTTTGCCAACAGCTTCTTTTGTAGTGAAATGTCTCTTAACCCACAGATGAGCTGCGCTAAGATGTGCTCGTCCAGATCCCTGAACTCGCAGTGAGTTGCTGCTTTTCGTAGGGCTGCAACATATTGATTTATGGATTCTCCCGCCTTCTGGTTCCTTGTGTTGAATTCCTTGCGGCAGACATGGCGGGAAGGTTTTGGCGCGTAATGAGTTTGCAGGGCCTGTTGCAACGCCGTCCACGATACTGCCTGTATTGGAGTAGGCGCGGTGAGGTCTCTGGCCGTATTGAAGACTTCCTTTCCGCAGTAGCCGAGGAAGATGTTTTTCTTCCTCGCGTCGGTGATCCCCGTGTATTCGTTCGCTTCGAGGAAACACTCGAAATGAATCATGAAGGCTTCCCATTCGTCGTTTGCTGGGTCGAAAGGAGCGGGGGGAGCATGCATCACCATCTTCTCTGTTTGAATTTGCCGCGCTTCGGTGATCTGAGATGGCTGCCGGAATTTCTGCCGAATTCCTGGGCTGGATCAAATCCGGAGATTCTGGAGGTAGCGTTCTTCATCCTATCTGCCTCTCGATCCCACCTTCGTCGCCAATGTTAGATCTGGGCAACGAGAGACAGACTGCGGACACGAAGTGACTTAACAGCTCTTTATTAGTAGTAGTAGTGATCCAGCTTGCTCTGTGGTCGGAGGGTTCCCCTTTTATAGGGATCGGGTACGCCCCTCGACCAATCAGAACGATACCTGTTTCCCGCTGTAGCAGCGGACCAGAGGGGAGACTTGCCACGATATATGCTAATATCTAACAGTCAAGGTCAACTGTCTCTGCACACCAGCTGAATGAGGCCACTTGAAGATGCACCCACATGACACCTTTGGGAGCTGGAGATTGGGCATTGGGTTGGGGTAACTGAGGGGAGGGTTTTGGGCAAACATTTGATATGTACAAGTGCACCCTTTTTTGCTTCAGATCTTGCTTCGATCTAGCTGTTTTCATTTCATGTCCAATAAAAGTACCTTTCTCTCTACTCAAATGGAGTTGGGGGTTTTCTTTCTTGGATACTGAATGAGGCATACCTAACAAGTAGTATCCCTGGTAGCACAGTGATTAGAATGCAGCATTGCAGGCTAACTGCACAAAGCCTAGAGTTCAATCCTTATGGGTTGACTCAGCCGTCTGTCCTTTCGAGGCTGGTAAAATGAGGACCAGATTGTTTGGGGCAATATATTGACTCTATAAACCTCTCAGAAGGTGCTGTAAAGCACTATGCTGTAAAGGCTAAGTGCTATGGCTGTTGTGTATGGAGATCCTCAGTCATCCAAGTCATGGTTGTCCCAAAGGTGCTTTTTTTTTTTTCAAGAGGCAACTGGACTTTCTGGTTTTTCTTTGAAGACTTTTCGCTTCTCAGCCAAGAAGCTTCTTCAGCTCTGATTGGATGGTGGGGAATGGAAGGATTTATACTCCTTGCAGTGGGATCCTTCCATTCCCCACCATCCAGTCAGAGCGGAAGAAGCTTCTTGGATGAGAAGTGAAAAGTCTGCAAAGAAAAAACAGGAAGTCCAGTTGCTTCTTGAAAAAAAACACACCTTTGGGACTGCTATTGCTCTCTTCAATTTAAGCATATTCTAACAGATCAATGTGGGCCAAATGCTTTGGTATTTCAACTGCACCTGAAATGCCTTACTAGTTGCCTGAATCTAAGGCAGAACTAAAATAGACAACATAACTTTATCAAAAACTCAAGAACATTTTTCAAGTCTACATTTTGGGATATTCCAAACATCAGCTAAAGATGTGGAATCTCTGATAATGTCCCATTCCTAAATTCAATTTTTTTAAAAATATTAAACTATCAACAGATACTTTGATTAATCAAAAATTGCATTTAGGGCATACTGGACTCATCCAGAGAATGTATCTGCTAGTATGAACATGAAATTTTCTATGTTGGAGATATAAAAATATTGAGTGCAGTGACCCATATTATACGATCATGTAACGATTTGCTATCTTTTGAGGACAAAGTAGGTTTATGACAAAAGAGGCTGAATTCTATTACAACAATTAATGAGTGAAATGATTTCCCTTCAGAAGTTGTGGATATTCCAGCACTGGAAGTTTTTAAGAAGAGATTGGACAACTATTTGTCTGAAATGGTGTCAGGTTTCCTGCCTGAGCAGGGGGCTGCACTAGCAGACCTCCAAGGTCCCTTCTATCTCTATAATTCTGTTATATACTTAAGTTTTGGAATATGACTGTTTATGAGAATTATGGTTATATTGAGCATGAGATGTGGCTAAAAGAATCATATTGCAATATTGGATAAGTCACATCATTCCAGATGTTAAGAAATGACTTTCAGAAATGAGTGGTCTATTTCAGGCAGTAAATTCTACTAATCCAAGGATACTGCAATATGTGTTACTTTGATAAAGATTATGTGATATTTTACAGTAATGTTTTGTACTGATTATGTTGGCATGCTGTATTTTTAGTAGTGTAAACCAGTGTTTATTGATTAGCAGTGTGTGTGTGTGTGTGTGTGTGTGTGTGTTTATGATTGTTTTTTCCCATCCATTCTTTCTATTATTTCTTTTTCTTAACATTTAAATATGGGCTAGTTAATTATGTATTTTAAAGAATATTAAAAATTAGAAAGGAGCAAAATTAATGAACAAATTTCCTGAAGATGGGGCGCATAGAAAGTTACAGCATTTATTTCTTTTAAAGAAGTTTTATTTTATTTTGTTTTGCTGCTGACAGGCTGGCCCCCGTTTTGCTTCTTTTCCAATCCCTGGAGGGAGGGGGGGAGGGAGGAAGGAAGGAAATCTCAGAAGTTTTCTCAGAGAGATACCTTCTGAGACATTTTATTTTAATAACATTTGAAGACCTTTTCTGCCAAACAGAGGTTTATATAAACTTCACCAGAGTTCCATGTGGTAGGTAAAGAACCAATTCTTTAAACTGCTATTTAAGAAAGGGTTTCCACACACCATTTTGTCTATAAGTGATCATTGACTTACAGCCAGCTAGAAATGTATAATTTGCAAAAAAAAATTTAAATTTGAGAACGAGACTACTGGAAGACATTGCTGAGAGTACTAAATAAAATGTTTAAGATACCAATTATGCCAGATGGTATTAAATAATTGATGCATTTTTTTTCCTCGCTCCCAAAAAAGTACCGTGTCATAAAGCAGAAGAAGGTAACTGACTGCTTATATTACATAAAGCTCTATAGGAACTGCTAGTTCTTGTTACATTATTTGACATTTAGCGTGAGACTGATAACACTCTCAAAATAATGCCTGTGGTTAAAAGATATTAACAAGTTTCTATAAAATCTGGGCAACCAGATTGCAGTGCTGGAGGGCTTTTGACTCTATGCAGCAATCTGTTTGTCTCTTGACAATAAAAAAAAGACACAAATTCAATGTTTTGGGGCACTGCATTCTGTCATGGAATAAATACTTTGTGTTGGAGCAGGAAAAAAAAAAACATTGGCCATTGAGCATTACTACATATCTCAGGGGAAATAGCACAGCTGGTATTGAGCAATGCTGTCTAAAAAAATCCCAACAACCTTGAAGGTAGTTAAAGTGGTAAGGCTTTTTTTGGATTGTGTCTTGCAAGTCCTAGATATTTTTTTCCCTTTTAATATTCTTCTACTCAAAATCATCATCTCTGGCTTTTCTAGAAACATATAGTTGGAAACGAAGAGTAGTGAATAAATGTGGAAAGTGTAGAGTTGTAATGTGTAGAGTTCGTTTACCTGATATTGATACAATAAGATTCCACATGCAACAGATGAAATGTGCAACCAATTGGATAATTCTAATGGATCACATCCCAGAATTCTGAAGGAGCTGGCAGATGTGATCTTGGAACCATTAAACCATATATATTTCAGAGACACTTGGAGCACAGGAGAATATCAGAAGACTGGAAAAGACTGATGTGGCTCAAAAAAGGAGAAAAAAAATCAGATCCATGAAACTACAGATCAATCAGCCTATCATCAATACCTGGGATGATTCTGAAAAGATAATCAAGCAACAGATTTGCGAACCTAGAATCAACTGGTTATAACAAAGTCAACATGGGTTTTCAGAAACAGATCATGCCAAATAAAACTTAAATAAATTAAGTCATTTATCCCAGTTTAAGCCCTTTGTGTCATGATATTAAAATACACAGGATGCAATTTTCACAAGGATAGTATCACACACGTAGTGTAAAATGATGAAAACCCAAGTGGTAACATATATTTTTTTATTTAACAGACAGTTGGGAATTATGGATACTTCTTCTCTCAGCTGGCCTGTTAACATCAGGCTTTTACTGTAGAATACAGATATTTTATAGTATTGCATATACTTATGCAAGTCCTGTAGGCAGTAACTCCCTTTCACTTGCTAAAGAACACAAGAAGATCCAACCCCATGGAGAGGTACATAATATATTTTCAGAACCTTAGTTTCATTTTAAAAAAGGTTCTCATTAGAGATCTTTATCCAGTTGTGGAGACACTGAGACAAACTCAAGAAACTTCTGCACTGATGTGGAGAGCAAGGGGAGGAAGAAACTTGGCACCCGGCAGGTAATAAGTAAGTTTTTTATTCTGTCAATCAAAGTCTCTGGGAACAAAATTATGTGGCAACAGTAGGAAAGGATGGAGAAGTCTTTGTAGCTTATTTGAGGGATATAAATGTTATTATAAAAGTTAATTACCAATAGAGCTCCAGATTTCATATTTTTCAGATAATGTCAGAGTAAATTTATGTTTGTGTGTGCATGTGTGCGAAAATGAAAAAGAGAAGAAAGTTACTTCAATAAAGTAGGCTTGTGAAAGAAGAATGAGTGTTGGGGGAGAAGCTACAATTACATTTCTTTTAGGCACTGTTGTACATCTCATGCGAGCCAAGCTGTGCAGGATCATCAGAAAATGCTTCTCATAATTTTTTTCCATCCTCGATGTAGATTATTAAAAAGCACTTCGGAAACCTAAACAAGAGTTTTTAGAAAACATTTTACCTTTTAGTAGGAAAGGAAGGAAGGAAGGAAGGAAGGAAGGAAGGAAGGAAGGAAGGAAAAAAGGAAAAAAGGAAGGAAGGAAAAGAATGAAAGAAATAGAAGAAGAAAAGGAGGAGGAGGAGGAGGAAGAGGAGGGAAGGGAAGAAGAAATTGAGGAAAGGTGATGATGTGAGCTATGTGTACCAACTTCTGTTCTTGTTATTCAACTTTTCTATGACAATTTGAGCCATGGTCTAGCTACATTCGATTATCCAAATAATGTTGTCAACATTTGGATGACCCTGGAAAGTTTTGGAAACTTAAATTAATTGTGGTTGATTTATAACCAAGTCCAATTTGAAATTTTGAAACTAATCTTTTACCCTAACTGTTTCAGGATCAGAAATATGCCTCGAATATTTGAGGTTCAGGACTTAAGATCCTTTGTTTTCAGGAGTGAGAAAGGTATCCATGGAAGAGGGGGTCTTCTCTATTACATTATGCAGGTTTTTACAAGGATTCTTTGCTCAAAAGTACATCAAAGTAGAACATTCCTTATAGCGATTTGGTGGATGCTACCAACTTCTGTTCATCAAAATAGCTATGCTGATTGACTTCACTTAGTAACAATAACTCCTGCAAGTTTATAAAATGCAGGCCCAGACACCACTTATTACAAGCTGAATCAGCTGATTATGGCACATAGACCATGCCTCCATTTTCTCTTGTGACATGTCCACTTCTGATTCATAAGCAATCTTATCCTCATGGGCCATTTCATCTATGAACCTCCTTTTATGAACTGGTGTCCTCAAGATGTCCACCTTTACAGTTGTGTGTCATGTCCACTTTCTTTTTAAACACAGTCTTATGAGTTATATGGAGACTCTTGAAGATCATTTGTGTGATATTTAGCAAGCCAGCCAGCAAGGTACTTGAAGCTATTAAACGTCTTATGACTTAAGGAAAGCTGGTTTTGTTTTGTTTTGTTTTTATTGGATTTATATGCCGCCCTTCTCCCAAAGGACTCAGGGCGGCGATGGTAAAGCAATGCTACTTTTTTCAAACAGAAAATCACAATGCATCACACATGAAACTTTTAAAAAAGTTTTCACTGTTTAATACACAAATGTCAATACTTGAGAATCTTCTCCCTTCCCACCCACCCGCCTTTCAAATTCTCATTCAGAACATTACAATTAAATCAAGTAATGGCCTGAGCAGATACAGCCAAAAAAGCATGCTAAATGGCAGTTCAGATTGGCAGGAGCTTTAGTGACTTGTGCCAAGAAAGCTCCTTTGTAGTGGAAGGAAATTACATCTTGAGCATCTCATCTGGACATAGATTGTCATAGAATGAGTTGGCTCCATTCATTTCACCAAGGAAGGATCATTTTACCTGAAGGAACTCAGCACTGACAATGTTAGCAAATTCTTTCCTCTATAACTTAGAATATATCATCTGGAACATAGTTAAGCTATGTTGTTAAAAAATGATGGAGGGATGACACACACAATATGCTCCTAAAAATAGAAAGTGCCTTCTACCAAGGACAAATCATTGATCCATCTAACTCAGCACAGTCTACATTGATTGACAATTTCAGCATGCAAAGGAAGTACAGATCCATTCTTGTGAGAAGCTTCAGAATGCAATCACATTTATTAGAATGTCTCCCTTTCTCTTCCTTTTGTTGTACTTCTTCCCCCTCTGTTTCTTGGACACAGATTTTATTTCTGCAAAGAGCTCAGCAGACTAATTACGCTACACAAAGAAAACAATGTTGGAGGTGGGCTAACAGGAGATAAGCCAGGAACCAGAAGCTTTAGATGAAGCTGGGAATCCTGAGTGAACTGGAAAATCAGAGGACAGCCAAAGGATCCTGGAGGAGCTCAGAAAAATGTCATCCAAAATGAAGGATTTAATGATCAACTTCAATGAATGGAGGTGGGGGGATCAGTCCAGATTATGAGAGTATTTTTGTATAGGGTCAATATTCAACATCTCAGTCCATATGCAAAAATAAAACAAAATATCATAATTCAAGCTTCAGCACCTTACGATAAACAATATTCAATGCTGCCAACAAATCTGTATTATATCTGTATATAATCTTTTCGTTACCACTGACAAACTAGCATTCTAAGGTTGAGTATTCTGTTTCTCTTACTTCATGGCTTCCCAACAGTGACGTGCGGTGAGGTTTATGACTGGTGAGGCACTGGCACAGTGCTGAGTTTCAAATATTTTTAGACTTGTGGACTTCAACTCCCAGAATTCCACAGCCAGGCATGCTCAGTTCCAATTTAAAGCGACAGCATTTGTTTTTCTCCTTTGCTCCTTCTTTCTTTTTCTTTTTCTTCTCCTTCCCCTCCTTCCTCCCCCTCTCCCTTCCTCCCCCTCTCTCAAACACACACACACACACACACACACACACACACACACAAACAAACAAACAGAAGTTGGATTGGACTATCTCTCCTACCCCTTCCCTCTCTCACTCACTCTCAAACAAACCCCCCCACACACAAAAGTTGGATTGGATATCTTTTCCAGTGGCTTGAAAGCAGCTCCTCTGCCATCCCCCCCATTCCCCTGCTGCCTTTCCCAAACACCTCCACCATTGCAAATGCAGCCTGCTGTCTGGGTGGGAAATGCCTGGAACACAATAAAGCCCACCCACCACCTCCTGCTGGCAGGCTGGGGTGAGAGGAGAGGCAGAGAAGCCGGAGGGGAGCCGAGCCGAGCCTTCCAAAAGAAAGAGGCTGAGGGGAAGTGTGTGTACTACAGCATGGCTCTTTGCCTGGCTTCCTGCCTCCTCCTGTGGTCTCCTCAGTGCTCGCTTGTGCTCTCCCTCCCCAAGTGTAGTTTGATTCAGGTGGAGCCACATTGCCTTTTCAAACTTGTAATCAGTGAAACTGGGGTAGATTTTTATATAGTTTTATCCAGCTGTGTGTGTGTGAGAGAGAAATGAATGGGGGCCTGGGGAGGAAGTCACTACACTTGGGGAGGGAGAGCAGAGTCATCCACGGTGAGGCAGCAACTAGCTCAGCTTTTTCCTTTTACTTTTTTTTTTCATGATGAGAGTGGGGAGGCTTTGCCTCACTTGCCTCACCTGACTGCACATCACTGCTTCCCAAGATTCCTTTAACCATAGTAACCATAGTTGCCCCATTTCTCAGAACAATTCTGTTTGTGAGCTGTTTGTCTCCTCTCTAACACAAGCTGGAAATGAAGTCATCTTTTAAAAGAAAAAGAAATGCTGTCTTCCCTCCTTTATATTGGGGATGGAAGCATTAATTTTTCTCCTTTATTTACGTTTGGACTTTGGGGTCATGTTTTTTTTTTAAATTTATGGGAGCAAATCATATCCAGTAATCAGAAAATGTTATAATTGGAACAGTGACGTGCAGTGAGGTTTATAGCTGGTGAGGCAGCAATTTTTTTAGACTTGTGGACTTCAACTCCCAGAATTCCACAGTCAGGCATGCTCAGTTGCGACCTGCCGCCCTCCGCCCTGGGATTCGGCCACGGCACCGCCTGCCAGAGCTGCGCGGAATCCGGGGCGCGCTTGTCGGGCGAGGGCAGCGCAGATGGGGTGTGGACGGAGCGGAGGAAGTCTCTCTCCCCCCTCCCCGCTTCCCGCACCCGAAAGAACAAAGGGAACCTCTGCCGCCGCCCCCGGGCAATCTGGCCGGCCTCTCTTGCGGCGGCTCTCTGGTGCCGAGCTTGGGAGTCCCTGGAGGAACTGGCGGGGGCTGCAAGCACCGCAGGCTGGACTGGAGCCTCGAGTCTAGGGCAGCAAGTCATTCGATAGGAAACTTGCCTCTTGGAAGGAATGACTCGGCTTGGCTCCTGCTTTGTCTCTCCTGCCTCTTCGCTTCTCCGTTCGGTCGTTGGGCGGCAGATGGAAAGCGGGAGCCAAGCTTGGTCATTCCTCCCAAAAGGCAAGTTTCCCATCGAATGACTCGCTGCCCTGATGATGAGAGGTTAGGCTGTGCCTCACTTGCCTCACCTGACTGCACATCACTGAATTGGAAGGGACTCTAGACATCTTCTATTCCAGCTCACTGCTGTTCTTTGTTCTCTATAAGCATCAACCTATGGATATCTTGGAGGAAAAGCCTCTTACTCCAATCATTATAGCATACTAGCTGATAACCTGGTGTTGTCCGAGTATTTATTTATAAGGGAAAAATGTCCAGACCAAACGTAATTTCTAATATTGGATTTTCCCCCTTACCAAAGGGACCCTCCTTGTGGCATACTGTGAAGCTGTTACCATGGCAATTCCACTGTGCTGAACAGTAGAAGCCATTTTATGGCAGTATAGTAGAATTCATTTTAAGACAAACAGGCTACATCTTAACAGAACACCCGAGGGGTGTTAGCGATGTCTTACCCCCACAATATTTATTTGAAAGTAACTCATCTGTGTACCAAGTTTGGTTGAAATTGCTCAAGGCATTTCAGAGTTATGTTGGAACACACACACACAGATATATATATACGCCCACAGCTTGAAGATGGCAGGTGAGATCCTGCCGAAACGTTGCAAAGACAATCTCAACCTTACACGGGAAAAGACCCGAATACAACAAAACCAACATACCTACACCCGTGAAAATCTACGAAAACAAACATATATATATATATATATGTCACCGTGAAAGACCGAAATTGGTGAATGTCGACATTCACCGGTGAATGGAAAGACCGAAATTGGTGAATGTCGACATTCACCGGTGAATGTCGACATATACCAATTTTGGTCTTTCACGGTGACATATATATAACGAGTCAGCGTAACGCTTTACTTTTGCTTTTCAATTCGCGGTCCTGGAAACTACTCGTTCTAACCGCGCAGGATCGCAGGTTTTTTAAAAAAAGAAGTCCGCGAATAGAAGACGCTTAAAAGGAAGCGAGGAGCCGAGGTGTCGAGAGGATAAGGGTATTAGGATAAGGGTATTAGGGTAAGGGTGTCGAGAGGATAAGGGTATTTAGCAAATATTTTGGACATACACCAAGCGACTATGTGAATGTCGACATTCACCAGATTTCAGACTTTCACAGTAACATATACACACAATATCAGCATACATACATACATACACACACACACACATACACACACACACACACACTGAATCTTGAATGTCTGCCAAAATATCCCTCTCGTCTCCTTATACCAAAAAGAATGAAAATTGAGGGTTTTTTGAGTTTTTTCTTATGCTTCATGGTTTCATGGGACAGAGTTGCCATTTTTCCTAAATGACTCATCCAGTCCTTCATCAAGGTTATTTCCACATTCCTTCACAATGTTAACCTAGAGATTGAATATGCAACCCTCTCCCTAAAAGCACTACTCCAACAAAAGGACCCGGTCCTAAGATGCTATTTCTGAGACTGGATGGACAGAAAGAAGAGGAAGGAGGAAATCCTTGTCTTTTGGTGGTTTAGAGTTCTCATAAACACTGTTCCCTATTTTCATGTTTTTCTCTATGAATCTAATAATATAAGGAGGGACTGAATAATAATTACCTGCTGGTGATTCAACTCTGAGGAAGCAGCAAAGAGAGGAGCAAGCAGCAAATAAACTTTAAGCCATCTTGACTGCTCTGCAACTGCTGGCATAGCCCATTAACTAACATCCCTGGCTCATCCATAAAGATGTAGTTATCTCCAAACACAGGGCTAGAGAGGGTACTACTCTAGTAATCCCATTTACGAATCCAAGGTGCGAGGGGATGATCCTTTTTTGCATAGCTCATTTACAGCAGTAAAGCTCTTTTAGGCCTTTCCAGGATTGCATGGCAGCTGGCAAAGGATGTGGGTAATTTCATTATTCATATACTTCTCACACTGATGAGCTGAGAAATATTAATTTCAATCAAAGCCCAACATGAATGAGAGCAAGCTGAAGCAGCCTTCTTTGAAAGGAATCTTACTATGATCTTTCTCACGGTTCCTCTTGGGGCCAAACTATATTTTTGCTATCCCTGCTAAAATCCCATTAATACCCTAATTTATCCAGAGATCCATATGCATGCTGTTCATAGCTGGCATCTATTCTTCAAGGAGACAGCCAACTAGTGTCTATATATATTTGCAGACATGTCTTTAATCCTTCCGTTGATATGAATGAGAAATCTCTTGTCAGTGAGAGAAAGCCGGGGGGGGGGGATTGTCACAAGCAGCTGGGGCTGTGAAATATATATAGCAATTTGGGTCTTCATGTTGTGGAATGGACATCAAAGAAAACAATGCAAGGGTTTATGGAACACAACAGTGAGTATAATGTGACCTCACTGGAGATCACTAAGAATAGAGTATTCTTTATTGCCAAGTGTGATTGGACACATAAGGAATTTGTCTCTGGTGCAAAGGCTCTCAGTGTGCATAGAAGCCGCAAAGTGATAAATCATAAGACACTATCATACAATAAGATACAACCAACAAAGTGATTGTCGTAGGAATAGGAGTAGGTAACAGAAAAGATGAGAAGGATAATAGAAATTCAGTCCTACTACATGGTTAGATATCCTTAAGCATAAGACACCGCTGTGGGAATTAAGTGTTTAACAGAATGTAATGTAATGGTATGTCCATACAGTATATAGATATACCACAGTGAATTCTTTTGTGTGCAGCTTATGCATTAGAATGGTACATTGCACAGAATGCTTTGGATGTTAGGATAAAGAGAAGCCACAGAAGCACACTTCTCAGAAAGAGATAAGGAGATTTTACAGATGTTTGCTAAAGGCTTCTGCTGCCACAACACTTTCTGCTATGTCTTGTCAAAGAGATAGGGTAGCAGCCCTTGAGAACAACAGCAGATATGGCCAATAGGATTTTGATTAGAAATACTCTCTGTCGTCTGCATCTATATTCTTCAGAAGAGGCAGAAAAGGTCCAATGGGTGTTTACAAAATCTCTCAGAGTTAGCATTGCATCAGCTGAGCTAAGATTTTAAGCTTCTCAAAGATCAGACAAGGGAGTGTAATGAAATTAATATGAATCAGATTCTCAGCCGATAAAGTAAGGCTTTCCCCTCCCTTCCTTCCTTCCTTCCTTCCTTCCTTCCTTCCTTCCTTCCTTCCTTCCTTCCTTCCTTCCTTCCTTCTTTCCTTTACGTAGGAATGGAATACCAGCATTGGGAATATGGGAAATTGAAAACAAAGAAAGAAAGGATTTGTGCATTCTTTCTTTTAAATAAAATGTACCCCAGCTTTTTCTTAGCTGAACATAGGGCAATTGGCAAGAAAGTAATGAAATAGTATTAAAAAGTATAACATGATATTCTTAAAAAGTGAAATAAAATAAAGCAGTGATACAATTTTTAAAAAATGATTGAAGCAACCAAAGATGGTAGTAGGAGTGGCGGTGTATGTTTCTGTGTGTTTGTCAAAAAAGGTTAATATGGTGGCCATGACTACACACTTGAAGCTGTAAAAGCATAGAGCAGGGGTGTCAAACTCGCACCATCACAGCAGTGCCATGTGACATATTGTGACTTCCCCCCTTTGCTAAACCGGGGAGGGGCGTGGCCAGTGCATGATGCATCCGGCCAGTGGCCTGCGAGTTTGACAGTCCTGACATAGGGCTTTGTTTGCTCAGTCACTATTTCCAACTTTTGGCCCAACTCTAGACACTTCTGAAGACCTCCATTAAGACAGATTAACCAGATATTTTCTATGAAGTTGCAAGAATGTGGAACCAATTCATGACCTTAATATCTTCTTTAAAAAGGAAGGTTCTAATGTCCTGTGACAAACTGTACTTTTCTCAGAGGTAATTAAGGACCACTAAGGGGAGAAACTCTCTCCATGATCTTAAATGAGTATATTTCTAGAGATGGAGAAGGACGGTTTGAAAACCACTTTGTGTAGTAGAAGGTAATTAAGGAATGTAGAAAAACCAGGATTGGAAAAACTATTTTAAAAACCTTTTATTTTTAATTACATTTTATTACTAATTACAAAAAAATGGTACTGGTTCTTCTAATTGCTCAGTAAGTGTTGGGGACCTATATTTTAATACTTTATTAATGAAGACAAACAAATACAATGTTTAGCATAAATAATGACAACCTATTCCTTATGCCTCTTGTAAGTTTAAATGATGTAAATGAAAATTATTTTATATTGAGCCTAAATGTTATGTTCCACATTACTTCCTGCATTACGATAGCTATTATGTGCTATCTGTAGAACTTGAAGAACAGATTTTTATATTTCTTAATTTTACCAACTGCTTTACAATAAATATTGCTTTATTCAGTATATTGAACACATTTATCTTTTCCTGACTTTTTAGCAGTCAATTCAGGTCATCAAAGAAGGTTCATTATAAGTTCCATTCTGTAGGAAACAATGGCTAATGATGACACTCTTCACTGCAGTGTTTCTGATCATAATTGTTTTTAACAAGGGACGGCATAGAGGAAGCTCTATCTAAAATTTGAAATGACCAAAGTTAGGTCAAGTAATTGTGAGTTAGGTCAAGTAATATTGATAAAAAATGTAAGCGGGTTATAAATTGTCTATTAAATATGAAGAATCTAATAAATCTATGCATCTAAAAATTCTAGTGGTCCAGCCTTCTGTATTCCTCCTCAAGGAATCTTTCTTTGAATTCTGTGATGGAAAAGAAGACTGAAACATGTTCAAAAATTATTTGTCAGGATAGCTTTATCCTTTCTAATATCTAAGGCATGGATCCAAGTTTAGTCATAGTTGTATTACACCCATCACTCACTGAAGTTCTATTGAGATGGATCCCACATTTCTTGTTGATAAAATAGTTACATGGTTTTTGTTTTGAAGAAAAAAATGAGATTTCTTTCTTTCCTTGCCACATTCCTAGAGAAAGAAAGCCTTTTCAATGGAATTTTCCCTAAATATTTTCCACTTTTAGGCAGGGGGATGAAATTCAGCAGCTTCTGACAGGTTCTGGAGAGCCGGTACTGGAAATTTGGAGTAGTTCAGAGAAATGGCAAAACGGCCACTGACTGGCCCCATCCCCATCTATTCTCTGCCTCCCAAGTCCTAGGTGATTGGAAGGAAATGAGAATCTTGCAGTAACCTTCCCCTGGAGTGGGAAGTAAGTGTAGATTTTGCAATATCTTTCCCCTGCCATGCCTGCCAAGCCACGCCCACAGAACCAGTAGTAAAGAAATGGAATTTCATCACTGCTTTTAAAAGAATGATGGGTTAGAGACAATCATCATCTTTCTTAATATACAAGAGAAATATCTGCACAAAAGGCAAAAATAAGAGACTAGTTGTCAACACAGTTGATGCTATTATAAGGTACAAATAACATCCTTAGGAAAACTGTTACTGTATTGTTAGATGCATCATCCACATCCACCAAATAGCTAACTTTGGTGTAGAACAGAAGAGGGATGTGTAGTGTTGACACAAAAAGAGTTAAAGGGTTAAAACTAGAATAACTAAAGGCCATTCACTTTCAGATTGCTCGAGTTTATTATCCACAATATTATTTTCAGTTTATTTGGAAAGTTCTGCTGTTAGATTGACATACTCTGAAAAATATGGTATGTCAATCTAACAGCAGAACTTTCCACACACACCTTTTTCACCCCTAAAAGAGGGTGAAAATTTGGATGCGTCTCATACACTGAATCTAGCCCCACCCACCCACCGGCCCCAACCCTTTGGCCTCTGCCGCCCAGCAATTTACCTCTTTGCAGCAAATGGGGGCTTGAGAGGCTTCAACAGGCTATAGCAGCAATGGCGAACCTTTTTTGGCTCACTTGCCATAAGGGGGGAAGCACAGGAGGGTTGTGTGTGTGTGTGTGCTGCACCCATAAAGCAATGTGTGACCCCCCCCCATGCACATGCGTGCATGAGAGGCACTCCCTCATTTTTTGCATGCTTTTTCCACACACCCCAGACTTCAGAGGCTTTATAGGAGGTTGGGGAGGGCGAAAAAAGCCTCCCCTGCCCTCCAGAGGCTCTCCGGAGGCTTCAGGGACCTTCAGGAGGCTTCCCTGAAGTCTCTGAAGGGCAAAAAATGACCCTATGAGCAAACCAAAGTCACTTCTGGTTTGCTCGTAGGGCAGTTTAAGTCCTCTGGAGGCTTCAGGGAAGCCTCCTCAAGGTCCCTGAAGCCTCCGGAGGGCTTAAACCAACCCTACAAGCAAACTGGAAGTCAGTTCCTAAACTTCCGGTTTGCCCATAGGGCTTGTTTTTTTCACTCTGGAGGCTTCAGGGAAGCTCCTGAAGCCTTCGGAGGGCCTCTGGGGTGGGGAGGCTCTTTTGCCCTCCCCAGGCTTCTATAAAACCTCTGGAGCCTGGGGAGAGCGAAAAATGCCTTTAAAAAAGGCTGAACTCAGCTGGCCAGTGGCGCATTCGCTCTGGCCAGCTGACAGGGCAATGCCTCGCGTGCCCTGATAAATGGCTCCGCGTGCCATCCCAGGGCTATAGCAATCCCTGCAGCCGGAAACATGATCAGGAGAAATTGAAAGTGAAATTTGTTTGCTCCTCGTGGAAAATTGCTGGGAGGCAGAGGCTTTTCTTGTGCTTATCAGGCTGCTTGCTGCAAGGAGGTAAGTCAACAACTATAAATGCCTATAGAATGTTCAAATTATTAGATTTATTTTTTAAAGACTGCTTTATTATTATTCTATACAACTTAACAAAATGAAGAAGCTTTTTAAAATAAATGCTTGATCTGAAGAGGCCCGGTGTTATTGTTTTAAAAAGTGCTATTCTTTAAAATAGCGAGAATAACTATACTTCCACAAAGCACATCAATTTTAACAACATCTGTACAAGTATAGTCTGAAATATTGCACTATAAACAGAGTATATTGTCTGTACTATTTGTTGTTTGTTGCAAGGAAAGCAAATTGCTGGAAGACAGAAGCAGATATTTTTTCCTTGTTTTGTTCCCCAAAAGCTAGTTGCGTCTTATACTTCGGAGCGCTTATACGCTGAAAAATATGATATAGATATAGACAATGTAAAGTATTGCCTATTGTTTCTCTCTCTCCCCCCCCACTCCCTTCCTCTCCCTCTCCCTCCCTCTCCCTCTCCCTCCCTCCCTTTCTTCTCCTCTCTCTCTTCTTCATTCTCTCCCATTCCCCAGTTTTGCCTACCATTCCTCTTTTTTTGCTAATTGATATTTTAATTACTTTTTTGCCGATATTTCCTCATGTTTAGGGCCACTAAACTATATTTTGATAGCTATAATGAGCAGACCATATACTTGTTGTGATCCAGGATCCAGATTGATTGGGAGTGTTCTGTCCTGTCCTCTATAATTCTAGTCCTGGCAAGGAGATCATCATCATAAATGAGATCCATCTTCTTAAAAATATAGATCATTATGACTATCCTTGGCTTATTGCATTGAATTTTGAACTTAATTTTTTAAAATATAAATTAACTCTGTATCAAATACTGGAAGATGACCATCTCTATTTGTATGTAATTTGCATGCTATTTTTAATGGAGGAATAGAAAATTGAATATTTCTATAGATTCCATGAATTCTTTGGCATTCCATTGACTTGGAAATATTTAGGCAGAAAAATACGATTACAATATGGAGTAAGATTCTTCCGAAATGGCAACAACAACACTGTCTGCTTATTTGCATGGATTATTTATGAATTATTTCGGCTCATTTCTAAGGAAGAAGTCATGTTTCAGGAACATTCCACTGGAGCTGATGGGAAATAGCTTGCCAACCAAATGAAACAGCTCACATTTACTGACACTCATTTATATGTCAATGTCTGTGGTTAATTTTGTTTCATCTTCAATATGCCTTTCTAATTCGGAGAAGGCAACTTTCTTATATAGGATCTGAACTTGAGATCATTTCGACAAATTGAAGGTCTCTTCAACTGAACTAATTTTTGATTCTCTTAAAAATAAAGAGCTGCTTTGAGCATCCTCCATTTAATAACATTCAAGCAATAATTATATGATGAATATATACCATACACACGAAAACACAGTAGTTGGAGGTCCCAAGCTGTATTTATATTACTAGATTATCAAGAAGGGAAAAATAAAAACAAGTAGCACCTAAAGAAAATTATGTGTTGTATCGCTTCCTACCAACACTTCCCCTCTCTGCTTTAACTTTTACAAAGTTTTTTTTTTAAAAATGTTGGGTGAAATTAAATCTAATTTATCTTGTTAGATCTTTTCCCGTAATCGCATTTGCAAATGAGAAACTACATTAAGTGAGTTACTTAGATGAAGAAAAGAGAAGTCCCCAAAGAAATTTTCCTTGATGTATATAATTAAGTGCCTTGTTAAAGTCAACTCGAAAGATTCTTTCTTGTTAAGACAATATTTTCTGCTAATTTATTCTAATTAAGCAATATGTCATAAGGTCACTTGTTTAGCTGCTTGTCTCGTTTTTGAACTTTTTAAAAAGCTAAATATCAAGTGGAATAAATAAGATGTTATGAGAAGCCCAAGACCTATTCCCATCAAAGAAGTCTCCCTTATTAGCATCCAATATTCTTTCAAGCTAATTCCAAGAATTAATTTTCCATTTGTTTGAGTGGGCTCTAAAAATTCTTATCACCTCTAGATCTTATCGAAGAAATGATAACATTTCATTTTCTAAATGTTTGATACATTTTAGAATAGAATAGAATAGAATAGAATAGAATAGAATAGAATAGAATTCTTTATTGGCCAAGTGTGATTGGACACACAAGGAATTTGTCTTTGGTGCATAACCAAACAGTGTACCAAAAGAAAAAAAAATACATTCATCAAGAATCATAAGTTACAACACTTAGTGATAGTAGTATGTTACTAAATAAGCAATCAAATCACACTAGGAAACAAATAAAACAATTTAAATTAAAAGATACAAGCAACATGGTTATAGTCATAAGTGGGAAGAGATAAATACTAGGAAGTAAGAAAAAAAGAATAGTAATACAGTCTTGGTAAATTATTTGACAGTATTGTTTTTGCTCATTTAAAAAAAAATGATAGTGCTATTTTTGAATAAAACACTTGAAGAAAATATAAATCATGGAAGGAAAGGTGCTCTGGAAATGTGCATTGGACCCATTGTTCAGTCATTCCCAGTCAACCCACCCCTTGGAGTAATTCTGGGGATAAAATGAAAACAAAAACCCCATGTAGCTCCTTAAATTCTTGGAGAAAAAGTAGTTTATCAATTCAATATAGAAAAATTTAAATAAATAATGTCCCATATTTTTTAATGTTTCATGATTTGGAAATGTCATCCAACTTGATAGAAGACCAGAAGTTAGAAACAATAGCATGAAACCAGAGAATAGTGCCTGTCTAGTGGGAGTTCCCTTGAATTATGTATGGTTTAATAAACTTAAAATATTTAGTTAAAATATTTTCAGCAGTATTTCTTCTGATAGGTTTGCTGAGCAGATATACATCTTTGGCAGTACTCTGAGAAGTGAGTTGACGGAATGACTGAATGATGGATCCAATGCACATTTCCAAAGCATTTTCCCTTCTGGGATTTATGTTTTCTCCAAATGTTTTATTCAAAAATAGCATTTTTAAATGAACAAAAAATGTGTCAAACATTTAGAAGTACATTTGGAAGTACAGGTTCAGCACTGTAGCTATTTGGACCCCTCCATCCCCGAACTATTGATATGATGTAGCCTACATTGACTTTTCCACTCTTTTTTAAAAAAAGATCTGAATTTATACAAAGCTTCAAGTTCAGCCTGGAATGTGACATTTTCCCATCACTAATGCCATTTTGCTTAGAGAGAAATCACTAACCATAAAACAACAAACAATATGATTTTAAATGTTTCAGCATGATAAGACTTATATAATGTGATTGGCCAATACACGAGTGACTTATCAGAGAATTTGATAGTGTTATATGAAATTTAATATATTCAATAAAATCATGTGAACATTGTATGTCTTTCAGCTTTTTGAAAAGATTTTGAAGCACTGTAAAAATGATGCCATTCAATTAAAGAAATTATCCTTATGAAAGCAAAATTGTCATTCCATTGGAATCTTCTGTTCGAACCTCTTTTAATTATTTCAGAACTGAAGAGTGGAATATAGACTGGAATAAACAAAGCTATATATGAGTAGGACCATTGAAATAATTTTGGGCTTTAAGGTGACGTGACACATAAAAATAACCCTCTACTTGTTGGAAGAGAACCCTCATTTGGTTCTATTGGTTTATTGGAGGCAGAGGTGCATTGCTCCCAGTTCAGCACAGATCAGCTGAACTGGTAGTAGTGGCGGTGGGAGGCTCCGCCCACTTGCCTGGGCACTTCTGTGCATGCACAGAAGTGTCGCATGCGGGAACATGCACAGGAGCGTGCCCGAACTGGTAGTAAATAAATTGGCAACCCATCACTGGTTGGAGGTGTTAGTGATGGCCTCATTTTCTTTGAGAAGTGGCTACCTCGACTGGCTCTGGTAGCTAAAAAAAAATCAGAAAAGGGGTAAGAACCTTTTTTAAATTTACACCACTGTAGTTCAATAGGTGTGTAGTTATGTGACACTGCAGGTTCCAAATAAAAGTATTTTAGAAGAGTAGAAACATCTTACAAAATGAGATATTGAAGTTGCAATTGTAAACATTTCCAACATAAAGGAGACCTGGGAAGGATGTAAAGACCTCAGTATGCATACAGAGTTCTCGAAAATGCTGAATGGAAAGAGGAACACATAACCGAAGAAGAATGGAAAGTAATCTATAAGGACTATATCAGAGAGGCTAAAACTCAGAATGGCCCAAGGCTTGCAATAGACATCAAAACCTACAAAAAACAGTGTTATTGCATTCATTAAAAATAATGAATAATAAGGGAAACTATTGCGAGGAGAAAATGGTGAACTGATGCCAGCCATTTGAGGTAGGCAAGATCAAGAAAAAAGCACATCAGGATTCCAAGAATGATCTAAATTTTTGCAGGGGAGAGTTACATAATCTTGAAAGCATGTCAAGCTTTATTATGAAATAAAAACAAGATGAGGTTATATTCCTTCTTATACTTTCTTTCTTTCTGGAGACTACTTTTTTTTAAATCCCACCTCAACAGTTTACTCTCATTCTTTCCCATCCTCATAGTCAGATCCACAATCCTTCACAACTGTAATTGGTGATGGCAGGATGTCTAAACCATATCTTGCAACTGTCTTGTCTCAAAAGAGAAATGGAGTCTTAGTTGGTTATTATTATGTGACTGAGGAGGGAGAGGAGTTCTTCTTAGAACAAGCAAGGCAATACAACCCCTCTCACTATTCTTTGAGAGTTTCAGGAGAACTAGTGAGATTCCAGAAGACTGAAGGAGAGAAGTTATCCTTACTTTCAAAAGGTAAAGACAAATCCAGGATACTGCAGAATTATTAGCTTGACATCAATACTAGCAAAGGATCTTGAACAGAGTTTGCAACCCAACAAGACAGATCAGACTTCAGAGGATAATTAGAACTACACAAAAAACACTTACTACCCACCAGCTTTCCATTGAGGACCTATATACTGTGCGAATCAAAAAGAGGGCTGTGAAAATATTTACAGATCCCTCAAATTCTGGACATAAACTGTTTCAACTCCTACCCTCAAAATGATGATATAGAGCACTGCACACCAGAACAACTAGACACAAGAACAGTTTTTTTCCAAACACCATCACTCTGCTAAACAAATAATTCCCTCAACACTGTCAAAGTATTTACTAAATCTGCACTACTATTAATTGTTGCATCGTTCCTATCACCCATCTCCTCCCACTTATGACTGTGTGACTCTAACTTTGTTGCCTGTATCCTTAAGATTTATATTGATTGTTTCCTAATATGATTTTATTGCTTATTTGTACCCTATGACTATCATTCAGTATTGTACCCTATGATTCTTGACAAATGTATCTTTTCTTTTATGTACACTGAGAGCATATGCACCAAAGACAAATTCCTTGTGTGTCCAATCATACTTGGCCAATAAATAATTCTATTCGATTCCATTCTATTAAGAAATATCATATCTGTGACTTTTAGAGATCACTTCTGGTTCCTGTTGGCGACAGACGTGCTGTCAGCCACTCGTCTCCTTGGTTGGCTCCATAAGGAGCACAGGGGGCCTTGGAGGGGTCTCCTGCTGAAGGGCGGCTTGCTGAAACCCCCCAGAATCGGCGGCAGCCAGCGGGGGTGTTTTCAGCCTTGCCTAGGAGCCGGGGAGTGGAGGGGGCGTTTGGGACAGCTTCGGGCTGTCCGCCCTTTTGCCGAATGGACTCTGGGAGGAAGCAGTTTATCCAAGGAAGATCGGCTGACTGATGGTGGTGGGGGAGCTATCCTGATCTCCTTAATCATCATTAAAGGATAAGCAGCAGACTACTGTAAGTTTGTGTTCAATTTATTTGAAACTGAACTTTAGAGGGGGGTGTTTCTTCTCTTTACCCCCCTTTGGATTAAGTGGCATTTGAACTATCTCTCTATATATTGGAATGGAGAGAGAACAAAGGCTGACTCATCACATGAACTAACTATGTGAGAAAGATCGCTATCACAATTGCAAGAGATGATTGCTAAGCTGTCTTTTTTTAAAAAAAAATTATGGAGATCTCTGTTCTTCTCCCTGTGAAAGGAGGAGCCAAGATGGCTCCCTTCCATCTTTGTTTTTGCACTTACAAATGAAGTCTGCCTTTTGAAACTACCTTCGAAAAAAAAACCTCTGGTATTGTTTTATTACCATCTCTGAGGGAGACCGGGACCTCCCCTGTTATGTGGTCTTCCTGGACTTTGATCATTTGACCTTCCCCTTTCTGGTGTGCATCTGTGTCTTGGAATGGTGAAGGAGAATTAACTCTTTGCTTTCGGATTTGCCTGCCTCCTTGGACCGGCACAGCTGCACAATCCACTAACGCCATTTTCTTTGTAAAAGACATATAGATCTCTGAACTTAGACAAATGGGGCCTAAGAAACCACCAACGGGCAAGTCATTTTCAGCTCCTGCATCTGCCACCTCCAGTCCAAGCATGCAGCAAACAAAAATTACTTCATTGTTACAACAATAAGGGTCTGGAGAGAGCCCAAAAGAGCTATCTGTTACCCAAATGTTTCAAGAAATTATGAGGGGTCAAAATGAGTTGAAAAAAGAGGTGACAGATCTTAAAGATGAACTCAGAGGTGTTCAACATCATATTTCAGAAAACAAACAGAATTATGGTGTTGGAGGAGGGGGCGGCTGGTCTGGGGGAGGAGGTTAAGGCAGTCCGGAAGGGAAATGTAGAATTGGAAAACTTCATGACAAAAATAGAATTTGAAAGAGTGTCCTTTTTTCTCAGATTCCAGAACCTACCAGAGACAGAAAATGAAGACCTTAAGGATATTATGAGTACAATTTTAGCAGAATACATTAAGAGACACAAAGAACAGCTGTGGTGGGATATGGATCTGGTTTACAGGATTAATTCAGCATATGCTAGAAGTCATAATGTTCCAAGCGAGGTACATGTTAAATTTCTCAGGAGGACCACAAGGGATGAGGTGCTTGGCAGCCAAAGGAGGGACCACTAAAATATAAAGATGAAGAAATCACCATTATTAAGCAAATTCCAAAAAAGATAAGAGAAAGAAGGAGGAAGTATTCCTCCTTATCAAAGAAATTATACAATAAAGGAGTTTGGGTTAGATGGTTATTGCCAGAGGGAATGTTGATTTTTTGGGAGGGAAATAGAATTAGAATTAATACAGTGCAGGAGGCTGAAACCTTCATTAAAAAACATTTCTCTCTCCTAGAGGACGAACACAGGAAAAGTAGTGAAAAGGGTAGCAAGGAAGAAGATATGAAGGAGGGGGGGCTGTGGCTCCACCTGGGGACAGGGAGGAAGGAGCAATATCGAAAAGGCTCAGGTCACAAAAATAAAAGTATTTGAAATATTTGTAATTGTTGATATACTAAAAAGTGACACAGGAAAAATGATTGAACACATGGTTGATACAATGTAGAATAAGATTCCATTTTTTGCTTATCTTTTATACGTTGTTTTTAATATTGTAAACATTGTGAGATTTGGAGGGATTTCTACCACTAGCATGGGAGCTGCCAAAATTTTCTATGTACCCCTTTACCCTTTCCCATAAATGTTTAAAAACCAATAAATTCTTTTTTTAAAAAAAGAAATATATCTGTAAGCATGTAGGTAAGTGTAGTACAATTGACAGAAGTCAGTACAGGTTTGTCACAAACAAATTGTGACAAACTAATGTTATTTCCTTCTTAGATAGAGTTGGTGGTTTGTAGATCAGGGGAATGCTACAAACATAAAGTAGTTGGACTTCATCAAAGCTTTCAACAAAATCTATCAATATATCCTCTTTCCAACTACATAAATGCAGTACATCATTTGTGCTATGGAAAGTGTCTATGGAAGGGGAGGTGATGTGATGTACTGCAGTGATGGAACAAGTTTCTAGAAGGGAAGGAACACATTCCAAGAATGGGGCACAAAACAAGAGGCAGCCCAGTCCAGAGTCAGGTCGTAGGAAAAGGAAGAGATTGAGGATAGCCATTCCTTAGAATCTCCAAGCGTATATCCATTAGGTTAGGGTAGTATAGGTTTAATCTGGCAAGATTCTGTTTATATGGTGTATGCAAATAAAGAAATGAACCTTATCTCATTTGTTTTATGTTTTTATTGAGCTAGGCATTTCTTAAATTAACTGAAATCTTTTCAAATAGTAAGATTGCATATGATACTCAAACATGACTTGAAGGATAGTGATAAAAATAATAGCTGGAAAAAAATTCAGTACTGTGTGACACTACAAGAGAAGAAAGAAACATCCAATTATCCAACTAGATTATTTCCTGGGTTCACAGTGAGAATCTATTTTAAGTAGCCTGAATGATGGACCTGTCAGGTAACCAAATAAGTCAGTACAAAATCTAATGTATTATTGAAGATTTGGCACAAGGTTGTATATCCTCCCAGGTGTCCAACAGAAAACTCACTCTCCCATTCCACCACAAAACAGATTAATGAGGTTTCACTATTCATGTTAAGAATGCAGAACTGAATTTCTGCAGAGAGTAGCAATAGCAATAGCACTTAAAGTTATATATCACCCCATAGAGCTTTACAGCACCCTCTGAATGGTTTACAATGTCAGCATATTGCCCACAACAATCCAGACCCTCATTTAATCAACTTCAGAAGGATCGAGGATTTGATTCAACTTTGAACCCCATCAGAATTGAACTCCAGGATGTTAGCAGAGTTTACCTGCAATACTGTACTTTAACCACTGTCCCACCAGGGCTCCAAATAATAGCTGAAGTCCAAAGAATTCCTAAAGAGATATTGTTCCAATCACTTCCCCACTTGTTTTAAATGAAATGGTCACTTCCTATCCACTAACTTATCTATTTTTTTCCTCATAACCATGAGCTTATTATACTAGACCCCGTATGTTTCAAGATTATGGCACCATAGACATTATGTTGGCATTGCTTCACTCCTTTGTTATAACTTTGTTTATGGTAGTGCAGGGAATTTAGTACCCTATGACTATCATTCAGTGTTGTACCTTATGATTCTTGACAAATGTATATTTTCTTTTATGTACACTGATCTTTTCTATTTTTATCTTCATCCAGACAATGTAATTCAAGGATTCTGTTCTGTCCTGAGCCTCTGATATATACTGACACAGACTTGGCTGTCTGCCACAGCTAAGGAGGGAGATAAGCAAACCCTTGGCTAGGAGCCCAGAAAATTATCTCTATGAAAACAAGGCTTGAACTCACGAAATTCTCCCAATCTTTCTCTATGCCTGGATTAGTAAACTGTTGTTTCCTGCAAAATTCCCCTCCCGTTGGCCCACCTATAAGCTGTCTGGGAGGGGCCAATCAGTAGCCACCTGTTCCTATTTCCTTCTGTGAGCCTTTTTCCAAAGCTGCTCCCTCCTCCTCACAGCCCTACACATACATACGTCAGGAACAGCCTCCCTCTGTTCTTCCTCACTGCTCCCTGACTCAGATGCCATCTGGTGGCCAACAGGCCTCTCTAGTCCCTGCTCTGACTCTGAACACCCCTCAGAGTCTTCCTCAGCCTCCAGGGCAGTCCCATAGTGTTCATCGCTGTCAGATTCCACCAACAGCTCAGCTGGCCGCTGTTGGGCCACAACAGATCCTATCAGTAGTTTCTTTACTGAAAGTGATGGTGGGACTCAGTCTTAACAATTGTCAAAACTCAATGGGCAAACACAGCAGCAGTAGAATAGATCATTATTAATACACCTTGGAGAAAGATTAATTATTCTTGCAAAAATTATGTAAGTTAACTAAATGCATTTCAGAACCCAGTTGGACATGATTGTACATTCTCTACATTTTGTCTTGCCTGCTTGCTTGTACAGAAAAAAAACAACTGCTATGCAATAGCAAAGAAAGACAGGCTAATATTTTAAGTACAGTTCTTAGTTCAAATAAGATATTTTATAACTCTGTGACTTGATATATCCTTTAAAAGAACCTAATTTGAAAATGGTATTTGTAAAATGAAAATGTTCTGATTTTCACATGGAAAGTATGAACTGGAAAAATTTTTTCTCAAACCCTAATTGAACAAAATTCCCTCCCATCAGAATTTTCTTCAGATACATGAATATAAAAAGACAGATTTTTTTTTCTTCATTGATTCTCTAAATGTAAACTGAAGTCCAGACTGCAGTTTGTTCAGTTTATTGCACAGTCATGTTTAGGGAACAGTTCTGGGTTGGGTCAAGCCAATAGAAAGAATCTTGGTCTAGTTTCAAAATCGGTCTTTGCTGGGGGTATAATAAGAGATATCCAACAACTTAATGAATTCATATCAGATTCAATTTGATTTGATTTCCTGCAACAGAATTCTCCCGGGAATGTTCTACTGAGATCTGCATGAGACTTTGAGATCAGTGCAATTGTTCATAAATTCTACTCCCCACCCAGCTCCAAAATAATCATCTAGAAGGATCCTGTCTTTGGTGGCACTCATTCCATATCCTGCTGCCATACAAAGTAGAAACTCTGCAAAACTATCATAACTTAGTCTTTCTCCGTAGGATCATATTACACATTCTCTTTCTGCGCTCTGCCACAACAGACCTGTTATAAGTTAATGTCTGCAATATTGCTTCTCCCAAAGATAGTGACAAGTCTACAGATCTGAAGTATTGGGAAAGCACTATAAGTATGGAGGGGGAGTTCAGAACAGAACAACAGAGAAAAGTCCCATCCAACAGCTTCTTTTAGGTTGTCCTGCTGCTTTGGGAGCTGATTCAAATGCTTATTGATGACAAGATGGCTTTTCAACTTGAAAAACGGAATACTTGAAACCAGCCACCTGTCATGATCTACTGAACAGACATCAATTGCGATGTCAAGAATTAAAAACAATAGGAGGGGATGGATGTGGAGCTGGAAATTAGAAGGAAAACATATCAAGACAGAGTCGGGTTTATTTCAGGAGAAATTTACAATTGATTTGAAATTGCTTATGCCTCCTGTCTGACTTATTATAAAAAATGCACATGCGCATACATATATGCAATATACTATTATTTGCAGAAAAGGATTACAGGACAGAGGTGAATGATGAAATACCTGTATAGTTTTTTTTTTTTCATTTATATTTTTTAAAAGACTATGTACACTGGAGGCTCACCTAATTGTGTTCCCATAAAAGATTGACAGAGAAAGAGTAAGAGTGCTCCAAAGCCAGTTACTAAACTTTGTAGCTTAGTTGATTCTCCATTCTGTGGCCCTGGCTTGTGGTTCTCTGGCTCAGATCTTGTATCTCAACCAAACTCTACAAGTGGATCTATGTAATGTAAATAAATGGAGTTCTGTAATTGTATAGATGTGTGCATGGCCTCCCTATGTATAAATACTAAAACATTAGTGTCTGTTTCTGTCAGGGGTAAATTGAGCCCTGTAAATTAACGAGGTATGAATCATGGCATTTCCTTGAAGCATACTTCTGAAATAAGCAAAATTATTTACAATAAAATGTTTTTCTTAGAATATATCTCGGGTTTGTTTTGCTTAAAAACAAAACTTAGTAAGTTAATGATTACATTTCGGCAGAGTTCCTGGCTGCCTTGGCAGATGGACAAAAGAAAGTAAAGTGAAAGAAAGAATGTGTGATATGCACAGTGAAGCTGAGGTATAAGAGTCAGTTCATTCTACCATATAACTCAGAATGTAAGCAAAGCTGGCAAATCAAATAAGCACAGTGACAGTTTCATACCTTGTAACCTTCAACTGGATGAAATGGTACATCATAAAGTAACAATTCTTGAATCAATGTACCTTGAATGGGCTAACTAACAGAATGTGTCCAAAATTGGAGATTCATGACTCACGTGGGATTGAAATTTGACAAACTTCAATGCTGTCATGCCTTCCAACTACAGTTCTCAGAAATTCATAGGTTATATGTGGCATTAAAAGATGAGAGGAGTATCTCTATACTCTACCCTGCCTCCCACTGAGCCTTGAGCACAAAAGTGCCAACAGGTGAATGGCCACTGGTTGCTTTGCTACTTAGGTCAAAATTTGAAATTTCTTAACAGCAGTGGCCATTGAGGGAAGAATGAAGGAGCATCTGAGATGGATCACTAGTGAATTTACAGTAATTCAGTTCAGCCATGCTGATTTGTAAGACATCAAGAGGACAATTTCCTACTTTTCTGAAAAGTGTAGTTATAATCTAGGCTCTTTAAGGCTAGAATGATGTATATGTCACAATGTCCTCCACATAAATACTATTGTATTTAATAGATAGGGCCTCAGTTGAACCCTTTAACCAATTTTAAGTTATTGTCTTTAGGGCTACCCATGTGTGTGGTCACCAATAGGACTTAAATATCAATTCTGCTCAAATATAATGTTCTTCCATGGAATCTGTATATTCAACTTCAGTTTGTGGGAAATTCATAACTCTGTAATTAATGGCATTCCAAGTGGAATCTTAATTTTATTGTTTCCTATTCCTAATTCCCATGAATTAGATATAAAATGCAAATCTATAAATCTCTATTCAATTTAGCACTTCTGCATCATAATAGATAATAACAGATCCAACACTTGTCAGGTTAACTATAGAAGATCAAATCTTCTTTTGAATAACAAGAGAAAGATATCTACTTCCTAAAGGTAACAGTAGTTGCTGTTATTCATTTTTCCAAGGGAACATATTAAGTCAAATTAAAAGTTTCAGGACAATTCATAATTTTAAAAGTTTTTTTAAAGTGTTTGTTTCCAACTAATTTTAATAGTCAAGAATTTTAATGAGACATTAATTGAAATGCAGATAAGGATATGGAAGCAGTATTTGGATTGTTTGAATCTGTAAGGCACGGGTGTCAAACTTGATTGCGTCATGTGACATTTTGTGCTGTATTGCAATGTTTTTTGGCTTTGGCAGCTGGGGAAATTTAAGGATAAGTTGGTAAAAAGTAGATAAACCACCTTCTATTTAACTTTGCTTATATGAGAGCAATTCTTGGAATGGGGTTCTTTTATTTAAGTTAACTTTTATTCATCTTCTATTATAACACATCCAAGAGACTTACTGGTGAAGACACTTGCCTTCTACTTAGAAGGTTGGAAGGTTAAGAGTTCAATTCTAGGAGTGGAAGATGTTTCTCTCTAGGCACAAAGAGAAAATATCTGTTTCAGACTCCATGTAGGCATCAGGAAGGGCATCCAGCCAGTAAATGTCCAGCTCCATCCAGTCACCCCGACTTTACCCCAAATTAAAGGACTACAAAATCATAAAAAGAATATTGTTTCCACAGTCTTCCCTAAGTCACAAGCCATCCAACCCATGGCTTTCAGATTAGATCCAATATGATCCCCTGGGAAGCACACATAATGAAGCACGGGGGAAACTTGATCCTTCACTTGTGGCCTTGAACACAACAGCTTTATGGAATCTAGTGCTGTAAGAAGCTTAAAATTCTCCATTAGCTACCTCATTTAAAATTATTATGTACGAGGCAGCAATAATTTGAGAATTGATTTTATATTTTAAGTGACTAGCCAACCCGAGAAAACAAAGGCAGTCACAAAATGAGAGAGAAAAGAATGGGACAGGGGTTTTTCAATATGCAATATATGCATAGCACAGTCCAATTTTTCCAGATTACCTGTTGGCACAGATGTTCAGCCACAACTGCCTTGAAGAATAAAAAAGTCTCACTTCTTCTGATTGCTCACCTTTTCTTGGAACTGATTAATTTCTCTTGCACCTTCTTCCTGCTGTCCCCAATCCAAATCCTTGTCATCTGTTCATTAGCTCTTTCAGTTACCTTCCCATCATGATCAATTCCCCCAGATGCCACACCCTAGCTATTTCTTGCTTTCTTAGACTCAGTTCTCTCTCCAAATGACACACTGGGTTAATTACCTTCCTGGATTGGCAATTTAGGATCTAGGCAAAACACTAACAGTGGGAAAGCCTTGTACATTTTGCTTTTACCTCTGACTCCTATATAATCTTTTAGGTAATCTTTCTAACCGTTAGGCTAAGTGAAGCCTTTATCTTTTTCTCTTGTCTTCTTAAGCTGTCTCACTCATTAATAATCTCTCTGCCATGCTATCTGTTATGTTAGATTTTATGTTATGTTGTGTTATAATGTCTTTGGGTCAGCATAATTGCTGGTCATATGCAGTTTTCTTGGCAAAAATTTTCAGCAGTGCTTTGCCCCTGCCTTTTTCCTAGGGCTGAGATGCAGTGAGTGGCCTATGATTATCCATCTTGCTTTGTGCCTAAGGCAGGACTGGAATTCACTGGTCCTTTAACCACTGCATCAGGGCTGTCAAACTCACAGCCCATAGGCTGGATGTGTCATGTGCTGGCCACGCTCACACCTGGTTTAGTGAAGGGGAAAAAAGTCCCGATACATCAAGTGATATCGCACTGACGATGTGAGTTTGACACCCCTGCACTACATCAAACCTGCTCTTTGTTGCCTTCCTAATACATACATATTTAGCTCCTTAGCCCAGAAGAAGCAGTATCTTCACCAAGGAGGATTGCTAGATCTGCTCTGCCTTGGACATTGATTTGCACCAGGGGCATTTTGGCAGAATGGCCCAAAAAACTGAAGATGAGGTGTCCCCACTGAAACAATCACACACATTCATTATTACATTCTTCAATCTCATGGTCACCTACCATCTTGACATTTTTGAGCCAACATTCCACAAGGACTCCCCGTTGGCTCCTTAATCCTATATCTGCATGTGTTTCCATCCCCAGCAGCATGGGGGTCTGTGCAGTTTTTATAACATTTTCTAATTCTTAAACCTTGTTTCTTCCTTTTACATCTTCCCTGTAAATCTCCCTTCTCAACTTTTATTTTTTACATGAAGGAATGAAAATTTACCCTGTTTTCTCTGATGACCCTCTCAACTGGTTGGTCTTCTTCTTCTTCTTCTTCTTCTTCTTCTTCTTCTTCTTCTTCTTCTTCTTCTTCTTCTTCTTCTTCCTCCTCCTCCTCCTCTTCCTCCTCCTCCTCTTCCTCCTCCACCACCTCCACCTCCTGGCTACTCTCTATCCATTGCAGGTTGAAGCCCTCTTCCACATGTTTCCAACCAATACGGTCCTGAGGTATATTTTTGCCAACTGGGCTCCCTCTTTACTTATTCATAGTCTTTCTTGTTTTTTATATTCTGCTAAATCCTGAATACGCAGATTCCTAGCATCCAGGTTAGTTATTTACAAGCTCTTTCAAATTTGCAACAGCTTCATTCTTTTCTCTAACTTTGCTGGAGCACCCTGATCACACATGCTTCAAATACTGTTTTAGGTTGAATTGACTCTGATTTGACTTGATACCTTTATGCAGAGGTAGAGGTAAACACAGTTCCTGACTTCAATGAATTTATAAGCCAAGAATTGTAGGCTTACATGATGTTAGCTATGCAATTACAGACCCTCTGAAGTCTATTTCCTGCAGCTAATTCAACTCTGCTCTATCCTAATTCACAAGTAAATGCCATATGCTGAGAGCCTATTCACTCAGCTAGGTAGTACAAATTGGACTTGAAGGTCAGGCTAACACCAAGTGAACAAGTGTGTATGTTCTTTTACTAGAAGGCAAAGCCAAAGCTGCTCAGAGTATTAAGATTTACTGCTGGAATCTACATCTACACATACACAAACACAGACGCATATACATTTTCTGACTTTTATATTTATTAATTAAAATATTTGCAACCCAACACAAAAGCACACTGTAAATCTATCCAACAAACCACCTGATTAAAAAAGAATAGGATGCTTCAAGGCAGAACAATCATTTAATCTATTTGTATGACCTGACAATTACCCTCCACTCCATGCAGTGGTGGGTTCCAGATCCCGTTGCAAACGGTACTGTTGCAACGGGGCCTGGTGTCCTCCACATGAACACATGCAATGCGCACAGTGCGTGCATGCATTGTACATTCCAGTGACGCCTTTGCAAGCCTCCACAACACTCTAGCTGCTTGGCGGAGGGTCACACAGGCACTGTATGTGCCATGCACGGAAGGTTTTAAAGGACAGATAAGGAGCTCGGGCAGGCAGGTGGGCCCTCCAGAGCACCATACTGAATTGGTAGCCAGTGCTCCGGGCAGGCTTCAGTACGCCCGTACTGGGGCGTACCACCTGCAACCCACCACTGATTCTATGTCTTGCAAATATAGCTTATCATTTCTTAAACAAATACTTCATGACCATTTTTAATACTTTAACCAGAAAGTTTTCGAAGTGAAAAGCTAACCAGTAAACCTCTGTTATAAATGATTTTCAAGATGTTCCATTCTTTGATAGAGAAATTGCTGTCCCAGCTTACTAGTACATATCCCAGTGCTTTACTATTCCTTTGCTTGCAGCCAAACTACCTTGTTTTGTTTTTCGTTTGCTCTCTATACTACAATGGCCTGCCGCTCAGTGAAAATTTTCCTTGAATAACAGAAGAGTGTCTATGAATATTCATGGGGAAGTTAATTATCAGTCTTTTCTTTCAATTGTTTGGTGAACTGTGGGAAAGCTTGCACTTGCCAAATAAAATGTGAAAATGTGGGTGGTAGGCAGCATCAGTCCTATGCTTTCTGTGTATAAGGAGTGTCATGTCCTTTAAGTGTCCAGGAGAGCAAATATCAAGGCAATGAAAGGTTTAATTTAGACAAAAGAACGATCAGCACAGTAGGTGTTGGAACCAAATACTAATAGTTGTGTTGGAAGAAATGTCCACCTGGGTTCAGTTCCAAGTGGGGAAAAAGACACTGGAAACATGGAGACTGCTTGGAAAGATGGCTTAATGGTGGACAGGATCACATGGCTTGAGTTCCTGAGCAGAATCACATGGATTGCGTTCCTGAGCAGAAAAGGGCTGAGATGCGAAGAGTGCCATGGTTTTATGCCCTCTCTGGGTCCCACCCCAGAGCTTCCTGTTCCTGTGTAAGAAATGCATTCTGACTGATTGTCAGACTCCCAGGTCTTAGCTAACTTTGTAGGCTGTCCTAAGACCCAAGCTTGTTTGCCTTGCTGGCTGATGTAATTTTCCCAGGTGCCTTGTGGTGAGTTTCTGTTTGTTAGATGGGTCTGCCTGAAGGGAATAGATCTTTGAATACACTGGCTCAGGCCTTAATGGGCCATTGACAAAAGGGGGGCTGAGTTTCTGCCTCCCTTTTAGAGGAAATATTCTGCCCTTTTAATATTTCCTAAAATATTTCATTTTTTAGCAGAGGGATGGGTTTTAACTTCCTACAGTTGCATATGGAAGTCTGAAATCATTCACATGGTCTGTAGTATGGCTAGCACTCTACACACTAAGTATCAGACCATTTAAAGGTTCAAGAAGCAGGGCCTTTGGCAATATGATAAAGGTGACTTACCCAATGATTGTTATGGCTGTGCTTCAGAATCAGCCTCTCATCATCCTGTTTAACTAAATAGCAGCCAGCTTACGCTATGGGCTATTTGCCAGGATTTGTAGCCAAGAGACAGAATCAAATGGATAGGAAAGAGGCTTACAAAGAGATGTTTAGGCTTACAAAACAGAAGCAGCTATTAAGATTTTGGAGAAAATTGCTAAGAATAAGGGTCAGTACAGGAAAACACTTAGGCTTGGGAAATCCCAAGGCCCTAAAGAGGGAGCTGGCAATGACAGAAACATTGAAATATTTGGCAAGAGAGATATGAGGCTAGATGATAAAATGTATTTTTTTCAAAACTTCCCCCCCCCCAATTTTTTTTATTGATTCTAATTTTATTATATGCCACTAAAATATGTGGGTTTGGGTATGGCCTCTGAAAATCTATTGGATGGAAAATTTGAAATCTTTTGGAGTTTTTTTTAAAATATAAAGTTTTTTTTTATTTTCAAAACAAACACAACACATAAAATCTTCCTTCTTTACATGCTGTAGAAAGTGTATTAGTTGGTTACAAAAGGCTTTCGTGCATCTTTTCCACAGTCATCAAGCATAATTCATATTAACTCAAGTATTTTAACTCAGATAATTACACATATTACCGTCATTATACTTCCATTTTCATTTGACTATAATTGTTTAAACGTCCTTCATCATAAAATATGCCAAGATTTAATACATAACCACATACTGGCACTTCATTTACTATTTCTAAAATCCTCCAATGACACTAAATCCTTATGTCCTTTTCTAGCTAAACATCTATAATATTTAATAACAAAGTTTTCTGTCCTTCTTTCCAAATCACTGTTTACAATTTACATCCCATTTCCTTGTGTTGTACATAATACACACACACACACACACACACGTGTGTGTGTTATTATCATTATCCCTCATTTATTTGACTATATTCTGCATCATATCATTTCCCCCCCTAATAATGAAGACTTAACTGAATCTAACTTAATTCTTTTTTTTAATTTTTATTGACCTTTGTATATAATCCAAAAGGGTTTCTAATCTTCCTTTCATGGGTACCATTCAATATTCATATCCAGTTATTACTTATCATAACACTACACATTGTATACATTATTATCATAGTTTTAAATTATACTCTTCCATCTATCAACCTGTATCTTTCCAGTAGCAAAACAGTCTCATATCTTCTGCCATTTGTGGTGTCGGTCCTCTAATCATCTCCTTAATCAACTTTGTATGGACTCCTGTTAGCAACTCTTTGCTTATAGAATCTCTCATGTAATTTTGATGCCCTTCTTCTGTTTCCTTAATCAGCTTATCTTTGATTGTCAATAGTGTTATCAATGATATTGCTAATAAGATTTCTCTCTTTAAATCCATAAATTCTTTTGTTTTTCCTTATTCTGTATCTTGCCATCTGGGGTAGATTTCCCCTCCATTTAATTCCTCTTTCAGTATTCCACTCTTTCCCTTTTCAGAGACAAACCAATCACCATAAATATCAGCAATTTTAATTTCTTTATATTCATTTTCCTCTTCGATTTTTAGGATTTCAACCGTCACTTTTTCCATTTGATTAGCATCTTCAACTTCTTCATCATATTTTGCTGTTAGTTGCGCTAAAACTTCCAAGTTCTTCTCTATACTCTCACGTGCATCTGATAATTTCTGTATTTCTGACAGTATCTTTTGCAGACTTAAAACTTCTTTCTGCTGTTGAAATTGTGCCATTATCTCCAGCTAACAATCACTGCTACTCTAGTTTAGAAGGTTTTAACAGAATTAAGTATCACAATAACATTTCACCTTTACTTCAAAGGAACATCTGCATGCTTTTCTTTTTATCACTCTCTATAAACAAGCTGTGAGACCTTGGAGTGCCAAGCCTGAATAATCAGTGAAAAAAGTGTTTAGTTTCCAATACACAAACTTCTAGCCTCCAAGTAGCAGTGTTACAATGTATTTCTTTGTTTCTTTTTGTATCTTTTTGTATTTTAAGTTAAAAAAAAGTTCAATTCTTAAATGAGTTAGAAAAACACACACAGTAACGAAAGAGGAGAATTTTAGTCCATAGATTACAAAGAGTGCTAAAAGAAAGAAAAAATAGAAGAAGGAAACTTAATCCATTCATTTTAAAAGGCTTGCATAAATTCCATCCATGGAGATAGCGTTTAAAAAGTAAGATAAGCCACTGTCCAAAACCAGTTCAAATTTAATTCCGCTGCTTATTTCTTCTGTTCTCCAATTTAAATTAACTTTAAGTTTTTTTTATAGGCAGTCACTTTTAAAACAGTAAAAATTCCTCCCCAGCTGGAAACACTTTCTCTTTCCATATCCTTCCGTTTTGGAGCCGTCCCAACTTCATCAGCCAAATGGCTGGATTTTTTGTCACCGGAACTTCCCTTGGATCAATCAGGGACTTTGCGATGTCCCTGAGATCAGCAAGATGCATTCTTCCTGTTCACTGTCTCTGCAGGACGGTTTAGGTCCATTTGGACCACCCAGTGGCAAAAGTATCGACTGCGATCTCAGAGAATTGAGATTGCACGTCGTGTCATCACGACTTCGGCTCCTCCCCTCCCAATCTTTTGGAGTTTTAAGTTAGTGTAGGAGTGAACATTTCTGAGTAGAGAAGTATGAATTAGATGCATCTCTGTAAACATTCCGACTGAATTAATTTATTTTTCTTTTTCAGCTCCAATGCCTACATGTAAAGCAATCACACTCCAGTTAACAGGGCTGATGACAAAGAAAAAATGCTATACGTTCTTCATCCAGTGTATTTTCTACAGTGAAATCCCTTCATTCATGCTGCTTAATGAGGACAGCACACACAGATATACACTCTCAAATTAATTAATTAAATTTATTTATTTATATTCCACTTTCATCTTCTTCTTTTTTGTGAAATAACTCAATGCAGCAAATATGTCCAGCACTCCTTCCTCCTCCTATTTCCCCCACAACACCCTGGTGAGATTAATGTCCTGCATAGCATGTGTTCTGACCCCCCTTCCTCCTTCGCCCACACAGAACACACTCCGGAACAATACGAATGAACAAGGTTTATTTCACAGACAGACAGAAAGTTCTGTGGCAGTAAACCACCATGACAAAGCTCACAACGACAAGACACGAAAGCAGCTATCCAGCTTGCTACGTTTTCCAGACCAAAACTTCTTGCAGGAGTTCTTTGTTGACTGCTGCAAAGGGTGTAAGCGCAGTCAACCCTTTTATAACCTGAAAAGGGAGCCTCCCAAACCGCAGCTGAGAGCCCTTACCGCCGATACTTGCACCCACGCTCCTTTCATCTATGGGCGTGGCGATAATGGGCGTCCAAGAACTCCCTGCTGATCTCTGATTCACTGTCTCGTGACTCCTCCCCACTGCTCCAAGGCATGACATCAGGAGCCCTCCTCCTCTGGTTCTCACCGCTGCTCCATGCCTCAGGCACCTCCTGGTGGCCGACCAGACTCTCCGATCCCTGCTCAGAGTCGGAACCCTATCCAGGGTCCTCCACATCCTCCTGAGCCGACTCATAGGGACTCTCACTCTCGGAGTCTGGTGGCAGCTGCAACGGCTCCTGCTGGGCCACAACAGCATGGGACTGGGTTATTTGTAGGGACTGCCTCTTCCCAATTTCATCTACCTGTCCTATCAGATCCCACTAGAATGGATACATTGTGGGCTCTGTCATCCAGGGAGCAACATTTGGTGGGCACTATGCTGTGGACCTTTTTTCCCTGATAAACATGTGCAAAGTTTAGATCACCAATATATAATGGTATGCAAGTCCATTGCTACACAATCTATTCCTTACTATTTAATTTGCTAACGGACTCCCTCATATTATAGTTTTACAAATGCCACATAGGAAGATGAGCAGGGTAACATTTCATCTCCTTTGTTAGCAGCCTTGTCACCTTTTCAAATTTGCCTACAGCTCAGTTTAATTAAAGTTCTGTTCATAAACAATTTCCTGCTTCCTTGCACTCTTCTCTTTGGAGAAGGCATGGAAAGTTATGTAGCTTTCTTTAGGTGATTTACCTGTATCTTGCTTATGTAAAATTCCTCATTTTCAATATACATTATTTTTATGTGATATATTGCTTTTTTTTAATCGTAATGAAAGAATAGAGTAAATATATACCTAGAGAATGTACCTAGGGTAGTCAGTGTTTCTCACTCTGTCTGAGGAATTCTGAAAGTTAAAGTCCACACATCTTAAAAGTCTTGAGGTGAACAAACACTGCCCCAAACTGTGCATCCTCCTTCCCTCCAATAATTGAAATGCTTATAACCAACAAAAAATGCTTATTAGAGTGGTGCAGCCTTCAAAAATTATCCCTACACTTTACTTTACTTTACTTTACTTTTATTTAATTTATAAACCGCGCCCTCTCCCAGAAAGGACTCGGGGCGGTCCTATTAAAAAAAATCAGGACACAGGTTTGCTGTCCTCCTATCCCAAATGCAATAGTTTTAAGGAGTTGTTAACAGAACTCTTGATGCTGACACATGGATGTTATTTTGCTCATATGAAAATCTGGGAAAAAAAAAAAGATTTGCCTGCATTCATGAAGACCAGAGAAGTGCTATGCTCCTACAAGGTTTAATACAGTTCTGAATCATTTTTTTAAAGACTGTGGTTGAATATAATGATAATAATTACAAGAATGGTAATGATAATTAAATCGCCTTCCAATTGAGGCAGCCTGATTCACATATAATACAAACCTATAATATGGCTTGTCAGTTTGTGGCTTACTGGATTATGTATGTTATTATGGCTTGGCATGCTGTTTGAACTAGGCTACTTTGCCTCATAAACTAAGTAGGATGAGAAGGAAGGAAGGAGGCAGGGAGTGAGGGAGGGAGTGAATGATTAAGGAAGGAAGGAAGGAGAAAGAAAGTAAGTAAGTCTGTATGAGCACCTAGGTATTGCATAGTATTGGTAAGGTCTTTGTATGTTCAATAAACAAATAAAAAAACACACAAACCAAAATATTTATTTTTCTGAGTCCCTCAAAGCCTCTTTGATATATTTTAATATCTTATATAGGAACCTGATTTGCTCTATAGCCAATAGGGCCCTATAGACAATGTAGAATATACTTTTCAAAGTTTTAAACATTCTAAAACTTCCTGTGGATCATTCCTTTGTTGCCAGTTGTATTTTTTGTCAGCCCTCAGGCTGCCATTTAAGGGGGAGCCCGTCCATCACCAATACCAATGTCACACCTGCTCGGCCATGCTTAAACGCTGCCAATGCCACCGTTGTTGCTAACGCCACTGGGGCTACCGCCGAAGCCCCTCCCCTGTCTGGCGTCGGCAAAACCTGTAGCTGCCTGTGGCTCTGCATGGCTTCCCTCACAACTCTGCAGGCGCCTCCTGGACAACAGCTACACTTCAGAGCCAACTCTGAAGTAACTCTTCTACTTGGTTGCAAGTGCCTACTCTGACATAACCCTTCTGCTCGGGTGCAGCTGATCAGGAAGGAGGCAATGATGACATTGAGTGGGTGTGTGCCTGAGGGTGGCTGAGGGTCATGGTGATTGGTGCTGGTGGTTAGGGGTGTCATCTGGGTGGAGTTGTGGGTGGAACTGAGTGGGGTAATTTTATATGTGTGTGTGTGTGTGTGTGTTAACTTGGTTAGAACTGACTTGGATTTGCTTACCTTTGTATCATTGTCATTCAGTGCTGTTTAACACTTGATTGCTAGAGAGACATAAAAACTTTGCATCAAACAAGCTTGTCTCTCTATTGGTTTTTTCAACGTGACTGCCGAAATGTGTCTTTTTTGCTATTTTGTTTCTCAATACAATGGAATTTATGTGTATAAGCAGATACCACCACCACCACCACCACCACCAACACCACCAACAACAACAACAGCAACATTTTAGCCATTATCTACCCACTGCAGGAGGAAGGCCTCTTCTGCATGTTTCCAAGCAATACCAAATACAATCTTGGTCTTTCTTTTGTCAATTGGTGCCACAATACTTGCTAATGTCGTCAATCCATCCTGCTTTAGGTCTCTTTCGTGGATGCTTTTTATCAAGTGGGATCTATTCTATGACTACCTTGGTCCACCTGCCTTCAGTTCTTCTTGCTATATAAGCAGATCTATAATGGTGTTGCTTATTTACTGCATCAAGCCTTCTCTCCATCTCTGACTTTCAGGGCTCATTTCTGGAAGGGGCCCCCTTTTCCATCAAGATTGTAGTATGTAAAAGCTGAATGTTGTGACAGTTTGTTCTGCCAAAATAATATCATTACCCTTGGTGGCAGGGAATCAATTGTGTGTGATATTGGGTTATTACCTGGGATTTCATCAAAATACTAGAATGTCATATCTATAGGAGATAAAGCATGGCTTATGTGTGAGTCTGCAAAACAGGATCAACAGCATCACAAAGGTGTAGTCACCAAGTAATTAGAGGCCCATCCTTTCTTGCATATGAAGCAAATGGCACATATTAAAAGGGGGAGGGGTCTTAATCACCTAGTCATACCTCCTCTTTTGACATGATTGATCCCCATCCTACAGATCTCCGGCTGCAAAGACTATACATCGACAGCAATCAACATATTATCTAAATGTCCTTGCACTATTCAGTTAATTCCCCCAAAATGCAGCTGATTTCAAATGGTTGACCAAAAAGAAGCTCGGTGTGGCTGTAAATTCCTGAAAATTAAGAAGGTGAGGCTAGGCTAAAGTCAATTTTAATAAGACACACAGTTTCTCATATTTGAATGAGCACAGCCTGACAATAAAGAGTGATGGAGTGTTATACACCGAATTTTACCTATAAATTATATGTGGCACAAAGATCAGCATTCCTAGTAGTTAATTCTATCCATCCATCCCAGCTTTTATTATTTAGCACTTCTTATTGAGTCATAACCCTTATTTCAGGAGCTTTCTTACTCGTGATTTGTAGAAATATTCTGGAAGCTGGAAAACTGACAGGGTAATAGAGCTGCTTGAATCACACAACTAGGAATGGGTGGAACTCGTTACAAGGGATAAAGATTGTCGTTCGCTTTTCCATCCAATTTCCGCTTTATAGATTTATAGATTCTTCTTCAAAATGGGCACGGTGTCTTAAAAGTGGGGTGAACATTAAAACACAAATTATTTGTTGGATCCTATTCTTTTTGTGCGCTGAAGAAAAAAATACTTCTTATACTCAAGCCAGCCTCAGAACAATTTCCTAATAATCCATCATAGAAGTGGCGTTGAAATCCACCTCCCCCCCAAAAATTTTTTGGTTTCCCTTCTCAGTTCCATTTATTGATGGCCTCTTTTGAACAAAGTATGGAAGCATACAGACTCTTTTGAGAGAAGGCTAGTAGTCAATACCAATTTTGGGAACTGCGCAGAAATGATCCAACATTTCTTTCCCATTTATTATGTATGCTACAATCATCTTTTCTCAGAAGCAATCATCTTTTCTCAGAAGCAAGCTCTTCGAAGTGACGAGAAACTTAAAAAAGAAAAAAAAGGAGATGACTTTATTCTCTTAGGTGAATGTACCAGTAGTGGCACATTCATAGTTGGGGTGATATCACAGGCAATTACAATTGCCCTGTCTGGCCTACAAAACTCAGCGAGACATCAAATAAATGGATCCTTCTGTATCACTTTTCTGCCATCTAGGGATTGCTTATCTGGTTCCTGAATCACTAGACAAAACTGGCTCCATACACTACCAAAGGTGCTTTTTCAAAAGGCAACCGGACTTTGTTTTTCCTTGAAGATATTTCACTTCTCATCCAAGAAGCTTCTTCAGTTCAGACTGTTTGGTAGATGATGGAAGGATTTATATTCCTTGCAGTTATCTGGTCCTTAGCACTCTTTCTGGGAGTTGCTGAGGCCACTTGGAGGTTTATCTTTGCCGTCAGGGTCACCTGAATAATGCAACTGAGTGTGGAACTTTCTTGGAACTGCTGAAAGGACTATAGAACAGGAGATAGGTGGTGTCAAATCTATCCCCCTCTATTGAGAGAGGGCTGTTCAGTCTTAATGTAGATGGCCTCTTTAACCAGTTTTGGTCAAAGCACCTTTGGGACCACAATGACCTGGATGACTGAGAATCTTCATAGACATTTGGGTTTAAATATGCGTGTGAAAACATGCCATTTCTCATTCTTTGTTCCCTAATTCTGTCTTTTACAAATTTACCCATTGTCACATGCCCAGCTGCTTTTGAGTTGCACTTTCCCGTCTCTCTCCTTCCATCAGCATTTTGCAGTATTTCTGCTTCTTTAGAGGCTTCAGCTTTCCAGCACCAGTGGCTGATACTTATTGTGGCTAAAAAAGCTGTCAAGGGGGAGTTCCACCCTGAATTAATGAGGTGTTGGATCTTGTCTCTCCTAGTAGCATACTTCTGAAGACAAGAAAAATAAAACTCGAAGCATATTCTAATGAAAACACTTTTAATACAAAATAAAATAAAAATACAAAACTTTGCTAACTCAATTAACTACCTATCTGCAGTTATGTTGCCTATCCTCTTGGCAGGCGAACGGAAGATCAGAAAAGAAAAGTAAGTTTGGAATGTGAATGAGCATGCGTACTAAATCATTTGTCAAATAAGAACTGGAGCATGCGCAATAAATTTCAACACAGCTAAGCAAACCAATTAACACAGTGACAAAAGCAAGGAACCTATCTGCAATTAAGCTAAGGGATCAAAGAAGTCAAGATACTCTGCTGGGTATAAATCCAAGCCAGAATTCATTGGCTTGTATGTACTAAGGTAATTATCTTCTCACCCACACAAAACAGATCCATGCAAACACACACCGGTTGCCATCACCATTCGCTATCTCCCCCTTTTTTTCAATGAAGCCTCCAGTGGTTTACTTCAAAGTGTATCTCCATGGAAGTCTCCTATCTCAGGAAATAAAGAGATGGAGAGGAGCGGAAGACAAAGCAGCCCTAAGGAAATACAAAATAAAATAATAACAAACAAGAAGAATAATGATACGTCAGCAGCAAGACTCATCAGAAGGTGAATGAGAAAGTCACTACCCACGCTGGAGGCATGGCTTGTGAAGATGATGACACTCATTGAGAGGGGTCAATTGACCTCATCCCTGCAACTACCCTCATCACATCTGATTAATGGAGGAGCTCTCTAATGTAGTGAGTATTTGAACTTCATTAATAAAACTTTATAATTTCTAATCATTAATTATTGATGATTGTAACTATGATTTATGATCTGTGGCCAATCACTTTGTTATTTGTATTATACTGAAAGTTTATGTACCAGAGACAAATTTCTTTTGTATCCAATTACACTTGGCCAATAAATAATTCTCTTCTCTTCTCTTCTCTTCTCTTCTCTTCTCTTCTCTTCTCTTCTCTACTCTACTCTACTCTACTCTACTCTACTCTACTCTACTCTACTCTACTCTACTCTACTGGAATTCCTTCTTTGGTATTTGACCTGCAAATGCTGGGGCTAGCAACAATATTCCCTGACTATATTTGTGTCAATCACAATGTTCAATCCTACCCATTTATGCTTTGCTTCACAACTGATTTATGAATTCACAATATTCAGAATAGGGGTTTCAATTTTTTCTTTGAACCTGTCACTATTTTCATTAAGTAACTGAGAAAATTATTCAGTTCTTATTCTTTTAATTGGAAGCATTCCTGAAGAAACTGTTCTTGTTTCTCTTTTGTTACATATTAACTTTGACACAATTTCAACAGTAGCCATCTATTTTTATGTGCTTTTTCTTGACAACTTGTCTCTTTTCCTATATATGTTTAGATCTTCTGTGTACCCACTTGACTTCTCATTCTGTCTTCCATTATTGGGATTGTTTGCATTTGTGCTTCTAATATCTTCCTTTTCAGGAACTCCTCTGCATTTTGAAATACTTTTTCCATTAGCTTCTCTGGTCATAAAATTTGTTTATTATCTGTTACTATGTTATGACTTTATTAAAACATACTTCTTTTTTTAAGTGCAAAATACATGTTGGAAAACATTAGCCTTTAGTTTAACCAGTAAGGATCACAGCAGCCCTGGACCTTGGCAATGAATCTAGATCAGGGATGTCCAAGGTACTTAACTTTGTAAGACTTGTGGATTTCAATTTCAACATAGCTGGCTGGGGAATTCTGCGAGTTGAAGTCCACAGGTCTCAAAGTTGTCAAGCTTAGACACCCAAGAGCTAGAGGATTTTAAGAAAGGATTTGAAGAATGCCCTAGCAATTGGGAGCGAAATTTTATGGACCACCTTCATTCTGAAATGGAGGCTGAATTTCTGTAAATACATATAAATTTTTACTTAAAATTTAAATAAATGTTTACTTTGATGTACTGGTTTCTTATAGTTAATTTATAAATAGATAGATAGATAGATAGATAGATAGATAGATAGATAGATAGATAGATGATAGACATACATACATACATACATACATACTTACATACATACAGACAGACAGACAGACATGTGAAGGAGGGGGAGTTCCCCCCTAAAAATTGATGAGGTGTTGGATCTTGGCATTCCTTGTAGCATATTTCCGAATAAGCAGAAAAATAAAACCCGGGGCATGTTCTAATAAACAACTTTAATATAAAATAAAATAATGATACAAATCTTACTATCTAAATCTTACATTTTGGCAAGAGCTATGTTGCCCACCTCCTTCGGCAGGTGAATGGAAGATCAGAAGGAAAGTAAAGAATGTGTGATGTTATGAGACATGCACATTAATCATTGTCAGATAAGAAACAATCCATTCTACTGTATAACTCAGAATATGAGCTCAAGTTAACAAACCAATTAACGCAGTGACAAGACAGACAGACAAGGATAGGACAGGACAGGGTAGGATAAGGTAAGGTAAGGGTAGGGTAGGGTATAGGGTAGGGTAGGGTAGGGTAGGGTAGGGTAGAGCAGGACAGGACAGGACAGGACAGGACAAGACAAGACAAGACAGGGTATGTGTGTAGGCATATGTGTGTTTAATATATAAAAACCTGGTTGCATCCTGTCTAGAGTCCACTAGGATTGATGCAAGCTACAAATATTCTTAAAACAAACCGACAAACAAATACATCTCACATTACATGGTCACTTTCCCTCCATGTTCTATTACTTCTTGCTGAACAGTCTTCCCTCCTGGTTACCATCAAGAAAGGTGTAGCTGACCCTCTTAGAGCCACAAGCTGTTAGCAGTAAATGCTAAAAATAATTATTTGAAGGATCCTGCTTGCCAGCTTTCTTCCAACAGATGGTGGGATAATTAAAGCCTCCTATCTAGTGATTTCATGCTTCTTGGAAAGATCTGTGACTTGATTCTGAAAGTATCATGACCTCCTTGGTTGGATGAGCAATAGTGGACACCAATGACTTTGTGACATTACTTTAAATCGCTCGTCTATTTGTTTTGACCCTTTGGGTCTCTCCTAATATAGAATTCCAAGTCAGTTGCCTTGAATTGTTCAGAGGAGGTGTGGGTTCAATTTAGCATGCAGTGCAATGCAGGCCTTCTTTTATATTCCTTCTGTTTTTTCAGTGGGTTCTTCCAGACAAGGTTGTCATTATACAGCAGCAATAGGAAATACAACAGCAACAGGCACAAACTGCAACAGATCATAGCCACAGACGGAGATTTCAAATGAATCACACTATTGCACGCATCACTTCACAGACAGGAGGGGTTTATTGTGGAAAAGAAAAGCACATGTGGGTTATGGTTAGTTGTGTTTAGTCTCTCCACCCCCCCACTAAAATGTTTAGCACCCAACATAAGAAAATAGCTTCCTCTTTCAACGTTCATCGGGAAGAGGGTTAAATTTATGTTTTACCGACAAAGAAATAAAGGGAGACTAGTGTAGATCCATTTCAAACTACCGTATTTTTCGGAGTATAAAACACACCTTTTTTCCCCTCAAAAAAAGAGGCTGAAAATCTGGGTGTGTCTTATACACTGAATGCAGCATTTTTTGCCTCCTGAAACTCTGCCCTTTCACCAAAATGGCCATGCATAGATTTTAGGAGGCTTTCAGAGAGTTCCTGGGGGCTGGGGAGGGCAGAAATGAGAAAACAACTGCCCTTTTTGCACCCCTAGCACCCAGCAGGACTCTATAAGCTTCCTAAAGGCTATCCATGCCCTTTTTCTTTGACAAAAATGAGCCCGTTTTTGTGAAAAAGGGGTCATTTTTTGCTCGTTTTTGCCCTTTCCAGGAGCACTCTACAAGCCTCCTAAGGGCTATTCATGCCCTCTTTTTTGAAAAAGAAAATGGGTCCGTTTTTGCGAAAAACGGGCCATTTTTGGGAGGTTTTCCTCCCAACATTTTTTTTAAATGTTCCGCTTCAAAACCTTGCTGCGTCTTATACTCTGGTGCATCTTATACTCCAAAAATATGGTATTTAGCTCTCATCAGCTAGCCATACCATTCTGGGATTCGAACCTGGGCTGTATGCTCTGATCCATAACTGCGTAGACCAAGTTTCCCCGATAGTCTGGTCCCACTGGAAAAAAACAATCAGGAAGAGGGCCCCAAAACGACAAATCTGCAGGAAAAGGAGAAGGATGCAGGGTTTTTAGATTGGCATTTGGTGTATAGGATACAAGTTTCCCATCCTGGCTCAAGAATTATCATGGTAAGGCTTTGTGTGAGTTAGAAATATATATCAGTTGGGGGCCACGGTAGCTCATATGGTAAGTCACTGGGCCTGTGCACCTCTGAGTTTGGCAGCTCGATTCCTATGAGCGAATAAACCATGTAGGGACAAGAAAGGGGCCTCCCCCGATTGCCTACTGGCATTTAGGCGTCCCGTGGGTAAAGATAACACTGCCCGAAAAAAATTCTTTCACAGAGTCAGCCAACCACCTTGGTGATCACTGGCTAACATGTGCCATACGTTAAAAAAAAAACACATGTCAATCCATTAACATATTTAAGAATGAAGACTAGTGAAGGAAGTTAGCACCCACCCCTCTCCTAGAAAAATGAAATATTTTAGGAAATATTAAAAAGGCAGCATATTTCCCCTAAAAAGAGAAGTAGAAACTCAAGAGAGGTAGAAACTCAGCCGCCCCCACCTTTGTGCATGAGCCATTAAGGCCTGAGCCAGTCTATTCTACATAACAAAGATCTATCCCTTTCAAATCCAGGGTGATGGGATTAAGGCATGGGCCTTAATACATGATAGTATTAGCTCTTTACCCATCTCACCACATGGCACCAGGGAGGATTACATCATCACCCAGCAAGTCAAGCAAGCCTGGGAGACAGCCTACAGAGTTGCCCCTGCACCGCCCCCTGGGAGTCTGACCACCAATCACAATGCATTTCTTACACAGGGATGAGTACCTCTGGGGTGGGGCCCAGGGAAGGCATAAAACCAGGGAGTTTCAGCATCTCTGCCCTTTTCTGTTCAGGAACTGAAGCCATGCGATTCTGTTCAAGAGCTCAAGCCATGTGATCCTGTTCAGGAACTCAAGCCATATGATTCCATCCACCATTAAACCATCTTTCCAAGCAGCCTCCATGTTTCCAGTGTCTTTTCCCCCCACTTGGAACTGAACCCAGAAAGACATTTCTTCCAACAATTGCAAACAAAGCATCAACAATCTAGAATTCAGGTCATTATTACAGCACTTAGCATTTGCAAATAATGCAGACTGATACTAAATTGGTGACGGAGAGGCCTAGTGTGTGTGTGTGTGTGTGTGTGTCTGTGTCTGTGTGTGTAGTGAAATTTGCTAATATTTATGAATGATGAATGAATTGTAATGCAGCCTTCTTTTACTTTCATATTTGTTCCTGGACTGGAAAGTTAAACAAGAAACATTAGCAATTAAAAAGAAAATGCTGCGATGCATTTTTGCAAAGCAGAAGTCAATGTGATTGAGTGATAATAGATAAGATAAATAAACTACACACACTCAAAAATGCTGAGGAAGATAACAGCCTATTGATCTACAATGCTTAATAAAGAAAAGTTGCAGAGAAAGGCTGGTTATGCACTTGATGTAAGTAGAACATCATAATGGAATCTAAGTAGCTAGGGTAATGGTACGCCATCTTGGTAAGGTCAATTCTGTAGACAAAGATCAGGCAAGATAATATTGCAGTACAGATTAAATATTTCCTTTGTTTTCATCCTCCTTTGTTTTTTTCAATTTTCTGCTTCTGTGAGTGTTCCTCAGTATTAATTTCCTATATATATATTTTGCTAGGTTTACTCCCACCCAAATCCCAGCTAAATATATTGTCTCCAGTGTTGCAACCACAAGATAGTGATGTGTGAAGAGCAATCATCACAGATTTGTTAGATGATGTAATAATCAATCTTCAAAAAAGGTGAGAGGATTGACTGTAAAAGCTGAAGGGAGAAGTGGTGCTCCAAGGTACACTTAGAGGAGCAGATCTGATAGAGTTTTTGTGAAGCCCAAACTTTATTTCTCCATTTTATTGTTCACCCTCATTGAATGTTCATTACTGATCCCAAATGATAACATGTTAAATGGATTCCGCACTAAAATTCTATGAAGCTTTACAAAGTTAATGTAGTGGTCCCATATTGTTAAAAATTCAGGAACTGTTAGCACCATTGCGTAATTAAAATAGACTGCAGGCATCTAAACCATTTTTCCCCTTCACATATAGGAAAAATGCACAAATGTTTTACGTTAGGATTACGGAAATAAAATTGAGATGTAGATAACATTGGTAAATCTAATCTTCTACAGCAGGAAGATAAGTCTAAGCACAAGTGTTGTGAAATAGTTCAGCGCATGGGTCCCCCTTGGCATCAAACTTCATTAAAAAGGTAAAGATTCCCCTCGCACATATGTGCTAGTCCTTCCCAACTCTAGTGGGCGGTGCTCATCTCCGTTTCAAAGCCAAAGAGCCAGTGCTGTCCAAACACGTCTCCGTGGCCATGTGGCCAGCATGACTAAACGCCAAAGGGCAAAGAATGCTGTTACCTTCCCACCAAAGGTGGGTCCTATTTTTCTACTTGCATTTTTTAACATGATTTTGAACTGCTAGGTTTATTTATTTATTTTATTTATTTTATTTATTTTATTTATTTTATTTATTTTATTTATTTTATTTATTTTATTATTTATTTTATTTATTTTATTTATTTTATTTATTTTATTTATTTTATTTATTTTATTTATTTTATTTATTTTATTTATTTTATTTATTTTATTTATTTTATTTATTTTATTTATTTTATTTATTTTATTTATTTTATTTATTTTATTTATTTCTTAGTGCTTATAGACCGCCCCCTCTCCCGAAAGGTTGGCAGAAGCTGAGATAAGTAACAGGAGCTCACTCCGTTACGCGGGGCTAGGGATTCAAATCACCGAACTGTTGGCCTTTCTGATCGAAAAGCTCAGCATCTTAGCCACTGAGGCACCGCATCCATTAGATGTCACTAAAGATTTGCTGCCATAGAGTTCTTGTGTTCCACTAGCAATGTCATCCCTAGAGCTTCTTTTTAATTCCTGTATCACTGGAGTAATAAGAGAAAGGGTTAGTAATGGAGTCAACTACAACTTCTGCATGTGCTACTAAGTTCTATTACAAAAAAGAGAATGATAACCTGGAGAAAAAGTACAGCAAGTCTTAAAGCAAGAATGCATAATATTTTTGTGAAAACCTTTTTTTTTTTTAAAAAATCCAGGCTATGTGCTAACTATTTGCTTAGGGTCATCCAATGCAGATTATAAACCTACATGGAAACAATGGTGCAAGATGTTTGAGCTGCCTTTAGAAAAACAAAACAAAATAAAAGTGGGGAACCCAAGATGTCATTGATAATCTCTACTGATTTCTAGCTATACAATTTGGGATGAACACCCTTTGAATGGTGTAGGGGTAGGAATGGATTTCCAGAAGGGAAAAAAAGAATTGCAGACTAGAGGAACCAGGAGCACAACTCAGGTGACCCTGAGTAGAGAATCTATGGAGCATTGCCAAGAGAAAGATGAGAGACATGAGACCGAACAACGCAGAAGAGCTGAAGGCCGCTATTGAAGCATCCTGGTCTTCCATCACACCTCAGCAGTGCCACAGGCTGATAGCTTCCATGCCATGCCACATTGAGGCAGTAATTGCTGCAAAAGGTGCCAAAACCAAGTACTGAGTACATGTCCACGCTTATACTTTTCAGAGGTCCATTATTATTCTATGTACAATCCTTGTTTTATTGGTTGGATGTAATATTCTAATTTTCTGAGATGGTGGATTTGGGGTTTTCATGAGTTGTAAGCCATCATCATCACAATTATGACAAATCACGGCTTGAACTATCTTGCTTTGCATGTAATGAGTCTATCTCATATATTAGTTTCACCTTTTAAGTTGCATTACTGAAATAAATGAACTTTTGCACGATATTCTAATTTTTCGAGTTTCACCTGTAGGGCAGTGGGTCAGGACCCCTTTGGGGGTCAACCTGTGGGTCAGGACCCTTTGGGAGTCAAACGACCCTTTTACAGGGGTCGCCTTAGACCATAGGAAAGCACATATTTTCGAGAAAATACAGAAAACATAAAATAATTTTATAGTTGGGGGGTCACCACAACATGAGGAACCGTATTAAATTGTCGCGGCATTAGGAAGATTGAGACCCCTGATATAGGGCATACTGCTTTAGCAGGGGGTTGGACCAGAAGACCTCCAAGGTCCCTTCCAACTCTGTTTTTCTCAGTTATTCTATTATTTGTTTCTCCAAATTTTGAAAATATGATTTTATGTTTTATATGGTGCAAAATTAGGCAGGATAACAGGCAGAGTAGAGAGTTTACCTTGTCTTCCTGGGCTTGTTTCTGACTGCCTCTTTATGCCATGAAGATATAAAGATTTTGATGGCTTTGTAACATTTTTCATAGCAAACCACTCATTTATTGATTTGTTTTAGGTGAATCACCAGACAAGGGATGAGATGGCACCCAGGCATCTTTCCAGTAAATTATAGACGTATATTAGTCCAAAAGACTGTGCAAGAAAGCTCACCAATTTCTACATATTTTTCTCTTTTAAATCATATGGTGGAGTGAGGGTGTCAGCTCAAATAGGTAGCAACCTCTTCTTGAAAAACCACCAGGCCAAGATTGACTTGCATCTGCCTCTGAACTGGAGAACGGAAGAATGCCTGGTTTAACAAGAATCCAAGGAAGTAAAATATGAGGATTTTTTTTGGTGTGAATTTCTGTTTGTTTGCTGTTAGCATGATGTGAATGTGAATGGTGGCTTTGTTTAATAGCATGTGGTGATAAGTGTGGTAAGATCTCTAGGTGCTTTGGCTGTGTATCTAAACATGATCAAGACTTTTCACAACTTAGTTAAGATGACCACTTCATTGTGCATATTCCTTTGACCATCTTACTTATTTTAAAAAAAGTTATTTTGCTGTATATACATTATCTCACCTCTGTGCACACTCATTATTTTTATTAATGGTATAATGCATGTTTTTCTTTCTCTGGGCATATTATTATTATTATTATTTTATACAGAAAACTATGAAATCAGAGTTGCCAAATGTTTGGCTAGTATTGGCATTCATATGTAATGAGCCTTGGATGTTGTACTGTGACAGCACAGTACAACTTCAGATTCCAATGTAATTGACAGATGGAAATTTTATCAATGTGCAGATTTTATCCTTTTCAAGCACAGTTAAATTTGGTGTGTTATGAGCCAAGACTTTATCAGTTTGTATTCTGAAATCCCACAATATTTTAACTTACTCATTTTCATCTCTAAGTTCCCACCAAGTTTTCATCACTGGCATGTGATACGTTTTACAAATGTACCAGTGAATCCGTTTGCATTGCATCGTTATTTATTACTAGTTTGTACAATTTTCTTGCATGAGCTGCGTATATGATCTATTATTTCTTCTGTTTCTCTGCACTTTGAATCATGTGATGATTTTTCAAGTCTGGCCTTGATTACCTTAATTTGAAAAGCTTGCTCTTGAGTAGCCAAAATCAAGCCTTCACTTTCTTTTTTAATGTTTCAGTTGTAAGTCATTGATGAGCTTTATCTTTATTCACTTTTCCCTTTTATAAAAATTAACCATGTAATGCTGTTCCCTGCCACCATTCTTCTCTTTTTACTGTTGTTGTTGTTGTTGTTGTTGTTGTTGTTGTTGTTGTTATTTCTTTTATTTCTTTTAAACACGAAACTCAGTCAACTGAACATTTAAAGATATGCCACAAATACCATTGACTGGTGCTGATGGTTGATATAGCTTGCTGCCAGCATCCTAAGTATCAACCAAGTATCTTCTTAAAATATATGATGTTCCTAGTAGCACAGTTTTTTGCAGTTCCACTGGTGTTATTGCAGGAAGCTGCAATTTCTTGATGTGTTTTGTAAAATTCTTGAACATGGTACCAAGTGCTCCGATGACAATGGGTATCACTGTTACATGTTTCATCCATAGCTGTGTAGTTCGATGGCCAGGTTGCAATATTTCGTGGTTTTTTTCCCCCCAGTTCTTTTTCTTCGACTCTGGTGTCTCCTGGACAGAGGTATCAATAAACTGTATGCTTTGGCTCTTGACAACCATGATATTTGGCATGTTGGGTTCCAAATGACAATCCTTCTATATTCAAAAGTCCCAAAAGATCTTCACCTTCTCATTTTCGGTAATTTTTTTTCACTTTGTGCACCCATGGCTTTTTGGATACAGGTAAGTTGTATTTTTTACATAATGACCAGTGGATTAATTAGCAGCTCGGTCATGTCCAGCTTTGTAATCGGTTTGTGCAATTTTGCTGCATTCACATATTAAATGTGAAACACTTTCGAATTTGTCGTTGCATAGTTGGCAGTTTGAATTGTCATTTGATGATGATGATGATTATTATTATTGCAAATCAACCCACTGCAGGATGAAGACCTTTTCACTGATCCAAGTGTTACTTGGTAGGTAGAGGTTTCCTGACTTCCCGGTTGAGGCTATAAAGAGATAGTGACTGGCCCAAACATATATTTTTTGGCTTTTCATGCCAAAGAAAGCACTAGAACATCTCCACTCCTAGTCCAGCACCTTAACCACTGTACCGCATGTAGAACTAGAAGGATCAAGCACCTGTACTGTGTAAAGCTGCTTTAATACACCAATAAAGACTGAAGTATAGCAAACTGGAGTGCATTAGCTTCTATTATTTTGCACAGTAAAATAATTGCAGGCAGCACTTATTCAAGGTAAAATAAATGCTGCTTGAAAACAATGTGTGAAAATTAATTTTCGCTAGGGTTTCACTTTTGAATACCTAGCTCTCTAGCAAGGTTTTAGCCAATCTATTAGATCTGTTTCTCAGCTCAGCTCAGTCTCCCACCTTACTTACAGTTTTTTTTTTCTCATAACATCTAGGAGGAAAAAAGAAATATAGAGAGAGAACAATGAAGAGGAGAATATTACATAGGGTTGTATGTATATTGTTTCTGAGAAAAATGTTTTGTAAAATGTTGATGCCTGAAATTTTGGGGATGCTTCTTATCCAGAATAATCCAAATGGAAATGTTGAATCACATTACACTGGGTGAGGTAAATGGGCATCAGGTCAGATATTAAATATTGTGATGCAAAGGTACCTGTGTAAGTGACACCAAGTAGAAGCATTTTATTGTTAAGCAAATGAATCTGCCTGTGTAAACAGGCTTTCAATGTCCTGTTACAAGAGGCATCGAGCCATTTTCTGCAGATTCAGTCTATTGTAGCCATGCCTTCCAAGCTGTTCCTGCTATTTGGTTACATTAATTTTCCAGTTCTTTGCAGGACTTCATTTGGGCAATGGAGGAATAAAGGTAGGAGCCCCACAAGAATTTGGTAAATGGATGAAATTCTGATTTAATTAAGGAATTATGAAAAAAATGGGTGGAAAACACATATTTGAATATTATAGCGATATGAAGGGGGGGGGAGTTAAACTAGGAATAGAAACTAGAGGGGAATAATAGTAATTATATATTAATATGTTAAGATATATAAGAGGACAGAAATAAGGTTTAGAAATGAAGGGTGATAACAAAATGCATATATAAATAATATGAAACAATGGAAATGAAATATAATATGTAGGAGTAATAAGATTTTGTTTATGTGTACTGGAATGTATGATACCCAGATATCACACAATTCATGCAGTGATATGCCTTAAGAATTTAAAAAATAAAAAAAATGATTTAAAAAAAAAGAATTTGGTAAATGGTTCCTCACTTCTTTTTAGCCATCTCTAAGAATTAGATAATAATTCAATACTAATAGTTTAAGATGAAGACCAATAACAAGAAACACAAAGTCAGAGTGATATTAGTGGGGTACTGCACCCTCCCAAGACATATTAATAAATGCCAAGACTGAAGGGATATTCTTATTTCTTACTTTCCAAATCTTTTAGCTTCAGAAACATAAAAACAACTCAAATCCAGGTCAGGGATGGAATGAGGAGGCAAACATAAATAAATTTAAAAAATCAATATATGATAGTTGTCACAACTGCAAAACAAAGCCTATCACATTTGTATTTGTGTTGACATAAAAGTATATTCAAAGGATTTTCACATGCAGTCGTGACTCCCATCTTGAATTCTTTGAGCCACCTCACAGAAACTATTGTTCAGAAACTATGGTCTAGCAAGAGGTTTGAAGTTCACAATGAAATCCTCAGCAGCTAAGCACATCATCAAGAGGACAGAACAGAATTCTAAGCCTACATTATATGATGACTCTTTCATGAAGCTGATGAGCTTCAACACTTACATTAATTTTGACCCCTTGCCTTCTGAAACAGGATAAAAGGCGATATATCAGAGTTATTGGCATATGATTAAATTTTTTCTTTATGATTAATTTTTTGCTTTAAGCTTCTAATACAGAATAGTTCCCCCTCCCTTTTATTTCAGAAAGCCTTTGGCAATTTAATAGTCTATTACTTTGTGCCTAGTATTTAGATTTCTATACTCTCCTTTGATCCCCATGTAACATTTGCTGATGCCATGATTGTTGTCTTCATTATTTTCATTTTGTAGTATTAGCATTTGAAATAGCTGGGTAAAATATATTTAACAAGAAAAGAGAAGAACAGATAAGTAGAAGCGTTTTCTATTTTGCATTTTTTTTCTTCTTTGACTATAAATGAGGATACTTTTCCCATAACTTTTAACAGAGTGAAATGATCCATACTAGGGTAAAACCTTTTCAAGCAAGGTACCTCAAATGGGCTGCCTTATAGAATGCTGTGACCACAACACTCAAGGGGATAGAATTTGGGTGATTATGATAAATTATGGTTCTTTCAGCATGGCTGCTGCACTGCCATAGTCAGTCGTGCTCATGTGATCTTCATTTTCAACATTTCTCATAAGTCCATGAGAGTGCCAGTCTATTGGTATTCACACCACACTCCCTTGGTCCTTCCCCATATGGCAGCTGCTATTTATCTGTCTACTGGAAGGGAAGAGAAGAGAAAGGGGAAGTGAAAAATGGTAAAAGGGAAAGGGGAAAGGGAAGAGAAGAAAAAGAAAAAGGGAAGGGAAGGAGAAAGGGTAGAGGAAGGAGAAAGGGAAAAGGGAAAAGGGAAAGAAAGGGGAAGGGCATGGGAAAGGGGAAATGAAATGAAAGAGAACAAAAAAGGAAAGGGGAAGGGAAGGAAAGGAAAGGAAGGAAAGAAGGAAGGGTTAATCTCACATTTTGAGTGACTCTGGGCAGTTTACAGATGTAAACCAGAAAAAAACATATAAAAGAGACATAATTAAAAATATATCTACCCATCATGAAATTGGATCACCAACCTTTTCTGGAAAGTAAGAGTGGGCATCATCCACTGTGAATACAAGTTCAGTATTTTCCTGCTCCAAATTCAAAGCAGTGATTTGTTTCAGCTCAAGTTTTCTTGTCTCCTTTATCTGCAGCATTTCACCTCTGTTTTGAACAGAGACCCACATACATATACTATAAAAGTATAGGCGTCCAATAAGACCTGCCTGCAGAAAAGGAAAGCCATTGACATTGCCTTTCTAGGAATGAACTTTGGGTAGTACACAGCAGGGGAATTGTCCAATGTGACCATTGTAGCCAACAGCCTAGATTAAACCACCGGCAACTTTCTGCTGAACAATGTCAGCCTGGACATGTTTTTCATTATATACCTTAGAACCGGGATGGTGAACCTATGGCACGCGTCCCACAGGTGGCACGTGGAGCCATTTGTCAGGGCACACGAGGCGTTGCCCTGTCAACTGAGTTCAGCCTTTTTAAAAGGCATTTTTCGCTCTCCCCAGGGCTCCAAAGGCTTTATAGAGCCTCCCCCGCTCCCCGGAGGCCCTCCGGAGGCTTCAGGAGCTTGCCTGAAGCCTCCGGAGCATAAAAAACCGGCCCTATGGGCTTCTGAGGGGGGAATGCTTTTTTCACCCTCCCCAGGCTCCTATAAAGCCTCTGGAGCCTGGGGAAGTCAAAAAAAGCATGCAAAAAATGGGGTCACGCCTCTCATGCACTCATGTGCATTGGGAGGTCACGCATTGCATTATGGGTGCAGCACACCTATGCACGATCCCCCTGCGCTCCCCCCCTTATGGCACACGAGCCAAAAAAGATTCACCATCACTGCCTTAGAGTTAAGCCAACATCAGTGCAGGACAGGGACATTTTAAGGAAGCCGCGTTTTCTGACTAAACGATGCAACATTTTTAACCATGTCATGATCGTCAAAAAACTTGAGGATAAGCCTTATTCCTAGGCATGACTTATTTGTTGCTTTGGTTCTGGGCTTTCTGTGTTCAAGCAATTCCAATCCACAGAAACTGAAGAATCAACTGTGCAAATTACAAGGTTTTTTTTGGTGGTGGCTCCAGAAAAGACTTTTACAGTTTTTTCCCAAACAAAGAATATAAAGCAGCAGGTGGCAGGGAGTTTTTTATTTTATTTTATTCATTCTATATCTATATTCATATCCATATTCATTCTATATTTTTCCATTTATTTTGTGGAATGCTTACTGCTCTCTGATCTTGGTGACTTTTTTTGCAGACATTTCATTACCAAAGTAGGTAACATCACCAGTGCTAGTACCAGTGGTGGTATTTAGGCGGTTCAGACCAGTTTGGACGAACCAATAGTGCCGCCCTGCGGCCGGGCCTGCGTGGGCCCGACCACCCACCCCGGCTCTATGCTGTCCTATTTAGCCATGTTTTCTATGCTGCACACATATGTGCAAGCTGTGTACATGAGTAAAGCATATGCGTAGAAGGCCGCATGCATGCACAGAAGGTTCACATGCACAGTTTTGGTGCATGGCAAACCGGTGGTAAAATTATGTGAAACCCACTTCTGGCTAGTTGTTTTCTTTCTTCATTTATTTTATTTGTATTTTCTGCGGCCCTGTCCCTTGTTGCTGAGGGAAAGCCAGAATGCTCAATTAATACATTTTGACTGCTAATACTAAGACCTCCTATTTGGAAATCACATTATCCTTTTTTTTTGTCCCTATTTCAGTGTAAACAAGGACAGTTTGGCATTATAAAACTTGCCTTGTGAAATCAAAAAACAAAAACCAAGCAAGGCATCACAGAATACCTGGAGACTTGAAAACTGGTATTACTGCTGCTAGGTAAACTGATATTCTGAAGTTAAATATGTTTTAAAATAGATTTTAGGGCTTATTTGCATTGTACAGATAAGAACTCTTCAAAAGAAAGAGCTCATTATATTAATTCAGAAGAGATTTCCAGGAATAAGACATCTAATCAATTGATTGCCAGCCTCCTTTCAACCGTATACTGATTGCTGGTTAGGCTGTCTGCATCTTCATGGAAAAATGTTAGCCAATTAGATAGCAGCAGATCAAGATTCAGAGAAGACTTCCCTTAGCGTGGGATGCTTTCTTATTCAAAGTGGCACAGCAGAGATATGGAACCAATAAACAGGAATATTTGTAGCCCAGGGTTGAAATGAGAGGTCCTTACATTGGTGGGTTGCAGGCGGTATGCCCCGGTACGCAGGTACTGGAGCCAGCCCGGAGCACTAGATACCGTTCCGGTACGGTGCTCTGGAGGGCCCACCCGCCCACCTGAGCTCCTTACTGGAGTTTAAAGGCTTTTGCACTTCTGCGCAGGCGCATGGGGTGTACAGTGCCTGCGCAATGCTTCACAGAGCAGCTGGAGCTTCGCAGAGGCGCTTGAATGCATGCGCGCACTGCGTGCGTCCATGAGGGCGCTGCTGGCCCCATTCCAACTGTACCGGTTGGAACGGGATTTACAACCCACCACTGGGTCCTTAGTGCTCTCTGAGCTTGCTTGTTTCCTTGCAGATGTTTCATTACCCTAACTAGGTAACATCATAAATGCTAGTAAGGAGTAAACAGCAAGTAGCACTCCTTACCAGCACGGATGATATTAAGTAGTTAGGATAATGAAACATCTGCAAGAAAACAAGCAAGCTCAGAGAGCACTAAGGACCCCTCAGAGATAAGGAAATAAGTTTTACATTAGGGTGCATTTCCTTGGGATAATTTTGGGGGACTGCACACAAGTTGTTGGTAAATAGATGTAAAGCAGAGGTGTCAAACTGGCTGCCCATGGGCCAGATGCATCCCACATAGGCCACTCCCTCCCCAGCTCCACAAAGGGAAAAAAGTCACAAAACGTTACTGGACGACAGCGTGACTCTGCGAGTTTGACATCCATGATCTAAAGAGTCTTAGATGGCACCAGAATAGACTTTCTCTGCCACATTCTGTACCAGCTGCAGTTTCTAGACGCTCTTTGAGGGCAGCAAACACTTCAGATCTGCTACAATCTTTTATTGTGAAATCTTCCTGTTAATTTTACTAATATGATTCTTCCACCCCCACCAGCCTCTTAAATTTGGCAGGCTACACTGAAGAGCTCACATTGCATTAAATATGCAAGCGTTGGGCAATATTTAGCTGAAGTCCCTAATCCCATCCATCAGCATGTGATGGTACTCATAATCCCCGTCAACATTTTTTCTTCGAAACCCAAACCTGCTAGCTTACATTCTTTGTGGAGATACTAGAGTTTGAATTAATGAATTTGTTTTAGATCTTTCCCTTTTGAACAATAATGTGTTAGACGATTGTGTTGTGAAAGTAAAAGAACGTGTTAACATTCAACAGCTACATTTTATTCTACCTGCTAATTGATGTGTATGGCTTAAATTGTTTAAATGAGGATGCATGTGTGGGCATTGTATGAATGTAAAATGTGATACTACAGCAAACTGTGGACACATCATTATAATACACTTGCATAATTGGAAAGTAGGAGTATTAAAATTGATATCAGGACAGAGTGTGAATAGCCCTCCGCAGACAAATTTCATGTCAGACAAAATAGAATATACACTTGAAACATTCACTTATCCTTTCCTTATTCATACGGATGATATTCCAGACATTTTAAATCTTGATAGCTATACATATTTTCTATGGAAAATATCCTTGAAGTGTAAGCCTTTTTTTTTTAATCCTCCGAGGTCACACCAAATGGTACATTTAAATCCCCAGAAATCTACTGATTCTCATTATTTTCTCTATCTCTCTGCCAATGAAGATGGTGCAGAGAAAATCAATTTCCTGAATCAACATTGAGTTTGCAGATCCTCCAAGCAGCGACTTTGTGTGTGAAGGATTAGTTGACATTAGGACTGTGCTCCAGCTTAGCATTAACCGTGGACTGAATGTGGGTTGGAGCGTGTTTTTTTAAACTCCGTCAATGCAGTTCCCATGACTGATTCAAAATCATTTCCATATTACATATGCTATATGGCAGTGATGGCGAACCTTTTTCGCCCTCCCCAGGCTCCAGCGGCTTTATAGGAGCCTGGAGAGGGCGAAAACAGCCTCCCCCCCCTGAGGCCCTCCTGAGGCTTCATGAGCTTCCCTGAAGCCTCCAGAGCGCAAAAAACCGGCCCTACAGGCAAACCGGAAGTTCGGGAACGGACTTCCGGTTTGCTCGGAGGGTCATTTTGAGTGCTCCGGAGGCTTCAGGGAAGCCGCTTGAAGGTCCCTGAAGCCTTCGGAGCCCTTAAGACAACCCTCCGAGCAAACCAGAAGTGACTTCCGGTTTGCTCGGAGGGTCGTTTTGACTGCTTCGGAGGCTTCAGGGAAGCCTCCTGGAGGTCCCTGAAGCCTCCGGTAGGCTTCCAGGGGGGTGGGGGAGGCTCCCCGTGCTCCTATAAAGCATGCCATAAGGGGGGAGGTCGCACCTGTAGTGCGCGCGTGCGCACTGGGGGGGTTGCACATTGCATTATGGGTGCGGCACGCCTGCACACGACCCCCCTGCGCTCCCCCCACTTATGGCACGCGAGCCAAAAAAGGTTTGCCATCGCTGCTATATGGTTTGGGGACATAGTTGGTTACAAAGAGTGGAAAACCTATGACCACAATTGAGGCACCTGTTGCGATCCTTCAAACTATTTAGGAAAATCTTTATCTATATGCATCCCAAATTGTGCACCTTTTAGAGTGCTGTGATGTAATTTGAAGCAGGGGAAAAAAATACAGGTCCAATGGGAAATGACTTCATGAAGATCTTAATAGTCATAAAGATCTTTTCCTTCCTAAAAATGTGCCCAAAGTTGAAACCCCCACAGAATGTTTAATCGGTTAAAAAAAAAGTTATTATAGTTGATAAGGTTAATTAAATCAATCAAACTGATCATATATAGGCGGTCAGTAGAGATAATATTTAAAGAAAAGCAACAATCAAGGATCACTTAGAGATAACTTTCTTCAGAGGTTTTCCATGGGGAGGCAGCCAAAACAGTCAAGGTGACAAAAGAAATCATATTCAAAACCTCAGCTACTCAAATTTGTATATGTCTGTTAGAAAAGGGTGAAGTTTCAGTCACATGGCCATGACTGTCTCTTTTCTTTTCTTTTTTCCCACCCTGCTGCTGATACTCGATTCAGAACCTTGTCTGGAGTCTGAATTAGTCAGTCAAGACTGCCTTACTGTGCTGTGATTTCCTATGGTCTAAAGCACTTCTTCCTCATCCTTTCTGAAGCATGCCCAAATCAAGTAATCATTAGGATCAGGTTTGGCGCAATACATTTTTGAATGCTAGTTAGCCCTTTTTCTACTGTTACAGATACACAAGGCTCCGTTTTGCCAATGTCCTTATATCGCTATGGAACTTTTGAAAATAGAAGCAACTACTGTATTTTTCGGAGTATAAGATGCAGAGGAGTATAAGATGCAGCAAGGTTTTGAAGAGGAACATTTTTTAAAAAGTTTTTGCACTCTGCAAACCTCCCCAAAACAGCCCATTTTTTGCAAAAACAGTCCCGTTGCTCCCGAAAAGGGCATGTATAGCCCTTAGGAGGCTTGTAGATGGCTCCTGGGGGTGGGGGTGGGGCAAAATGAGCAAAAAACGGCACATTTTTCACCAAAATGGGCTCATTTCTTGTCAAGAAAAGGGCATGGATAGCCTTTAGGAAGCTTATAGAGTGTTGCTGAGGGCTGGAGGGGGCAAAAATGGGCCATTTCCCGCTTATTTCTGCCCTCCGCAGCCCCCAGGAGCTCTCTGAAAGCCTTCTAAAAGCTATGCACAGCCATTTTGGTGAAGGGGGCAGAGTTTCAGGAGGCAAAAAATGCTGTATTCAGTGTATAAGACACCCAGATTTTCAGCCTCTTTTTTGAGGGGAAAAAGAGCGTCTTATACTCTAGAAAATATGGTAATGCAGGGGTGTCAAACTCAAGGCCTAGGGGCCAGATCCAGCCCATGGAGTGCTTAGATCTGGCCATGGGGCTGCCCTGGAAACAGCAAAGGACCGGTCCATGGTGCCTCTGCCTGTTGGTGGCAGAGGGTTGCAGGAGGGTTGCAGGAGGCCATCACAGACGGAAATGGAGCTAGGGAAGGCCTCCATTGTCTCTGGCAGAGGGTGACAGGAGGACGTCATAGTCAAAAACAGAGCTTGTGAAACTATTTCGCTGACAGAGCACTTGAGTCACTACAGGTGCCCCCATCATGAGTAATGTTGAGCTGACCAAACTCACCCTGTCTCCTCAAGGTCAAACACAACTCTAATGCATTTAAAACCATTCATCCATGTTTGAAGAAACAGTCATGTGAATCAGGATTTTACCTTTCCAGTACTGTTTTCTTACTTACCTGGATGAAGAAATATATATTTTGCAATTGAAAATTTAAATCAATTGGCTGTAATATTTCAATGATTTTTTGGGGATGGGGGTGTTCCTATGCCTTCCCTTTGTAGAACTTGGTTCAACCTATATCCTTAACTTAAGAACCCCAAAAAGTAGGATTGAGTAATGTTCCGAATGAGAAAATGGTCTCAACTCCTATATTTCTCTCCCTCTCTCTCTCTCCCTCTCTCCCTCCCTCTCCCTCTCCCCCCTTTCTCTCTCTCCCTCTCTCTCTCTCCCTCTCTCCCTCCCTCTCCCTCTCCCCCCTTTCTCTCTCTCTCTCTCTCTCTCTCTCTCTCTCTCTCTCTCTCTCTCTCTCTGTTTTCTTATTTTATTTTTCTTTATTATTACATTTATTTGCTGCCCATCTTATGTATTTCTCTTTCATTGAAAAGAAAATTGCATGAGAAAAATAGGGGGGGAAAGTACAGCTTGAGAGGGCCAAAGTGCAGAATAATTCCATGTTAGACATTCCAAATTCACTTTGTTGAAGACCATGCATGAAAGCTCAAATTTTGCTGTGTTTATAGCATTAACAAATTATATATTAATGTGTCTTACTCCCGCCATTAACATATAATCATCTTCCTACAAGTAATTTCAAACATGCTGGCTCAGTCTTCTAGTCATCATATCACTGAAAACTGAAACTAGTTTAGCACTGGTTTCCTAAACTTTAAGATAGTTTTACTACATTCCTGTTTTGGCTCAAGCAGATGTCCATTTTCTATTAGGATTAACTGGTTCAAAAGTCTCCCTTTCTGAATGTTGCCAATCCCATTTATTCATTTTTCTCAAAAGCCCGGTACCCCAACACAAGAAATCACTTACACCACTGGAGCACAACAGCACATAAAATGATTTTAGGCATCATGGCAGTTTCCAGCAGACCGACACCTGACAGAAAGCAAGGCATTTGGTCATTGTACAGTTACTTGACTGACAAATGACTGTGCAAAACATTACACGGACTTCTTCTTGCAGGAACAGAAGGATGCCTGATCTGAAACTCTTTATAGATAGCTTTGGAGAAGTGGTTCAGGAGTAACCACAGAGCTGATATCATTTTCTGCTCTACCTCTTTCCTACGTACAGGTGACATTTCCTTGCGTGGCAAGCTACATTTCACTGTGGCTTTGAACATTTCTCGTTTCATCTAAAAACACATTGCAGAATTGCAGAATTGTAGTTATTTTTTGCTACTTTTTTCATTGAAATTATCAAATGTAAAATACAAATGAAAATAACTAGAAAAATGGGAAAAAGAGGTAGAACGAGAAAGTGAAGGATAAGAGGGAGACATTTTTCAGTGGAGTAAAGTAAAAAAAAAAACCTTATTACAACCTTAACCTTTTTGTTTGCCTATTTAACAAGGACTACCCATTTCTATAACAACAAACAAACTTAATCTGCAGAACCCAAAGTCAAGACTTCATTTTTTTCTGTCCCAAGCACAAATAGAACAATAGCCTGCTATTGTTATACCAGGTTAGTACATGATACTCCATTTGATGATTTACATCTCCTTTTGCCTGGATTTTTAACCATCTTACCAGAAACCTTTCTTCCTTGCCTTGTCAGATCAGGAAAACCAAGGCAATAGAGAAAAGTCATGATAGACATGTCTGTGGAGATTCTCAGTCATCTAGGCCATGGTTGTCCCAAAGGTGCCTTTTCTGACTGAGTCAGAACTGAAGAAAATTCTTGGAGGTGAAGCGAAACATCTTTAAGGAAAAACAAAGAAAGTCTATTTTGCCTCTTGAAAATTCACCTTTTGGTCATGATAGATATGTCAGGACATCTTAATAATTCCTAGCCTAATGAAAAGACTGGATAATTTACTGAATAGAAGGTACTTAATTACCGTATTTTTTGGACTATAAGACACACTCATCCCCCCAAAATGTCTGTGCATCTTATAGAGTGAATGTTGCTGAAGCCCCGCCCACCCTCCAGCCCCCACCCTTCAGCCTCTGCCTCCCAACTATTCACCTCCTTGCAGCAAACAACAAACAGCCTGGTCAGCTTCAGCACAGCCTGATTTAGTACAAGCAGATAATTGGTGGTTGGTTCTGCCTCCCGGAATGCCTCCAATCAGCTGTTCCAGGTTGCAGGGATTGCCACCATCCATCAGCACCTGTGCTGCCCATCGCTACTGCTACCTATCACTGCCTCTGTGTGCCCCATTCTCAGCCTCTATGCACCCCATTTCTGGCCTCTGTGCACCCCATTTTTTGCCTGTTTCAGGTGATGGGGATAGACAGCAGTGGCGGCAATATCCAGTGTCTGGAACGGGCCAAAAATGGGGTGCACAGAGGCCAAAAACGGGGCACACAGAGGTGGCAATGGGTGGTAGCGCTGATGGGCAGTGCCAGCGTAAATCGGTGGTGGTGATCCCCGCAGCCTGGAACAGCTGATTGGCAATATTCTGGGAGGCCGATTGAACTAGCAATCAGCTACTCATACTAAATCAGGCTGTGCTGAAGCTGACCAGGCTGTTTGCTGCAAGGAGGCAAATTGCTGGGAGGCAGAGACAGATTTTTTTTCTTGTTTTCCTCTCAAAAAGCTAGGTGTGCCTTATAGTCCAGAGCCTCTTATAGTCTGGAAAATATGGTATGTGTGACCAAAACAGCTGGATTCCTCAGTGACAGAGTCTACATCTAAACCAGGAGATTACATTATAGTTATCAAACGTATCTTAGAACCTGCATCCACATCTCAAGTACTGAATTTAGGAACACGCTGAAGAAAATTCAACAAGCAATAGGCAGGAAATGCCAACATTCAATAAAAATGAAGTTCATGATAATGTTTATAAGTTAAGAATTTGATTTTTGGTTAGTGAAACCAAGATTTTTGTGCAATCAGGAGAGGAAATTATATTTCACATACATATTCCTTCTAAATACCTCCAGGGAATTAGCGCTGAGAGCTAACGAGGATCATCATTAAACTTCTGTCTGTCTGAATTCACTGTGGCCAAAAGGCTATTTAAATAGAATTCTGGTTCATACCAATCTTGGTTTAAGAGTCCCTCAGGCCTTTCACCAACACGATGTTGTTTGGTTGCATATTAAGGCAGTATTAATAACTACAGCTCAAAGGGAGCTAGAGACAGACCAAAGATATGACTGCTCTGCAAGATTTTATAGTGATTAAAGTTTGTAAGCTTCCTCATCTCGTTGTCTAGTGTTTATTAGAGGAGGATTAGAACAAGGTGCCTTTGTCAGACGCTCTTCTCAAGCTCCAGAACTGCGGGTCAAGACATAACTGGCAGGTATTTCTATTTAGAGAGGCTTTTCATGTCTAAGATGATTAGTATCTGTGGTAGCTGCTATTATTTATTTCAGTTTTTTAAATAGATCTTTGTTACTGCATCTACATTTATAATTAGTTATCTTGGAAATGATTTTTTTTAATGAAGATTTGGAAAATAACTGCTGCATATAAATAAAAAAACACAAGGACAAATCTCAGAAAAATCTTTATCAATGGATTGCAATTAGATTTCTATGTAATATACCTATCAACATTGGATTTTGTTCCTTTTTGTTAGGGGTATCATAAATGACCACTGGACAGTATTCAAAGTTCAGGAAAACAAAAGTAGAAATTGTTAGATCGGGTGAATGAAGGCACACCCAGGCTTCAGAGTAACAAACAGCTCTTTATTAGCACAAGTCAACTATGTACAATCCTGCGAAGGTTCGGTCTGACAGCAGCCCTTTAATAGGGAGCTGTCAGACCCTTCGGCCAATCAGATTGAATCTCTGTTCCCGCCGGAACAGAGAACCTTGGTGTAAACCATTACTACTGTTTCTGGTATCTAACAACCCCTCCCCTCTTAGATGGGCTCAACCGACTTGTGACGTAGTCACGCAGGTAGGTGGGCTTTCTGGTGGCTCGCCCAGACCTGCACAGTTCAGTTGGTGGGTGTTCTTTAGTCAGGTCGTATGGACCTGTTGTCTCTGCGGCTTCGCCTGGTGAAAGCTCCTGGAACTTCTCACAGGCTGCGGCTGGAGTTTCTGGAGCCGGTTCACTTGGAACTCGCTGCGGGCCTGCAACACTTACAGATAAGTGCCCCGGTACCTTTGTGATTGAGTTATCTGTGGAAGGAGTGAATTCTTGCTCCTTTTGGGTATGGCTTTGGCTAACTCATGCAGGAGTTACCTCTGCCTAAGAATGGAGTTGGAGATGCGGCCACGGAATTGGTCAATGTGCCGTCTCCAATTTCGACCGTCCTCGAGCTCTAATAGGTAAGAGCGAGGCCCGGTGATGCCTATTACTGTGGCAGGAATCCAAAGAGTTCCCCCAGTGTAGTTGTGGGTGTAAACTTGATCCTCTACGCTAAGGTTTCTTATTTTTCTGGTTGAATCTGGGGGCTGGAACAGAGGACCTTGGTGTAAACCATTACCACTGTTTCTGGTATCTAACAGAAATATTTGATCCTTTCTATCTTGTTAATGCTGCAGAATGAAAGTCACATCAAGTGAGGGTTGAGAAAAAAGAGAAAGGGAAGATCCATCTGCAGAAATCTGGCAACTCAGTAAAATGTATGAAATTCTCCATCTGTGATGTACTGTATTAAACATTTAGAAAGATCATCCCTTCCAATGTCATAGATTAAAAATAGAAACAGATTTGGACTATTCCTATTGTTCCCCTAGAGCCCATTGTCTTAGTCCCCTTCCTTGCTTATCTTCAATAACTGAAAGTTGCCCTCCAGCTTTTCTCTGATTTATCAAACTGTTTCAAATGGAAAAACTCAGATCAAAATAGGAATAGTAATTCATGAGTAAAAGTTTACACGCGGCTAGGGAGTCTATCATTGTTGCAAAGGAGCAAAAGGAGCATTTGAAGTTTAAATTAAGTACGCCCATTTCTTAGAAAATATAAAATATCAACAGCAATGCATGCAGCTGTATTTAATTATTATAAAAACTCTCTGTTTAGCATTCTAACATCATTTTAAAAAGCCCTGGGTAGATATAGCTAGATAGCTAGATAGAAGATGATAGATATAGAGATGATAGATAGGTAAATGATAGATAGATAGATAGATAGATAGATAGATAGATAGATAGATAGATAGATAGATAGATAGATAGGCAGGCAGGCAGGCAGGCAGGCAGGCAGGCAGGCAGGCAGGCAGGCAGGCAGGCAGGCAGGCAGGCAGGCAGGCAGGCAGGCAGGCAGGCAGGCAGGCAGGCAGGCAGGCAGGCAGGCAGATGACACACAAAAATATATGTTACTGGCTCTCATTTAAAAATGATCAATGCAATTTTCTAATTTGGTAGATTTTTGTTTATCATAGATTTATTAATAAAAGAACAGAATTGGATTTGCTGAACTAATGAATTGAGATATATTGATATTAGCTTACAGTATTTTACTTTAGCAATTAAACTTTTAGGAGAAATCCTGCTGCTTGTACTGCAGTTCCCTGATATCATTTTGGTGATAGTTTGAAGGGATCTTTCCTGCAGAGGCTATTATCTCAAGAGATGACTTCCTGTCTGTGACAGATCTCAAGTCTCAAAAAATATGCATTTTTATGTCAGTCCTTCCCCATGTTAGTTGTCCCCAAGAGTTGTCTTTTCAATGGATGTGGGTGTATCTCCCTCAATGTGTATTACAATTTTTAAATCATAAGGATTTTTATAATGTGAACAGTGTATGTATAAATAAATAAATATAGTGTGATTGCCTTAATTAAATTCACAGCAAATATAGTTGGGGGGAAAAAAAACAATCTTTCCCTGCAACTGACAACAATGGTGAAAGACAGTAATTATGAATTAGGAAACTGTATGGAATAATCAAGCATGATAAAAATATATTTATTTCCCTTACTGCAAATCTGATTTCTAAGTTCTTCAGGGAGAGAGAGAGAGAGTGAAAAAAGCAGTCTAAATTGTGAAGCCTGAACAAATTAAATAGCAACCTGAAAAATAAATGTCTTGCCAGGCTTCTTAAGATTACTTTTTTTCAAGGTAGGCTGCTATTAGTTCCACTCTGCAGGTGTGGAATGCAGGTGTGCAGTAAAAATGTAGAATAGTGGAATGCCTGAGGCTACCCAGTGAGTGCCAAGCTTTATGAGCAGCAGAAATGTCTGATGCAGCTTTTGGTAGATTGATGCTTTAAACCACAGAACAGTGTATGTTTGAAATGGCACATTCTATAAAAATAAACTGCATGTCCACTGAAACCCCAGCACAGTAATAGAAAGGCTAAGTATGGTTACTTTGAATGGATGACTGTAACTATCAATCTGATACTGAGCGTGTCATCCGAATTTATTTTTCTTTATCACACACACACACACACACACACACACACACTGGTCTTGTTGCATTCAGGTCTTTTCCCGTGTAAGTTTGAGATTATCTTGGCAACGTTTTGGCGAGGTCTCACTCGCCATCTTCAGGCTGGGTTTTGGGCTTGCCAAGACAATGTCAAATTTACATGGGAAAAGACCCGAATACAACAAGACCAGCATACCTACAATCGTGAAAAGCTATGAAAATACACACACACACACTAGTGACGTGCGGTGAGGTTTATGACTGGTGAGGCACTGACACAGTGCTGGGTTTCAAATATGTTTAGACTTGTGGACTTCAACTCCCAGAATTCCACAGCCAGGCATGCTCAGTTCCAAATTAAAGTGACAGCATTTGTTTTTCTCCTTTGCTCCTTCTTTCTTTTTCTTTTTCTTCTCCTTCCCCTCCTTCCTCCCTCTCTCCCTTCCTCCCCCTCTCTCAAACACACACACACACAGAGAAGTTGGATTGGACTATCTCTCCTACCCCTTCCCTCTCTCACTCACTCTCAAACAAACCCACACACACACAAAAGTTGGATTGGATATCTTTTCCAGTGGCTTGAAAGCAGCTCCTCTGCCACCCCCCCCCCCATTCCCCTGCTGCCTTTCCCAAACACCTCCACCATTGCAAATGCAGCCTGCTGTCTGGGTGGGAAATGCCTGGAACACAATAAAGCCCACCCACCACCTCCTGCTGGCAGGCTGGGGTGAGAGGAGAGGCAGAGAAGCCGGAGGGGAGCCGAGCCGAGCCTTCCAAAAGAAAGAGGCTGGGGGGAATTGTGTGTACTACAGCATGGCTCTTTGCCTGGCTTCCTGCCTCCTCCTGTGGTCTCCTCAGTGCTCGCTTGTGCTCTCCCTCCCCAAGTGTAGTTTGATTGCAGGTGGAGCCACGTTGCCTTTTCAAACTTGTAATCAGTGAAGCTGGGCTAGATTTTTATATAGTTTTATCCAGCTGTGTGTGTGAGAGAGAGAAATGAATGGGGGCCTAGGGAGGAAGTCACTACACTTGGGGAGGGAGAGCACCAGTGAGGTTAAGCAGAGTCATCCACGGTGAGGCAGCAACTAGCTCAGCTTTTTCCTTTTACTTTTTTTTTTCATGATGAGAGTGGTGAGGCTGTGCCTCACTTGCCTCACCTGACTGCACGTCACTGACACACACACACATTGAAGTAAGGAGATTTTCTGAGAGGCCTCAATCATGCTCTACATTTAGTAATGGTACAATCAACTTCTCCTCCTTCTCCTTTTCTTTTTCCTCCTCCTCCTCCTTCTCCTCCTCCTTCTCTTCTTTCACCATCAACTGCACCATAAGCATAAATCTCCTGACCATCTGACTATTCTCTATCTCAAACACCCAATTTCAGTTGTTATGCTATCCAATCCATAATACTTTCTACATTTAGTTGCCTACAAATAAATTAGGCAAGTTGGGGTAACAGATTGCTCAGAGAATTGTAAAAAATGCCCTCATACTGATTAATTATATATAATTGTTCTGTGTATACATATCGTATTTTAAATTTCTCCAAGCACGGTTTCCCAGACAGATTACAGTGATTGGAATACAAAGATCTGTAAAGGTAAGTAGATTACATCCCCATTTGGATGTAAATTTGGATTGGAAGCTAAACTTTATAATTCACTTCCAGCTGTGAAACCTCAGATACAACAAATGCTAAGACCTGACTAAAGATCCAATAATAGTTCACAATGAAGTGCCACTGAAATCCTATTTTTCTTCTTATTAATTTCCTAAATGCTTTATGAACCATCACAAAATGAATTACACTACTCTTTAATAAGCAATGTTATATCCAAAGCGGGTAGATATATTAGTACCACTTAAAATGAGCGACAGAGGTAAAGGAAAGGTGACTTGCTCATGGTTGTTGAGGCAGAAGATGTTTCAATCCTAACTTGACTTACTAGAACCAAGTCTTTCTTGAACTTAGTGAATATACTTAACAGTGAACACATCACACAGGTAGTCCTCATTTAGTGACTGTCTTGGGTAGCGGTCATCCACAATTATGATGGTAATGAAAAAGTACTTCTATGACTAATGGTTGTACTGAGGACAACAAAGGTATTCAAAGTGAAACTGGTTAAAGTCTCCATCAGTGTCAGGCAGCAGCTGCGGCAGGTGGAAAGGTCCTAATCATGGATGGAACCATGGATGGAACCAGATAGGTTCCAGACGGAGCTTGGGCCACCTCCTGTTGCCCTGACCTGCTCCCGGATGGAGGACCTGGTGGCTGCATGGAACAGTGCGGCGGCCGGGGCCTTGGACCGGGTAGCGCCCTTGTGGCCTCTCCGGTGGCAGCGAACCACCCTGGCCCCTTGGTTTTCCGAGGAGCTGAGGGTGATGAAGTGCCACAAGAGACGCCTAGAGAGCAGATGGAGATCCTCTCGTGCCGAATCTGACCGAACACAGGTAAGAGCCCATTTATGGACCTACCTTGTGGCACTAAGGGTGGCTAAACGTCGATATTATGCCACCCTTATTGCGTCTGCAGAAAACCGCCCTGCCGCCCTGTTTCGGGTGACCCGCTCCCTCCTTTCACAGAGGTCGCGAGAAGCCCCTTTACAGGGGAGGGCAGAGGAATTTGGGGAATATCTGCAGGACAAAATCGCTCAGATCCGGAGCGAATGGGTCCCCTTCAGTGATCGTGAGGAGACACCGGAGGCGAGTCTTGAGGTACCTATCTGGGAGGAGTTTGACTCTGTTGCCGCCGAGGATATGGACAGGCTATGCGGGCGACTGCGGGCCACCACATGTTTATTGGACCCGTGCCCCTCCTGGCTTGTACTGGCAACCTGGGAGGTTATATGTGACTGGCTCCTGGGTCTGGTGAACGCCTCGCTGGAGGAGGGGTTCCTGCCAGCCGCCTTGAAAGAGGCGGTGGTGAGGCCCCTACTTAAGAGGCCTTCCCTAGACCCAGTTGAGTTAGCCAATTATCGTCCTGTCTCCAACCTTCCCTTCTTAGCGAAGGTTGTCGAGAGTGTGGTGGTGCAACAGTTCCCTCGACACCTGGAGGAAATTACTTATCTAGACCCGCGCCAGTCCGGTTTCCGACCGGGTCACAGCACAGAGACGGCTTTGGTCGCGTTGGTGGATGATCTCTGGAGGGCGAAAGATGGGGGCTGTTCCTCCATCTTAGTCCTGTTAGACCTCTCAGTGGCTTTCGATACCTTTGACCATGGTATCCTATTGCGTCGTCTGGAGGGGATGGGGGTGAGGGGCACCGTTTTGCGGTGGTTCTCCTCCTTCCTCTCCGGTCGGACGCAATGTGTGTTGGCGGGAGAGCAGAGATCGACCCTGAGGCCGCTCACGTGTGGAGTGCCACAGGGGTCGGTCCTCTCCCCTCTCCTGTTCAACACATACATGAAACCGCTGGGCGAGATCATTCGAGGATTCAGGGTTGAGTGCCATCTGTATGCAGATGACACTCAGTTGTACATTTCTACCCCGAACCACCCCAACGAAGCCGTCGAGGTGATGTCCCGGTGTCTGGAAACCGTGCGGGTCTGGATGGGCGACAACAGACTCAAACTCAACCCTTCCAAGACGGAGTGGCTGTGGCTACCGGCACCCCGCTTTAGCCAATGTGTTCCATCTCTGGCCATTGGGGGGGAACAACTGCCCCCAGTGGATAGGGTACGCAATTTGGGCGTCCTCCTAGATTCCCGGCTGTCGCTAGATGATCATGTGACGGCCGTGGCTAGAGGGGCGTTCCATCAGGTTCGCCTGATGCGCCAATTGCGTCCCTTACTGGAGCGAGACGCCCTTTGCACAGTCACTCATGCCCTAGTGACTTCTCGCCTTGATTACTGTAACGCTCTCTACATGGGGCTCCCCTTGAGATGCACCCGAAGGCTCCAGCTGGTCCAGAATGCAGCCGCGCGGGTTATTATGGGGAGTACTAGGTACTCCCATGTAACACCTTTCCTGCACGAGCTGCACTGGCTACCTGTGGCCTTTCGGGTGCGTTTCAAGGTGTTGATCGTCATCTTCAAAGCGCTCCATGGCTCGGGACCTAGTTATTTGCGGGATCGCATTCTACCCCATACATCCCTTCGACCAATCCGCTCTCACAGAGAGGGCCTCCTCCGGGTACCATCTGCTAAACAGTGCGGGCGGGCGGTGCCTAGGAGTAGGGCCTTCTCTGTGATGGGCCCAACCCTCTGGAACGACCTCCCCCCCGATATTAGAACCACCTCTGATCTCCACTCCTTCCGCAAGAAACTCAAGACCCACCTGTTTCGAGTAGCTGGTCTGGCCTAATTATAATTATAATCGTAACTGTATTTAACATCTATTCAAACCTTCCTGGATGGCTTTTTAAATTTTATGTTGGGGTTTTAAAAGGGTTTTAAAATTGTTTTTAAGTATTTAAATTGGTTTTGGGATTTTATATACAGACAGTGTGTGTGTGTTGTTTCTGTTCTATGTCTTATGTTATTTTTTGTTGTTTTGATTATGAATGGTCTGTACACCGCCCCGAGTCCCTACGGGGAGAGGGGGCGGTCTATAAATTAAATAAACTATAAACTAACTAATCAATGAATTAAGATAACAAAGCTCAGGTTGTCAACTTGTGGTTAGCTCTTTTTAGGGACATACTGTGCTGTGGACAAAAGCAATTCAGGAAGAAATAGCTTATTGATTTCCAGAGGAGCAATGGAAGACTGAAGAAGACCGCAGTGGAAAAAGGAGCTAGTGAATGGATTAGCTCCTCAGAATTCTCCAAAGCAAGGAGGAAGCAGATTTTCCCACACATACTCCGTATAGAACAGATGTATCAATCACACAGCCCATTGGCTGAATCAAGCCCATGATAGGCCCAGAGTTGTCCCTCAGTGCTGCCCTGGAAATGGTGAGGGACTGGCCCATGGTGCCCCGGCCTCAGCCTACCCTGGCCATACCCACCCTTGCTTCCTAGGGCAAACAAAATCCTGATAGCAATAGCACTTAGACTTATATACCGCTTCATAGTGCTTTTACAGCCCTCTCTGAGCGGTTTACAGAGTCAGCCTATTGCCCCCAACAATCTGGGTCCTCATTTTACCCACCTTGGAAGGATGGAAGGTTGAGTCAACCTTGAGCCTGGTGAGATTTGATCTGCCAAACTGCTGACAGTCGGTGATCAGCAGAAGTAGCACTCTATCCACTGCCCCACTGTGGCTCTGTGTGGCCCACAATGGAATTGAGTTTGATACCCCTGATATAGAAGGTCCCATAAGAAGATATAAGGCTGCATTTTCTGGTGGACTTTGGATCTGTAGAACCCAGAGGAAAGTGATCTTGTCTAAGCTGCAGTTTTGCACCTGCAACATCCATATATTTCCTCCTGTAACCATCTCAGGAATTGCTTGTTAATGGCTTTTTGAATGCTAAGAATCTTCAGCAAGGCAGGTACCATTACACTGGGTCAGTTTCCTTCTTGAAAGACATTTTGTACAAGTCTAAGAACTTTAAAGAGGAAAACAATATTTCTGAATAAACAGCAAAAGGGTAACTACAATATTGGTTTTGGAAAATTATAAACAGATTAAGGGGTCAGATGGGCTTGAAAGAATATTTCCTGTGAGTTGTTTAAAATTTTGCAATAAAGAGAATTTTGAAACTAATTGTAAGAAATCCTTTCATGGAAAAGTGTTGATTAGAAGAAAAAAAACCCCAAATGATAAGAGAAGACCTTGGTGGATTAGAGGGAAACAGATAGAACTAAAAATTACAGTTGAAAGAGAAGAGACCCATGAATACAACGGAGCAATATTATTTGTCTTAAGGATGTTTGGGAACAATACATTCAAAAAGTATGGTCCTCTATATGTTGTGGCCCAGCAGGAGCCGTTGCCGCTGCCACCAGACTCCGAGAGTGAGGGTCCCTATGAGTCGGCTCAGGAGGATGTGGAGGACCCTGGACAGGGTTCCGACTCTGAGCAGGGATCGGAGAGTCTGGTCGGCCACCAGGAGGCGCCTGAGGCATGGAGCAGCGGTGAGAGCCAGAGGAGGAGGGCTCCTGATGCCATGCCTTGGAGCAGTGGGGAGGAGTCACGAGACAGTGAATCAGAGATTAACAGGGAGTTCCTGGACACCCGTTATCACCGCGCCCATAGACGCAAGGAGCGAGGGCGCAATTATTGGCGGTAAGGGCTCTCAGCTGTTGATCAGGAGACTCCTCTTCAGTCTATAAAAGGGTTGACTGTGCATACGCCCTTTGCAGCAGTCAACAAAGAACTCCTGCAAGAAGTTTTGGTCTTGAAACGTAGCAGGCTGGATAGCTGCTTTTGTGTCTTGTATTTGTGAGCTTTGTCGTGGTGGTTTACTGCCACGGAACGTTCTCTCTGTCTGTGAAATTAACCCTGTTCATTTGTATTGTTCCGGAGTGTGTTCTGTGTGGGCGAAGGAGGAAGGGGGGGGTCAGAACATCTATATAACAATTTGAGTTTTAAAAAGGCTGTGGAAGAAGAAGCGATTTTACTGGACAAAACGGAGACTGAGGCTGGTTTGAAGGTGGATTTGAAAGTGCGTTTTAAAATGCCAGATCACAAGAATGATATGAAACATGATGCCACACTGGATTTACCAATGAAACTACCTGTTGTCTTAATAATTAAAAGGAGACATACAAATAATAAATCAGAAGAGTGGCTTTGATAGCTTCACTGCATTTTTAGAGAAAGTGGTAATGTTATTTTAAACAACAAAAAAGCCATGATAAAAAAAGAAAAGGAAAGAAATATCAAACTGATTTACTTGATAAAGGTTAAAATAAAAAAAATGTTATTATTTCCGGTAGCTCTTAGTGGACTTTTGTTGATAATCACTGATTGACAATATTTTATCATTTGTCTATGGATGAGATATGGAAAGAACAGATAGTTTACTAAAATATCAAAGAAAGTGATTCTTTGTACTTGTCTTGAGGGAGAGGTGGCACCCCAAAAAAGGGGAAAAAATCTCCCATTCCTCTCCCAAAAAGTCTGATACAGGACACGGTATGAGAGACTTCCACCTGAAATGACAAACATGAGTGATGTTTGCAGCATCACTCATTGTCTCAGGCATTGATTCATGTAGCAACCATTTCACTGGACCCAATTGTGGTCACTATATGAGGAATACCTACAATTTAGTTCATATTTAGTAAGGAGTTATCCAAAAGAGCAATTTAAACAAAATGAATTAAGAAAACATGACTTGTGCATGTGTATATTCCATTGTCCTCTAAGTGTATTTACACATGGAATGTTTTTCTTTTTTCTGTTCAGTTGTGCCTGATAGTTGGACACTACTTGAAAAGAATCCTGCAGTTTTCTTAGCATGGTTTTTTTTTTTAAAAAATGGTTTACCATTGCCCTCCTTCCCAAGGCTGAGAGGAAGGGACTGACCCAAGATCATCCTGCTGGCTTTGTGTCCAAGTTAGGATTAGAATTCTCCCAGTTTCTAGCCTGATGTTTTAACTATACATACTCCAAACTGGCTGCCACAAATCTTAATGGAACAACTCTATATTAATGGTATAATTCTTTCACAGATAGCATAATATTGTACAATATGAGAGCATCATATTGGTTTTTTTTATCATTTGGTTTGTCAAACATGTACAAGATAACAGGTATAAATATAAATATGGACATGAACAAAGGAAATGAGTACAAAGAAATGGGGACAGTGGGACAGGGACAGCAGGCACACTGCTGCACTTATGCATGACCCTTTATGCACCTCTTAGGAATGGGTGAGGTCCATGGTAGACAGTTTGCGGTTGAAGCTGTGGGGGTTTGAGGATATAACAACGGAGTCAAGTAGAGCATTCCAGGCATTGACCACTCTGTTGCTGAAGTTGTATTTTCTGCAATCTAGTTTAGAGTGGTTTACCTTGAGTTTGTATCTATTGTTTGCTTGCGTATTATTGAGGTTTAGGTTTATTTGGATTTATATGCCGCCCTTATCCAAAAGGACTCAGGGCGGCGTACAACATTAAAAACACACATCACAAAAGTTAAAAAAAGATTAAACCCATTTCCAAAAAGACCAAACCATTTTTTTAAAAAGAAACAATACATTTAAAATAAATTAACATTAACATTAACAGGCCACGCCGGCTTGCTGGAAAAGCCAACTTTTTAGGGCGTGTCGGAAGGACCGGAGGTCAGGGATTATGCGGAGCTCCGGGGGCAGCTCATTCCAGAGGTTGAAGCTGAAGTAGTCATTGACAGGTAGGTCGTTGTAGCAGACAATTTTGTGTACTATGCTTAGATTAGACCATAGGTGGCGTAGTTCCAGGTTGTCCAAGCCCAGAATTTTGAGCCTGGCAGGATAAGGAATTCTGTTGTGAGCAGAGGAGTGGAGTAATCTTTTCGTGAAATACCTCTGGACTCTTTCAATTGTATTAATGTCTGATATACAGTGTGGATTCCAGACAGACGAGCTGTATTCGAGAATTGGTCTGGCAAAGGTATGCACTAGTTTGCAGTACAATGTTACCAGAAAAGAAGCTTCGTAAAATTATGTTAACAACTCTTAATGCCTTTTGGGCAATGCTGTTACAGTGAGCTCTGGTACTTAGATTGTTTGAGATAAGTACTCCTAGGTCCTTGACAGAGTGAGGGTTGTCTAAGAGGTCATATCCACCAAGCTTGTATTTGGTATTCTGATTTTTATTGCCAATGTGTAGGACCAGGCATTTGTTGGTTGAGATTTGGAGTTGCCAAATGCCTGACCATTCTGACACATAGTCGAGGTCTCTTTGTAGGGCAGCAGCATTGTCGGTGATGTTAAATAATTTTACTTCATCAGGAAAGAGGATACAACTGCTTTTAATATGGTCGCATAGGTCATTGACGTAAAGCAGAAAGAGTGTGGGTCCTAAAACACTGCCTTGGAGGACACCGCTGTTAACTGGTGCCAGGTTTAATAGCGCGCTCCCTATTTTGACTACTTGTTGCCTATTTGATAGGAACAATTGTCTCACGGTTTACAAATAAACTGACCAAGTCTGCAACCTTATACATATTTTCCAGTCCTAGTGAATTCAATTCGATTTTTATTTATTTATTTATTTTTTTAAAAAAAACAAGCTCAGAAATGAAAACGTAAGTGCCATTGGCAGCACCCTGATTTTTTTTTATAATGCTGTTAGATCACAAAAGTCTGTGGAATGTTATTAATAATAAAATGCTCTGCTAGCTTTTGAAATTTAGGCTGCCATTCAACAGAAAAAACAAACAGTCTCCTGATAAAAACAGAGCTTCACTTCTTTCTGCTTGTCATGACTATATGCCAGAGTGGAATTTAAATGATAAAACTACAGGCGTGCTGTTTTGTAATCAAAAGATAAAAAGGTTTTCCAGTGAATGCAGAACAACACCCACTCTTTGATTTGCTGCAAAATTATTCCTTCATATAAAAGAGAGGAACATGAGAGGAGGAGGGATTATTAACAAAATCAACATTTCTGCTTTTTAATCAGCTAGATTGGGTATATTTGCTGACTCCCAATGGACAGTCTCATTCATTTTCTCTCTGTGTTTTATACGCTATCTTTTAAAACCGGAATGTCTCACTGTACTTGAAAACAATAATCTCCTTAAAACCCTTTTGAAGGCAAAAAAGAACAGATTCTCTATCACATCTTTGCTAGCTCCATTTTAAACTTTGGCCAGTTTTTATTTTCATTTGGATATCGGCAGGGAGCAGTGCCACATCGCAACTTGTTTTTGATTTATTCCCAAAGCACCATCAATCCAAACCACTTTTCCTTCATTGCATTCTAACCAACCTCCAATCACAAAAGCTTTCAGGAGCTTCTCACCACCGGCTGAGTGTGAAAAAATGATTCGGGGGCCAGAATGCATGGCAAAGCAAGAAGTCTCCCCAATGGGGAAAATCAAAATACAGAATAAACACTTTAGAACTTAGAATGTGTATTCCATTCAAAGCAAAAGGCCAGAGAGGGTAAAAGGACAGGCCTCTGAAGGTGGCAGATCGGTTTGCCACTTGCCACAAACCTATGCTGGTTTGAAGCCAGAGCTGTGTGATTTTCTTTTCCAATTGAAGATGTAGAGAAAAATCTTTGTGTGGTAAGACACTATATCACTACGTTTTATCCAGGAAAGAGATCATGAAAAAGATTCATAGACGTGTCCCAGTTCTACATTGTCTTATGCTGTGTGGTGGAGTTCCTAATAAATCCAAAAGACAGATTTTCTCTAAAATTAACTTTACCGGTCAGCATGACTCAATGTGCTAATTTTTAATGAATCCCAATTTACCATTGGCTAAAGTACAATAAGCATTTTATTTGTGGGAGGGCACAAACACTGCTTTGATGATCCAAATTTAAAAGAGATTCTTGACCGTTTCTAAAAGTGGGCTTGATTTATTTATTTTTGGAAGGTGAAAAGAAGAGGGGGGGAATCTATACAAACCCAGGAAAAATTTCCCTATTACCTTGTGATCTGCAGCTATTTTTGGTAGTTGATAGATATTTATGACACATTGCCATAGCAACAAAGAACTATCTGAATATCTGTATTATTTGGCAGGAAGAATAATGTGCCAGGCAGTCTTTTGATACAATAATCATTGCTTAAAGTTATAGATAATGTATTAGGAAGACAGCCTGCTTCTACCTGCATATTTCTGTGCATAAACAAAGCATTTGTTCTTGGGATGGGGATAATAACACAATCCTACCTGTGATGGCTTTCAATACACAACAGCGAGACCACTAGATGGTGCATTTATCGTTGCTAACATTAATAACAAGCAAGCCTATTTTTCACAAATACTATTTAAGTAGTTTTCCTCCCCCTTAAAAGGAAAAGGTGAGGAGGAGGGAAATCATACATATTCTTTGAAGGATTTCTGTATTTCTTGGGTACCAACTTCTCCAAAGAGACTGTTTTCCTTCTTGTGTAGTAGAATATGCTATTTCTTTCCAAGTACAGAGTAAGAGAAAAGAAGGATGGCTTCATTTTTTGTTCATGATTTTGCAGGAGCTGTTTTTAAAACCATATGGATTTTTATACCTGTCATTCTTTACACGTATTAAAAGGCCCCTGATAGGAACCAGATCTCATTTCTATGGCAAAAGATTAATATCGTGTAAGTATGACAAAGAGAAAATAAAATATAATAAAGCAGTGGAGGCTTCAGATCAGAACCTAGGGGCATTAGAAGGTATATTTGCAGAAGTAGAGACTCTATTATTGTATGATCATGAAAATGGGCATAATTGCCTTAAAAAAAAAGAATACCAAACATAAAGCTGGGCCATATGCAGTTCTAGACCACTTTAAATGTGCTCAGATTATGGCCTTGAATGCATATAAACTGTGCAACCACAGCACATCTGCAGGAGCATCTTTGAGATAGGAATAAAGAGATCTGGTTTTCAGTGGACAACTAAACAAGAACTCTTTCAAGAAACTTGCATGTGACGAGGTAAATGCATTCATGCTCGGACCAGTGCTTCCAGCAAGTCCATCATATCAAGCCTGCTCAAATGTGCAGCTGTTTTAAAGGAAGCTGGAAATAATTTTATCCTATGATGCTGATGTCAGTTAACAGCAGAATCAGAGGAAAGCATCAAAGGAGTATGTCTTCAACATCATTTGGTCCTCTTCGGTTCCTAATGGATCAGCTCACTGCCATATAACGTTAAAATCAGATCTCTTACCGATTATTCATATATGTGTCTAAGAGTGGAAGCAATTAAAGAGGAAGAAAGGCCAATTTTGGCAAACATCCAGTCGAAGGACTAAATAGACATTTTCAGAAAGAACAGATTACGTAAGTGCCAAGAGCATAAAAGCTTACAAAGAGTTCAATAGTAGTTAAGGAAGAGAGAAGTCCTAATATTTCTAGTAGAGTAATCAATTTCTGTTATGAACAGGAACAAAAAGAAGGAGGAGGAGTACAATAATAGTAGTAGCACAGTGGTGGGTTCTGGATCCTGGTGCAAGTGGTATGGTGCAACAGGGCCCGGCATCCACCACATGAATGCATGAACACATGCGTCCTTACCTCCTGCGATGCCTCCGCAACACTCCAGCTGCTGGGTGGAGCATCGCACAGGAGCTGTACGTTCCTTGTGAGTGTGCTGAAGTGTCAAAGAGCTCAAATACAGGTAAGGAGAGTGGGCGGGCAGGTGGGCCCACCAGAGCACTGGAACGGAACGGTACTTGGTGCTTCCGGCAGGCACCGGTACACCTGTACCAGGGCGCACCATCTGCAACCCACCACTGTAGTAGCAATAGTAGTAGTAGTCTACAGAAAGTCCTCAACTACAATCGAGTCCAAAATTACCATTGCTAAGCGAGATAGTTGAAGTTTTGCCCCATTTTACAACCTTGCTTGCCACAGTTGTTAAGTGAATCACTGGAGTTCTTAAATTAGTAATGCAGTTGTTAAGTGAATCTGATTTCTCTAATGACTTTGCTTGTCAGAAGGGCACAAAAGGGGATCACATAATCCCAGGATACTGCAACCATCATAAAAAGGAGCCGGTTGCCAACCGTCCAAATTTTGATCCCATGAACTTGGGAATACTGCAACAATCATAAGTGTATAAAATGGTCATGTCACTTTGTTCAGTGATATTATAACATTGAATGGTAATTAAATGAATAGTTGTAAGTCGAGGACTACCTGCATATATGCATGGGTATGTATATGTATATGTATACATGTGTGTGTGTGTGTGTGTGTGTGTGTGTATGCATATGTTTAGTAAAGGCACAGGCACTCAAAATAACATGATATGTGACTTATAATGGTGACATACTTGTTTTTTAAAAAAAATGTTAAGAAAATGTTTTGAAAAGAGAGTACTGTAAACAAGAGTTTTTTATATTTCCTTTCTGTTTCATTTTTAATGCCCCCCCCCCCCTGAAATAGGCAGGTTTCTATATCTATTTTTAAAAATATACTCACACAAGACACATCATCTCCAGCAGCAATTACTATGAATAGCACAATTAAAACTGCCCTATTCACTCTTAAGCCTCAGATGTGCCAGGTGTTTGTTATTTTGCTTGGTGGTTAACCCCAATAGAGACTCTGTCTATTAGTAGCCATGATTTGTTCTTCCAAAATTAAACAAAGCAGCAATATCTCATCCCACTAACAAATTTTGGAAAAGCTGTTTTGTGTTTAATTTAATTTAAGAATTTGAGACAAATGAGACCATTTTCTGAGACAGAAAATTGATGGACTCAGTGGTTGAATAATCTCCATTTCTGATGTTTTGGCTCGGGGGGCTATTTGGAAATAACCAAGAAAGAAGTTTCTATCTTTAATAATTAGCTGGCCTTCTATAACAACCAACCAGAATTTAGTCTATTTTGAAAAAGAAAAAAAAAAGATTAAACTGGAAAAGTTTATGTTCATTTCAATGCAGGAGCGGAGTCTTAGGTATTCTAACAACCACAATAATGGCAAATGATGACGAGCGCACAATATTATCATACAAATGGCACAATTATGCACTTGCACCATGTCTGCCCAGGTATATAATGGTGATGTCATGATACACATATCATGATTTGTCCCTTCCTTTTACCACTTCTCTCCCAGACATCCATGTAAATTGGCATATAAGTTTTAAATTTCAGCAGGTTTTGTCTGATTGTGATCATAATATTGGGTCATCCATGGTCGATACTTGTTGGACTAGAATGATAAGTACTCAATCAACATTCCAATTTTTGCGTTTTTTTTTCAGCATTGGTTGATAAGTACAAAGTCATGACATAGCTGAGAGGCACCAAGGAATGTTCTATTTACATTAAAACAAGCAAACAAGCAAAATACAAACATCTTTGGCTACCCAATTTTGGTTAATCATTGTCAAACATGAGGGAGACAATTTCAATATTTTTAAAAAAGAAACATGTAGAAAAGTAGGTGTTTCCTGGATCTTTATGATTTCTTCCTTCTTGATGTATATAAAACACGGGCATGGTCCTCTCATCCAACCTGCTCTGTTCTGCTCGTTGGCGTTCAATTTTTCCCACTGTTTCATCATGCCCCAAAAGCTGTTAGAAGAGATGAGTTGTAATACCTTCCAGTTATGTGAATGAATTATTATTTATTGATTGTTTTCATCAAATAATACCACACACAGTCCAACATTAGATTTAATCCTTCTGCATTTGAGTGCAAATTAATTTCATCAGTCCAAAGGACGAATCATTCAATCTTCTCACATCACAATAAGCTTTTAGTTGAATTGATAAATGATTAATTCATGTTTTCCTGATCTTTCTTTTTTTCAAAAAGATGACAAAAATCTTCCTGAGGTATAAACTTCAAACTTCTTTCACCATCTCTGAAAATAACAGCTTTTGTTTTAAGGTGGCCAAAATTTATTGACTATAAGCAATCTTTTCCCAAACTGCCCTTGACAAACATTTCTCATAATATGTTATATATAATGGAAGTTAAATGGATGAGAAAGTATATTGCTGTTCTTCTCCATATATATATATATATATATATATATATATATGTGTGTGTGTGTGTGTGTGTGTGTGTGTGTGTGTGTGTGTGTGTGTGTGTGTGTGTGTGTGTGTGTGTTACAACCCCTGGTATGCCTAAATAGTCTCCCTTTATTTATTTATCAGTACAAATACAACATATATATTTCCCCTGAAGTACTGTTTTCAGATGTCCTTACATTTATTTATTCCATACACTACAGTACTTCAGACACTGGAAAAAGGGGTTGGGAGATAATTAGATCTACATTAGCTATTATATTAGCATGTTGTAGCTAATACATGACCTTGTCAGCTTATCCTACAAAAAAATGAGGTATTTGAGACTTCAATGAATGCTTCAACATGGCTCTCAAGCTGTTGGATACATCATCTCTGTTCACTCAATTGTTTTTTCCTGATGTAGAATAGTATGCCATCTCCACCTCTATTCTGTTCTGATCTGTACATGTAAGGTCTAAGGTTGGAATGATTAAGCTTGAGACCATCCATGTTAGATTGTTTCCAATGATGCTGAAACTTCTCTATCTCTTGTGATACTGAAATAGATAATAGAGATGGTTGATATTAAATGCTTTTTATCTCTTGCCTGGGTGTTTATGTCTCTGCTTTTGACTGCTTTTTTGTCCATTGTTTTCCATATTTGAGGGCTGTCACGAAGAAGAGAAGGTGAGACAGCAAACAATGGATGGAAACTAATCAAGGGGAGAAGCAACCTAGAACTAAGGAGAATTTCCTGACAGTGAGGACAATTAACCAGTGGAACAGCTTGCCTTCAGAAGTTATGGGTGCTTCATCACTGGAGATTTTTAAGAAGAGACTGGACAACCACTTGTCTGGAATGGTATAGGGTTTCCTGCCTGAGTAGGGGGTTGAACTAGAAGACGTCCAAAATCCTTTTCATTTCTGTTATTCTGTTATTCCATTAACTATTTTTTAAATGTTTGCCATTGTTTAATAAACAAATATCAGGTTATATACTTGCTAATTGAATATAGAATTGTGTGTTCTTGCTTTGAGCTGGATGTAGGAATTGTCCTGGAATGTGCTAGGTGGAAATCAAACTGGAAGTTATCCATAGCAATTTTTCAACACAAACAAACATACCTTGAGTTAATACAGTTCTGAGGTTAGGGATTTGAATAGTAAATATTCAAATGACTTGAAAAGTCTACAGAGAAATCAAGGGAATAGACCTGGAACTAAACTACACATTTGGGTGTAGTTCTTTGTGGTTGAATCCTAGTTAAAAACAGCATATAAAATAAGTAAACAAACAAACAAATACTGTCTGTAGTCAAAACAACTTATTGACTGATGGGAGCAAATGAAGCAGGCAACTCCTGCCTTCTGAAACTTTGCTTACTGCTGTTATTTGCAAGCTTCAATGCCTTTCTCTGCACTCAAGCTTGGTCTGTGCATTAGCGTTATGAGAAGATGAACACAAGACAAACAAGCAGGTGTCTGGCTGACCTTTAGCTAAAATCTTATTCAATTTGTTTCCTTTTTCCTGATATTGCCATAGTGATGGCCATGTGGAAGGGGGATAAAGGTGCTAAATTGCCTAGCACTTGTAATAAAGAAGATTCAATGCTCTTTATTTAAAAAACAAATGACACCACAGTTCATATTGTATACTGGACGCTGGAACTTTAAACTTGTAGCAGCTTGAAAAATGTGCATTGGTTAATGAGGAGGCCTATGCAAAAGCTCTCCCTGCAATCTTCGTGATTGGTTCCTTTCTTTTCCATCAATTAGAAGCTTCCTAAGCATCTATACAGGGACACGGTGGCTCAGTGGCTAAGACACTGAGCTTGTCAATCAGAAAGGTCAGAAACTGCAGTTCAGCAGTTCAAATCCCTAGCACTGCACAACAGAGTGAACTTCTGCCAGCTAGCAGTTCGAAAGCATGTAAAAAATGCAAGAAGAAAATAGGGACCAACTTTGGTGGGAAGGTAACAGCATTCCGTGCAACTTTGGCATTTAGTCATGCCGACCATATGACCACGGAGACATCTTCGGACAGCGCTGGCTCTTTGGCTTTGAAACGTAGATGACCCCCGCCCCCTAAAGTCGGGAATGACTAGCACTATGTACGAGGGGAACCTTTACCATTATGCATCTACACAAAAATACCTGAAAAATTTTCCTGAGGATTTGGAGTGCATTGTTTTGAATATGGTATAGGAGCTTGCTGTGACAATGGAATGACTAACAGATTGATGTTTATTTCAGATAAGTTCTTTACCAAGAACTTCTCCTAAAAGATCAGTTTTTAGCTTGGATATGTTTTAGTCCCAACAGGACTACGTCCCCAAATAAACAAAGAAACACATAAATAAGTGTGGGAAATAAATACATTTCCAGTATCCTTTGTGGTTAATACAACAATCTCAACTGTTTTTATGCCTACTGGCTTTTTATATCTATTGGCTATATTTTCGGAGTTTGCTGCAGCTCTACTATTTCATCTAACATTTCCCTCCATTACTATCACCACTTTGCAGAGAATATTAATTCTATTATTCCTAATAATATGTGTACGTGCTGTTTTAACCAGTGTTTAGTTAAAGCTCATAATAAAAACTGCATGCAGGCTACAATGCTTGATGTGCAAATTCCCCCTGAAGATTCATTTGTAGATCGGAATACACAAACATTGTTTCACCCTGCTGGAAAATTGCAGGGAATCAGTTTTTACTATTTATAAAAGCTCTCTGTCAATTCCCACTTTGTATCAGTATGTGCTTTTAGTTGCTATTGCTGGGATTCTTGGTTCTTCCCTCCCAACGTTGGTCAGATGTCCCCTATGGCATTCCACTACAGATGTTCACATCTGCCTAATAGTGGTCTTCCATTAGTTTGTCTGTATGGCCAGTACAGTGAATGTCTTTGCATTCATTTTTCAGGGGAGAAAGTTTGAAAAGACTTGTTAAACTTTTGACATTTTTAGCTTGAAGCCACTTAAGGGGACAAGTAGAAAAATTGAAAATGATTTTTTATTGTAGACTTTTTTAAACAAAAAAATATGCAGATGCCACTGCAAGTTTTCTATGTCTGTTTGAAATACTTCCCTCTTCTACATAGACACACATATTCATATACTTCAACCCATCCTTATTTTCTGAGACTTTTCCCATATGAATGTTAAATAATTGAATTTCAAAGTACCCATATTCAGGATTTTAAACATTTGATGAGTATGTGCATAAGACATGCAATATACATTTCTGAAACCCTAAAGACATACAGTATACATCAATGGTGGGATTAAAATATGTTTATTACTGGTTCTGTGGGTGTGGCTTGGTGGGCATGGCAGGGGAAGGATATTGTAAAATCTCCATTCCCTCCCCACTCCAGGGGAAGGTTACTGCAAAATCTCCATTTCCTCCTGATCAGCTGGGTCTCAGGAGGCAGAGAATAGATGGGGGCAGGGCCACTCAGAGGTGGTATTTACTGGTTCACTGAACTACTTAAAATTTCTGCTACTGGTTCTCTAGAACTTGCTGAATACCACCTCTGGTATACATATCTGAAACCCTAAAAATCAGTGTGTCATATAATTAACCCCTTCCTCCAAGTAGCAGTAATATTTCCATTCAAATTGCATAGTAATGGCAATAGCAATGATCAGGAGACCATTAAAGTATCAGTTAACTATAATTATCTAGGAATAAAAACATATTAGTGTGGCACCAGGTTTTCTCCTTAATGATATTCAATCTGATCTCCTAAATTAAAAGATTTTATAACCTCAGCATTAGGACAGGGAAATCTGCTTCTCAGGTACTATTGGCAGGGAGAAATAAGGCCAATCTTGGTTTTAAAACAATTGCAGAGTTGTGGAGAGAGGAGTTCAAATGACTCAGAAGATACCATCACTATTTCTTAAAATGTTATATCACATGAACTAAGTGGCACAAGAGTAGGGCGATTCCACTTGCTCTTTTAAGAGGCTACTTTGGCATCAGTAAGAAATAAAATAAGATGTGATGCGTTCACTCTTCTCGGGATTTTTAAATTGCAGCTTGCAACCCCAAGGAAATTATGGGCCAATATGAAACAGGTCATGATTTTAGGAAGGGGTGGGGTGGGGATTGGTAGACACAAGCAGATATTCCCAATTCCGTTCCAGTTCTAACTTCTTTAAAACCAAGTACTTATTGGTTAGTGGGGATAGTTAGGAGCTATCACACAGAATTATCAAATATCACTGCAACTTTAAAGAACTTTAAACTGCTCTACTGTATTCAGTGCAGTGGTGGGATTCATTTTTTTTACTACAGTTCTGTGGGCGTGGCTTGGTGGGTGTGGCTTGGTGGGTGTGGCTTGGTGGGCGTGGCTTGGTGGGCATGGCAGGGGAAGGATACTGTAAAATCTCCATTCCTTTCTCACTCCAGAGGAAGGTTACTGTAAAATCCCCATTTCCTCCCAATTAGCTGGGACTCGGGAGGCAGAGAATAGATGGGGGCAGGGCCAGTCAGAGGTGGTATTTACCGGTTCTCTGAAGTACTCAAAATTTCCATTACCGGTTCTCCAGAACTGGTCAGGACCTGCTGAATACCACCTCAGTGCCAGGATGCCCTTAGTGATTAGATATCCCGTTGTACAAGGCAGGGTGGAGATAACTATTGAAGCAGTGAGTTATATATTTTTTTAAAAAAATATAATAATCTTGGAGATACTATCTGAATTAATTATATTCCTATTGCTCAGATTTTCTCATTCTTACTTGTTTTCACATAGGTGGGCATTTTTAATACTGTTTTTTAAAACCCTGGTCTTTATTAAGAGGTATATCAATAAACTGCTTGCCTTTTTACAGATGTTTCTCAATTCTGCCATCAATAATTTAATTAAGTCGTTTATTACTAAATTAGGATAGACAGTTCAATCATAAACTAACTATTTCACACATTCTGCACCTGGGTCCTAAGTTTCAAGTGGCCAGGACAAAAATATTGGGTAAGGCTGGTCTTCCATCATTTAGAGTCCCCCAAAATAAGTCCATAATCTGAAAACCATCACTCTCTCACTGATGAGAGCATTACTCATTAAAGCATTTGTATCTTCAATCTAAAAAAAAATATTCAGTAGGAATATTATTTTCATTTTTTTAAAAATCATTCACTCATCTAACCATTTATTTTGTATTAGTCTTGTTAATGGGAAGCCGGCTACAGTTTAAATTATTTAAGCAGTTTCGGTAATGGCAGTGAAAGGCAGAGCAAAACATATTTTATAGTTTGTTCAAGCCCAGGCATTTACCCTGCATTTAATCTATCTTTCACCTATGACTTCACCTTTCCTTTTTTCTTTTCCTTGCTAATTACGCAGAGGACCTCATTGAACTTATGCCTCCTAGGAGGAGTGCAAGCACATCCTCTCTGGACCCCATGAAATCTTATTTAGTGCTACTTTTATATCTTCTCTGACATACTGCATATTAATCTCTTTCCCTATCATTTATCCATCTCATTAAGTTATTTCTCCTTACTATTTAAACTGTTCTACATACCATGTTTCCGTGAAAAATAAGACAGGGTCTTATTTTCTTTTGACCGCCAAAATAAGCACTTGGCCTTATTTTCAGGGAGGTCTTATTATTTTTGAGGTGCAAGAGGCATGGGCATCTCATGGCGGCTGCTGTGTTGCAATATTTTCAGGGAGGGCTTATTTTAGCACATGCGCTCAAAAGCCCAATTGGTCTTATTATCGGGGGAGGTCTTATTTTGGGGCAAACAGGGTAATATTCCATGTTACTCACCCTATATTGGCCTGCCTGCATTTTTTTCACTTTCACCAGTTAATTGTCCTAAGATAATTAAATCTAACAAAACCAAAGCAATGAAGATATACAAGAGATGATGCCTGCAGTAACCAAAACCAGGTTTAGAAACTGTACTATTCTTGGGCATGTCACTTAAAAGTTACGTTACTATAACACACTCATCCCAAACAGCCACTAATATCCTTTTCAAAACTCTTTATAAATAGCTTTGGAAATAACCCATTCCTCTAACTGGGTCAACCTTCATCTTCTGGTAATACAAAGTTCAGGAAATTCCTGATTTCCCATGAACTCTTGAACAAGGAGATGTTAATTTCACCCAGCAGGTAATTAGGGAAGCTCTAAAAAAAATAATACCAGAACTAATGATAAGTAATTGTTATTGAAGGCAGCTTCAAAAAAGCTATATGAAAGGATTCTAGCAATTACTATGCTTCTAAGTGTGGGAAGCCCTGCTCCTTCTAGAGAATGAAATATTTGGGGGAATATTAAAAGAGGTAGAATATTATATTTCCCCAAAGGAGAAATGAGAAAACATGCTTGTAAAGGCAACCCCAGTCTTCCTGCATAGTAAAACAGCCTTCAGCAGATGCCTGAAATCTTTAGAGATGGAGATTATATGCCCCTTAAGAAATCTGGGCCAATCTATTCATAAACAAAACATCTTCAGCCCCAGATGATGGGATTAAGAATGACAGGACATGACCTTTAGGACGTAATAGGATTAACCCACTTCCAATCAAATAACAAAACCACACAAAGCAAACCTCAAAATTACAAAATACTGTAAATTGTATAAAAATCCTTGCACTCATCAAGCTATTTTGCCAGCTGTCCCAGAACCATGTGCTCATCAATAAATTGAATCCTCCTTTCCAATCAGCCTCCATTTTATTTCCAATGCCTTTCTCCCAGCTTGGAATGGAACCAAACAGATTTGTCTTCCTACACAAGCAATCCCTGTGTAATGTGTGAATCTTTCTGTGTTTCTTCTCTCCCATGCAATGGATCATCTGGCCCTCTCTTTTATATGAGTGGGTGGCTTTCATTAGAAACTCTTCATTTTACAACTGTGAGATTTGTTATCATGTTGGTTTTAATTGACAGGAAAGGTAGACAGGATGCAGTGAGCATTGCAAGTGATGCAGTGGTGAAATTCATTTTTTTTTTACCATCAATTCTGTGAAAATGGCTTGGTGGGCATGGCAGGGGAAGGATACTGCAAAATCCCTATTCCCTCCCCACTCCTGGGGAAGGATATTGCAAAATCTCCATTTCCACTCCATTCTGAGGTCAGCCAAAGTGATGGTTCCCCAACTACTCAAAATTTCCCCTACCAGTTCTCCAGAATTTCACCCCTGAAGTGAAGGAAGGAAAAACAAGAAAGAAAGAAAAACCACAACCAAACCAGAATACCTGTGCTCCTAATGCTACCATAATGCACAAGATTATATGACAGTTTCCCAATGACCTCCTTTCTAGCAAACATTCTTCACTTGAGAATGAACTTCATCAATCCCAATCAAGTATCACTTTCCCCACCAATATGGCCTGTGCTAGCCTAGTGATGAATTCTAGACTACTTCAATTCAAAAAATTCCATCTATTGGGACCCCAGAATTGTCCTTATCTGATGCAGTGCTTCCCTTCTGGAATGAGATTCTCATTGATCTCTGTATTGCTCCCATTCTACTGGCAATCTGGAAAGCCATAAAGATCTGGTAGTTCACCCAGGCCTTGCATTAGCACAGATGAGACCTTTCCCGGATTGCATGTGGATATGGTTGACTAGATCTAACACTAGTTCTTCTATTATTTTGTAATTATTGTATTCGGTTCTTATGCTGTCATTTTTATGGCATGCTACCCAGAGTTGGCTGGAGTCAGATGATGCCTAAATTGAATAAATTAAATTAATAGCTGTGGACCCTAAGTGAGGCAATAATCTGGAATCCATCCAGAAATGAAAATGACTCAATTCCACAAGACTGTGTTGCAGATTTCCCAAGAGAAATTGTTTGCAGGATCACATTGAGGATTTGCAGAATAGCAGTGTGTTTCTTTTATCCCAAGGATAAGGAAAGAGAATGGAAAGGATAGAGGCATGGTCTAATGAGAAGGAGGCAGACTGAATGGCATAATAAGAGAGTCTTTGTAGAGAGGCATAGCCTTAGCAAACTGAGGAGGAATGGTAGCAAGGAACAGGTAGCATTGCAAAGAGTATGGGGGGGGGGGGAGAGCCAGAAGTATCAACAGTATGAAAAAGAATTATTGAGGTGTGAGCCTTGCTGAAGTTTGAGTGCCATGCCACCCTGAAAACACCACATCTCTTATATCAGTGGCAACACTATTGACTTCAGCTCATTACCATCTAGAGAGATATCCCATCTAGTATACATAATTTGCTATCATTCTTGTGGGTACAAATGGAATGATGTATTCTTACTTTTCTAATGCTAGCTAATAATAGTCAGGCAAGATATCCAAACAGAAAATATATCTACCTAGCAGATGCCCGTCTCTTCTAGCATGCTACTTTTTTTGTGGGGGAATTTGTTTACTTCTATCTGGCGATTATGCAGTAGAGTTATGAGCAAAGTAATATTATTTTCTGCTATGAACCAAAGTGAAACCAACAAGATTATTATATGGTATTCACTTGCACCACACTCTCTTTTCAATGGGAAAAAAAGCACCTTTTGTCATTGTCCAGCTATGAACAATGAATCAAGAGTCCCATAGGATCAGGTTGCACTGGAAGGGTTGAAAAGCGAACAGATGCTGACACCAAACCATTTCGGACTCAGAGAGATGGGAGATATGTAGATACAACTATAAATTCCAAGAAACAGTGTGAAATAAGTAAAAGCATAGAACTGGTGCTACCCATCAGCATGGTTACCTTGTTTTGGCGGGCGAAAGGAATTTGGTGATATGAGTCTATGAGAATGGATGACCAATGAACTGATCTTCCTTTGTCTTGTATATAAATGTCATCGTCATCGTCATCATCATCATCATCATCATCATAATCCTAGCCATTGTTTATCCACTGCAGGATGAAGGCCTCTTCCACATGTTTCCAACCAATACGGTCTTCAGCTTTCTTTTGCCAATTGGGCCTACAATGCTTGCTGATGTCTTTCATCGATCTTGTTTTAGGTCTCTTTTGTGGATGCTTTTTATCAAGTGGAATCCATTCTATGGAATCCATTGTATACATTCTATACATGTCTCTGTGTGCAATTGTCCTCCTGTTTATGTGTGTTTGTTGCAAAGCATGACTGGGAGAGAAGATAAAAGTCCCTTTCCCACAAGGAAACATGTAATCCACCATTGCCAGTCCCCTGAACAACACATGGTACGGCTTTGACTTTCCTGGTTCATAATATAAAGTAAAAATGGAGCCTCATTGACCCTCAAGACTAGCCAAATGCTCATGAAAATCTATGTCCTAAATAGAATTAATTACTCTTGAAGACAGAATCAGAATTTATGGTTGCTTCATTGCTACAGACTAATATGATTCTTTCAATCTTGTGAGCATAATGATAAATTTGAGTAATGTTATGCAGAGCATAAATGTAGTCTATATCATAAAATGTGCTTTGATATGAAGCTGATAGGGGATACACAAATGGTCAGTTACATCCTGTCCCATTGATTTTTTTTCCCCTTTGCACAAGAATTTGCTAAATGTGTCATATTCCATTATGTGCATGTGAAAACTGTAAAGTTATCAATTTAAGTATATTCTGCTTTATGGTACCCTGTCTTTTCTAAAAAGGTGGATGCGGGGATTAAGAATGCACATATCTTCAAAAATCCACTTTGTTCTACTATCCACTTTTTGGCAGTTGAACTAAATCTAACATTCTTTTCAAAGGACTTTTTAAAAAAAGATCCAGAACAATATTTGCAAACTAGAAAAAGAAAAGAAAAGAAAGAAGTTGCCGTGTATAAAGCGGCTACAGGATTTCCTTCAGCTTTATTTATCTTTTTAAAAGCAAAGGCATCACAATCTTTGCATTGACTTTACTCCTTCACTGGAGCTTTCTTCTGTGTAATTGTGAAATGCCACTTCATTGGAGTTTGCTACAAACATATGCCAATTTTGATTGTGGCCAGGCTTTTGGTGTTCTTGAAAACAAAATTTGTGGTAAAATTATTTTACAGTTCTAATTAGGATTAAAAAGCACACATATCACGACCCTCCTTTAGCATATCTAACTTAGCAAGTGAATTTATGTCCTTCCATAACTGAAATATGCCCTATTTAGTTTATATCCATGGCTCTTTTTATGAATGCATTGTGCCAGCTCATCTCCACTTTCTCATTATTGGGGAGAAAAAACCCAGAAACAAATACAGGAAATCCTCAATTTACAACTACAGCATAAATTTCTGTTACTAAGTGAGTTTTGCCCCATTTTACCACTTTTCTTGCTCTATTTATTAAATGGTCATAAGTCACTTTTTTCAGTGCAGTTGTAACTTTGAATGGGCACTAAACAAGAAGTCAAGGACTGCTTGTAACACGTTCTCCTGAACTCTTGGCCTTTGCTGAAAGAGCAGGTGGTCATTGTGGTTAGAAGAGCTTTTGCTCAACTTTGTGTTGTGTTCCTGTTATGTCCCTTCTTCAATAGGGAGGCCCTTAACTTATTCCTGCTCTGATAATCTCCCATCTGGACTATGGGAATGTGGTCAACATAGAGCTATCCTTAAAAAGCATCCAGAAGTTTCAACTGGTGCAGAATGCAGCTTCACAAGCAATCTGAAAGGGACATGGGCAGTTTCTAAATATGATGTATAAATAATGAATAAATAAACAAAAAGCAGGAATTACAAATCATATTATGTCTCTTCTAAAATGGAGGTGGCTCCATGTTGGTCTTTTTTAAAAATGACAGATACAACCAGAACAGGGACATACCGTGTTTCCCCTAAAATAAGACAGGGTCTTATTTTCTACCCCCCTAGAAATAAGCATTGGCCTTATTTTTGGGAGTTCTTATTATTTTTGAGGTGCAGGAGGTGGAGAGTGTGGTCAACTCTTGGTTGCTGCTGTATTGCAATATTTTTTGGGAAGGGCTTATTTTCAGGGGAGGGCTTATTTTACCGCATGCGCTCAAAAGTCCGATTGGGCTTATTATCTGGGGAGGTCTTATTTTCGTGGAAACAGGGTATATGGCAAAAACCTGAAAATTGGCAACAACTACATTATCTAGACTAAACTCTTTAGATACAAAATCCCCTTGACTCTTCCAAAGATCTTTCTAAATTACTTTAGCTACTGTTACTATGATTTTTCTTCAACTTTCCTTGAAACTGGATAGATTATCCTAAAGGTAGACAACTTGTGACAGTCCACATGTTGGTGAAATGCAACTGCCAGAAGCTGTTGCTGTTGGCTGTGCTTTTCTTACAATGCTGAGAGCTATAATTCAGCAACATCTGGAGTGCCACAGATTGCCTACCTCTGGGCTAGTGCATATGTGTTTCCCTTTGTTGCCTTTCAAGCAAAGAATAGAGATAGCAAAGCAGAAAGCAATAGAAAAGAACAAGAGAAAGGTAATTACTTAAAAGATATATATGAATTGCTCTTAACTCCTCCTCCCCCTCCCCCTCCTCTTCCTCCTCCTTTTCCCACTTCTGGCAGCCTCAACTAGTATTATTTGATGCTGATGATGTTACCCCTATTGGTAATGAAACATCTGCAAGAAAACAACCAAGCTCATAGGGCACCAAAGACCCCACAATCATAAAATAGGGAATTCTGTGTTGGAAGAAATGTCCAACTGGGTTCCATTCCAAGTGGGGAGAAAGACACTGGAAACATGGTGGTTGTTTAGAAAGATGGCTTTTAATGGTGGACAGGGCCACATGGTTTGAGGTCCTGGGCACATGCCTTGAAGTTCTTGAAGAAAAGGGGTCAAGATGCTGAGAGTCCCTGGGCTTTATGCCCTCTCTGAGCTTTTAAATTTGAGCTTGTATTCTGATTGGTTGACAGACTTCCATGGGGCCATGCAGGGGCAACTCTGTAGGTTGCCTTTTGAGTCCGAAGCTTGGTTGAGCTGTTGCTGGGTGATGATGTAATGAAAGGGCTTTGGGATGCCTATTATGGCTCTGCCTGAAGGAGATAGATCTTTGTTATGTAGAATAGACTGGTTTAGGCCTTAATGGCCCATTGACAAAGGTGTATGTGGGGGGGGGGTTCTGCCTCCCTTTTATTCTAGGAAATATTCTGCCCTTTTAATTTTTCTAAAAATATTTCATTTTCCTAGGAGAGGGGTGGGTGTTAACTTCCTACATCAGAAAAACAATAAAACAAAAACTCTGTACCTTAGTCATCCTTTTGGGATAGCCCACAACAGATCAGCTGCCCTCCTTTCATACTGTCTACGGATGCAATCCTATCCCGGCTCCTTAGTAGAAAGCCAGGTTTTAACAGCCTTCCAAAAGGCTAGAAGAGTCGAGGGCCGGTCAACTCCACTGTGGGAGGATGTTCCAGAAAGTAGGGCAGCACATTTCACAAGTCCCACTAGATGCAACAAGATAGATCATACCCAAGATCTATCTGATCTAGTGGGATGGGCTGATATTCTTAGGGAGGGGAAGTCTCACAAAACTAGGTCTGGTGCCGTGTAGGGCTCCTACCAACTTATGCTTTTTCAAAATAAACAGTACAATTGAGATATATGTTGCAAGATAAGATATGTGTCAGAGTTCCAAGTAGCATCCAAAATTAAATCAGAGTTCAAGGCAAAGTATTGCTCAAAGTTCCAATTTATTAAGAGAGCCATGTTGGCACATCTGGGAAAACCCTGATCTGAAAAGCTTCCAGGTTTTCCTCACCCAGTTGAAAGTTCATGATCTTGCCCCTATACCCACAGATCCATCACATGGTCCAATCTTCTACTGCCATGCTTGCAGTTCCACCCATCCAGTTCTGGTCAGGTGCAGAGGAATAGAGGCAAAGGATGACCTTGGCCTTCTAGAAAGGAATTTTATTTTGGTTACTTAGCATTTAACTCCATACCATCCCCCATCCCCCGCCCTCTCATTTTCCCACAATAGAAACAGCACAGTAGAATAATAGAAAGTGTGGCAGGCCAAAGATCCAAAAGGAATATTGCTGCAGGCCTGACAATATGTATGTATGTATGTATGTATGTATGTATGTATGTATGTATGTATGTATGTATGTCACATATTTTTGAACCATCCATCTCCCTCACCCATATTGACAGGAAAAGGATAAAGATCTTGCATTTAGATTCCAGTGTAACTTTTTATAACACTATCATTGCAAGCATTTGCAAAATCAGGGGAAACACACACATTTAAGGCATAGGAAACTGTTTGCAATCTAGCAGCCCATGCCATTCCTTCTTGTAATGCAAAGTTTTTCATATTTTTGACTACGTGCTTAAAAGGGAATAACAAAAGAAGGAGAGAATAAAGAATAAATCACCCTAATTAAACATCTATAATTCTATACTATTTTTAGGATTTGCAATCTCATACACATCTAATCAGAACTAAGTCTATTCATACACACCTAGCAGCCTGATAATAATTTTGATTCTTTATTAAGCACTGCAAAGTGTAACTAAACCCTGGCATATAATACCAGGGTTTTATAAAGCAGATCAACCAAGTATTTTTGATCAAAAACATACCCTCCTTCCTCTCCTGTCCCATGATTCTAATGAATATGCAGACACAGGCTTGCTGTCTGCCACGACTAATGACGGAGATAAAGCCACCCCTTGGCTAGGAGCCTACAACACTATCTTCAAGAACCAAGATTAGATGTATGGAATGCTTTCTCAACGGCCAAACACCCTCCAGAGTCTTCTTCATCCTCCAGAGCAGTCCCACAATGGTCATCGCTGTCAGAGTCCACCAAAAGCTCAGCCGGCCGCTGCTGGGCCACAACACTTCCCATCTCCCCCCCCCCCCCAAAAAAAATGCTTTTAGCATTTCTCTCTCTCTGCTCTTTTCTTCTTAAATGTAAGCATCGGAATGTGATTCTCACACCAGGTCATTTTTTCCCCCTTGTCCATGTGCTGAAAATCCTCTTTTATGGCAGCACCGTGACATGTATTACAGTCAATTGGACTTCTCATTGTAGCAAGCAGAAAGTTTGAAAGGGGAAGTCTGAACTTGCTGAACTCTGCTGGGATACCACTTGGAATATGCCCCTTAGAGGAGAATAACAGCTCTTCAGTCTGTGACATAAAATCTTAATTCAAAAAGGCACATTGGGTGATTTCTTTTTTTGACAGTCTGGTACATGTATCATATCTATTGTTGAGTGCTTTCGGGGCCTCTTTTTCTCTCTGAGAGGATTTGCTCACCCTGCGAGAGTCTCTATTTATAGGCCTTTGTCGGAATAGTATCCATCAGGTTTGCGAGATGACATCATTAGCGCGCCTTAGACTCGGCTGAATGCTTGCAAAATCACCTTTTTTAAAAAAAAATCATCTTAGGGATTTTTTTTTCCTTCAGCACCGAGTTAGATCCTCCCCCCAACACACACACAAGAATGTGTCAAAAGACAGCATTAATTAGTGAAACCCTGGAAGACAATACATAATGAGTGAAAAACCAGAGTCAATAGAACTCTAATAAATGAACAGGACTGAGTTGTGTAGGGTTGAGGAAAGGTTGCACAAACTGAGCAGAAAGCTGTTTAGGAGGGCAGTTTAGGAAAAGGCATGCTGCTATCAAATAGCTCAGGAGCACGCTGAAAGAAGGGAGTTGTTTTTAGGGTGTTCATCCCATCCAGAGAGCTAGAGAGCAATTATTAAGGATCTTCACTTATCAGGAGGTGAGACACAGAAAAGGAGCTGGGCATTCTGGGTAATCTATTTGGCCACTCTCCTCCTCCTGAAACAACTTGACCTTCCAGGTGAGGAATGCTTGCCATTTTGAGGAGTCCTTGGTGCTCTCTGAGCGTGGTTATTTTCTGGCAGACATTTCATTACCCAAACCAGGTAACATTATGAGGGCTGATGATGAGCACTGATGATGTGGCCCAGTTTGGGTAATGAAACGTCTGCAAGAAAACAACCAAGATCAGAGACCACCAAAACCCCTCATTTTATCCCTGAACTGTAAATATTCTCCTTTATTGATGCTTTCCAGAGGTGGTTGAACATTTGGCTTTTCCAGAAAGCCTTTGAGGACTGACTGTGGAACCACTAGTATCCATGTATTGCACTTAACATAATCTACATATTTATTATTATGTCAAATTCTGTAAACCATCTACGCAAGCCATGGTGTTCACTGTGACACCATGGATGCAAAAGTTCGTCTTTAAAGATGCAGATGCCTTTGAGCATCTTGAGTGTTGGAGAACACCCCTGAGAATATTGTGGAAGGTCATGAAAAAAAACAGATCACTGAACATATCAAACCAAGATTCTTACTTGAGGCACAAATGACCAAGATCAATTTATCGTACTTTGGACACATGATGTAAAGACATAGCTCTCTGAGAAAGGTGCTAGAAAAGGCAGAAGGAAAGAGAAGAAAGTGGATGGACTTAGTTATAGTGGTGATGAATGCACCATTAGGAGACTTAAAAGACTGGTTACAGACAGATTGTCAGGAAGAAAATCTTATCTAAATCTTCAGTGCTATGAGTTGAAAATACTTGGTACAGTTGGTACCTAATCAATATAGAATTCACCAAAAAGTTGTGAATAAATTGCATAAATAAACAAATAAACTATATTTAACCACGTAGGAAGCCTTACAAATAGAGTATTTATTACGCTGTGACATATTTAGGAGCCCCCCCCCTCCAAAATATAAATAAATCAAGCACAGTGGCTTAAAATATACTGGAGAAGGTCTATGCACTGGTAGTTCAAGTCCTACCACCATGAAACAGAGTGAGCTCCCATCACTTACTGTACCTCAGTTCCTGCCATAGTTTGAAAGCATGCAAATGCAAGAAGATAAATAGGTACCCCTTTAGTAGAAAGGTAATAGCGTTGACTAAAGTTGACTATGACTAGTGGAATAAAATCTGCAGAGACACCTTTACCTTTTTTTACCTTACCAAAGCACCACTAGAAAAAAAAGTGGTGCTGGTTAGTTTTTCTTTTTTTTTTTCTTTAGCTCAATATTGTCTAAGAGCAGCAATCCATTTGTATTATTTCTCTGAATATTTTTTTAAACCTTGTTCTCTTCCAGAGGAGACCTACACAGGATTTCAGATCACGCTGCCTGCAGCCATGCACATGGCACATGTTCCTTGCATAGGCCAGGGGACATTATATAGTCTGAAATGCTTTACCCCCACTCCCCAAATAACAATATAAAGGGAAACAGATTGTGTTCAATGTGGACATTGGCACCAAGACATTGCCTGGACAGGTCTCTGCTGTTGTGAAACAGTTGCTAGATTGGAACTGTTAAAAACAACTGCAGAAATTGCAGGATGGTTGTAGCCTGGGGATGTAGTTTTATTTAGGTGGAGTCATAAAGATATTGTGGCTGTTGTCGTGTCTTGTTTAAGAAAGGCAATAAAACCTTGTTTCACTTCCTGACTAGTATGTCTTCTAAGCTTGTCATGACATCTCTCTCTCTCTCTCTCTCTCTCTCTCTCTCTCTCTCTCTCTCTCTCTCTCTCTCTCTCTCTCTCTCTCTCTCTCTCTCTCTTTCTCTCTCTCTCCATGTGAAGTGCTCTGGGAAAAGTATTCCATATCATTGTCTGCTTTTAGTGAGTGCGTGGAGAAAAATTGGAAGAGTCTTTTAAAGTAACAGCTGGGGTTTCTGGGGCCAGAGATTGCTATTATTATTTTACCACTTTTGGAAGGAATAATACACTTCCTAGCGGGTTTGTAGCGATCCATTTGTAAGGGCAGCAGGATGGAGTTTGGGCTGCTTTATGAGTCATCTAGCTATCCATCCATCTATCTTTCTTTTGTGTGTCAACAGACTACTGTTCTTTTTTCCCTCCAAATGTATATTCTACTTTCACAATAAATGCCTTCATAAATTGGATTAGAGTTTACTTTTTTTCTTTTTTACACAATATATCATAGCATATGCAGCAAAGACAAATTCCTTGTGTGTCCAATCACACTTGGCCAATAAAGAATTCTATTCTATTCTATTCTATTCTATTCTATTCTATTCCATAGCCGTGGGAAGACAATTCTAATAGGTTAATCACAAATTTACTGAATAGTTGTATTGTGTTTCTTTATTTCCCTCTTTTTTTAGGATTACAACCCTTCCAAAGTGGGTTACAAAAATATAAACAATTGTATATAAGCATGTGCCATATCTTTTAGCAAAACCCCAATATCTTTAATATCTTTTCTCCAAGCCATATGGCTATAATGAAACAGGGAGGGAAAAGAAGAATTCAACGGAAGTGGCTGCTACCTGCATTCCTCTTTTTTCTTTGGAGATTTTAATATTGACTAGCCTCATTAGGGATTTCCAACCTATATTCCCCAATCAGTAGAACTTCATAAGGTTTCATGAGAAATAAGGCCAAAATGTTACAATATCTAAGGTATAGCAGAATGTCACCTGTCATTCAGAAGCTCAACTGGAGATGGCAATTGGTTCTCATGATTACTTATTGCTTTGTCTCTTCATTAGAAATTCTGTTTTTCTTTGTAAGCTAACGTGTTTTGCTGCTTAAAATAACGTTTGAAAACTCCTAATCCAACCTATGTGCTCATGAGACACAAAACCATTTTTCATAAAAAAAAAAAAAGAAATCCAAATGCATTTTAAAACCAAATTTACTCCCAAAGGCAATTTTCAATTTTAAAAAACAGAGGGCAGATACACTGCCAAAGATAAGTGAAAGTTATAAGAATTGCTAATTGTTAAAATTAGAAGTCGTCATTTGCAAGTCTTATGTGGTCATATAGTCTTCTCCCATGGTATGTGATGGTGTGGTAAGATGTTGGTGATGGCAGTTATGCACACCTATAGCTATATTTCTGCCAATCGATTTATTATAGCAATGGTGGCGCAGTGGTTTGAATGCAGTATTGCAAACTAACTCTGTCCACAGCCAGGAGTTTGATCCTGTTGGGGCTCAAGGTTGATTCAGCCTTCCATGGTTCTGAGGTCGGTAAAATGAGGACCCAGATTGTTGGGGACAATATGCTGACTCTGTAAATTGCTTAGAGAGGATCATAAAGCACTATGGCATGGCATATACTAAGTATGAGTGCTATTGTTATTGTTATATTTAGATGTCATCCGTTTCATTCTGCAAACCAAGACAAAACCATTTATATCCAACTTTTGTGCACCAAACTGGGGAATTTATAAAAATGACTCTTTTTGCCTTTTTTTTGTGGGGGGGGGGGTGCATTGTAATTTCTCAATGACTTATGATTCAGTTGACTTTGACCATTTATATATCGTGAGCACTTTGGTTTTAAAGTCTATATATAAACTCTGAAAATGATTTCAGTTTGGTTTTTATATTTGCAATTAGTTTGATTCCCGGGGTTTATATTTACAGTATATTGTATTCAAATTATCTTATTTACTGTAAGTCATCTAAATTTTTAAAACTAAATTTTAAATCAAGGAGTGGCATAAAAATTAATGAAAGATAGAAAAACTCTTTCCTGGTATATATCAATAGATCAATTTATAATGATGAAGCTAACTGCTGCTCTTTTCCTTTGATACTGACTCTGCTGGGTCAAGTATATTACAAAATTTTTTAAAAAGTGGTTGGTGGTTAATTTAGTATGTTCCACCAAGGACTTTTCACTTTCAAGACTACCTTACTGTTTATCTATTTATCATGATGATAGAGCAGTAGAAAACACATCTCTGTTGAGTATTTACCAGATCCATTTAATTAGGCTAGTGCCTGCTACCTAATAATTCTCCATGAAATCTGATACTCCCTGTTGGAGATTAATGCTTGTTTGTTTTTCTTTCTTTTTTCTTTTCCCTTTTCTATCACAAACAAGAATTGAGAAAATAATCATGGATAGAGGGGTGTTTTTTTTAATAATGCGAGGAGCAATAACATATTTCCTTCTTTTAATACTGTGGGAAGTGAGCATTTTCTAGTGTTCCTAGACTCATTGACTTATTATGCCTTGAAGAAAATTTAGCAGAATGTTTCTCTCAAAGTGTAACGTTGCCAATGTGGTTTTCTTTTATTAGTGTTTCCCTTCTATATTTGGTGAAGATGGATATCACTGCTTTTTACTTCGTGCCAGTGAAGAATTAACTCTTATTTTCCTTCTAGATATCTGTTGCTATAAACTCTTTCAGTGAGTATCTATGAAGTCCCCTTACCACAGACTAGGCCAAAAAGTAAGCAATTCCTTTTTCTAACCATTTTATGTAGCTTTGGTCCTACGCAAAACTTTGCTAGTGCCATTCCTTTAGTGGAGACAGTTTGAAAGAAAATAAGGTTCTTGTTTTTGACAGAGTTGCACATTTCAGGACATTTCTTTTTTGGATGCCCCTATTCATTTAACACCTTAGAGAGTGCTGGTCTCTAATGGCTGTTCAGTAATGCTGCCGTTGAATTTCTAGCCTTGAGAAGGATATCTGTGGCTTGATTGGACAGTAAAAGAGGTGTGGTGGCTCAGTAGCTTAAACATGCTGGAGATGGTCTCAGTTCAAACCCCAGCACTGTGTGCCAGGGTGAGCTCCTGACATTTGCCTCCTTCCTTCCACCTAACAATTTGAAAACATGTTCTATGCGAGTGGATAGATGGGTACTAGTTTTGTGGGGAGATGAGCTTGTGCTCTGTGCAGGCAGTCAGATTCCTGATGGCTTTGAATTTTCCTAGTTGTTGCACCTGCTTACGAAGCAGCTCTGTGAAGAGAGGGGGGCTTTGATAGCACTGTAGGAAGAGCCGCTTGTCTTTCTCTCTGGTGTGAAGCCAGCTCGCCCTTCTATGGCAGACCTTGGGAAGCATTCAAGTCTGTCTTATAACAAGGCTGGTATCTTCCAAGCCAAATTGCAATAGCAGTCTCCTGGCTACTGTAACAATTTCATACACTGATAATAATACTGGACAGTAATTCTACCTTTTCTTCTTTTAAGAAGTTAGCGCAGAAATACTGTTTCGGCCTGCCCTGTGCTAAGACTTTGTCTTTGAAATGTCATCACTCCTATCTGGGAACTCAGCTTCACTTCTAAGATCATGTATTAATGAGGAGGTAATGATGAAAGAAGTGAACTACTGGTATCTATTAAGATAGTGTGGACTGAGCAGCAACTAAAAGGAGCTAACATCTTGCAAAAAATATATCATTACTTTCCATAATAGGAGGTAGATTCAATTTTTGATTAAAACAATAACTTAGTTATAGTGGCTAGTCACATTCTCTAAAAGCTACAGGTCCAGGAACTGTCTCTACAGAAATGACAATTTCCCATTATTATTATTCTTATAAAGCTGCTAAGTATTGGGACTTCTCTCATACTGGAGTGAACAGGTGGGTGAATTGTTAAAAAAAACTTCAAAGAAGATAAGTGTTGGCAACACAACTACCAAGAAGTTACACATAGTTGGGAAAATGTCGAGGAGTTTTAGTCCTCTATACACAATTTTCATCTTATGGGTTCATGCTTGCCATTACACACATATTTGTGGAATCAGTTCTGCACCTTCTACAACAACTGCCCATTTCTCACAATGCCAGATCTGGCAATGCAAATTCCCGAGGAAAACAAAGTTACTTGGAAAGAGAATAAAGATGCTGAGTTGGGGGAAGTTACTACCTGCTTTTATTATTCTTAATTGGACTTTGATAAATCTTAACTGATCTCTTTAAATTGTTTTATGTCCTGAGCACTGTTTGTGAAAACCGGTCTGTATCAGAGTTGTTTAATTTCAATTAATAAATAAAATAGTCAGTTTAGATGGAATCACACCCCTTTCTAATCACAGATCTTTCATTGCCTCTTTACCTTTACAATCTGGAAAGTTATTTTGATTTGTAGCGAACTAGAAGTGATTATTGTACTCAGAGGTGGGTTGCCAATATTTGTACTACTGGTTCAGGAACGCTGCCATGTGCGTTCATGCATGCTTGTGATGCTTCTGCGCATGTGCAGGAGCATCCAGGCAGGTGAGTGGCACGTCCCGTTGCTGCTGCTACCCGTTTGGCCAATCCAGGCCGCACTGGCAGCAACCCACCTCTGCTTGTACTCCATGAAAGCAGTTGTGCACTATGACTTAACTAATGCCACTCATTCAATATACTTAATATGCAAATTATCTATATGAACATGATTCATTAAATATACCTCATATGCAAATTATCAATATGAACATGGTTTGCATTTCCTTTTTCATCATTGTGAAAAATATGTTCTGGCAGTGAACATGGCTGCATAATGATGATGATGATGATGATACTATAGAATACAATACAATACAATAGCAGAGTTGGAAGGAACCTTGGAGGTCTTCTAGTCCAACCCCCTACCTAGGCAGGAAACCCTATACCATTTCAGACAAATGGCTATCCAACATCTTCTTAAAGACTTCCAGTGTTGGGGCATTCACAACTTCTGGAGGCAAGCTGTTCCACTCATTAATTGTTCTAACTGTCAGGAAGTTTCTCCTCAGTTCTAAGTTGCTTCTCTCCTTGATTAGTTTCCACCCATTGCTTCTTGTTCTACACTCAGGTGCCTTGGAGAATAGTTTGACTCCCTCTTCTTTGTGGCAATCCCTAAGATATTGGAACACTGCTATCATGTCCTAGTCCTTGTTTCTATTAAACTAGACATACCCAGTTCCTGCAACCATTCTTCATATGTTTTAGTCTCCAGTCCCCTAATCATCTTTGTTGCTCTTCTCTGCACTCTTTCTAGAGCCTCCACATCTTTTTTACATCGTGGCGAACAAAACTGAATGCAGTATTCCAAGTGTGGCCTTACCAAGGCATTATAAAATTGTATTGACACTTCACATGATCTTGATTCTATCCCTCTGTTTATGCAGCCTAGAACTGTGTTGGCTTTTTTGGAAGCTGCTGCACACTGCTGGCTCATATTTAAATGGTTGTCCACTAGGACTCCAAGATCCCTTTCACAGTTACTACTGTTGAGCAAGGTACCTGTGCATTTCATTTTTGTTGCCTAAATGTAGAACCTTACTCTTTTCACCATTGAATTTCATTTTATTAGATAGTGCCCAATGTTCATGTTTGTCAAGATGAAACATGTAACAGTGATATGCATTGTCATCAGGGAACTTGACACCATGTCTAAGAATTTTACAAAACACATCAAGAAATTACAGCTTCTTGCAATAACACCAGCGGAACTGCAAAAAACTGTGCTACTCATACATCTTAAGAAAGTACTTGGTTGATACCTAGGACATTGGCAGCAACCCATATCAATCAGTCAATGGTATTTGTGACACATTTTTAAATGTTCAGTTGACTCAGTTTCATGTTTAATGAATAAAATAGATAATAATAATAAATGTGCCTTTACTACGAATAGCCACTAGCTTCTCATCTGCATACTGTAGCATGATGTTGTCAATAGATTATAAATTAATGTTGTTATGTGCAGAGCATTATTAATCACAGCAGCAAAAGCTGACTTGACTAGAAGCTTGAAGAGGAAATGTGGAAACATTGGCAGCCATTGGCTCATTAATTATTCAATTTATCATGCTAACTACCTCAGTTACAGAAGGATGTTATTGTTATGCGCAACTATACAAGGTAAAATATAAAAGGAGATGTTTTTGCAAGAAGCCAATGGGGGGGAAGCATAATTTAACGGTTAATGTTGATGTATTTATTTGATTTTTACTTCATCTTTATTACTTTGTAAGTAACTCAAGCTGGCAAGCATATCTAATTCTCCCTCCTCTTCCTTTTTTCTCACAACAAGCCAATGGCTTGAGAGACAATAGCTAGCCCAAAATCACCCAGTTGGTTTTCATGCCCAAGCCAAGACTAGAATTCCTCATCTCCTGGTTTTTAGCCTGAGCCTTAACTATTAGGCTAAACTGGCTGATTTATAAAACGAATAAGGAAGCAGTTAGTATGTGCTAGATCTATGTTAATAAGCTTTGGTTTGGTTTGATTTGGAGATTTAACATAGAGTGAGGGCGTGGTTCAGTATAATATTGTGATTCAAGAGGAAACTGGTCAGGGTGGGTTCCGGCAATCACTACTGCCAGTTCACTCATGGCGCATGTACAGTACAATTTAAATTGCTCTGCGCATGCACAGAAGCAATGCATCCCTGGGTCACTGCCAGTTCTAGAGACCCAGGCTGCCAAACCCCTACCGGTTTGGCCGAACTGGGCTGAACTGGTAGGAACCCACCACTGAAACTGGTGTGCTCTGAGCTGCTTTGAGAATCCATTTCAGCAACAGATTTCTCCATAGACCAATATGAGTAAGCATCAAAATCCATGTGGTTTCTTCATTTTTTAAAGCAAAGCTTGAAACCAGCAGAAACTGCAAACCCCTCAGAAAATATTAACCTTGTCCAGTTTCAGCTGGATACCTTCACTGCAATAAATGTTTCAAATTACTCTCCCTGTATCTGTAAGACAGGCAGCAATAACAGAGATGCGGAAAGGATAGCTCAGCAACTCCCAAAGTATCCATTAAAGATCTTGAGTTGTGTCGAACAAATGCAGAAAGTATCCTACTCAAACTTAGCAATAAATAGTGACTTTTTTCTTCTTCTTCTTCTTCTTCAAAAAATGTTATTTTCTACTTGCTTCTCTGAGATGCCATCCTTGATTTGACACTAAGGAATGCCCATCGGCTTGTCCTTAAGGTGCTCTGATTGCAGCTGCGTTTTGTGGGTTGACAGTATTGGCATAGCTGATTGGCAAGTTTGACCCCTCCTGGGAAGAACCCCTCATCAGCGCCAGGAGTTGATTGTGTCAGGGTTGTGATTTGCTTGCAGCACTTAACGTTACAGTAGTTTTTTTTTTTTTTAGTTAGCAACAGAAGCAGAAGCTGACACAGTGAGATAAAATGCCACAAATATAGACAGGCAAAAAAAAAAAGAATCTGACACAAAACAAGTGGCATTAGTAGGTTTTGTGGATAAAAAAGTAGAGGCTTATCAGTAGAATGACTATGATCCATATTTGTCAAGCGCAAAGAATCAGGACCACTGGTTAGGTTGCAGCATAGAAGATTTATATGAGCCTAGACACAAAAATCCAGTTAAGAAAATTTGATGCAAAATTGGTGCCAGATAAGGGTCAACGGAATTCAGCAGGGATTGTGCTTGTGTGAACTCAATGCCTCCAAACTGATGACCTGTTTAACTCTGCCTCCCAGCTCTTCCTGCTCTTCTCTTACAATATTTTTAGGATTCCAGCAGCGCATTGTCTTGTTCCAGCTTTACCCTTCATTTTAAAATCTTAACATCTTTAGAGTATTGTATTGCAGTGTTTTTCATGATGACCCTACAGTCCTGGGTAAAAGCAGCTGGAATCAGATGACAAACTCTGGACATGTTATTTCTTGGGAGATAAGTATTAGGAAGGTTATCCCTATTGTCAGGATGAAACAAGAAAAAGGCAAAGGTTTATGTTTAATAACGTTTAATAGTTCTATTAATTTATATAATAAATACATTTAATAAATGAATAAATAATAGTTTTGCAAAAACCTAGTATTTCCCTTGAGTATACTTTCTTGGAAAATGAAGGGCCCTGTTATGATATATTCTAATTTGTAATGCTTGTGTGTGTTTGTGTGTGCATACGCTTATGGAAAAATTAAGGTTTAATCCTGTCAATAGGATTGCAAGATATATGTACGTATGCAGGTATCACAATAAGTTAGGATATCTATTATTTTCACTGTTAATAACCGACTGTCTCAAAATTTTGAAAAAAACACATTTAGGATTTCTAATTGTAATAACTGGTTACACATCATTCTTGATTAAACCTTTCTTCTAACACTCCTAACATATTTGAAAGTGCTGTCTGTCTGTCGGTCTCTCTCTCTCTCTCTCTCTCTCTCTCTCTCTCTCTCTCTCTCTCTCTCTCTTTCTCTCTCTCTCTCTCTCTCTCACACATACACACACACTTTCTCTCTCTAGACATATCTCATAGAGGTATATACAGTACTTTTAAAGCTAAATTTCTTGAATTAATTTTGTATTAAAGTTTAAAAAGAGAAAGGATATATACAGGTGAAACTCGAAAAATTAGAATATCATGCAAAAGTTCATTTATTTCAGTAATGCAACTTAAAAGGTGAAACTAATATATGAGATAAGACTCATTACATGCAAAGCAAGATAGTTCAAGCCGTGATTTGTCATAATTGTGATGATGATGGCTTACAGCTCATGAAAACCCCAAATCCACAATCTCAGAAAATTAGAATATTACATGCAATCAATAAAACAAGGATTGTACATAGAACAATATCGGACCTCTGAAAAGTATAAGCATGCCTATGTATTGCTTTGCATGTAATGAGTCTATCTCATATATTAGTTTCACCTTTTAAGTTGCATTACTGAAATAAATGAACTTTTGCACAATTTTTCAAGTTTACCTGTAGACAAATTTGTCAATATAGACAAATTATCCCATTAAATTTAAGGATTTGGGATAGTAATCACAGAAAACCAAAAAGAACAATTAAAAGACAGATATAAAAATACGGTAATGCAAACCTGAGACCAATTGTTCACACACACTCTCAATTAGTATGCATATGTACTCTATGTTATATATAATAGAACTTTCAAGAAAAAGCCAGCCCAAAATTTTACAAGCCAGCCTGGAGAATACAACAACAGAGAAAAGATGAAATTGCTTTTGATGTTGTTATAAAACAAACAATATAACTGTATGTGAAGAATAGATTTGATTGAACAGTCACATAAAGACAAGTTCAGCTAGCTATAATCATCTTTCTACATTTCTCATACAGAAGTACAAGGCAAGGTTGTTGAATCTGGACCTTAAAAAAGCTTAGTTTTGATGATGAGATTAATAATTTTATATAATTAACTGGTTTCCACCTTGCATTGTTAAACCATGCTGAGATAGTTTTCAGAATAAAATTATTATCCCTTTGACAATCAGTGTCCAGGAGTCATACTATAATACCTCTCTGAGCTTGAGTAAGCTCAAATAATTATAAAGAAGAATAACTCTTGTTGTTTTAATCACTTGTGACCATGAAGATTGAGATTGATTAGATGGGATGGACAGAAAAATTCCAACTGGACTATAGGAGGTTGTTAAGATAACTCTGCAGTTCATTTCCTAGGATCTCTTTGTAGCAGAAATTATACATATAAGAAGAAAAGAAGCCTAAAGAAGTATCTAAAGATAGATGCTTAAAGCATCTATACAGAGGGCAGCAAGGGGTGTCATGTGACTTCCTAATGTGAACATAAAACAACAAAACCTGCATCATGATGTCACTACGTGTGCTTCATCATTTTGTCATCAATGTGTTTAGACACCGATGCCTATGGCTTAACATCAGAAAGGATAAATAAAGGGCAAGGAAGTCACAATGTTGTGATAAAAAACCTGTGCATCCTGAACTTTCTATGTTCATGGTGAGAGAATGGAGACAGAAAGGAGATGAAAACCTTTATTCTTCTTTCAGGAGCTAGGTTGAAAGAGAAAGTTTAAAAATACCAGTCTTTCAACCTGAGGAAAACAGAGGGAGGGCGAAGAGAATGAAGAGTCCTTTGCTTGCTAAATCTATTCCTGTGTTCCATCCAAAGCTCCAAATTCATTGCTGATCACTGCAGGAAACCTCATCCCTTTCCTAACCTCTAATTTCAGCAAACATTGTAAGCATTCCTGCATTGTGTGGAGATCACAGATCACAGAATATGGAATAACAGAGTTGGAAGGGACCTCTTAGATCTTCTAAAACAACCCCCTGTTCAAACAGGATACCCTTTTTCATTTCAGACAAATTGCTGTCCAGTCTCTTTTTGAAAGCCTTCAGTGATGGAGCGCTCACAACTTCGGAAGGTAAGCTGTTCCACTGCTTAATTGTTCTCACAGTAAGAAAATCTCTCCTTGGTTCTAGGTTCCTTGGTTAGTTTCCATCCATTTCTTGTCTTGCCTTTGGTGCTTTGGAAAATAGTTTGATCCCCTCAAATATTGGAACACTGCTATCATGTCCCTCCTGGTCCTTCTTTTCACTATAGTAGACATACCCAATGATTTGGGTCTCTCTCTCTCTCTCTCTCTCTCTCTCTCTCTCTCTCTCTCTCTCTCTCTCTCCCTCCCTCCCTCCCTCCCTCCCTCCCTCCCTCCTATCTCTGCCTCTTTCTCTCTCCAAAAAAGAGATGAAAAAGAAAGACACTGAAATGTGGAAGAGGTAGAATTTTGTCCTCATTTTTGTAGGAATTAGAAGGTAGAAATTCATCCAAATGCTTATTATTTATAACCAAGTTAGTATTCGGTGATCACATTCACTGCACTACTGTCATTATTCTTTATTTTCTGATCTCAGATTCTTTAACAGAAGGTCAATAATCCCCACTTAATAATTGAAAAATCCATAATGGTTAGCATAGCTGTTCCAGTTAACAAGCAAACAGTAAATGGATAAACATCAAGGGAACTGTGTTGCAGAATGCACTTTACTAATTCATTTTTGACAGTCTGATTTTGTTTCAGTTATTTATTTATTATTATTTTTATTATGATATATCACAGCATATTTATTAATATGCTGCCATAAGAAGAGCAATAGTGAAATGGTATCTTTTAAATGTGTTGATAGGCACCAGAGTTGCATTTCTTTCTTTTTATTTTTATTTATTTCTTATTGCTTTATAAGTAATTCAAGGGGATGAGCATACCTAATATTCCTTCCTCCTCCTATTTTTCCCAGAACAACCCTGTGACGTTGGGTTGAGAAAGAGTGACTGGAACAAATTTATAAATAAGTGACCATATACATTGATTTAAAAAGACAGATGATAGATACATAAATACATAGATATAGATATAGATATAGATATAGATATAGATATAGATATAGATATAGATATAGATATAGATAGATCGATAGATCGATAGATCGATAGATCGATAGATCGATAGATAGATTAGATAGATAGAGATAGAGATAGAGATAGAGATAGAGGTAGGTAGGTAGGTAGGTAGGTAGGTAGGTAGGTAGGTAGGTAGATAGATAGATAGATAGATAGATAGATAGATAGATAGATAGATAGATAGATAGATACTGTAGGTATAGGTATAGGTATAGATATAGATATAGATGATATAGATAGGTATAGGTATAGGTATAGGTATAGGTATAGATATAGATGATATAGATAGGTATAGGTATAGGTATAGGTATAGGTATAGGTATAGATATAGATATAGATAGATACTGTATATAGATGGACCTAACTTATGGTTTCCATGTAGTGTTTGTCAGATTTTACCAGTTCATATCTGGTATTCCTAAGTATGTATTTGAGCAAATCTATTGCTAAATATTGCTAGCACTTCTTTTCTTGAAATATATAAATGATATAAAATATTTTGTTGATACAGCTATTAAAATGTAAGTTTTAGAAGTAAACGAGAGTCCCCTGCCAACATTTGAATGCACCATGTAACTGATGAAAAGCAACTGTTTTTTTCAAACAGCCAGACCCTGGTGGATGGTATCATTTTAATGACATTATTGTTTTTGCTTCTTTTAACAATTTTGTTTATGCTCAGAGCCAGAGTCACTGCTTGACTGGACCTGATTTCATTACTATTTTCATGTTGGTTGTTAAACAAATCACTTTCTCATTCAGTGAAACCTGTGGTTGTTAGCAAATTCAGTTGCCCAAATGGATGCTTTTTGCTGGAAATTGGCAAATGACTTACAAGGTCCCTTCCAACTCTGTTAACCTGTAATCTGTAATCTTATTTTATCCAGATTTCTCACATGAACGTGAGTTTCACATGTGAAGTGGTTGCCAAGCACCCAAACTGATCACATGACCGCAGGAATGTTGTGATAGTTGTAAACATGAGTAGAAGTCATAAAGTGCTTTTTCCAAAGCCATCATACCTTAAAATTTAAATGGATTAAACACTGCATAAATTATATTTTTTGTGTCCATATATTCATTTTCAATCTTTTATTAATCAAAACCATCCAGTGCGTAATTGTATGCTCTCTAAAAGAAAATGACTTGGGAGGTGCCTGGAATTTCTGATAATTTTGTTTTGTTTCATATGTATGCTATAATATAAAATGTTGAATAGGACCTGTGATGGTGCAGCAATTAGAATTCAGGCTAGCTCTGCCAACTGCTAGCAGTTCAATCTTGCAGTTCAAACTGGCTCAAGGTTGACTCAGCTTTCCATCCTTCTGAGGTTGGTAAAATGAGGACCTAGATTGTTGGAGGTATTATGCTGGCTCTGTAAACTGCTTAAAGAGGGCTGTAAAGCACTGTGAAGCAGTATATAAGTCTAAATGCTATTGTTACTGCTATAATAAATCAACCAAGGCAAACATTACTGAATATATTTTTTTTCCAAATCACAAACTAAATTCAGAAATGAAAATATTCCAACAGAAAACTCAAGTTTGAAAGTGATAACCTTGTCACTTATATAGGATTGTCTTGAAAGAGTATATAAATGCATTCAATTTTGAAATATTCCAAAAGTTAGTCTTAGTAAAGCATTTTTTTCTACTTTTTAAGAGAGTGTCATTAGATGGCAAATAGATATTTGCCAGCAATTTATGGACTGAAATGCCTGATTGCTTTCAATCTGACTGCTCTCCTTTTACCCTCCTTTTCTTTTTCATTTTCCTAATGCTGTGCACGCAGAGCATTAGCTGAGGGGGGGGGGGGGGAGCAAAAAAGTTTCACTGAAATGGCTCATTTCTAAACCGTACATGGATTTATAGCTTTCATTCTAGAATTATACATAATATCCACGGCTGCGATAGGGGAGTAAATAAAAATTATTTAATACATGACTATATACATTGAGGATTAAGATAAGATCCTTCAGATAAAGTCTTTCTTAGTAACTCTGTGGAGGGTTTCCTTGGCAACAATAACAAAATGGTTTGTCATTGCCTTCTGGGATTTTGTTTCTTTTTCCTTTTTCCTTTCTTTCTTTCTTTTTTTTCTTTTTGCTTTGCTACCCAGTTTTATATGTAGATCTAAGATTTTCCTGATGGTTTCTAACTCAATCAATTCTGACTGCTTAATTTTTTTCAGGGTGAGTTAAATGCTGCCCCTTGTTGGACCTATGAAACATGGAAACACATAGAAAGCAAAACTATTCTTCCTTTTTTTCACACATTTATTCACCCACTTAAATCTGATTCCGATTTGCTTTAATAGATGAAATGTCCTCTCTTTGGTGAGTCTTCTAGGACAGGGGTCCCAAATCTCCATTCATGGCCAATGTTGGAGCGCAGAAGTTCAAGCTGAAGAAGTGATGGGTGAGCATGTGTGCACCAGTGAGGGGATTCAAATTTTTTTACTATTGGTTCTGTGGGTGTGGCTTGGTGGACAAGACAGGGGAAAAATACTGTAAAATCTCCATTCCCTCCCAATCAGCTGGGACTCAAGAGGCAGACAATAAATGGGGGTGGGGCCAGACAGAGGTGATATTTACTGGTTCTCCGAACTACTCAACATTTCTGCTACTGGTTCGCCAGAACTGGTCAGAATCTGCTGAATACCACCTCTGGTGTGCATGCAAAACTGCATTTGTGAAAATGTCATGCACATGTGAAAGTATCCCCTCTCTTCCCAGCTGCTGACATCACTGCTTCCGGCGATCTGCCAAGCCAGAAAGATTGGAGCCTGCTGCTCTAGAATTCCCATATCATTTCAGATATACTGTATATGGGATATTTTGTATTGTGGAGGCTTTTTTTTATAGACATAACAGAATTAGCATTCTGTACTCCTGTTACTGTCTCTGATCAAGAGCTTTCAGGTATTTCTTTCCCAGACACTGCATTGCAAATAACAATAGCAATAGCACCTAGACTTATATACTGCTTCACGGTGCTTTACGTGGTTTACAGAGTCAGCATATTGCCCCCAACAATCTGGGTCCTCATTTTACCCATCTAGGAAGGCAGACTTGCTTAGCAATGAAAATTTTGTGCTCAGTTGTGATTGTAAGTTAAGGACCATTGTATTAAAATATACATGATTCAAAGACAATGAATATAAAAATTAATATGTCTTTAAAATGTTGTATGACTAAGTTATATTAGAAAGCTATATTTGTAAATGTTCCAAATATTATGTTTTATATGGGGACAAACAGCAGCTCGTGGTTAACAGCAAAATTCTTCTCTTCTTTTCTCTCCTCTCCTCTCCTCTATTTTTCTTCTTTTTTCTTTTGTTTTCTTATTTGAAAAATAAGAATGCCTTAACTCACAGAATTTGACTATTATTATAGCTTAATCTTTTTTACAGTTCCTCTTGTCAATAGTACTTTTAAGTATTTACTTGAATGTGTTTTAAGGTTAAATTACGGGGCCATTAAAATTTAAGGCAGACTTAATAGAAAAAAGATGCTTATAAACTCCAGACATCTTTCTCACTGATATAAGAGACAATTTTCTTTATAAGTGCAGGGAGATAGTTGTGACTGTTCCATGTTGTCTCATTTATCTCTGTTACACTGATGAATTCATTTCATTGACAATGCTTTGTCTGAATAATGAAGAGTAGGATGAGATGGGCTGATGGTCAAGATGGAATACTTAAATTTTATTTCAATTACAGTGCAGCTTAGGTTTAAGATTTACTTTCAGAAGATCTGTCACAGATTTTCTGTTGTAATTTGTATTTGTTGCATTTTTTTTCAGCTCTGCTCAGAACCTGATTATCATAATACTTTCTTTTTTCCACAGCACTTAGTTTATAACATGATGGAACAATTCCTCAGTGACATATCCATTTTATACCTCACACCATTAATTCTTGTAATGCAACTAAAATGTATCATTAACACTTTTAAAGCCAAACCAAAGGAATAGATAAAATATGATTTTTTCCAACAGCACATGAACTACTACAGGTAATCCTCAAGTTACAACTGTAATGGTGTCTGCCAATTACATTCATAACCGAGGATTTGTAAGAGTGAATCATGTAACTTGAATGTGATCACTCCCTGCTTTTGCCCATGCATTTGCTAATCAAATGCAGGAGTCATTAAGTACACAAGATATCTCAGGGTAGTGAAGGTCATGGAGGGCCTAGTGTTTCTGACCACCCAAGGCCTCATCCAACCCACTGAGTTATCTCTTGCTTCCATCCCCATCCTGCCTAACCAGATCACTTACCTTAAGTAGATCTCATTGATCCAGCCTCCCTGCTGCGGTTTCACCTTGAGCAAAGGGTTGCTGAGGCCTGCATGGATGAGAGATTATGGTCGTCTTTGCTGCCAAGAGCAGAGGCTGGGAGAGGGGGCGTGCTTCCATCCAGGCATCCAGTTATGGTAGCAAAAGTCTTTCCTCAAGAAAATGTATCCAAGAAGAAATGTGTCAGTTTAATGTGAAGCTTGGGAAAAAGATAATTGAAGAAAACAAAGGGATTAACAGAGCAAAATGCAAACTTATAAATACAAGAAAGAAGGTTTAATGTTAAATATAGCTTTGTGTGTAAAACAAGAGAGGAAATGTTAGAAATAATTGGAAAATTTTATTCAGAGCTATACAAAGATCAAGATCATTCAAAAGTAACAACACCCACAAAAAGAGGAAATCCAGATATCCTAGTGGAGGAAGTATCAAGTGCCATAAAATCAGTGAAAAATGCAAAGCTTCAGCTGACTGTGTTACAGTTGAAATGCTGAAAGCTGGTGGTCACAACTTACACAAGATTTACCGATGATGTTAATCTCTTCTCACAAGACCCAGAAGAGGTACAAAGACACATACAGGATTTGCACAAAGCAGGAGAAACATTTGGCTTAAAAATAAAACTGAAAAGAGCCAGGTGATGTTTAATAAATTCATCAAAATATATTTGTATATCTGAGAATATGTATTGATAGACCACTACCAGTGACGTGCAGTCAGGTGAGGCAAGTGAGGCACAGCCTCACCGCTCTCATCATGAAAAGAAAAAAAAAATGTAAAAGGAAAAAGCTGAGCTAGTTGCTGCCTCACTGTGGATGACTCTGCTTAACTGTTAAAAAAAGCCTCTAAAAAGCACCCTCTACTATGAGGCAGGAGAACTGCATGCCTCATCTAGTCTGACGTTTTATGATCACTCGAGCAGAGTTAAGCAAGGGTTAAAAGCCTAAAAATTCCTGACGTAGGTGAGGCGCACAGTTCTCCTGCCTCATAGTAGAGGGTGCTTTTTTAGAGGCTTTTTTAAACAGTTAAGCAGAGTCATCCACGGAAGCCAGGCAAAGAGCCATGCTGTAGCGCACACACTTTCCCCCAGCCTCTTTCTTTTGGAAGGCTCAGATCGGCTCCCCTCCGGCTTCTCTGCCTCTCCTCTCATCCCAGCCTGTCAGCAGGAGGTGAGTGGGTGGGCTTTATTGCGTTCCAGGCATTTCCCACCCAGACAGCAGGCTGCATTTGCAATTGTGGAGGTGTTTGGGGAAGGCAGCAGGGGAATGGGTGGCATGGCAGAGGAGCTGCTTTCCAGCCACTGGAAAAGATATCCAATCCAACTTTTGTGTCTGTGTGTGTTTGTTTGAGAGTGAGTGAGAGAGGGAAGGGGGTAGGAGAGATAGTCCAATCCAACGTGTGTGTGTGTGTGTGTGTGTGTGTGTTTGAGAGAGGGGGAGGAAGGGAGAGAAAGGAGAAGAACAAATGTTGTCATTTTAAATCGGAACTGAGCATGCCTGGCTGTGGAATTCTGGGAGCTGAAGTCCACAAGTCTAAAAATATTTCAAACCCACCACTGTGTCAGTGCCTCACCAGCCATAAACCTCACCGCATGTCACTGACCACTACATATATCTTGGCCAATGGATCTCAGTGAAAGATGATACATTAAACGAAATTGAATGGCATGTTAAATATGGTTGGCAGGCATTTGGCAACATAAGCATCATTTTCAAGAACAATCTCCCCCTAGACCTGAAGAGAAAAGCTTTCTATCATTATGTTCTACCTGCTCTATATACCGGTGAAACATGGACACTAACCTCACAATTGACAAAAGCTATGAATGGCACAAAGAACCATGGAAAGATACATGCTCAGCATTATACGGCAAGATAGAAAGACCTGCACATGGATTAGAAACAAAATATATGATATCATCAAAAGAGTGAAAGAATTGAAATGGAAATAGGGTAGTCAACATAGCAAGCAAAACTGATCACCAAGGCAGTCATAGAATGCATTCCACTTGATAAAAAACATCTATGAAAAAGACCTGAAACAAGATGGATCAACAACCTCAGCAAGTAATGTGGGCCGAATTGGCAAAAGAAAGCTCAGGATCTTTTTGATTGGAAACATACAGAAGAGGCCTTCACCCTGTAGTGGATAGACAATGGCTAAAATGATGATAGATATGAAATAGGTGAGAGTTTCCTTCCACCCTAAGTTTGAATGGAATTACTGAATTATGGAGCTGGATGGGACTTTGAATATTATGTAATTCAATTCTATGCTTAGTGCAGGATCTGCAAGAAGAACATGCCTCATTGAGTCTGAGGTCTATTAATTTATTTTGGTAACTGAAGGGGGGGCAAAAAGTTACTTCTTAGTGTCTAAATTGTTAGGAAACTCCAACTTGATTCAGACAGAGACAGCTTGGTGTAATAGTTAAGGAGCTGATGTAAAAAACAGGAGACTGTGAGTTCTAGTTCCATTTTAGATATCAAATCTGGCTGGGTGACCTTGGTACGGTCACTTTCTCTCAGCCCAACTCATCTCACAAGGTTGTTTTTATGGGAAAAAATAGGAGGAGGGAGGAGGGAGTTGGGCTTTCATGCTGAAGGCAGGACTAGAAGTCACAGTCTCCCAGTTTTCTAGCCTTGTGTCTTACCCATAAGATCATGAAGCCTAGAATGTTGGCATAAAAAGGTTTTAGCAGATTTGGGCAACAGAGGCAATAGAGCAGGGCAACAGAGATAGCAGCAAAGAAATCTGTATATTCAAAGCAAAATTCTAAGTTTGGTTCAAAATCAAAGCATAGTTATGAAAATGTGAAGCAGGTTGAATCACATTAAAATTTACTCTAAGCTAATGCAAAATATAAATGGTTTCTCTTTGTTGCCTGTTATTGTTGCTTGTATTTTTCTCCAAGCAGCAGAATTGTCTCTCCCTGAAATTTAATTATTTGGGGCTTATTAAAATAACCTATGTTTTGAACTGAGGATTTGCTTAAAGAGCAGAGTAAATAAATATAATAATAATTAAAACAACACCTAATAGCTCATTAATTCTGGCTACCTGAATATAACATAATTTCTAATCAGAATGATGTGAATTCTGACTATGCTGAGTCTGAGTAGGTCAACATCTGACACTTTATTTTTTGCAGTGCTCTCTAATTAGTAACTTTATTGTTAGTAACTGTCAGCCTTTCCAGATAGACTAGACAGTAAACATAACCAGATGATCTAATTCTACTTTATTATAAAGCGACATTAATAGAATCTTGCAGGTCTGAAAGTACAACTCTTCCACCATTTCTTTTTCAGTCTGACAAGCTAGGGAAGATTCCTTCTGAGCTTCTTTCTCCTTTGTGCAGCTTTGGCCCTCTCTTATCTGATTATTCCCTAAGCAGCATAACTCAAGGTCTTTCTTAGATATCATTGCATCTTCATTGTTAAGCTCTGTATCTAACAACATAGAAATTTACAGCATCAGTAGAGAACAAACTTAAATAAAATAATAATAATTTTGAGAGCCAGTTGGGTGTGGTTAGGGCATCAGGTTATAAACTGGGAGACTTTGAGTTTTAGTTCTGTTTTAGGCACAAAGCCTGCTGTGTGATCTTGGACCAGTCAGTCTCTCTCAGCGTTAGCAAGCAGGCAAGGGCAAAGCATTTCTAAAATCTCGCCAAGAAAACTGCAGAGGCTAAGTCAAACAGTTGCCAGAAGTCAAGACTGGCTCAAAGGCAAAATTAATCATTTTTTATCACAAGCACGTAAAAATGCAGGGAGCATGCATTGAATAAATTTCGACAAACTGGATAGCAGTTCTGGAGAGTCTGGCAATAGAATCAAAATTCAGATCCAATTAGCCCAACAGTAGATTATTTTAATATCCTTTACCATTCCTAAGACTGAATACCTTGGAATTTTAAATTCACATGAATGAAACAAAATTGGAACAGACCTGGGAACTCTTTGCTTTCCACTTACAACATGTGGAGAACCACAGAGATGCACTTTGATAAACTGTATGGGAATAACTACAAAGATATGTAATTATTACAAAGTAACCCCATTTTTTATGAAAACAAAAAGCTGTTTTGGAAGCTGTTTCTCCCCATCCCCTCTCATGTAGGTGTAGGAAGGTGATATATTTGAAAACTTACACTATCCAGACAGTCATAGGACTCAGGCACATACTCAACTGGAATGCTACCAATTCCAACCTCTTAAGAGTGTCGCAGAAAACTAGACTGGAAGCTGGATGATCTTGTGCCAGTCCCTCTCTCTCAGCCCTAGGAATAATGCAATGCCAACCCACTTTCGAAAACACTGCCAAGAAAACTACAGGGATATATCCAAGAAATCTCCAGGAGCCAACACAGACTCAAAGGCACACACAACCACACAAAAAGAGTCTTATATATTGTTTACCATTACTACCCACTATACAAATCCACATAGCCAGTCATACTTTCTAATTCAAGTTCCAGTAACATTCCTCTCAATCCATTACCACTTAGATTGAATAAACTTCACAAGTACCTGCATCCAAGGACCCAGCTTTTGTCTGGCTAAAGGCTACCAAACTGAAAATGGTTCAAAGTCTCCCACTAATCCTTCTTCATTTAACTGCTGGCTACCCCAGACCTGGCCTCTCATCCAACAACATTTCACCATCATCACCACCCCTTTTGGAAATCCAGCATGGAAAATAGCCATTCAACATCTGCCCATTCACCAAGTAGATGGTTACTCCATTTAACCCTGTGAATACCTGGAGAGAGGAATGATCCAAGTCACCTTCTTATGGCCTGAGCATTAGTGATCCTTCTACCAAAGCACTTAGTTTTAATCTGCCTCATTCTATCTGGTTGAAAATGAACAGAATTAAATGTGAGACTAGAAGAAGTTCCTCTGCCCTGTATCAATGAGTCTGGAAAGATTCCCCTTGTTGTGACTATGGTAGTAATCAGTGGTGGGATTCAATTTTTTTACTACCGGTTCTGTGGGCGTGACTTGGTGGGGGTGGCAGGGGAAGGATACTGTAAAATCTTTATTCCCACCCCACTCTAGGAGAAGGTTACTGCAAAATCCCCATTTCCTCCTGATCAGCTGGGACTCAGGAGGCAGAGAATAGATGGGGGTGGGGCCAGTCAGAATTGGTATTTACTGGTTCTCCAAACTACTCAAAATTTCTGCTACCAGTTCTCCAGCACTGGTCAGAACCTGCTAAATACCATCTCTGGTACTAATATGTGAATCATTAAACATATTGCGTGAGACTGTTGACAACATGCATTCTCTGATTTCTTAAAAGATCTACATGAAGTAACTCCAGAGGTGATTGCCTGGATAACTGATTTTAACATCTGGTTATGAGACCACTGCTGTACCCCCATAGAGGTTTTGTATATAATGATGTGAATTGTATGTATATGTTTACATCTCTTTGTCATGTTCTCATCATATGCTAAATAAATAACCACCTCTTTCTGGACCACCAAAAATCTGTTGAAAGAACAATCCAGTTAGGTAGAACTCATTGCATCTACCTAACTTCCACAAATCTACCCCCCCCCCCGTGCCCATCAAAATCTTCTTTCCTTTTTGCTGGCATCCTAATTTTTTAAATTACTATTATTTTTGTTTTTACAGATGAGAAATTCATTACAGCTAATAAATACACTGACAATCGAAGGAATACTAATAGGCTAGACAGCCTGCCAAAGGAGTCATTTATTTGTGTAAGCCATGCTTCAGAACTCGAGACTCATACAGATAGGATCATGTTTCTTTCAAATAATCTTCTTCTTAACTGTATTTGAACGAAATGATATCTTATTCATATGCATCAGGAAATGGAGTACATTATTATTCACTTGCCAATTAACCAAAAGGAGAAAATACACTAGTACAACATCAATTTTATCGAAATTATTTGCATTTCTCTGTAGAGATTGTCTTAGCAAACAAAACTATCAGCTTCCTGGCATCTTCTTCTCGATAAGCATATTTTAAATCATTTTATGATATGCCTCATCAAGCTTCTGCTTCATTTCTTAGAGCTGTGTTTGGATTTACTGCTGAATCCAATTACATTGTATTATCATAAAAAGCATCAAAGTGAAAATTATTGACGGTGCTTGTTTAGTGAGCATGCAACTGTTAATCCTAAATATAAATATTTTAATGGTACAATTTTTCACCATTACAGATGAGGAAAGATTCATAAGGCTCATAACATGGCATGAAAAACCACTCCTTTCAGCTCACCTTCGTTCTCTAGAAAAGTGCAATGTGTTTCGTGACACGAGTGAAACATAAAGGTACACATGGTTTATTATCAGTGATTACCTCTAACTTCAGACTTCATAAATAATAATGGGTAAATATAAAGGGCTCAGATAAATCCGTACACAAAAATGTCAGCATCTGAATATAACCTATATCCAGTTGTTTTCAGGAGAGGGAAAGGGAAGGGAAGGGAAAGGAACAAAAGGAAAGGAAAGGAAAGGAAAGGAAAGGAAAGGAAAGGAAAAGAAAAGAAAGGAAATTTAAAACATGGACGCAAAACACATTATGACTTCCCTGACAGGAGAAAGGAAGTTTGCAAACAATTTTTAAGCACAGTTTTGTCATTTCAGTTGCAGTGTTTAAAGCAAGGAAGAAACTTACTCAGTACCGATTCCACTGTGTATGTGTGTGCGTCACATACACACACACACATCAGTTTGTTTTTTATTTAGCCTAAGATAAAAGAGCATTTGAAAATGTTATCTTAGATATCTTTGAAGAGAATCCCCCTCTTTTTTAAAATTCCAATCAGGGGTGGGTTCCTGCCAGTTCTAACCTCTTCTATAGAGAAGGTTCCACAAATCTACTGTGCTGTTTAGAACCAGTTCCAGCTCCCTCCCCTCGCCTCTCCGCACCACGCTCATTCATTGGCTGGCTCACTAATTACCAGATTCCATCTAAACCTTAAAGTCTGAAATCTGTCAAGTTTGAACACCCCTGGGTTTTTTTCTAAAGGATTAGGGTGCAAGGGTCTTGTAACTTGACAGCTTTAAGACTTGCATGCTTCAAATGCCAGAGTTTCTGAGCCAACATATTGGTTGCTAAGCAAGAGTGTTGTTAAGTGAGTTTACAAGTTGGCCACTCCTAACCAGTCACATGGTGGCAAACAACTCCCACAAAGCAGGCCACACCTACAGAAGAGGTTCTAAAATATTTTGAAACCCACCACTGATTCCAATGCTCACTCAGGGAGAGCTGTGGTAACCATAAAAGCACGTAACAATTGAAAAACAGATTCTCGAGTAATTGTGAACAACCACTTTGGCTTTTGCTTATAGAGCAGTGTTTACTGAGCGCGCACAAAATTATAATTGAGAAATTCAGTGACAGTTGCATATTCAGCAAAACAAACTACCCTGTTTCCCTGAAAATAACACTTCCCCGGATAATAAGCCCAATTGGCTTTTGAGCACATGCACTAAAATAAGCTCTCCCCTGAAAATAAGACCTCCCGAAAATATTGCAACATAGCAGCAGCCATGAGGTGACCACGCTCGCCACCTCCTGCACCTCAAAAATAATAAGACCTCCCTGAAAATAAGGCCAAGAGCTTATTTCAGGGGTCAAAAGAAAATAAGACCCTGTCTTATTTTTGGGGAAACATGGTATCAGTTCAGGTTGAGGTTATTAACATTTTTGTAAAAACATCTTCACAGAAAGAAATAAACAATGCCACTGTACCTCAGTTAGGTTCATGGGTCATGCAGAACAATGTTATAGAATGTTTGATTCGTTTATCATTAAGTATGAATCCACTTATGTGGTCCGTCTCACAGTCAACCAGATGTTTAAACTAGATTTGGCATTTTTTGTCTCATTCTTTATATGGCTATGTAACATGCAAATGCTAAGGCATAATCATAATAGCTGGTACCAACACATTCTGGGCTAGGTTTTGGATCTGCCCCAGGTAGATTACATTACAGTAACTTAGTTGTAGAGAAGAACCTGGCTAGTACTTGAGTCTGAGTCTGTGCAGAAAGAGTAGAAGAAAGAATGAGACACATTCAAAACTTTTTTTATTTTTTGTTTCTTCTTTTTTTTTAAAAAAAAAATAGGCAGCTATATTGGCTTATGATTCAAGCAGTTGACCTTCGTAAAGACATCACCACTGTTTTCAGACTCATGAAATCTACGGCAACATTATCCATTTATGTAAGACTTAAGTGTTTGTGTTATCGCAGGCAAGGAAATTTACATCTTAAGAATCTTCCTGATTTAATTATTGTCAGAGTAGAAGATTCTAATATGAAATATTTGCATGAATACACAAAGGAGAGAGCTTGTTTTAGTCCATAATACTAAATGCCAATATGATTAAAGTTGTAGGGAAAACAGAGGGAAGGAGTATTAGATATGTTTGCCACCTTGAACTGTTTATAGCAAAGTAATAAAGGCAGCACCTCTTGAACATCGACATTGACATATTCACCATCAGTCAATTGCAAAAGGCAGTATTACTAGGAACAGCTTACATCCTGTGATAATACTATCAAACATCAAAATCTTCCTATCCCGGATCTTTGGGAAGCTCTCGACAGATGGATAAATCCAAATCCAGTCTAAAAATCTGGTTGACTGTGCAATGAGTCACAATAAAATAATAATAAGTGGCTTGGAAGGAAATCTTATGAGAAATAGTTGGAAGCATTGGTTATATTTAACCTGAAGTCCTGAAGACTACAGGAGACACAATAGCTGTTTTTGAGCATCTGGAGCAGAGGTGGTATTCAGCAGGTTCTGACCAGTTCTGGAGAACTGGTAGTGGAAATTTTGAGTAGTTCCGAGAACCGGTAAATACCACCTCTGACTGCCCCTGCCCCATCTATTCTCTGCCTCCCGAGTCCCAACTGATTGGGAAGGAATGGGGATTTTGCACTAACCTTCCCCTGGAGAGGGGAGGGAATGAAGTTTGTACAGTATCCTTCCCGTGCCATGCCCACCAAGCCATGCCACACCCACCAAGCCACACCCACAGAACCAGTAGTATTTTTTTTTAATCCCACCACTGATTTGGAGGACTATCTGGTGAAAGATAATTGCAGAAGAAAGAATGAAACAAAGGAATTAAATTAAATTAAAATTAATTACATTAAAAGAAGATTCTGGTAGGAGATCAAGAAAATAAATTTAAGAAAAGTTGAATAGTGGAACAGACTACCTTGAAAAAAAATAGATTTTCCTTCTCAGAAAGAAATAGAATGGCCATTTGCCAGGATGTTGGAATCATACTGGATACCCATCCTTGGCAAGGGATTGAACTAGATGATTTCCAAAGTTTCCTCCAACCTTTATATTCTATGATTCTCATTCTATCTTCATGTTTAGAGCTTTGATTACCGGTAATCCTTGACATACGATCATAATTGAGCCCAAAATTTCTGTTGCTAAGCGAGACAGTTGTTAAGGGAGTTTGCCCCATTTTATGAACTTTCTTTACCACATTGAATCATTGCAGTTGTTAAGTTAGCAAAACAGTTGTTAAGTGAATTTGGCTTTCATTGGCTTTGCTTGTGAGAAGGTCACAAAAAGTGATCACATGACCCCCAAGATGCTACAACTGACATGAATATGAACCAGTTGCCAAGCACCAGAATTTTGATCATGTGACCATGGGAATTTTGATCATGTGATCATGGGGAAAATTTTTTACTATTCTCAGTGATGTTTTAACTTTGAATGATCATTAAACAAATGGTTGCAAATTGAGGACTACCTATAAAAGATGGGCTTGTAAGCATAATCATTTCATGGCAACATACCCAAGTCCACTAAAATGGTATGAAAAGTGCCACCAGAATTCAGAGTCTCTCCAACTGAGTTTGTCTTAATTGAGCTGAGGGAATAATCTGATCCATATGAATTAATTACCACTTTTGGCAGTGTAAATATCACGTAGGTCAATTCAGATACAATCACTTTATAGGAATATTTATATTATTTAATAACCTTGCCTTTTCCTTCCCGCTTTAAATGTTCCGTCTAACACATTTCTATGTCAAAATAATAACAAAAAAAGAAGAAAATTTAGGATACCCAAATAAATTGGACAGCATAGCACAACTCTTGACATGAATGAATCTGATATATGGGTCAAATTGCAATGCTAAGCAAGTAAGTTACTTAAAAGTAAATGACCCTGAAATCTATATGGCTTAGGCATGTTTTTATGTATTCATCAAGTTCAAGAAGCAGCTCTTTTTTAGCAGCAAGATTTCATGGGGAATATTAAAATATAAAATCCACCTGCAGGGAAAAAATATAGGTATTTGACTCATATAGTATTATGTATACATACTAATGGGATGACTTTTCCTTCCAGATAACATTGTGCAGTGGAAATGAAGCATGCTGAAAAAAGAATGGGAGAGAACTTCCATAAGATGGTTATAAGACTGGCCACAATTATATGTCATATATTTTGGTGAACATTCCTTTCTCTCAATTAGAGTTCTCCAAAAAGAATCATTTCTTTCTCTCCACTTTCACTTGATGTATGGCCTATACACAACTCTTTCCAAGGATATAGAGCTACTTATATAAGATTTCTGGCTGAGCAATCTTATCTGCCTACTTGAAAAAAACACTAAGCCAAAAGTTCCATTAAGTCCAAAGCAGGGTGGAAATAACAATCAAATATCATTCTATTTTACCTGTCATCTTTGAGTGGGAATCCTGATTTAATTCTTCTTGTAAGCAAAAGGTGGGGAAAACATGTATGATACTTCAGTGTATAGTCTCTTGCAAAGGAGCAGGGGAACTTTGGATGCTAGAGATCCAAATGTCTTCTTTGATAATTTACAATAGCTATCCTTTTCCCATTCATGATGACAAATCTCAATGCTAAGGTATATCTGATCTTAACTTGGGCACAATTGAACAAAGAGATAATTCATTCAATCAGATGCTTTACCATCCAAGCACACTTTTTTTTTCTTTTTGCTACCCTGTAATCCCTTGCTTCAGGGTGGGATCAGGGTGACTGAGTGGACTGAGCATTTACTGGCCAGATCCCCTTACTGACACCTACATGGAGTTCGCAGCAGACATTTTCTCTTTGCATCCTGATAATGAAACATCTATCACTGCCTAGGATTGAACTCTTAACTTTCCAAGTGAGAAGAGAGCGTCTTCACATCTAGGCCACTACACCATTCACCCTCCAAGCACACCTGAACTTGCTAAATAGAAACAATATCAAATGACTGGAAGTTTTGAGTCCTTCAATGTGTATTCCTTATGTAATTTGTAATCATGTTGACAAGGCTGTTACAGTTTGGACTCAGCCGACCTCAATAGAATTGACATATTATTATTATTATTATGGTTGGTTGCACAGTCATTCAAAAGTTTAGACTGGGTTTGGCATTTTTGTCTACCTACTGAGTCCTTCCCATGGAGCTGGGATAGACAGATGATATTGTTTGAAGGTATTAAAGATATTGTCTCAAGATTTAAGCTATTCCAAGCAAAACTGCCTTTTGCAAATGACCAGGGGTGATGTTCTGTCTTGTGATCAGTTTCTCAAACTATCTTCTGTCTCATGCACAATGGTCTCAAATAATGTTCTTCACAATATTTTACTTACATGTTTTATGCCTTCTATCTGCTACATAGATCTTGCTTCCTTAAATGATCCCATGTGCCAAATTTAAGACCGCCAAAACCAAATTAAGCAAAGCAGTGGTGAGATTTTTTTTTACTACCGGTTCTGTGGGCGTGGCTTGGTGGATGTGTCATGGCTTGGTAAGTGTGGCTTGGTAGGCATGGCAGTGGAAGGATACTGTAAAATCTCCATTCCCTCCCCACCTCAGCGGAAGGATACTGCAAAATCCCCATTTCCTCCTGATCAGTTGAGACTTGGGAGGCAGAGAATGATGGGGCGGGGCTAGTCAGAGGTGGTATTTACTGGTTCTCTGAACTATTCAAAATTTCTGCTACTGGTTCTCCAGAACTAGTCAGAACCTGCTGAATCCCACCTCTGGAGCAAAGGTCACATTAGTAGTATGTGTCTAATAGCCTAAAGATAATATTTTGAAAATAGTTTCCCCCCCCCCAAGTATTATCTGAAGCAAATAAAAAAAGTCCAAGCCAAAAGTAATCCTCCTATAACCAAACAGAGTGGGAGACTGTATGTGAACTCATATTAACAAAGAGATAATAAAAGCCTTACAATGATGGCATTCTGTAATCACTGCTATAAAGAAAGAGAGGAGAGAAAAAATGCTTATCTGAAAGGTTACAAGAGAGATCTTTTAGAGACTCAATAAGAACTTATTTAGGTTATTTGTGTTGGTGGTGTGATGTTTGTCAGGATCATTCTCTCTTGCTCTTTCCCCCTCAATTGGAAGCTTTTTGATAGAATTCCTGCTGAAATATTGCCTTAACCAATTTTGGAAGTCTACCTCCACATAAAAGAGTTTCAGCACTTGCATTAAAATGTATCTTAGGATTTGGCACACTTTTATACCATTTCGGTTAAAATCAAAATTTGGGAAGACCTGAGTGTGAAAGCATCAAATCAATAACACCTAGAGGCACAGGCAAAGGGAAGAAAGGTCTTAAAATGATGAAGGTGCCATCAAGATGGTTTCTATTCTTTTATAGGAATAGAGTTATTGTCAAGTGCCAGGAACATCAGGAGATCCAAACAATTAAAATATGTATACAGATTTATTGTAAGCTTGAGCTCTGTACCAGAATCTGAATTATTAACACCCAAGGGAAATTAGCGGGAGATAAGAGTAGAAGGAATTCTATTCTTAGCGTCTGCTAATTTTCCTTGGCTGTTAGTAGTTCAGATTCTTGTACAGAGCTCAAGCTTACAATAAATAAAGGTGGACTGAACTTAGATCACTTGTGGAAGCTAAGGGACTCATGACTGGATGCGTTTGACCCCTCCCTTGGTCTCAGCCTGCTCATCTCCTACAGTTAGACAGGAATTTCAGAAAGAAGGTTATCCATGTCTAGTCAGAATTTTGGAACAAGTGCTGGGATGAGAGGAGGAGAGTCTGAGTCCCAGAAAAATGGGAAAGTTTAGGGTCTCTTGAAATTCCAAAAAAAAAAAAAAAACCCATACCAATGAAATTCAATAGCAAATCATTAATAAAAATTATGGCTTCAAATTTTAAGAGCTACCCAGTCAGCTGTGGAAGGATTGTACAGGTAGTCCTCGATTTACAACAATTTGCTTAGTGACCATTCAAAGTTACAATGGCACTGAAAAAAGTGACATATCTCCATTTTTCACACTTATGACCATTGCAGCATCCCCATGGTCACGTGATTTACATTAGGATCATTTGGCAAGTCATAAAATGGGGCAAAACTCACTTAACATATTTCTCACTTAACGGCATAAATTTTGGGCTCAATTGCCGTCATAAGTTGAGGATTATCCGTATTTCTTTGCAGTCATCTTTTGAAGCCCCCAAGAGCCTCAATAGCTCTTAGAGTGTGCTAACGACCAGATGACTGCAAAGAAATACAAAACTTCCATCCCCCCCATCTTATCAGAAGTTATCCTGATGCAACCCAAGAGTACAGAGATGGATTTGGAACAAATGCTTCAGCAACTTATACAGGGCCAGGAAGAAATTAAGAAACAATTAAAGGAAATGAAGGAAGAAATTAAAGAGAATCAAGTCCAAATCTATAAGAACTCACAGAGACTGGACCTTGTGGAGGGTGGGGTGGCGGAGGCGAGGGGGGGGGTAGAAGCTTTGCAGAAGGGTAACAAAGAACTTGATATACAACAAATGAAAACAGAATTTGAGAGAATGTCCTTTTATCTTAGATTTCAAAATGTTATAGAAGCAGATGGGGAAAACATAAGGGACATCATGACTAATATTTTAGCTGAATATATACACAAAGATAAACAACAGATGGAATGGGAGATAGACCTGGTCTATAGAGTGAACTCAGCATATGCCAGAACATACAATGTACCCAGGGAGGTCCATATCAAATTTCTTAGGAAAAGCACAAGAGACATAATTCTGGGTGTACAAAGGGGGCAAGCATTGACATACCACGACAGGGAGATAACCATCTTGAAGCAGATCCCCAAAAAATCAGGGAGAAAAGGAAAAATTATTCGCAATTGGCGAATAAATTATACCAGAAAGGGGTGTGGTTTAGATGGTTGATGCCTGAAGGGATGCTGATATTCTGGGAGGAGACAAGAATCAGAATCAATACACCCATAGAGGCTCAGGCCTTTATGGAAAAAAATAAAGCGAACCTAGAAAAAACAGAACACTCTTCTACGGTCACACAGGACATGGGAGGGGCCGGAGCTCTTCCAGCGGGGGGAGAAGGGGCAACACTAAGAAAGCTCAGATCACAAAAATGAATAAGAAAATCACATTGTTATAAACAGACCGAAAGTAACAATGAAATTATATTTAGACTATATATTATAATATATAAGCTGATTGAAATTTTTTTATAGAATTAATATGCTGATTTTATACGATTTTGTATTAATGTTTTATACATAGATGTATCTTATGAGTTTGGAGGGAAGAGGCATCTGCCATACTTGCAACTGCCAAAATTTGTATACCATTCCACCTACCCTTTTCCTTATAAATGTTTTAAAAAACCAATAATTTTTTTTGAAAAAAAAAAAAGAAGTTATCCTTCCATCCTCCCACTGTCCAGTCCCAACTGTCATTATGTAGACTTCCATCCCCCAGGCATCAGAACTGATGAAGCTTCTTGGATGAGAAGTAAAACATTTTATCCTCCTTCCTCAAGGAAAAAACAGTCCAGCTGCCTTTTGAAGAAAAATAAAACACCTTTGAGATGGTCAATCAAGTCCCCCCCCCTCAACATGCTAACTTTCAAATTATAATATATAAAATTATAATAATATAATATAATAATTTATGTTACAAATAAAGTGGATGGGTGGGGGTGGTGTCTCCATAATGCACATGTTATTTAAGGCATTTAAATGGCAGGATGGTATCCCATTGCTTATCTTTCTTGCAAGGTTAATGGAGCTGTATACGAATAAAGCAACTGCAAAGTTTAGCATTTTTACGGTGCCTATACTAATTTAAAATTTGTGTTTAAATGGTAGAGTGTTAAATTATTAACTAAGAATTATTGGTACTGAAAGACTATTGATCCCTTATCTGTTCTTGACAATTAACTCACCAAAGCTAAACATAGCAGTACAGCATTTCAACTTGCAGCATTTTGCCTGTCTCAAGGGATTTATTGACTAAAGTAAAAAGACGCCAGATGTTGGAAATCAGGATTAGAACAGCATTACTCAGGTTTTTTTAAAAAATAAATAAATAAATGCAAATACTAACTTCCATATTGCTTTAGCACCATCAGCATTTAAAGCATTTAACCCGATTGCTGAAGTAAACAACACAAACATTGGTTCATTTACTGGTAAAAAAAAAAATCAGATTCCTCCTAATTTATATATTAGCTTCCCTTTTCCCTTGATAGACAGAGTATGCACTGTGATTAATGGATTAATTATGCACTGTGGTTAATGGGATGATAACATGCTCATTAACAACGTATTGTTCTTACATATAGTATCAGAGTATGTTGTTTTAGTTATTATATTTCTGTTTTAGAATCTTTCTGTTTTAGCCCCATATAAACATCTGTGTGAGGGTAATTGGGAGCCACTCGGCATTTGATATAAGATGGGAGGTTACATAAATGTTTTAAATCAATAAAATAAATAATAAATGAACTGAAGTCACATGGAAGAGTGTGTAGAATCATCCCTTGCCAGGAAAGTAAACTCATATTTTATGCTAGGGACAAACATCTTTATAACAATAGGTAAATTCAATTTAGGTAGGGAGATGGAAACCTTTTAGTTTTCTATTTTCCCCACAGGTTATAGGCTCTTTCATATAATTTCACAATGTCTGCTATATATGACAGTTAAACCAATTTAAATTTTAGTCAGCATAGCTTATATAAAACATGATGATAGTGATGATGAGGATGATATTTCTAAAATTTATAAAAAATTAGACTAGAGTCTAATTCCTTGTTTGTAAATATGTCTCCTTTCAAGAGCCTTGACTGAAGGTTTTACAAGGGGAACAGTACTTTTTTCCCCAGCATTTCTCATGGCAGTGGATTTTACGGTTATTGTTGTTGTTGTTGTTGTTGTTGTTGTTGTTGTTGTTGTTGTTGTTGTTGTTGTTATCTCTTTCATTATTATCTATTCATTAAATATGAAACTCAGTCAACTTTCAGATTTGAATGATTTTGTTAATATGGCCTTACATTAAAGTAGATTCAACTCATCTAGTTGTCCTGTCTGATTTACCTGGGAGGATGACACACTGGAATGACCACAGCCAATTTATGCCAAAATCTTCCAACTTTGAGAAATTTCCTACCAGTTAGAACACTTAAGCAATGGAATGACTTGTCTCCAGAAGTTGTGGGTGTTCCAACACTTATGTTTTTAAAGAAGAGATTGGACACCCATTTGTCTGAAATGCTATAGGGATTCCTGCCTGAGCAGGGAGTTGGATTAAAAGACCTCCAAGGTCCTTTCCAACTTCCAATCCTGTCATTCTGTTATTTTCAGGTCTTGATACTTTGTGATATTCTTCAATTCTTTGCCTGTTATTATACTATCAACCTGGTACCGCCATATCAATTCTTCCATATCAATTAACCACCCTAGTTACATCTGGTGTATCAAGACTTCATCAATTTGCATTTCAGATCTCACAGTATTTTTACTTTCTCATTTTTGACTAGTTTTTCAACTATGTTTCTACTAATTTTCATTGCTGGTGCATGACAATTTTTTACAGATGTTCCAGTAATCATTTTGGTGGTTATGTTACGTTGTTCTTTAAAATCAGTCAGTGCAATCTTCTTGCCCAAACTGAGTATACAATATGCTGTTTCTTCTTGTTTTTGCACAATTTGCACTTTGAATCATTTGTTGATTTTTCCATCTGGCCTTGATTGTATTCGTTTGAATAGTTTGCTCTTAAGCAGCCAAAATTGAGCTTAAGTTTCAGTTGTAAGCCACTGGCAGATTTTATCTTTATCCACATTCCCCTAAATCTTTTTTGTAGAAATTGACTATGTAATGGTTTTCCTTGCAGCATTATTTCATACTTGTATTACATTAAAAGCAATATTCACATTTTGTTTCTTGTACCTTCAATAATTTACAATTTTTAACCTGTGTCAATGCTTGTTCTTGGCTGTCTTTTACGTAATCAACCAATGGATGCTTTTCCCCTTCAACAGTTTTTAATACTTAAAGTAATCCTCTCTCCAGCAGAACAAAATCAGAAATGGTCAATTGCAATTTGAAATAATAACAACAAGAACCACAACAAATTTGTTAACTAAAACCTATCAGACGTAGCTATTCAAAAGTACAGTAAACCTTTCATTTAAAATTATTTATAGAATATTGTTGTAGATTTCATTGCAGGGTCTGGTTTTTATTTCCCACCAGCCCTCTGAGTACAAACAACAGGAAATTTAGTACAGAGTACAAATGAACATAGTAAAAATTAATTTGACCAATCAGTATCCCAAATGATATGACGGGATGCCTTCCAGCTGTGTCTTACAGAACCTGTTCAGCATAAAACTGACATTGGTAAAAGAGCCTGGAATATGAAGTTTTTGGTCTGGTCATGTCAGCATAGCTTTTACTTAAAGGACTGGAAGCAAAGTCCGAACAGCGGATATCTATCTATAAATGTTATCCATCAGGATGCGAAAAGTAGTTACCATGCCAACCTTTATTCCAGACTTGGAATGAAATAGATATAAATAAACCACTTTGTTCAGGTACACCTGAAGATGAATCATCATCATCTTCTCAAACACCAAGCCACCACCAAGCCATTACTTCAGTCTTCTGTCTCCAATTATGCATTCTTGTAAACTTTTTATCTTAGAGGGCAGTGCTAAGCTTCAGGGTTTAGTGATTATAGTAGACTATAGGGATGTCAAACTCAAGGCCAGAGGACCAGATTCGGCCTGCGGGGTGCTTAGATCTGGCCAACGGGGCTGCCCTGGAAACAGCAATGGACCAGCCTGTGGTGCCTCTTCCAGTGGCCCTCCATTTTCACTGGCAGAGGGTTGCAGGAGGCTTTCAGAGCCAAAAATGGAGCACGGGAGCCCATTTTCCCTGACAAAGTGCTTAGGCCACTCTGCAACAGAGGTGGGTTCCTACTGGTTTGGACCAGTTCACCAATTAGGTAGTAATTCAGCCTGCCACAACCCTGAATCAATTCTATTGATCGCGCCATAGCCACCGCCATCTTGTTTTTTGCTTCTGGGCATGTGCAGAAGCATTTTTTTTTTTACTACTGAGCATGTGAAGCGCATCCCTGAGCGAACCGGCAGTAGAAGAAGCCAGAACCCAGCCCTGCACCAAAGGTGCCCCCTGACATAAGTGATGTCAAGCTGGCCATGCCCACTCTGACCCCACCCCCCTGAGTTAAACCCTGATGCGGCCCTAAATGAAATCAAATTTGACACCCCTGGTTTAGAATACAGATTACATGGTTTTTTTGTTAGCAATTTTGACTGGCATCTTCAGCATCAAGGTAGTCTGCTCCATATATCACAGACCACTAAACAGGGACTAATCGAGCTCCTGTTTTTATAGCCAATGTGACCTGACTGCCAACTGGCCTTTAACCAAGTTGGTTTCCAATTGGTGCAGGTTAGTAAGAGCTGGTCTCTTAAAGACTTCTGGGATCAATCCTTTCAGTAAGGTATACCAAATCAATCTCTTTTTGCCTATGAAAGATCCCAGGATGAACACATGTTAAGGATATAGGGCTGACCTAATCTTTCCAAGCATCCTATCAGCACAACTGATGTTCTGAATAACTTCTGTGGAACTGGTCATTTTATTACTGCAAATCTAAGACATTCTTTATTTATTATATTTCTAGACCATTTGATGGTGTACAATTAATTTGAACTCTGTAATAGGCAATAGGAAGACTTCTTGCAAGATGGGTCCAACTTATTTCCTGTTAAAGATGCCTTAATTTGCTTTCATGAACTGAACAACTTCTGACACAACTTTATCAAAATGAAATATTTTGAATAACAAAAACAAAGAGAAAATAGAAAGTACAAGTAAAGAAAGCACAAAAATAACAGTGCAACAATGGTAGCATCAAAATAACAGCCAATATATTTAACACAACTGTTTTAAAGAAATATTTGGTAAAGTAAAAGAAAAGTTTTCATCTATCTACAGAAATATCCTAAATAGATATATATTTAGCAGGTTTCTCTGGGAAAGGTATTCCACAAACAGAACAATACTACATACTGTAAATGCCTTTCAGCTCTACCAGAGTGAGTCTTTAGGTTCCAATATCTTTGATAACTTGAAAAAGCTCATGTCTTGGAGATGGAGAAATGGGAGATTTTTACTACCCTATCTGTTACAAAGCAAGCTCAATAGTACACTTTTACTTGTGTCTTGTCATTGTTGCTATGAGATTTATACCCTGTCCTCCTTACTATGCTTCATTTTATCACAGGGTAAAGGAAAGCTACCATGGCAACTATGGTGAGGAAGTTAGTGGATCCTCATTTTTTTCAAAGGAACATTAATGATTGCAAATGCTTAGCAAGAAGGAACAAATTCCAAATGAACTAATAAATTACTATATTCTGTATTTAATACATTGCTCAGAATCTGATTGGGAAACAAGATGGATTTATGGCTGTGGTGATTAGGAGGAGGAATGATTTATACCTTTTGATGATAATAATACCTCTTTTGATAATCTAGGAAATACTATTACTGATTATTTTTAAAGCTACTGTTATAGTTTGCTGTTCTTTTAACAAGTCAACTTATAATACAATACATTCTAGCATAAATAATAGCTGAGCATGTTATAAAGACCAATGTCTAAAAAAACGTGGACAATGTGTATCCTCCAGATAAAGCTAAAGGTAAAGGTTTCCCTTGTCCAGTCATGTCCAACTCTAGGGGACAGTGGCCACCTCTGTTTCTTAGCCAAGGGAGCCAGCATCATCCAAAGACACCTCTGCACTCATGTCGCCAGCATGACTATATACCAAAGCACACAGAACATTGTTACTTTCCCACAGAAGGGATACCTATTTATCTACTTGCATTTGCATGCTTTTGAACTACTAGATTGGCAGGAACTGGGGAAAGAATGGGAGCTCACCCCATCATGCAGTGCTTAAGTCTAGAATTGCTGACCTTCCAATCAACAAGCCCAGCATCTTAACTGCTAGGGTAACATGCCCCCTTTTCTCTGTATATTGAACTTTAAATACCCTCAACTCTAGCTAGAATAATCAATGAGGAAGAAACAGTTGAAGCTCAATAATATCTGGCGGACCTTACATTGCCCCAAATTTTAATTATGTTACACAGAGACATAGGTTCCCCTCCCTGTTCCTTGCCAAAGAAATCAACACACAGTGGTTTCATATAAAAGAAAATTATGATTCCTATAGAACACTAGAACTACTCTTCCATAAAAGTGGACTTGCCCATGATTTTCCAAATGGGAAATAAAATGATAGACCAAATCGCAAAATAGAAAATGAAATTATTACCAAAATATGCCTCCTCAAAACTTTATTCCCAGTAAGGTAGAATCTGAAAATAATTGCTAACTTCATTGCACAGCTTACTGATATACAGAGACATCTTATTTCATCACATAAGAGGTGGTATTCAGCCAGTTCTCTCCAGTTTGGGCATACCAGTAGCGGCAGCTGAGGGAAGCTCTACCCACCCACCCTGACATAATTCACAACTTTATGCACATGCTGCCCCACACCTAACCTCAAGGAGGGCTAGATTTCATTTCTTGTTTTTAAGCTCCCTCCCCATCTATATTCAATCTTCCATGTAAGCAATGGGATCAGGAAACAATGGGCATTCTGTTCCTGTGTTCCTGTCCCTCAAGAATGATGACGTACTTTTTTCTTAGTTGTTGTTGGTTGTTTTTTTTTTTTTTTTTTTTGCCTAAGGAGACGCAGCTGCTAATATTTACCATTTTCTTCTCTCTCTTCTGCATCAATGAAAACAGCCAAGCTTGAGATTCTTATTTTCAGCCATCTGGTCTCTCATTATATATCAAGGAAGAAGTGTTGTCCCTTTTTTTTGAGGACTTAATTGTTAAAAATGTTGCATTTGTTTGCTTTGCCTTTAAAATAAGGGAAAATATATCAATTAAGCATCTCTGAAATGCATAATATTTCAAATTAAGAAACATGATAGATCAGTGCTGGGTAGTACAATGTTGAAGGTAGAAAGCCATTACATTTTGTCCTAAATCTAACGAAACCTGTGATTTATTGAAAATATTGCCAACATTGGTAGATGAGGCCATTGTAGGAGAAATCCAATTCCCCTGGTCCATCTGTGAAGCAAAATTGCAAAGTCTCCTCAAGTCATTTTGAGTTGGATAGGCTTATTCACCTGTAGATATAGAAGGAAATATACAGTTCAAAAAAACTTTATACATTTATTGGAGAATTTCTAAGCAAGGAGATTTCTAGTAGTGCAGTAGGACATCACTTCAAATCCTCCCACCTGCCCAGTAATTCCTACTAGAGCATGCCAACGTTTCTCAGAAATATCCCCAGTCGTCAATTCAGCTTTGGAGGGTGCATGGGGACGGAGAGGATTTACTTTTCTGTAAATGGGTATCATTCCATTAGTGAGTGAGCAGTACTGGACTCCACCTTTTTGTTTGCAGCTCTTAACTAATGGAAGAAAGACTTCCTAGAAAATAATCTTCAGCTCATTTAAGAAAAGAGAGGCATTACTGGCACAGATATGGGAGAACAGCGCATGCTGTGCATCAAGATGGTCAGCTCCTGTAGTCTTTTACATATACCATGTTTTCTCGTGATAGAGTGGTGGAGTGGCCTAGAGGTGGAGCTTTTACCTCACGATCCGGAGGATGTGAGTTCCAGCCTAGGTAGTGGCAGATATTTCTCTCTCTGAGTAATTATCTGCTGTGAACTCTGCATTGGCAACAGGAAGGGCATCCTGCTGGTAAACACTCAGCTCCATTCAGTTGCCCCAATTCCACCCTGATGTAAGGAATTACGGGGTCATTAAAAGACAAAAAAATGTTTCTCTTGATGCTTTGATTTTGGAAATTTGTGCTAATATTTATTAAGGAAGATCTGATTAAATGGCTAGTCTGGTTGATGCAAAGCAAGATGTACACATTGAAGGAGCAACACATATTGAGAATGGATACATCCTGCATGTTCAATTTCACTCCAGCAGGAGTGGTGGCTTCAAAAAGCTAGCTCTTCTTATTTGGTTTCTGAAGTGTCGTACTGTTTGCTTACCAAGCGTGAGCCGCGAACTAACAAGTTGCCTCTATGACTTTAATAAGTTGATTTCTAACTGCTTTTACCATCAGCATGATGCTTTTACCACCATCATGCTGCTTTAGGCATAACAAGGTACTGTGTAACATTCTTAAGTGGACCCCCCATTATCTGTCTATGTGCTGTTTTCCTCTTCTTTGCTTGCAGAGTCTAAAAAAAGAATCCTACTTTTCTATTGATTAAGCCTATCCAGACTCAGGTGAGGATTCCAAGGGGATATGGGAAGGGAGGGGCTATAATATCTGCCCTATAAAAGTAACCCACTTGTAAGTGGATGCTATAACATTCCTTTTTTTGTTGCTACTTTGGCTCACTGAACTAGACTGGGAGGAAGTCTCTCCATTTCAGTAAGTACTCCATGCAGTACATTTTGGAAGCATCTAAGGAGCTTCTGGGTTGAAAGGATTAGCTAGTGACATCACTGTTGCCTAGAGGATTCCCTAGAGGATTTGGGGGTACCTTTCCTTTTTCTATTAATGGGCTCAATTAAGTAATACATATTTATCTACAGGACTGGGAGTGAATGACAGGAGTTCATCATGCCATGTAGCAGCACTCGGGTCTCAAACATGGGCCTGCTAATCATCAACCCAGCATCCTAACCACATGAGCCACTGCACTCCCTTTTTTAGTATCTAGACTTTATTAATAAATAGCTATTAATTGTAACCTTCTTTCTGCTGTATATGCCTTTTTCAGTTTCCAACTCATAAATAACTAAAACTGGCAATACCATACTGTAGGATAAACAAAAATAGCTCATAGATGACCCACACTCTTTCAAGGACCTAGGACTCTCTAATGATCTAAGCCCCAGAGCTCGCTGTAACAACATTGCCAAAAAGGCATTAAGAGTTGTTAACATAATTTTATGAAACTTCTTCTCTGGTAATACTATACTGCTAAGTAGGGCATACCTAGTTAGCAGTACATACCTCTGCCTGGAATCCACACCGTATATCAGACATTAATGCAAATGAGTGGGTCCAGAGGTATTTCATGAGAAGAGTACTCCACTCCTCTGCTCACAACAGAATCCCTTATGCCACCAGGCTTGAAATTTTGGGCTTGGAGAACCTTGAACTACACAACCTACGGTCTGACCTAAGCATAGTACACAAAATTGCCTGCTACAATGTCCCACCTGTCAATGACTACTTCAGCTTCAACCACAATAATACACAGGAAAACAATAGATAAAAACTCAAGGTAAACCGCTCCAAACTCGATTGCAGAAAATACAACTTTATCAATAGAGTGGTGAATGCCTGGAATGCTCTACCTGACTCCATTGTTACTTCATCAAACCCCCATAGCTTCAACCTTAAACTGTCTGGCATTGACCTCATACCATTCTAAGAGGTCTGTAAGGGGGCGTGCATAAGCGCACCAGCGTGCCTACCCTCCCTGTCCTACTGTCTCCATTTATTGCTACTCATTTTATGTGTTCATGTCCATGTTTATACTTATACCTGTTATCTCGTACATGTTTGATAAACTAAATAAATAAAATAAATAAATAGCTTCCATCCCTCACCTGCCAAAATTTTATCTAAAGGCCCACATTGTCAAGTTACAATATTGTAAATGTAAATTAATGAATGTAATCACAAAGTGCATAGCTAAATGTCTATAAAGATTCTCAGTCATCCAGATCATGGTTGTCCCAAATGTGTTTTTTCAAGAAACAAGTAGACCGTCTTGTAAAAAAACAACAACAAGAAAGTCCAGTTTCCTCTTGAAATAAAAAACACCTTTGGGATAACCAATGTAATATGAAAAGGCAATAAACATTGTCAAAAAAAAAACAACCTCAGTAATGCTCATACAAAGGAAAGAGTAAAGAAAGTGATTCAATTAGAAGTCACAGAAGAACCAGAAACTTCATGAAGATACATATTGAAAAATGTAAGCGAAGTTGCATTTCTTCACACATTAGGAGCACTCTACAAGCTGCTTGAAAAACTATTGCCTTTAAGTGAAGGCAAATTGACAACAGTACCAGAAGTGTGTGAACTACACAGCAGGGAGTGTAAATGACTCCTGGCATCTTTGAGAAAACCCTGCTTCTGGTAATCTTCTCTAAGATTATATTTAATCCTGGAACCTGGACAGAGCTTCAGAGGGGTATTGTACGAGGGGAGAATATATTGAGAGATGATCATTCTTCTAACTCACTGGGAAACGTCCTTTGACACTAAGGAGCTTCCTTATGTATGAATAATACCTTAATCAGACAGTCATATAAAGGAACCACATTATAACTGAAGATTTCTATCTCAAGGCTTTATCTCTTTATGTCTCTCTTGGACTGGATCTTGAGAAAAGCAGGCTTGAGTGACAAAGAGCAATATAACTTCTCAAGAGACTGTCCATTTTGCATACCACTGTCACAATTCTAAAATGCGATTACAATGAAATGGACTGTGCTGTCATGATGAATATCACCAGTTACATGTACTTCTTTATATATGTAATGTATGCATGTTTCCAAGTATGTGTGTGTATGTATGTATGTATGTATGTATGTATGTATGTATGTATGTATGTATGTATAGAGCCTTTAGTCTGACCTAAGCATAGTACATAAAATTATCTGCTACAATGTCCTACCTCTCAATGACCACTTCAGCTTCAACCACAACAATAGATACAAAGTTAAGGTAAACCGTACCAAACTCGATTACAGAAAATACTACTTCAGCAACAGAGGGGTCAATGCCTGGAATGCATTACCTGACTCAGTGGTTCCTTCCCCAAACCCCCACAACTTTAACTTCAGACTGTCTACTGTTGACCTCACCCCATCCCTAAGAGGTCTGTAAGGGGTGTGCATAAGCGCATCAATGTGCCTACTATCCCTATCCTAATGTTCCCTTTTATTTGTATCCATTTCATGTATTCATAATCATGTTTATACTTAGATCTGTTATCTAGTACATGCTTCATTTAAATATATGTGTGTGTGTGTGTGTGTGTTGTATATGTGTTGTATATGTGTTGTATTTGTGTTGTATTTGTGTTGTATTTGTGCTGATAAATAAATAAAATTTATTTATTTATCAGCACAAATACAACACAAATATAAAAAGGCAACATTAAAATAAAAATATGGTTTTCTGCCTGGATGGTTTTCTGTAATGAGCTGAAGGACAGAAAGGGGGAATAGTGAGCTCCCTCCCATATTTGGGCATACCAGGAGTTGTAACACAAATACATAAACACACACACACACACACATACATACATGCATACATACATACACACATAAATATGCACATGCGCGCGCACACACACACACACACACACACACACACACACACACACATATTCATAGATTTTCATGGGTACAGGTATGCAGGTCTTGGCGTATTCGGGTCTTTTCCCATGTAAGATTGAGAGTATCTTGGTGACGTTTCGATGAGGTCCCACTCACCATCTTCAGGCTGGTGCCTTCGGCTTTGTGCTTGTGCTAGCAAAGCGTGATCGGAGCTGCCGTCTTTCTATAAATATTGATTTGTGTGTGTGTGGAGTGCTGGCTTTGTTGCTGTAAGTGGGTTGGTTGGCTGTGTTGTTACATCTTGATTAGTTGATGGAGTTGATGTATGCAGATTAGTTGGCTGTTTTGTAACATCCTGTGTGGCTGAGGTACTAGCTGTGTGCCCATTAGTCTTTTGTGTTGTAACGACCTGGGTAATGGGCTGTGTGATGACATACTGAGCTCTAGTGTAGTGATATCCTGAGTTATATGCTACAACATCCTGGGAGGTTGGCTGCATTGTACCATCCTGAGCCTTGCGTTGTAACCTCCTGAGTTCTGTGATGATTACATCACAGAACTCAGGAGGTTACAACGCAAGGCTCAGGATGGTACAATTAGTCCTGAGCAGATGGCTGTGATATAACATCCTGGGCTTTGGTTTGGCTCCAAGTTTGCGGTCTGACCATGTGTTCATGGCGTGTGTCAGTTTGCTTTGGGTGGGGGTCGGAGGGGGGTGCAGCAGTTGGTGATGCCGTCGTGGTTTGGTTTCTGGATGGTGGTTGCATTTCGTTTATGGGATGGGTTTGGGTTTGAGTCTGGCGAGGGTGATTGGTGGTGGCATCCTGTGTTGTTCTGGATCCGGTGTTGGTTTTCGTGGCTGGGACTCATTTGTTGACTAGGGCTAGTTTCCAGATGTCTGGTAGGGGGGAGGTATTGTCACGTTTATTCATGTTGTGGGGGTGTTTCTCTATTTCAATGGCTTCCATAATTATTCTCTTGTTGAAGTGTTCAACAAGAGCACGCCTAGCTGACAAAGACACCTGAAAATTGAATTACACATCTTCACAAACGTATTAATTTCCAACGGATTCCCAAAAAACACAATTACCAACCTAATCCAAAGGGAGACATCCCAAGAACCGAGACACAGAACAGGACAACGGCATCTCCCTCCTCCCTTACATCAAAGGCACCACAGACAAAATCAGCAAAATTCTGCACAAACACAATATCAAGACAGCCTTCAACACTGACCAAAAAATAGCCAACATCTTAAGAAACCCCAAAGACAAGATCCAGCTAGAAAACCAAGGAGTCTATGAAATACCATGCAAAATCTGCCCAGTCATATACATTGGACAAACTAATAGGAGAATAAATGCATGCATCGCGAAACACAAGAATGCAGTAAGAAAAGAAGAAAAAACTTCTCCCTTTTCCAGCACCTTAAAGCAACAGGACATAAAATTGATTTTGAAGGAACCAAATTACTTTCCAAAACTGAATACTTCAACAAGAGAATAATTATGAAAGCTATCGAAATAGAGAAACACCCCCACAACATGAATAAATGTTATGATACCTCCCACCTACCAGACTTCTGGAAACTAGCCCTAGTCAATAAATGAGTCCCAGCCACAAAAAGCGACACAGGACCCAGAACAACACAGCACACCATCACCAATCACCATCACCAAACATCAATTCCATCAACCAATCAAGATGTGACAACACAGCCAACCTACCCATTTAAAGCAAAAAAGCCAACATTCCACACATCCCCATCTATATTTATAGAAAAATGGCAGCTCTGATCACGCTTTATTCGCACAAACACGAAGCCAAAGGCACTAGCCTGAAGATGACGAGTGTGACCTTGTCGAAACATTGCCAAGATACTGTCAATCTTACATGGGAAAAGACCCGACTACGCCAAGACCTGCATGTATGTATGTATGTATGTATGTATGTATGTATGTATGTAAGTATGTGTGTATATGTATGTATGTATGTGTATATATATATATATATGTATGTATGTATGTATGCATGCATGTATGTATATACACACATGTATGTATGTATATACATATACACACATACATATACATATACACACATACATACATATATATGTATGTATGTACACACATACATACATATATATGTATGTATGTACACACACACACACATATAAGTAATTGTCCATGTACTTACTTTATGCAATACACTATATAAATAAAAATAATAATTACCAATATTTTTTGTTTGCTGCAACTGGCCGTTAAGCAAAAAGTACCCATAACTGGTGAGCTTCATCATAAGACCGCAACTAGGCTTTCTTTGTTTTTCTTTGAAGATGTTTCAATTCTCATTAAGAAGCTTCTTCAGTTCATATATATAAAAGAAAAGTTCATATTCTTTAAAGAAAAACAAAGAAAGCCTCGTTGTCTTTTGAAAAATCACTTTTGGGAAAACCATCAATTGAATGGCTAAGATACTCCAATAGACATTGCATTTTAAAATGCATTGATTCATGACAATGGAGTAAGTCTTCTATATATGAATATCTAGGCCTATTCAAATTAAATGCAATATTTGTTAGTTGAGAAAAAAATCTTCTTTTCCTCCTGTATGAGCCCTCAAATGACAGCTAGTCACTATATGATCCTGTGTCTAGGAAGGAGTACCACAGTCACATTTAGGGGAGGACACTCTTCTTCTCTTCTTCTTCTACCTAGCATGTTCCCACAAGTGCAGGAACTGCTTTTCAGATCATTGAATGTCACTTTGCATGGTCAGCTGTGTCTCCAGAGTGCAAGCCCATGGCTTGCATTGCTATGTTGATTATGTCTTGCCATCTCTATTTTGGTTGCCCATGAGGTCGCTGGGCATTGACTTCTAGTTGGTAGGCAGTGTTTTTAGGCAATGGTGGAAGGTGCTGCTCTCAGGACATGCTCATATCAGCGGAGCCACCCTTCTCTCATCTTCTCTATAATTGGTGCCAACCAAAATGTTGTTGAATGGTGTCATTTGTAATGTAGTCAAGAAGGGAGATGCCCAATATCCAATGGACCATTCTCATTTTCATGGCATGACCTGGAGAGGACACTGCCTCATTTAGACAGAGGAATCTTGGCCGATGCCATGCAATGCATGGATCCTATTCAGACTTTTCCAGCACTCCCGGGTGGCATCAAAATATGGGAGACAGAAGGAAGACCCACAGGTTAAGGGAGGGTCTGATAAGAGGCAGCTCAGTCCACAGGTGGCGCAAATGTATGGGAAGCATTTCAGAAGGGACCCTCCCAGGTTTCTTGGAAACTAAAAAGAGAGGAGGCTAGAGCTACTTTCAGCCTTGCAACTTTCTGTGTAATGCAATCCTTACAATAGAAATAGGACTCGTGTTGATGCTCCTGGTTGTGCTGATGTTTGTCTGGATTACTTCAAAGGGCTAACAGAAACACAGTACTGGATAATCTCCAGAGGTGGTATTCAGCCAGCTCTCACTGGTTCTGGAGAACTGGAAGTGGAAATTTTGAGTAGTTTGGAGAACTGGCAAATACTACCTCTGGCTGGCTCCTCCACCATCTATTCACTGCATCCCAAGTCCCAGCTGATTGGCATCCCAGATGATTGGTTGGATCTTCTTCTGTTGCCCTGTACAGGAGAACAGAGCTGGAAGCAACTTAGTGGGATAGGGAAGGAATGGGGATTTTACAGTATCCTTCTCCTGCCATGCCCACCAAGCCACGCCATACCCACAGAACTGGTAGTAAAACATTTTGTATCCCACCATTGATAATCTCCCCTTTCCCTTCCGACCTTTATATGTGTCAGGCCAGGGCTAGCCTTTTAAGTGAGTGGCCTATATTGCCACTGGAATTAATTTCCTGAAAGGAATAGAGCCATAATAAAAACTGGAATAAATCATATTTGAATGTACAATAATAATTATTCTAAAAATGTTTGTCGCATTTTTCAGCCCTGCTTTTACAAGAGGATAAAATGTTTTTTCCAAATGAGGCTCTCATCATTAGTCGAAATACAGTAGAATACGAGGATGCAGGATTCAATGTTATTAAAGTTATCTGCATTTGAGATTATTGACACTCTGTCAGCATTAGAAACAGATTTGATCTGCTTCCTGAGCTCAACAGAGAGTGTGTGCATCTGTGTTTGTGTTTACCCTTCTTTTTCTTCTTTTGCAGACCTCATAAAACATTTGCTTTTTCAGCCAGTGAGACATGTAGCCACAGGGTTCCTCTTCTGCTAGTGAACCCACCAACTCAAATTTAATAACGAAAAGATAGGACTTTCTCTCCTCTCTGTCCAGTGTCTTAAAGTAGTATGAAGGTGGCATAGTTTAATTACAACTCTTTTGTCTCTCAAAACTGAGCATTAGGCAAAGATTAAGCCTAGAGAGACATCTGGCATCGAATCTGCACCAGATAAATGCTGAAGATAGAAAAGGAAAAGTAGAAATGAAAACCAGATTGCATCATTAGAGCAGATGGTTCCCTCTTCTTCTTATCACCGCTGATTCTGAAGGCCTCAGGCAAAACTGATAGGACTCCTAGCCCACCTGGTTAACAGTAGCATTAAGCAGAACAAAACAGCTTCTTGAGCTTCTTCTTCCCAATGCAATCGGCTCCAATGACCTTGGGAAGGAAGGAGGAGAAGCAAACAGTTTAGTTGGTAACTGTAGCAACAAATGCTTTCTTCCTTTTGTATCTTATATTAGTTTTTGCCATGTTCCAGTTGAACTCCCTTTTTATGATGCTGTAATCCCATAATTTGAGATAGAGTCGCAGCAAATGAGCATTTACTGGCCCGGATGCCCTTCCTGATGCCCATGTAAAGTTCACAGCAGATTTTGGGTTTTTTTAGCCCTAGGAGAGAAACATTTGTTGCTACCTGGAATTGAACATTCCACAAGCATCTTTACCACTAAGCCACCATGCCTCTCATCATGTTCCAGGTGGACATTATCCCCAAATATATGGATCTGTTCCTTCAGTGTTGGTAATTTCATGAGCTCTATGCAGCTTCTTAATTATTAATTGTTTATTGAAGATTTAGTTGTCCAGTCCAGTACTTATGATTATTTGCCTGTAAGTTTCCCATATAAATGATGGTCACTTCTTCGTCCACCATTGGTAGAGATCTATGTGCAATGGTTCTATTCAGGCACATTCATAGTCAATAATAGATCATGGCTATAAAAGGAGTTTAATTCCGCATTGATATTCTCAAGCAAACTAACATACCACCACCAGACTCCTAGACATCCATGTTCACCATTAGTCTTAGACTATGGCCCAGTCACCATTTTGCAGCCCAATCAACCCAGAAAATGTAACTGAATATATGTGAATGAATAAACCAGCAACCTGGGATCAGTTTGAAGCTCTCAGTTCAGAGCTCAAGATAACAGTAAATCCAGAAGGGCTCTAAAAACAAGCTTTATATGTTTAATAAGAATTCAGCTAACCAGATAGCTGTCCTGAAGATGATTCTGAAAAAGTGAAAATCAGATCACAACTAATAATATGTTCCTTATTTTTATGTAAGGAAGCAATATTCAGGTACACCAATGAATGACCTTATCTTGTCTAACTATTCTAACTGTCCTTGTGAGTGGTGAGTCTCATGTTCTAATAATTTTAGCTAGCAGAGTAGTGCCTGGTGACCTGGTGAACTTCCAACAGAGCTGACATTTCCATTAGAAGAGCTGACAACTTTGAAGTAAAAATGAAACATAACTGAATTAAAAATGATTCCTTTCGTAAAAATGTAATTTTACTTCAGACTCAAGTGAATCTGAAACTTAGCGTGCTGGGATTAAAATTTCCATATCACATAGATGGAACATTTTATTCTACAGTTTCACCATAGGGAACAGTAGGTAAGTGGAGTGACAGTCTGGATCAATAGGAAAATATTTGGGAAGTGGGGTAATTCATTAACCATTCATATGTCCTAATATAATAAAATCCATAGGTTTTAAACATTATAACTTGCCATACACATACTGTATGTGCTAGTCATTACTCTAGGGGGTGGTGCTCATCTCCATTGCAAAGCTGAAGAGCCAGCGCTGTCCGAAGATGTCTTCGTGGTCATGTGGCCAGCATGACTAAATGCCGAAGGCACATGGAACAGTGTTACCTTCCCACCAAAGTGGTCCCTATTTTTCTACTTGCGTTTTTACGTCCTTTCGAACTGCTAGGTGTGCCGAAGCTGGGACAAGTAATGGGAGCTCACTCCGTTAAGCAGTGCTAGGAATTCGAAGCACCAAACTGCCAACCTTTCTAATTGACAAACTCAGCATCTTAGCCACTGAGTCACCACATCCCTCTCTTACTTAGGTAGAAGATTGCCAAATGGTTGACATTCTCTGGTGAGGTTGTTCTCATCAGTATTTTAAGAATGTTTCATCCAAGTTTGTTGAAACTTTCAAAGGCAAAGTCTCTTTTATTTGACAAAAGACTTTGGTTGTGGAATGACTGGATTTTCCCTTCCACTTAATGATTTCATCTATATTTTATTCTAATTGCCACACTTATTTGATAATGTTATCTGATTTGATAATATGATAATCTGGTTTTTTTAAGCTTGTTCTAAGAAGGTTAGAAGAACACACGGAAACCTTATCCCTAGGGCCATTGTCCCCTCAATTTGTGTTGAAAGGGCACACTTCCTGATGGTATTTTTTTTGCTTAAATTCCAACTTTATCAGGATTCTTATTTGTTCAAGGATTGCTCATCTTAGTGAACTACATATTAGCTAAAACTTAGACTTAGGGTTAGGTAAAGGTAAAGGTTCCCCTTGCACATATGTGCTAGTCATTCCTGACTCTAGAGGACAGTGCTCATTTCTATTTCAAAGCTGAAGAGCCAACACTGTCCAAAGACATCTCCATGGACATGTAGACAGCATGACTAAACACCAAAGGTGCACAGAATGCTGTTACCTTCCCACCAAAGATGGTTCCTATTTTTCTACTTGCATTTTTGCATGCTTTTAAATTTCTAGATTGGCAGAAGCTGGGACAAGTAACGGGAGCTCACTCCATTATGTGGCACTAGGGATTCTAACCGCTGAACTGCCGACCTTCTGGTCGACAAAAATTAAAGACTCACCTATTTCTTTTTTTTTTTTATTAAAAGAGTTTTGTACAAACAAATTTTCCCCCTTTTCACCCCCCCTCCACACAATATAAATCTCATACAAATGCTATACCCCCCCAACCCCCCCGCAAAAATTCACATTCAAATATTGTACCAAACACTTTACCCCCTCCCCTCCCCCATCTTAAAATAGATTACTCATAACCCCTCTCCTCCCAACAAAAACTATATAAATTACTCTTAAATTAATAATAACACATTGATCATTTTCTAAGCTAATTTAACATCTATAACTCTTAATATAAATTTCTCCTAGCCTAACAATGTTTCATTAGTCCCATCTTCTAATTTATTCATACATATATATTGCCCCACCCTCCACCCTAACCCTCCCCCACCTCCCACACAAACCCACCCCCCTGACTTCCGCTGTATACCACTCTAACAATTCCAAACATCCCATATACTATTTACTCAGATCATCTATCGGTCTAAACATTCTTACCTAAAGGCTAGGTAATAACTCCTAGTCTGGTATTTATTCTGTATATAATCAATCCATTTTGCCCATTCCTGTGTGTAATCCTCCTGTTTCTGAGCTTTTAAGAAAGCTGAAATTTTTGCCATTTCAGCGAACCCCGCCACCTTCTGAATCCATTGATCAATTGTCGGCAAAAAATCTTTTTTCCAATGTTGCGCAATCAACAACCTAGCTGCTGTAACCATATACAAGGCCAATTTTGTTTCCCCTTTGGTAAAATCCTTAACTATACCCAATAAAAACATTTGTGGAGTGAATTGTATTCTTTTCTTAAATACATTCTGCATAACCCACCATATTTTTATCCAAAAAGCTTTAACCTTGTTACAAGTCCACCATACATGAAAAAAGGTAGCATCTAGACACCCGCATCTCCAACATTTTGGTTGAACATTTGGGTACATGCATGATAATTTTTTAGGATCTAAATACCATCTGTAAAACATTTTATAAAAATTCTCCCTTAAATTCTGTGACTGTGTAAATTTAACATTCTGAACCCATATTTTTTCCCACGTTTCCAACATAACCACTTCACCAAAATTCTGAGCCCATTTAATCATACAATCCTTAACCAATTCACTTTCTGAATCTCTTTCTAACAGTACATTATATATTCTTTTAACTTGTTTTGGACCAGTCTCTTTTATCTGCTTAATCAGTTCCACTTCTTTATCCATAAAGCCGACCCTGCGATCTTCTTCCCATCTCTTCTGAAGCTGTATGTAATGTAACCAATTTAAAGTAATTCCTTCTTCCAACAGCTGTTCCAAAGTTTTTAACTTCCATTCGCCCCCATCAGCAATAAGCACATCTTTATATAAACACCCCCCGAGTGACTTAATATTCATAATCCCCATGGTGTCTGCAAGATCCAACCAAAGCGGTATTTTATAATCCCAATTGGGCCGGTGCTTCTTCCATATTCTCATCAAGGCACTACGGAGAACATGGTTGTTGAACACTTTATCCACCCTGTCTTCATAAAAAAGATATGCATGCCATCCCAGAACAAGATCATGGCCTTCTATATTGAGCAATTCCATTTTTGTTTTCCCGAACCAATCTGCTACATGCGTTAATACCGCAGCTTCATAATACAATCGAAGGTTTGGGAGTCTAAGGCCGCCTCTTTCACGTGTATCTTGCATAATCTTCATCTTTACTCTCGGTTTTTTCTCCTTCCAAACAAATTTATTTAATATTGTTTGCCAATTTAACAAGGTTTTATCTGACTTGAGCACCGGAATCATCTGGAATAGAAAGATAAATCTAGGTAGAATGTTCATTTTAATTGCTGAGATCCTTCCAAGCAAAGACAATTGTAACTTTTTCCACGCTTCAAGATCTTTCTGTATCTTTTGCCACAACACTTCATAGTTATTTGAGAAAAGTTTTGTGTTTGATTCTGAAATTTGTATTCCTAAATATTTAACTTTAGAAACTATTTCAAAACCTGCTAAACTTACAAGTCTCTTTCTTTGAGTCTCTGTCATGTTTTTAACCATCATTTTCGTTTTGTTTTGATTTAGTCTAAACCCAGACACCATGCCAAATTCTATTATGATATTTTTCATCTGGATTATTGATTTCAAAGGATGTGAAAGGGTAACAACCAGATCATCGGCAAATGCTCTAGTTCTGTATTCCTTTTGCCTGATAGCTATGCCATCTAAGGATTTTGAGTCCCGAATTGCGTTCAACAAGACTTCCAAAGTTAAAATAAATAACAATGGGGATAATGGGCAACCTTGTCTTGTGCCTTTTTGTATCTCGAAAGTTGTTGACAAATTTCCATTAATAATAAGTTGTGCATTTTGTTGCTGATAAATTGCTCCAATCGCCTGCCGCAATCGTGGTCCCATATCCATCTTTTCCAAAGTCTTGGTTAGAAAGTTCCAATTCACTCGATCGAAGGCCTTCTCTGCATCC